>NC_143175.1:1885000-2510000 GCF_047325235.1 Durio zibethinus
TGAAAAGGAAGTGAGTAGTGCTAAGATTTTCTGTTGTTTCTATGGCCGAAGTAAGGATGCTTTCCCATTAAGAAAATAAATAAATATAGCAAAGGAACAAAATTACAAAAGGTTTTTGTGACTTTTTGTGAGAAATCACAGCTCAAATGGGAAAAGGGGGACCAAAGACTGTTTTAAGGGCAAAGCATGTGTGTGTTAAGCAAAAGAAAGCACCCCACAAGAAAATTTTGTTAGTAGTTGAGAAGCAAAAAGAGGGACAATACCCAACATTTTGAGCTCAAAGCATAATACCATTGAAATCATATGGACCTCAACCTCTCTGCTCCACCAAAAAAAAAAAAACTCTAAAAATTTACAAAAGTTAAAGTAAATGGAAACATGGTTTTTTGCATAAAATATGTTAGAAATACAAGTCTGATCAGATCAAACATTAATATAGCTAAACAAGGAAAAGAGGTAAATTGTTGGGTCCATGAGTTTGGGTTCAAATATATTAAAAAAAAATATTATACTTTTAATTTCATTTATTAAGATTCGATCACCTACAACTTCGGTTATCAAATAAATATTAAACAAGATATTGAATGAATGCATAATTTAATTCGTAGTTATATTTTTTTTAATTAAAAATTTAAAGTCATTTCCATATAGTGATTATAAAATGCCTTGTTTTATAGTTTATAATTCATATTTATTACTTGGTGTTCATACAATCCATGCAAACTAGGTTTAGAATATCAACGTAACATAGTTTTAAACTTTAGTTTATAATTAAAATAAGAAAACGCTTGTATCATTCATTCAAGTTATTCCCTTCTTTATAGTTTATGTTGTTCCCTTCTTTTTTAAGATACTTCCACATAAAAAATTAGGGGTGGCAAAAATTAATACTACAATCTATGACTTTTTACTTTGAGGGAACAAAATTAAGTCATTGATTATTATTGCTAAGATGATTCTTACTGCATTAAGAAGTCAAAGGTTAATTCTTTAACTTTTTGAAAAAGCAGAAAGTAAAAGATAAAAAAGTGCTTTAAGTACTATTTATTAAGTGGAATTTAACATGAATTGGTCATTATCAACTTCAAACCTACCCACTCTTAAGAATTTTTTAACCATGCATACCAAGTACTTTTAACTAATCACCTTTTTTTTTTTTTTTTGGAATTTGGGAAGCATTTTAATGGGATAATAATTGAAATTTCAGTAGTAAAAATACAATAAGATCTAATATATACCTTTCTCGACTTTTAGATTAAAAGTTAAAAGGTTTTTAGAATTTGTAATTTATATAATTATTTTTAAAAAATGACATTAAAAAATTATATTTAAATTACAATATTTACAATATTTTCTTTTATTCTCATACTATACATTTTTTTTTTGTTAAAAAAAAAACTAAAGGGTAAAAACCCCAAATAAAAATTTAATAATTATTTAAATTCTTATCATTTTATTACAATCAATTTAATTCTCAAACATTTATTTTCATTAATTGAATACTTATTAAACGTATAATTACTTAACCGTCAATATCTATTTTTTTGTAACTTAAGAATTTAATTAATTCTAAATAAAAAAATTTTAAAATTTGATTAATTATAATAAAATGTCCAAGCATAAATTATTATTATTTTTTGTTCAAAGATTTTTTTATCCTTTTGCTCAAAATAAAGTATCCTAAACATCTAAGCTTATGCTTTACAAAACATCAACATTTAATTCTATGAAAAAAAAAAAGCAATATTCATTGTTATAAAGAACATTTATTATTGTATGATGATGAAATTGAAAATTAATCTTTTTTTTCTTTGCTAAATTAAGATAATTATTATTTTTTAATTATTATAAATTATTTAATAATAAATAATTAATTATAGTAACTGGTGTGGAATTTTGTTCAGACACTAACTTCCACAAAGAATAAAACAGCAGCATCCGGAGGCTTAACAATTCCAAAAATGTAGGAAAAAGGAAAAAAGAAACAAGTGTTGTTTGAAACAAAGACTTGCTTTGACTTTTCCATTGATGGATTCTGGGTCGCCATCAAACAACCATTGTCCATTGGATCTATCAACTAAACTTCAAAATATCATCAGAAAAAAAAAAAAAAACAAAAAACAAAAAAAGCCGACTGGAATGGCAATTCAGGTAATTTCACACCAAAACAAAGGGCATTTAACGTTCAAACAAAGGAAAGAGAAAGAGAGAAAGCAAAAAATTGAAGAGACACCACCTGAAAATAAGCAGAGACGAGCGAAATGGATAGAAAATCAAAATAGATATTGAGAGAGAGAGAGAGAGAGAGAGATCTGAGTTAAGCAGTGAGTAGCGAGAACTGAGTCGACTCGTGGTGTGGAGGTGAGTCAATGTTTGAAGGATCAAGATTGTGACCATTCGGATCCTGTATTTTGAAATTGACGTTAACCGTCTGATTTAACCCCTCACTCTCTTTAAAGTTAACTTTTTTTAAGCTAAATTGAAAGGGAACGAAAAACCTACTCGATCGGGTCGGTTTTCGGATCTTCATTTGGATGCTGCTTCCGCTTCCTCAGGTTTGTCTTCCTTTTCTTTTAATTGTGTTAAATTTTGTTTGGTTGCTAAGAAAATGAACAAAAACAAATGGACAAGAAAGGAAAATAAATGAATATTTTTTGTGTTACTTTGAAAAGAATGTGAAATTTAATTTAGTTTAAAATAGTGAAAATATTTGTGTTTAATTTTTTTATTGGTGTAAAAAAGCAAATTTTTTTATGGTAATATGGAAATTTTACTTATTGAAGCTCCTTTTTGGGTGTTAGATTAACAGATTTGAACTCTGTGGAAGCTTTAATTTCAGTGTAAATGGAACTGAGGATAACAAAATGGAAGGCATTTGGGCAATGGTGAAGAAGTTACAGCATTGCTGAGTTTTTTAGTAGCTTCAATTTAATATTACTATAGTTAGTATTGAAGCTGGAGAGCAAAGCCTTGGAAGATATTGTTTTGAAGAATTTGAGATAAAGGTGGAAGTGGATTTTTTTTGTTAATTTTTATGTTTTTATTGTTAGGGGTATTGAAGATGAATGAAATCATAACGTAGGTATAGAAATTTTGTAAGAGAGAATTAAGTATAATGGAGGATCTTTCCAGGTATGCCCATAGTCCTGCCCATTTAGCTGTTGCCCGCCGTGACTATGCTGGGCTTAGGCACATTATTTCGACACTCCCTCGGCTTGCCAAGGCCGGTGAGGTTAATACTGAAGCTGAATCTGTTGAGGCTGAGCTCCAGGCTGATGCTGTTTTGGCCGTAATAGATCGTCGTGATGTCCCAGGTAGGGAGACTCCACTGCATTTAGCAGTGCGGTTGCGAGATCCAGTCTCGGCGGAGATTTTGATGGCGGCTGGTGCAGATTGGAGTCTTCAGAATGAGCATGGTTGGAGTGCTTTGCAAGAAGCAGTATGCACAAGGGAAGACGTGATTGCTATGATCATTGCGCAGCACTACCAACCACTTGCCTGGGCAAAATGGTGTCGTAGACTTCCCAGGATTGTTGCCTCAGCAGCTCGTATCCGTGACTTTTACATGGAGATAACTTTTCATTTTGAAAGTTCTGTCATTCCATTTATTGGTCGCATTGCACCATCTGACACTTATCGAATTTGGAAGCGGGGTTCAAATCTCCGTGCTGATATGACACTTGCTGGATTTGATGGGTTCCGTATTCAAAGATCAGACCAATCATTTCTCTTTCTAGGGGAAGGCTACACTTCCGAGGATGGGAATCTTTCTCTTCCTCCAGGCTCTTTGATTGTTCTTTCTCATAAGGAAAAAGAAGTTACAAATGCTCTGGAGGGGGCTGGTGCACAAGCAACAGAATCAGAAGCTGCTCATGAAGTAGCATTGATGTCTCAAACTAATATGTATAGGCCTGGCATTGATGTCACTCAGGCTGAGCTTGTTCCTCATTTAAATTGGAGGCGACAAGAGAGAAGTGAGATGGTTGGAAGCTGGAAGGCTAAAGTTTATGATATGCTTCATGTGACAGTCAGTGTGAAGTCAAGGAGGGTTCCTGGTGCAATGACTGATGAAGAGATTTTTTCTGTGGATGATGAAGAAAGGATGGCAAATGGTGGTGAGAATGACGAGTATGATGATGTATTGACAACTGAGGAAAGGATGCAGTTGGATTCAGCACTTCGTTTGGGAAATACAGATGGTTTTTGTGATGATGATGAGCATGTAGTTGTTGATTGCCAAGAAAATGGTTCACGAGGTTCCAATGAAAACTTTGAATCAAATGGTGTTGCTAAGGAGAAGAAGAGCTGGTTTGGCTGGAATAAGAAAGGCTCAAAACAGAGTGATGACCCTGAGGATTCAAAGATTTTGAAGAAGTTCTCCAAATTGGCCCCTGAAGGTAGCAATCAGAGACAAGTTGGTAGTCACAAATTATCATCTGAATTTGTAAAGGAAGATGCTGTGGATGGCAAGAAGGGTAAAGATAAAGGTGGCAAGAAGAAGAAGAAGAAAGGGGGCATTAGTGATGCTAAGCATGAGAGTGAGTACAAGAAGGGTTTGAGACCTGTTTTGTGGTTAACACCAGATTTCCCTTTAAAGACAGAGGAACTCTTGCCTTTACTTGACATCTTAGCCAACAAGGTCAAGGCTATAAGGAGACTAAGGGAGCTTCTGACAACTAAACTTCCTTTGGACAAATTTCCAGTCAAGGTAATTCAAGATATATTCTCAAACAATCATCTGATTTTATGGTTTAAATCCAGTTTAGTTTTTAATTGTATGCATAAATCATGCTTTTTTTTTAATGTCAATGCAATTTTTTCTATTTATTGTTTTTGTGGTTGGAACAGAAGAAGTGATGATAAGAAATACTGAAGTAGAATTGAGATTTCACAGTTGACTTAAGAGTGGTAGTCATGTCTTAAAAATGTCTGTATTTGTGTTTCTAGTTTAGGGGGCCACCTTGTTGACAATGAACCACATGCTTTCTGCATTATAGTGAGGCGGCTAAATACTTCACAATTTGTTATTTCCAGTTTCCATTTTTTTTTCAAAACTCTACAATTATAATTAACTTTGAAAATGGCCCGAATGGTGTAAAATCTTCATTTTAAATGTTAGTCTGTGGAAACTGCTGTGTAACTATAGTAGAAATTGGTGACTTTATGAGTGTGACCAATATCACAAGCCCATCCGAAAAAAGGAACAGGTTTTTTTCTCTGGCTAGCTACTAACATGCTTTCTCAACAGTTTTATTGGGCTGTTTTCTATAAATTATTTTTCTTAAATACTCATATTTTATGTTTTCAACGAATTAACATTGATGTCTCATTTTCCCTATTTCAGGTTGCCATCCCTGTTGTCCCAACTATTCGAGTCCTTGTCACTTTTACTAAATTTGAGGAGCTTCTGCCCATGGAGGAGTTCGCAACACCTCTTTCCAGCCCAGCTTATTTCCAGGATGCCAAGTCAAAGGAATCAGAGGGTTCAACGTCATGGATTTCATGGATGAGAGGGAGTCACGGTGTCCAGTGTGGGGATAGTGATAGTCATCGGTATAAGGATGATGTTGATCCTTTTCAGATACCATCCGACTATACCTGGGTTGATGCCAATGAGAAAAAACGTCGTATGAAAGCGAAGAAAGCCAAAAGCAAGAAGCATAAAAAGAAAGCAGCAGCCAAAGGTGGGGATGGTGGCCAGCAGGTGAATGAAGAGGTGGAAGAATAATTACACGGTCCCAGTTATTTAACCCCTTCAGTGGCATCTGCAAGAGGAAGTGGAGGTAAGGCTCCTCCCTGTATCCATCTGAAAATTTTCTAATCGCATTTAAGAGATATGGGGCAGTTGATTTGCAGAATGATTTGGTGGGGGATCGCTTTGATTAAGAAGAGCCTTGTCATCTGTTGTTGTATTGTTATGTGATGTGAGATTGGAGAGGGACAAAATCTCCTCGTTTCATTACTAGCTGTTTCAATTCTAATTTTTCTTGGACATCAAATCTTTGTATCTAAGTCCCCATGGTCATCAAATTTTCATTTTTGTGATTGGTATTCTTTCTC
Source organism: Durio zibethinus (assembly GCF_047325235.1). Taxonomy (NCBI): domain Eukaryota; kingdom Viridiplantae; phylum Streptophyta; class Magnoliopsida; order Malvales; family Malvaceae; genus Durio; species Durio zibethinus. The sequence goes on from NC_143175.1 coordinate 1,891,061, forward strand.
CCGTCATTGTAGTTCTTGATAATTCATCTTTTTTCTTGCTCCTTTCACCCCATCTGTTGTGCAGGTAACAGCCAATGGAACTTAAAATGAAAAACAGACTATAATTAAAGGAGATGATTTTGGGTAGCTGGTAGATATTGACATGGATCAGAAGGTTAGAAACTAATAAATCTGGGATAAGTTATATTAAATCTGACAATTCTTATATATGTGTATATTTGTATCATGTCAAACATGTTTAAAACACAATTTTTGACATGAAAAACGTGAGAAATTATCATTGTCATATTAAACATGTGTAACATGTGAAATATTTGACATTTAAAACATGAAAAATTATTATGTTAAATTCATGTTGACATGTTAAATATATATAATTTTTTATTTTTGCTAAAATCAATACAATTTTAATTAAAATTTTTAATCGTGTTGCTTTTATTTATTTATTTTTTTGTATAATTTTCATCTCATGTTATTATATCATGTTTAAAATTACAGGTCCAGTTAAGGCTATGAATTTCCTAATTTTGGTTCAAAATCTTCACTTCACATTTTGGTTTTATCCATTGCCACTACATCTACATGTTTCATAAGTAATCTTGGTGCATTTAGATACGTACAAAAAGCCACAAAATTATGTGGAAAAGCATATATAAACCAAATAAATTTCTTTAGATCTAATCTACATGCCTATCCAATCTTTGGTTCTCAGATTTCACTACCAAAACCTATCCTTATTAACACTTAAATATCCAGCCATTACCTTTCCTCCGGTGTTCCTCATGCCATCTATAAGAAAGCACCATGTGGATCCTAATGCACCAATAAAAAAGTCTGATTCCACTGCCATCAAGAAATTAACAAGAGGATAGTTCGTACTGATTTTTCTTCCAAGGCTTGCCTCATATCTGGCCATCGATATGTTACCTATTTGGCGTGTCACATTTGTGTAATAGAAGTTCCAATGAGGGTATGATTTTGTATTATCGATCACTTCCTGAAATTTAGTTAGACCATTCATGATATTAGATCATTCTTTTCTTTTTTAGTTTTTATAATTTTAATTTTTTCTTTCTATGAGTAAAAATATCAGATTACAAACCTGCATTTCAGTGGAGAGCCAAATGTTCTTGAGATGTGGAAAGCGCTTTTGAATTCGAGCAGCAAGTTCCATATATTCTTCGTATTCAACCACTTTCATTTCACATGCCTTGTCTCCCATTCTTACATGCATACTCAGCAATGGCCTTGGAACCCAAGGTTTGTGATTTGACCACACAAATTCTTCAATATCTGACTTTGGCTGGTTCACACTCACCTGTTGTGAAAGCTCTCATGAGTAATACTCTCAAAATGAGAATTGAGTTCAGCATGCATGATAATAGTTCTTTCTTCAAAGAAGCAGGTGGTTAAAATTCAGGTGACCATGAATGAAGAACTTATCCCTCTTGTTCATTCACAGGCATGAATGTAAAGACCAACAAAATAACATCAACCTGGAGATCTTAAGATTCTCTAACTCACTGTCAATTACATAGGTAGAAGTTAAATACCAAAAGACTCAAGACTTAGATGAACAAACCTTTGGCCACTCTCTGTCTATACTTGCAAGAACAATTTTTGCAGCTTCCTTCCCAAATGCAGCATGGCGAGCAATGTTAAATAAGCCACAAGTGTACTCTGTTTTAAATCTCATTAGATAGCGAACAGCCTGTGAAAAATAAATGGTATTCTACTTAAACAAGAGCCATCTGATAATCTGTACAGCACGGGATTCTCATGCTTTCCCCAAATCAATACTTCAAAAACTTCATGTTGGAAAGGAAACCATCAGAGGGTACCTGTGCTCTCCACCACCTTCGATCCATTTTATGGTGAAAAGCAATTAAACTCCCATTTATCTCTGTTGTAGGCTGCAAATAACTCCATGGATCACCCCATACCCTGTATAAAATAGTGAAATCACTGACTGAAGATATATTAATGTTTTCCAACTGCAAGTCAGTACAAATTCACATATGCAAATTGCAATTTCTTACCTTGGAATCTTCCCTACCCATATTTCCTTTGAATTATAATTGTCTTTTCCTTTTATAATTCCCTTTTCCCATGCCTCTTTGCTGAGCATAAGCTCAAATGCACGGTCTCGGCATTCCGGGGATGTCTCTAGGTAGAAGTAGCAAGACCAACGATTGCGTGCATCTAAAATACAAACACCATGGCCATGGCAATACTAATGGTAAGGTAATTCTTCAAGTTCCCAGACAATTAATTCACAAAAAATGTCACAAATCAAGCAATAAGTTGTTAAATTACAAACCTTTACAACCATCGTGGTCAGCACGATTGTAGTATCTGGTAACAAGCACCCTTTTCTCATTGATTGCAATAGCAAGAAGCCCAGACATACCAACAATCTGGGCACCAATGCCAAAGCCAGGTAATTTTTCCCAGTCAGCCACAAGAAATTTTGTGTTAGGGTCATGGCAGTTTATTGGATGCTGATGGATCCAAATGTCACGCTGCACTTTCCTGGTAAGAGGATAGTTTTCTTCGTCTGATCCCACAATCTGAAAAAGGTCCCAATTTTCGAAAATTATTAAGAAGCAAAAAAACATATCATTTTACAGAACATGTGCATAATTTCTTAATTCCAGGAAAGAAATGTAACTGGCAATACAAATATAAATCATAATCACATGATGTAAGATCAGATTTGCTTGCTTACGGATCGTGTTGCTTAGGTACATACCCATGGAGGATAAGCGCCACTAGATTCAGCTTCGTTCTTAAAGCTTCTTATATTCTCATTAGCTGCAATTGCTGGATACATGTCTAATGAACCCTTCCAAGTTGTCCAAGGAGGAAATCTCGCAGCTCCCATGCGTGTGTCAAGACGCTTATTCAATTGGGCACTTAATTTGCAGTTCTCCAAATGAGGGGCGTTTGGTGCATTGGATTTACTGAGTCCAAATCTTTGCCAGAACTCACTTTCTTCAGGTTCTCTATCAGCTAATAAAGCACCCCAAGCTTCAGTCAGTAAAGAAACTCTCTCATCATCGCTCTCTGTTTCCCTTCGCCGCGAATCCACCAATCTCTCACCTTCTTTTACTTTAAATTTGCGGTCTCTACTTGTAACAACATCTGCATTTCAATAGAGGAAAATGCATTGATATTAAAACAAACCCTTTATTGTTTACAATCAAGAAATTCTCAAATGCAAATCTATTTCAAGTCCATCATTGCAGTGGTCTCAACAACCTTTAAAATTGTTAGTGGTGGTGGCAGTTCCACGGACAAACATCTTACAGGTTAAAACTCCCAACATCGGTTGCTTGCCACTGACCATTTACTGGTCCAAAAGTTGTGATGCTGGCTTCTAGCTGAAGTATGTTAAGTGAGCTGAATTACCAAACTAATTATGATTATGTAGAGACTTAGTCAAAAGTCATCAACTAAAGACGTAAATAACAAATTTGGGCAACAAGTCATTCTAACTTTTAGTTGCTTCAAGTATACCCTTACATCATATTCATCATTCAGCATCAATCTGTCAAATTTTGACAGAACTTCACCGCGAATTCATGTATTCGCTGAACATAAAATCATTATCTGGATATACTAAGAACTCAATTCTGCACCTATTTGATCTGAATTTTCAAACTTCCATCCCAAGTACCATCTCCGTTTTTTACAAAAGATAATAAAATGTCCCATTAACACCGCACATTTCTATACTAATTAATTAATTCATTCATTGACATCTAACTTACTGGTTGTCTCTGAACTTGAATTCCTTGGAGAAATCCCCATTGATGTGGATGAAAATGAAATCCCACCAAACCCAAAAGTACCAAGTGAAGTAAGAGCAGCCAGGAACAAAGAAGTCAGACAAACTCCACAGAGAAAACCCACCACACAAATTTGGCATGGAAATGAACTACTCATTTGCAGAGCTCTTTGTGAAACCACTTTCTCCAAAAACTTCTGGTTTGTTGGCTCCATGTTCTTCTTTGTTTAACTGTTTAGAAGATTATCAAGTTCCAAGAAGAAAGAACTCTCAACAGCCCCTGAAGTACTGATTTCTTTTATCTAGAATTTCATGTCATGCTAACTACCATGCAATTATAATCACATGAAAACATATATAGTTTTAACTATATTGATGTTTTTCATATGAAAGTGAAACCGAAGCATGAAATAGTTGGTTTATGTTCAACCAATCAAAGGAAAAAACACATTCACTAAATTGTCACTCTTCAAATTCTCAACCATTCACTTCATCATTAATGACTCCTTAGCCTTGGTGGTCCACTGCTATCTTTTCCTTACAGCTGCAAAATAAATTGAAAATTCTCATCAGAATTTACAGCTGAGAATATCTAAAAAAAATGAAAGAAAGGAAAAATAATGCAAGGCCAGAATAAAGAGGAAAAACCAGGAGAAATTCAATGCAGAAAAAAAATCATAAAAGAAATTTACAAAATATTTCAATTATGCAAACATTTATTCACTAAAAGGAAAAAAAAAAAAAACAGAAAACAAATTCTTTCAAAAAAAAAAAAGAAAAACAACTGAGGTCAGCAAAGTATTAACAGATGATTCAAAACTATAAAAGAGATAAACCCAAGAAAAAAAGGAGAAAAAAAAAAGAAAAAGAAATTGATAACATCAAAATTGAAGTTTAAAACAGTAGGATATATTCAGTAAACAGAAAATGATAAAGATAAACCTTACAATTGATAGCGTTCAGAATAGATAAAAAAAAAAAAAACATGTCACAAAAGATTACTGCAAAACAGATGGCACAGGATAAGAATCTTAATAAAGCATCTTACCAGAAACAAATACCCAGAAAAAAAAAAAAAAAAACACAGTTAAAAAAGTGTGGTCATTTTCATTTCTCAATTATATTTTAAGAAAAAGAAAATGGTTCAAAATTCAACCAAAAAATGAAGTGTGATATTTTCAGCAAAACCCATGAAGTTAAGGAACAAAAACTTTGCAGTAATGAAAGAGAAAGAGGAGAAAAAAAAGAACCTTGGGAGACCAGCCATGTTTCAGTTTCTCTGAGAGCAAGGCACAGAAACGGACGTGTCACATAATTATTCTATAAGGCTATGTCTCTGACTATTCTAACAAGGTAAAGTGCACTCATTTTCTGGTTTAGAATTTTGTGCCATGAAACTTTGATTAGCACTTAACTTGTGGCAGGAATCTTCTGTCTGGATAGATGCAGTGCAACAGTAACTCCAAACTCAGTTATCATCCGGAGCAGGTCGCAAAATATGTTATACATGACCAAAAAAAGGTCTCACACTTCAAAGTGAAGGAGGGGACCACACCGTTCTTTCATTATCAAGATCAGTACAGCTCATTTGCAATGGAAAGAATGAAAGATACAAAATCTTATGGCACTGTTGCCTTTTTTTTTTGGGGGGGGGGGGGGGGGGGGGGAGGGTTTGGAAAGTTAAACCAATAAATTTCTGGCTAGTTGCCTTGGCAATGTGATGAAGACTACAAACTTTTGACCCTAATACTTTATCCAATATTAAAAGAAAATAAAAAAAGATCATGTAACTGGTGAATATACAAGAAAATTTAATCCATTGGCAGTGGTTGAGTGTGGTTGACAAAATATTTTACCTACTACTCTCTGCTCACTATATATATTTTTAATTTGTGTTACTTTCTTTTTATCAAGTTGTTTTATTTTTTATTTAAAATTATCAGAATTTAAATTAAAATATATGATTATTATATGATTACTTGAGTCTTGTGCTCTTTTTGTTTCACCTTACTCATTATAAAAAATTAATTTTTTGGATTATTACATATTAACTTTTGATTATTAAAATTAAATATTAAATATTTTTATAAACAGAACACATATTGTTGATTGATTTTGACATAAAAATAATAAACTACATAATTTGTTAATAAAAATAATTAGAAAATTTTCATTTCCTTAAAACTTTTTGCTATGAAAGAAAAAAAAAATCACATTTGTGAATAGGAATGTTAAAATGTCATATAATTTCATGTGCAGTTATTAAATAGGATGGAATTTATAGTAGATAGGGCAGTTGAATAATTGCACTACTTCAATTATTATTGCTATAAAAAAAAATAATAAATAAATCTCTTACTAGGAGTTTTGCTTTAATTGATCAAGAAGCAAAGAAGATTATGGAATTATTAAATAAAAAATTATTTACTTCAATATTTTATAAAGATTAGTGGTATAATAATGTTTGTAATATAACATCTTATGCCTTAAGCTATAATCATGTATAATTGAGTAATCTTACTATCCTTCAATCACAGCCGTTGATTGGTTTAATCAAAAAGTCAATCCAAAACAAAGAATTTTAATTATGTTATCACGTTGTCATTAGAATAAAATAAAAAATAAAAAATATTTTCAACGGTTTGATAAGAATTTAAATTTAGTTGATTTAATTTTAAATATTTAGATCTAAATTAAATAAATATAAAATAATTTAAGACAGTAATTTTAATGAGAATATCAGTAAAAATTGAATAATAGATTCGATTACATTTTAAATATATATTGATTTTAGATTTAGGATTGGAATAAACTTTCTATTCTTCTTTTCAATGTTCAAATTTTAAAAAAATTTGAATAAATTATAAATAAATTTAGATATATATATTATGAATAAATTTAGAAATAAATAAATTTTTTAGTTTTTTAGATAAATATAAAATGTATGGTATTGACAATCTAAAAAACAATTATTACAAATCATATATTTAAAATAATTTTAACAAAAATTCATCTTAAGCTCGAATTTAAAACCACTTATAATGAAAAAAACCAATTCTACCTAACAAACCTCTTATTGTTATTTTAAAATATGTATTCCAATATTAAAAATGCAACCTTTTTCTTTTTACTGTTTTATTCCTAAATTCTAACCTTAATTATGGAGGAGAACCCAACCTCTAGGAAATCTGTTTTACTCTGATCTATCTATTCATCCACCTAAATTTTGGTAGAAAAATATTTAATATTTTAAAATAAATTTATTTAAGGATGTTAAGTTTATTTATATTTAATAAATAAATTTAATTTTTCACTCGAATGTAGATAACGAAAGGTATCTCATTGTGAGTATGAAAATAAAAATAAATATGATTTTAAATTTTTATTAGATACGAGAATGAAAATGAATAATATAACATTTATTCCGTATTCATACGTTATATTTATGTTTATATATATTTAATATATAACTTTTTTATTAAATAATATAAATTATTATTTTAGATTAATTAAAATTAATATATTTTTATGGAAAAATATATGTTAATATATATTTATAAAAAATTATATAAATATACAAGATAAAAATTAAAAATTAAAAAAATTTAGTTTTTAATTTTTTTATTAAAAGTAATGGGTATAAAGATTACTCATATCCATTAAATATTCGTAGAAATGAAAATAAAAATAAATTTAAATATATATAGGATATAGATACATTGATGAATATAATACAAAAATCTAAAAATGAGAATGAAAAATATTCTACCTTGTCTATATTTTATCTATTAACATCTCTAAATTTATCTTAATTATATTTTTGAATTATTATTTAAAATAATTCATATTTTTTTATTATTAAATTTATCAAATTATAATAATTAATAAAATTGATCAAATTGACTGTATATTTGAATTTTAGGATATATAAAGAACCTATTAGTTTGGGTTAAGATTGCTCACATCTTTTCAAAAAGAAATTCGGATAAGTAAAGTTTGCTATGTTACAACTGTATTGATAGCTTTTATTATTATTATTATTATTAAACATAAATTATTTAATAAATAAATAAAAGATAATCAAGCTGTAACATCGTATGCAACGCAGGATGCGAGATATGGGAAATAGAGTTTAAATTAAACTATAACTCTTTGGATGTTACTCGAAGACTTTTTTATTTGGTAAGTGGAGGAGGTCAATGCCAGTTTCCAATACTCAATCGCATATGTCGTAATTCAAATATAAAGGGGAGGGCACACGATGGTTAATATTATTCAATAAAACATTTCCATTTTATTTAATGATAAAAAGTTTTTGGATTTTATCTAATATATATTTTTTTATTCGATTCAAATATGTTCATAAAAAATTATATTTTTAAAGTTTTTTAATAAATTTAAAAACAGACGATAAAAAAAAGTACACTTTCTTTATAACTTAAATTAATTATCTGATGATAATATTTATAATTTTATCTCTCCACTAAAATGTTTTTAAATATTATTCAATAATCTATTTTTAAAGATTGGATACATAAAATGAATATAATTCTAATTTGTTAAGAAACATTTAGAAACATTAGTCTACATTTTTTTTAATGTATATAATTAATGCATTTTTTATTTATTTTTTTACTTTTGTAGCGAATTTGCTCAACTTTGAAGCGTTTTTTTAAGTTTGATAGCCTTTTTGTATTTTTTTATAATATTTGTAATAATTTTCTCAACTTTATAGTGTTTTTATAAGTTTTAAAAAAATTTTGATAACCTTGTAAGTTTTTTGATAATTTTCATATAATTTTGATAATTTTTGTAATAATCTTTATAACTTTTAAGCATTTTTATCACCTTTCTAATTATTTTAATAACTTTTAATATAATTTTGATAACCTTTACAATAACTTTGATAATTTTTGTAATAATTAAATCAAAATTAAATCAATGGTTAAAAAGTAATTTCAAAAAATCAAAGATTAAAAAATTATATAAAAGATTATTAAAATTAAATAAAAATATCAAAATTATAACAAAAATAATTAATATTATATAAAAAATTATCGAAATTATATTAAAGATTATCAAAGATCTTTAGGTGCACTATTTATTTCACTTTATAAATCCTAATATATAAAGGCATCAATTAAATTTGACAATCAAGTAACTCTAATTCGATTGTCAAAAATATCTAAAAGAAATTAATTTGGCACTCTATTTTTATTTTACAAATTAGAATATGATTCACTCCTTTAACTTGCTCTAAAAAAATTTCCTATTTTATTAAAAATTGGATTATCTGTTGCTTAGTTTGTTTTTTTTGGTTAACATTAGATTTTTTAGTGAAGAACTGAAGATCCTCCTGGACTTCTCTCTAAATCATTCCTGATTTGGATGACAAGCTTGTCTTGCTTAGCTTGTCTACATTGTTTTGTACGAAAATAACTAATTGGTTTGTCAGCTTTCAAAGATTTTGGCTGCTTGAATTGCAAAATAATATTGATTTCCTCCAGAATGAATCTGACTCTTTGAACCACCCTTTCACCCTCTGGTTAAAGCAATGAAAACAATCCCGGAACCAGATTGGCATTAGACCCTTAACCACATCCCTAGGCAAAAGAACAAGGCTGCGGACTGGATTGCTAAGTGGAGCTGCTCACAAGGCAGAGGACTCAATGTCCTTCCAGTACCAAATCTTGATAGCTTCAAGTACTAAAAAATCAACTATATGGAACTTATCCAAGAATAACTTTCTTGATATCACTGTAAAAATCCCAATGTAATACACATTACTTACAGTATTAGTTAATTACAAAGCATGACCATAAGACAATGCAGAAGCAAGATAAAGCCAATTAGTCTTCTCAATGCAAATGCTTTAGATTTAGAAGGTTAACAACCAAAAGTAAAGCCTGTGATTCTTTCAAAATGAAAAGAATATCACATATGGTCACCCATTGAGTATTCACAAAAAGATCGATCTAAGATCTAAAATGTTTCAAAAACTCCTGATTTCTGTCAGCATAATTATCTGTATTAGAACATCATCTCCAGGAGCAATGCTATGTGGTCTATAGAAAGATGATTTATCAGATGCGAAGTCAAGAATTCTGCTATTTCTCTGTTCTAGCTCGTTTTGAGAGTGGGGAACCAGACTCGTTGTCATTTATCTCTACATGGTCAGTCGTTTCTGATTCCAATGCCTTCTGCTTCCTGCTTACATCCTGGGAACTTTCTTCCTCTTTGGTGCTAGCATTTCTTGTATCAGTCCCAGTTCTTGTCTGAACTAGCTCCAAGTCTTCTGATTTATCACTCCTACAAGTTGGGTAAATTGAGCCTGGAGCAGGAGGGTCATCTAGGGAAGAAGAGGGGGCTCGACTCTTTTCATCCTCTATCTTTTTTTGTTTCTCAAACATCATCTGCAGATACCTTCCATGTTCTTCAATTTCCAACTGCAGCTTTCTCTGAATCTGGAAGAAAAATGTATGAGGCATCAGAAAATATGCGTGCATTATTTCAGTCCATGAATAACATGTACTGGTAGCTTCAACGCCATCAAAAAGGGTTCACCAGGATTATCAAACAATAATCAAAAGCCATTTCTTCTCACCACATGCTTCCCAGTTTCCAAATGGGTATGTTTGGAAAATGAAGAGTCCAAGTAACAATGTTGAAACCAAGTACTAGCTTATTCTAAGAACTCCATATATTAAGGTGGAGAGCTTGAAAAAGAAGTTATTATATAGGAAAGAAGACATATCCATGCATTGTGTTGGCTAATCTGCAAGTGAAAGTCAAAAAAATTAATGCTTAGCCACCAGTAGCTTACCTCAAGTTGTTCATGGAGCTGCTTCTGAACTTCCATCTGCAATTTCAATGCTTCAGTAATTCCTATACTCCTGCAATTTCAAAAATTAAAGCCCAAAATCAGCTTATTTATTCAGGATTTTCAAACAGTACAAAAACAAATCTAGTAGCTAAAGTTATTAAGCCTCCACAAAGACATCTAATTTTGGAAGTTGACAGTAGGATAAAATATAGGGTAATCACACAGTCATGCTTTCTAGAATCCAGGGATGCATGAATGACAATACTTGCAAAACCTGGTTAGTTACACATAGGAAGCAAATAACCAGATGTGCAAAACGCATATTATATGAATTGGTTTCATTGATTGAGAATAGATTTACTTTTAAGAATAAAACATGACTTATATTTAGGCAGAACTTGAAAAAAAATTAAGTTACATCATTTGGATATTCTCGAACCTTTTTACAGGAAATGAGACAAATAGTTAGTGCCGAATCTCACAGTGCTAAAATGATGTTTTTCTGTTATAGTTTGACTTCCATTCTAAATGTCATATGTTTCTGTTGACAGATTATGTATCAAATCAAGATCGATTTCTTGATTTGTTGGGATTAATATATCTGGTCTTCTATTTGTTTCTATGTTTGGATGATTGTGTCCTGATTCTGTGCATTTCTTTATACATATCAATTCCTCTATATATTTGGAGATTCTTTTCAATAAAATAACACTCAGAGAATATCGTTTTTTATCTCTGTTTTCATTGTATCAGAGCAAGGTTTGCTCTTGTTTTTTCTTTTTTAAGGGCCAAAACAGCCATAACTGGTGCCTCTTGAGAGAGTAGATCAGAGGTGACTTCTGAACCAATTGTTGCACTTACTCCAAAGTGCACAATTGCACAAAAAGGTAATTATCTCTCTACTTTGGGTGCAAAATCAGATTCTAAGAAGTCAGATTATAGATTCCAAGGAGTCCGACCATAGCACTGGATTTTCAACATAAAATCCATGTTCTGGAAACCTTAAGATTCGTATCACTGATGGATCACTATCCTCTGTTGCTGGAAAAGAAAACATTAAAGTTTCTAATATGACACTATTTTTAGTTTTGCATGTTCCTACTTTAGCATGTAATTTAGTGTCTATTAGTAATTGACATGGACTTGAATTGTGTGGCTAAGTTCTATCCTTCATATTGTGAGTTTCAGGATTTACTTTCGGGGAGGATAATTGGCAATGCTAAGCAGCATGAAGGCTTGTACTACCTTGAGGATCCTCAATAAGTGAATAAACAAACTTTGGTTCTATGTGGTGAATCTGTTTCTGTTTCTAATGAAGCACAATAGATTAGGAAATCCTAGTTTTCCACATCTAAAAACTCTTTTTCCTTATCTTTTTAAGAATAATGATGTCCATTCCTTTTGTTGTGAAACTTGTCAACTTGCCAAACATACTCATGTTCCTTATCCTAGTCATCCATATAGATTTTCTAAACCTTTTTCTTTAGTTTATGGTGATACTTAGGGACTTTCACGAGAAAATAACATAACTGGAATTAGGTGGTTCATGACTTTTATAGATAATCACCCATAAGCTTGTTGGGTTTACTTATTAAAAGACAAGTTTGATGCTAAGGCAATTTTTCAGCTGTTGCACAAAATGATTCAAACACAATTTCAAGCCCAAATCCAAATTTTCCACATAGACAATAGGAGGGAATACTTCAATTCAATTTTTGGTTATTATTTAAAAGAAAATGGGATTTTTCACCAAAGTTCTTGTATTAACACCTTCCCACAAAATGGGGTTACAGAACGTAAAAATCGTCACCTATTAGAAGTTGCTCGCATTATCTGTTTACCAATAATGTTCCTAAGTTTTTTTTTGGGATGCTATTTTAACAGCCTGATTAATAGACTTCCTGGTAGAGTTCTCAATTTCAAAACACCTTTATTACTTGAATCATATTCACAAACTAGGTTGTTTGCTTCTTTAACCCCAAAAGTCTTTGGTTGCACATCTTTCGTTCACAACAAAAGTCCATACTAGAACCTAGAGCTATAAAATGTACCTCTATTGGGTACTCTCCTACTCAAAAAGGGTATAAGTGCTATTGTCCATCCACGAAACAAACATTTGTCTCATTATATGTCACATTCTTTGAAAATCAACCCTTTTGAGGAGCATCTTGAAGCTGTGTATGGAATCTTAAGGTACTTGAAGGCCACACCTGGTAAGGGTTTGTTGTTCGAGAAGAATGAACAAAGAAATGTGGAAGCATTTATAGATGCAGATTGGGTAGGATCAATTGAAGACAGAAAATCCACCTCTGGGTATTGTATGAAGGTTTGGGGTAATCTTGTCACATGGAGGAGCAAGAAACAGTTTGTTATTGCTCGAAGTGGTGTAAAAGCAGATTTTAGAGCTCTTGCACAAGGAACTTGTGAACTTATCTGGTTGAAGAGACTTTTCGGAGAATTGAAAATGATAGCTGAATATCCCATGAAACTGTATTGTGATAACAAGGCTGCTATAATTATTGCTCATAATCCGGTGCAACATGATCGAACAAAGCATGTGGAAGTTGCTAGGCATTTTATCAAAGAAAAGATTGATATGGGAGTGATCTATATGACCTATGTTCCTACAAAGCAACAAGTAGCAGGTGTCCTAATAAAAGGATTACATAAACTGAGCTCTGAGACTCTCATTGACAAGATGAGAATAATAAATATCTATTCTTCAACTCGAGGGGGAGTGTTGACAGATTATGTATCAAATTAGGATCAATTTCCTCATTTGTTGGGATATTGTTGGGATTTATACTTTTGGTCTTTTATTTGTTTCTATGTTTGGATGATTGTGTCTTGATTCTGTGGGTTTCTTTGTACATGTCAATTCCTCTAAATATTTGGGGATTCTTGTTACTAAAATTACACTCAAAGAACATTGTTTTCATCTCTGTTTTCAGTTTCAATATTATAAGAGGCAACCAAGCTACCAATCAAAAGGTTGATGGTTGATTAAGCTTTAACTATAACCCTACATGAGATTAGAACTACGTATTCCAACTCAAATTTGCAATTGTTTCTTGAAGCATAACACCAGATAAATTATACTTTAATAGAACAAAATTCATAAGCAAAAGGTTAGAAAAACTTTATTTCAAGATAGCAGGAAAAAGAAAGTTACTTACGACTTCAAATCAAAGGATTTCATTTCTTCAATTGAAGCCATTTTTTTCTCTGATGTTCCTGAAACGAAAAGCAAACAATACATTTTAACCAGTTGTCTCGCATTGCAAATGGAAGGAGATACAAGGTAACAACAGAATGGTATCCTATGCAGACAATTGTGAGACAAGAAAAAATCCAAATGATATTAAGAAAATACTGTGGAATGAAGTTGAAAGTATTCTAGTTGTCTTACCTTCTGCTGGTTCTGGCTTGCATCTGGCAGTTCTATATTTCTGGATTCAGTATAAGAAACTATTCCAGTAAATTTATAAGATTGTTTGAGAAAGTAGTTAAAAGGATCAATAAGATGAGATTACATAAAGACCTGCAAATGACTTTTAACATGATAGATTGTTAAGCCTTTAACATTCATGAGCTTTAAGATGCCTTTTGGAGTAGCTCCTGTAAGTTTAAATTAGCAAAAATTAGCAAATGATATATATAAATAATTGCCTACATGCTAATGAGATGAAAATTTACAACATGAGTTGAAGTACGCACGTTCGCTGCCACCCAGCTTATTAACAGCTTCCACAAAAGCCTCATGAAGCTCAGGTGTCCAACGCATACGGGGCTTTTGAGGAGCAGTAGATGATGTGTAAGCCTCACTAGGAAATTCTCCATGTGGTGCAGGTTTATTCTGATGAAACTGTGGCTGTTTGTTTGAGATATCACCAGAAGGTTTCAGCACCTGATACATTTTTTAGTTTTATCATGAAACAAACGAAACGAAAAACACAAAAAAGAAAACACAGCTCACAAAATTCATTAATCTTAATATTCCAATACAAAAATAATATCAAACAAAGCTTCTGATGGCAGATCAATAACTTGGCTAGATAGACCTTATCCTCTATGGAAGCCAAAGGCTAAATGGGCTTTTCATCCACAAATAAGTCCTTTTATGCCAAAGGAAAATGTTGCTGGTAGCTAATTATGAAATAGCATAAAAATTTATCACTTAGTTGATTTTTGGTAGTTAAAAGTTCTGAAGATAATCAGATGTTATATAGTTTCTAAAAAAAGAAAGTTTCAACAGTTACAAATTAATTTGTTGTTATAGCAGCAGTGGCAAGATTGTACCACCTCGAGAATCATAAAACCAGTAAATAAAAAGGAATAAACTGATAATCTTCCAAAGAAAATAAAGAATAAACCTCAAAAGCCACTTAAGATGTTTCTGCACCAACCCTATCTAAATACAAGTTAGGAACATACCTTCAATTTGGGATATGAGATGTTGGTATTACCAAGAAACTCACTCCAGTCTGGATCCAGAGCATCATCAGCAGAGATCAACTGCTCTGTCCACTCCTGCCAATCAGTTCTCTTATTGTGGTCCTCATATGCCATGACACCAGTGCTGCTTTCCACCAGCCCATTTGGACCAGGAACATTTTCAGGCAAATCAAGAAAGTCTTGAAGCCGATCTAGACACCAAGAAACATCCTTATTTTCCTTCAGGTGATTAGTCAAAGCTGTGGACTGTTCTGAAAATGAAGAATCTATTGGTGGCAAAGATTCTAAATCCCTTGATGACTGAGAAATGAGTTCAGGATTTTGAGAGTGTCGATCATGTGCTAGAGATGAGGCATGCATATCCTTGGTGGTTATGGAAGCACGTGAAAACGAATTCCCAGGAGTTCCATTGCTGGGAGCTAATGAAGATTCTTGAGGTGATTCAGAGTTCTTCATCACTTCCCTTCCTGAGGAAACCTGAAAAGAACCAGGCAATTGATATGTCTCTTTGAACGGAGTAGGAATAGCTGAAAAGATGAAGTCATAGTGTCAGAGACCTGAGTTCACCTTTATCAGCTATTTTATGCCTAAATATCAACAACCTGAATAAACAAAGCAAGATGCTGTTTAACATCAAATATCAAGAAATTCAACAATCTTGGATTCAGCGGCTCTAAACTTACTTTGCAGACATATTCATCAAATAAATTATTGGCTATAATTTAAAGGAAGGAAGAATGAATGATTTATCCTAAACTAACCTAAACTAACTTACTAAGTGCTTGGAGCCATATTTCTTATTCCTTATGAATTAAGTTTACCAGCGAAGAAAGAGGTGAGATTGGTATTCTGAAAAAGGAAGTCCAAAGACATTCAGTTTGATAGAAAAGAAGGGAGTGGCGATTTAACATCGCCAGAAATTCAACAGACTCAGCATTTCGAACTAGCAAAATTTGTTTATACGATATTTATTTTCTACAATTTCCCATATATTTTACATTTTTTAGTTCAACGGGGACAAGTATTCTTTTGATAACATAGGCAGCTGGCCAAACACATTTGTCCTATTAAATTAAATAACAGTAAAACCATGTTCAATTGCTGATCATGAACCATGAATTGCAAATGATGATGGCACGAACATTAGAAAATGATTTCTAGTACATACAAAATAAATGAGAAAAAGCATCTCAAGTCACAGCAGTTTCACTTCACCCCAACCCAAAAAGAAACCATCACAATGGTTTTTCATATAAATTTGAATCTTTTCAGTATTTACAACCACTCCAGTTATTCCATATCAATAAGTCGAAGACAAAAAGGAAAACTACGGGAGGAAAGGAATGCAATTCTTTTACTTCTGTCATAAAATGATATAAATAAGTAAAGAACCAACATAAAAACAACGGAAGTGATTTTGACTAAAACAATCCCTATATCTTGACCAACAAGTTTATATCTGTAAAAATGGAAGCAGAATCACTGTAAACTAGTAAGATTTTGGAAAAACGGAAAGTAAGGAAGAATTAGCATGTGGATCAACCAGAATCCACTATCCAACTAAATCCATTTCATGTTCATGTCCAAAGAAAAATCACATAAAAAGAGTCACAATTTCTTGGCCAACAATTGAATATCAATGGAAGCAAAATTGCCAAAACAAGCAAAGAAATTGATTTTTGACAAATCAAAGAATGCAGAAGTATTAGTGGGACACAAACCAACCAAAATCCACTGTCCAATTAAATCCATTTCAAGCTCAAGTGAGACAAGAATCACATAAAATCCCTTTCATCGTAAAAAAGAAAAACAAAAATTTCAAAGTCTATGAGAGTCACAATCAGTAAACTAAGGTGCAGGATCAGATAATCACCGGTAGAATCATTTAGCACTCTGCAAAGTTAAAAGAATAACAACAAGAACATCCCAAGTAAAATCACATAAAATCATCATCTTTCACTTGCTCAAATCATAATTACACACAAAAAAAGGTGACTACTTTCCCCACCACCCGAAAACAGAATTTCAATCAATAAAATTCTTAGAAAAAAACGTTAATAACATGTCAGAAAGCAAATAACCAATAACACAAAGCTCTCCCAATAACCAAGCCATACTAAACCAAACCAACAACACAAAAAACCCAACAAATCAGCCTATTACTAATATAAAACACAAACAACCCAATTCATAACTAAGCACAACTAACTAAAAAACAATCAAATTCAACAACAGAAACTCTTTTAAGAATTGGGTATCAAAGCTTAATCTAAATTATGGTCAATATATAAAAGCAACAATTTTTAAATAAAAAAGAAAAAATTCACAAAGGGTATCAAAGAATCTTACTTGGAATGATGTTGAAATCAAGAACGAATAAACCCCCGAGAAGTTAGAAAAGCTGATATGTTGGAGGCCAAAAAGCCAAAGTACCAAAGCAGAGAGGAGAACAACATAGGAATGAAATATTCGTCCTTGATTAACACATGTGGTGGCGTTGTTTATTTTATTTGTTATTTTTTTATCTCATTTCTTCTCGGTTTTAACAAAGACAAGAATTTTATTACAAGAAGCAGGAAACGAACTTCGTACTTGTGCTTCTTTTTTTAGCGAAAACCATATTTCCGCCCCTTTGGTTTCTCATTTTTACAAGAAATACCCTATAATTCCATTCATTCCTCTTGCATTTTAAATAAATATGCTCAAGTATTAAAAATAATTTCTTTTAAATATATAATAAAAATATCGTTAGAATTTTTATCCCGTGAAATTGCATTGTGATTTGTGACCTTTATAATAAGAGAATGAAATCTTGCCATCACTAATTTCCAAAACTCACAAGGGTTTATTTGTAAAAATGATAAAATTCAAGGGGTGTAAGTAGAGTTTATCATTTTTGGAATTTAGATTTTCACAAACTTCAATTTCCTTCTATGGCAGTAAATTCTACAATGACAGAAGTTATTAGTATGGTATTTTTTCCTTGTACTTTTCAAATGAGGACAAAATTTGAAGCTAAAATCAATTGCATCCTTTAGTCAAACAATAAGGAAAAGCATAGGAAAGTACTCCATACAAACTTTCCCATTCTATTACATTTTATAAAATATCTTTAAAATAAATTATTATATTTTATAATTAAAGTAAAGTTAAAATTACTTAAAAAATTTAAAATTTTTTATATTTTTAAAATTTATACAAAATTAGAAAATTGGCATGTACTCAATAAAAAAAATAAAATAAGTTAGTAAATTAAACAAATAACCTTTTTTTCTTTGCCAGGAACTGCTTTTGTAGTTCAAGTGTAACGAATATTAGTTGTAATAACAAAACTTAACAATTGGTATGTTTGTTACACTTTGCTTGGGGACATCCAAATTTTCCTCGTACAAATTTACGTCCACCCATGTTGATGTCTAGCGAGGTGGCCTGCGAGTCGTTTGGAGTTCGTTGTGCTCTCTCTTCACCATTTTACTTCTTCTATATATGTAAAATTAACATAAAACAAGTGTTTTTCTCTTGTGAAAGGACAGAGCTTCTCTGGTTTGCAAAGATATGGCGAAAGAGTTATCAAAGCATGCCATGGAAACAGTGGCTAAGAGGGCACCTCTCACTGCACAGAGGAAAGTCAGGAGTGATCTTGATATTAAGCTTCCAAAACCCTGTAATTTTCTATCTCTCCCTTTTCTCTCTTCGAAATTAACTCTTTTTTTTTTTCTATTTGTTTCTGTTTATTTCTTGTAATGGTCGTTCAATTTCAAGTTCCATTACCCTTTGATTGTTGGGTTAGATTGAAGCTTCTGTATGAATGAGTTGTTTCTGTTTTTATCAATATTGGCAATAGTCTGCTACTTTAAGAAACAGACCTATCTCTGGAAACCTCGACTGATCATCTGATCCTAGCTAGGGGACATAAAAAATTGGGAAAGTTAAGGTTTTTTAAGACAGTTTAATAGGTTTGGAGTTTGGGATTTGAAATAGAGGTCTTGATTTTTTGAGGGAAAAGTGTGAATTTATGCCTCAGAAGCTTTCCATCACAATATATTTTGAAATTGTTATTGCTTAGATGAACTTGAACTGCGGATTAGCAAAAAATCAGTAGACTGAGGGAAGAATTGGGGATTGAATCTCATTATTATTGCCAACTGTGAGAGCAAAAGCAAAAAAAAAAAAACAAAAAGAAAGGTAGATTAATTACTGTTAAAGAAGGTGGGATTTTCTGAATGTTTTTAAGAATGGAATTTGAGCATTTTGGTATCAGTGGGATTGATACTTATCCTGGAAGCTCTATTTTGAGGAGGACCCCAACTTGATCAATAAATTAAACAAAAAATTACACTGCATAAAGGGCTAAAATTTTTCTAAATATCCTCTTCTGTGTTTCTTTAGACTTGGCTCGAGCCATGGCTGCACCTGATGTGGATAATGTGAATGGAACATGGGGCCACAAGCATTGTGACATGTCTGTGCTTCAGCAGCATGCTGCCTTCTTCGACGAGAATGGTGATGGTATAATCTACCCTTGGGAGACACTAAGAGGTGTGTCACATGCAACTGAAAGTTCCCTTTTCATTTTCTGGGAAAGGAGCAAGCAATAAATTGAAGGACAAATAGCAGTTGAATTACAGTTTATAACCCAAAGTTTTACTGAATCAAAAAGCCATCAGCGTACCATCAGGTTTTGGAACTTGAATTATTGGATTGAGATGGTATGAAAATATTAACTTAATATAATCCAGAGACTAAACTTTGGTTATTAATTGGCTTTCTGCGGTTAAATAATGAAGAATTATGCTTGGGTCCATTAATGTCTTGGTAGGATGCTAAGACTAAGTAGAAATGGAGGAGGCTTGAATAGAGGATTATATATATACAATATTGAGTCAGATTCAACTAGGTGCAGATGAATTCAATTGGACTTAGCTGGACCTCTTCCTCTTATTGGGGCGTTCATAATAAATCCAAGCTCTAATATTCAACAGGGTTAGGCTTGTTATCCATTTGATTTTGTTTGAACAAGATATCATCATAGTGGTTATTTGAAAATCATTTATGTCAAGTTCGCTGGTTGTTACAAGTCACAACTCATAAGTCCTTTAACTTTCCTATGTTTAAAGGATTTCGTGCTATTGGTTTCAATCTGATTGCCGCTTTCATCTTCACTATCATTGTTCATGTGACTATGAGCTATCCTACTCTTCCTGTAAGAACTGGAATTTGTCTTTCCCACTTCAAAGCTGCTTGTTTCACTGTTTCAGCAACTTATTATACTTTGTCTTCCTACAGACATGGATACCCTCACCTTTCTTCCCAATATACATACTAAACATACATAAGGCAAGGCATGGAAGTGATTCAGGAACCTATGATACAGAGGGAAGGTAAGATGATTGGTCCATGACATCAATGTGCATGATGACAACTTCTTCTTGATCTTTTCCTCTTTTTTTCTGTCTTTCTATTTTTTCCTCTTGAAGTGAAAAATGAGCTTCAAAATTTGGTTTAATAAAGCAAAAGAAAAGTGTAAAATGAAGTCCAAAGTTCCAGGAACTGTTATTCAAATGTCATCATTTTGAAATGAAAACATTTGAGATGAATTTAATTCCTTTCTACCACCATGGTTGCAATCAGCATCATGAATATATGCTTTCCAAGTTTGTGCCATGTGAAATTTGTTCTAAAAGTGGCTGGTTATGCTTACCTACTTATATTCATTTTTTTCTATCAATAACTAAATATAATATAGCAAATCCTTGTTTATGGATATAGTCCCCTTGATAGTGCTTATTTAGTCACAAATGTGAAGATAAAATTCATTGTCAACTTAAACATATTACTTGCAGGTTCATTCCAGCAAATATGGAGAATATATTCAGCAAATATGCTTGCACAGTGCCTGATAAGCTCTCATTGAGGGAGCTGTGGTGCATGACTGAGGCAAATCGCAGTGCATTTGATTTCTATGGCTGGTAACTTTTTGTTTCAAACCTGCTTTTTTGTACACTCAAATGTCAGTTTACACGAAGCACAGCATGCTGAAACATTTTTCTTTCAATTTATTTGCTGCTGTAGGATTGCAAGCAAGTTTGAATGGGGTGTTCTGTACATCCTTGCAAAAGATGAAAAAGGATTCTTATCAAAGGAAGCTGTGAGACGATGTTTTGATGGAAGCTTATTTGAATATTGTGCCAAGATGCAAAAGGATGCGGCTTATTAGATGAGATGATGCTTCAAGAGAGCTTATAGTCAGAAGACAATGCCCTACATATAATTGCTAAAGTAGCAATTATCTTAATCTATGATATGAATTAGTAGCTTTGAAGGGTTGAAAGCTTTGTCTACAATACACATCTAAATTTTACATGCAGTTCTTTTCTTGATGAAGGTGAGATATGTTATCATATTTTTCTTTGTTATTAT
Source organism: Durio zibethinus (assembly GCF_047325235.1). Lineage (NCBI taxonomy): Eukaryota > Viridiplantae > Streptophyta > Magnoliopsida > Malvales > Malvaceae > Durio > Durio zibethinus. Next base: position 1,912,549 of record NC_143175.1, read on the forward strand.
AATGAAATATTCATGCATTGCATTATCCTGTTGTACAGAACAAGTCCATAAACATAAATATTGATAAAATTCCGAACCTAATTACACTTAGGAAAAAATGATGTTGTTACTAAATCCTAAACTACATCTTCAAGAACCAAAAATTGTAACGGCAACGTCGCCTAATGCCTAGACGAACTCTGTCAAAAAATCCATCTCATAAGCTCACTAATGGGCTGATGAGCTTAAAGCAATGTGTTCTTGCTTCTTCTTTGGGACATAATAATGAAATGATGTAGCACCAAAATTCTCTTTACAGGTTAATAGTCTTAACATGATGTGCTGCAATAGATAGTTTCCCTTGAGGACTAATAGTTTCTCCCTAGTCCCTAGAGACTTACTATGAGTTATGATATGCAGTCCAGCAGGGTAGGATCAATTTTACTGCCTAAGCTGCTCTTCTCTCGATTCCATTTCCTGGTTGATTCTTTGTTCTCTGCCTTGCCTCTATTCTCCTCAAGGTCCAATTACAAATTTGAGGGTGCGTAGTTTCGTCCACTCCATAAAGAAAACATATATTACATGTTTTGACAATGCAAACTGCATTATTGATAAATAGGGAAATCATTTAAAATTTTTTGTAATTTAAATTTGATTTCCTAAGAACTTATTATAGTCTGAAGTAGATTTATTTGAACCTGGCTTTATCTATTATGATTTCATTTATTATTACCGTGGATGGACTTCTTCTGGAGAACAGGACCAGCTAACTCTGTTACTCTTAGGTGCTCAAAGGTTTCAATTACTCTTATGAGAAAAAAGGAGAAAAGGAGTTTCAGTTGCTATTATCATCTGAAAAAGATTTGCATTTGAGCAGAGTTTTAAAGGAGAAAATTATCACACTGCAAAGGTCTCAATTTTGCTCATGCCTCTAGATATTTAAGTAGTAATGCTAAAATGACATGAAACAATATTTTCCTTCAAGTATATATATGTGTGTGTGTGTATACATACATATATATATATATATATGTACTTTCCTTCAAGTGATGATAGTTTCATTGACGGAATTATGCTTCATCTAGGAAAGCAAGGGCAGAACTAACTAACTTTCTTAATTAGTCACTCTGCTGCTCTTTCTGTTGATGACTCCATTGCTGAATTTTCATTGTTGCTTTGCTCTTCCTCCTTTGAATCATCTGTGGACGCTTCGTTCTCAGCCTGCCTTGGGGTGTTCTCAAAGTCTAGTATCAGATTTGAGGATGACTCTTCTGTTGCTGCAATTTCTTCCTCCTGAGAAAGCATGGATTTTTCTGTCAGACTTCTGTAATCTTATAATTTTTTACGCTTATGGGACAGACGAATTTTATCTAGGAGATCATGGACTAAACATACCATATAGTTAAGTATGCATTCGATGTGAGCAACAAATAATCCTCCACATTCTTCACAAAAATAAATGTGATCTTTTGGAAGTCTTTCTTTTTCGCAGATTTCACAATAATACTCTCCTGAATCATCTTCTACAAAACAATCTCTCAGGGTGAGGGGGTGGATATGACATTTAGATTTGATGAAATGCGGGATTAAGACACATGCTAGATGAAAATTGAGACAGCACAATATGCAGCGATAGAAAGGCACACCACCAAGAGAGTACTTGCATCCATTACATATGGTAAGAGGATGCCCGTGATCTCCCATGAAGAGTTCCTGGCATTCTGTTCCAAAATAGAAAAGAGGATGCTCGCGAAGCTTGGATTCTAAGGCTCGCCTTAGGGAATTGGCACATGAAATATGGAGGTAGAATTCATACTGCTCACAATTATAGACGATGTCATACTTATCAAACGAGACACGCAGGCAAGACAGCCTGCATAAGGGCTTTTATTGACAACGGGGTGCAGGGGGTGCTCTGGATGAATTAACGAGAGTTGGATCTCCCTGGGAAATCCAAGACAAGATTCATGAAGAAAATAATGACAACGAATGCACCAATGGATTGGACCCGAAAGTAGTAGGAAGCAAATGCTGCACTTAAAATTTTTTTGGGGTTTGAGACTGAAATTGAGGAAGCAGAGCTCATGATCTTGGCTGAAAAGGCACAACTTTGATTCTCTGCCCATCTCTTTTCGCCTTTGACTCTTGCTATTAGGCGTTTTTATGGTAGCACATTTCACATCAACAATGAAACTACACAGGTAGCATACGTACATAAGCCCAACCGAGAAGTCTCTACATTCCTCACATATAAATGGCTCACTACCAGCAAAGAGCTTGAGAGGATGTTGGGTGTGAAGAGGGTGTAGCAGTCCATAGGACAATTTGGCGCATGTTTTGTGCAAGTAGTATTCGCAACTTTCACAGCCATAGCCTTCCCCATTAATTTCCAAATTGCAAGCCTTACAGAGAAGATCTTCCTTCTTTTCAATTACCTCATAGTAGTTTAGGGGATGTTGATGAGTAACATGTTCAATTTGCCTCTGAAAGGAAGAGGATTAAGTCAAGGGCAACAGCATATTTTGGTCTTAGGGGATTTGGTCGGCAATGAAAGGCTTTATCAGTAGTAGAAGATTTTGGTTTTCGCTTTTAAATCCAAGGTTTTCTTGAGATTTTTTTGTAAAAACTAATTGGATAGGAAGGAAAAGGGAATCAAGTAGATTTTTTTGGTGAAATTTGGTGACAATTCGGTGCCAATGGACGGCGGATGAAAGTGGATTAAGGCAGTTGCAACGGAAGAAGTTCATTGGATTCTGAGTTATCTATTATTAATATGATAATAGTTCAAATCAAATCAGATTTAATTTATTTTTTAAATAATATATAAAATTATGAAAATTTAAAATATAATTTGAATCAAAACCGAATTTTTATGTAATATGATCCTATTTAAATTGAATTTTATTGATTTGATTTGGTTTATTGATTTTTAAAATATTTTTGTTTTTATATATTATTTTAATATAATTTTTAATATATTTAAATATAAAATAATTATTTTATGTTATAAAAATTTAAAAAATATATAAAATTAATAAAAATATATAATTTAGTTCGGTTCAATTTTTATAAAATTTTTTGATTTTTTATTTAATATCCAAAATTAATTAAAATAAAAAATAAACATTATAATTTTGAATCGACTTTTTATTTTCTCGATTTTTTTTTTTTTTTTTTTGCCTTTAGTCCAGTATTGTTCTTGGATGCTGTTGAATTTACGGAGAGAAGTTAGAAAAAATAAGAGAAGAGAGAGAAGATGGAAGAATGTGAAGAATAAAAAAAAATTGGCTATTTAAGTAAGTTTGAAGCACTACCATTTTGAGACAGAAAGAAAGAAGGCTTGTCTAGGGCCTAATCCAAGTTTCTGACTCGTGCTCCAATCTGTAAATACTACGAATTTAAAGAAGAGTCTTAAATTTCACATCGAACATAATATGATGGTCATTGGGGTATATAAGGGTTCACATCACCTCCGTCTTGTGAGGCACTTTTTGTAGGATAAAACCGTGAGGTCAGGGGGCCAGAGCGGACAATACCTCACAAGGGTGTGAACCGTGGCGGAAGGCTGATTCTGGGACGCCAGAAGGGTGAATGCCCGGGTCCCGGAGTCGCGCGGGTTCGGAGCTTGAGTCTCGACCCGTGACAAGTGGTATCAGAGCCAGCCCTAAACCGTTCGATCCACGCCAAATACCTTGAGAGAAGTAGGCAGGGTGATCAGCCTCCATGACGAGGGCGTCACAAGGTTGGATGCGGGAGAATGTCACGGACTTAAGGAAGAGTCCTGAATCCCACATTGAACATAATAGGAGGGTCACTGGGGTATATAAGGGTTCACACCACCTCCGTCTTGTGAGGTGCCTTTTGTAAGATAAAACCGTGAGGTCAGGGGACCAGAGCGGATAATACCTCACAAGGGTGTGAACCGTGACGGAAGGCTGATCTGGGACGCCAGAAGGGTGAATGCCTGGGTCCCGAAGTCGCGCGGGTTCGAAACTTGAGTCTCGACCCGTGACACAAACACCTGCCTTGTATATATATATATATTCAATTATTTTTAGTTTTTATTTTATATTATTTTCTTTAAGCTTTTATTAATTTCTTGTTATCTTATTTATTTCAATTTTTTCTTTTACTTATCTATTTATTTTAAATGTTTAGATTTTCGAATTAGGAATGTGTTTTAATTATTTGATAAGTAGATGAAAAGTGTATATACGGTAAATTATAATTGATAAATTAAGTATATTCTATTCTCATAATGTTATTTATAAAAAATTTTAACAATAAATGAAAATTATTTTGATGATGGAATTCTGGAAAATCATTATTGGTTGTTGATTTTTAAGAATTTTTCATGTGAGAGTTTTTTTTTTTTTTTTTTTTTTGTAATTTAGCTTGATTGACGAAAAATTTATAATAAAAATTTCAAAAAATTTTGATATTTATTTTCAAATGAGAATAAACAAAATAAAAAATTTAAAATACACAAAAATTACACCAATTATAGAATTCTTAAAATTCAAGATTGGTTGATTTTTTAAGAAATTTCTAAATGAGAGATTTTAAAAAAATTAGACAAATAAATGAAAATTTTAGATAAAAATTTCCATGACAAAAATTGATATTTATTTTTAAGAAAAAGAATAAAATTAGAAAATTAGAATAATGGAAATTGAAGAATTAAATAACAAACTTTTTTTTCCAAAAAATATTAAAATAAATTTGACGAAGAAACTTCTTGAAGAAAACAATTGAGATTTTTTAATATTTTTGAAATGAAAAAAAGTTTTTCAAAAATTTTTTCAAATAGGAGAAAAACTTAAAAATTCTTTATAATATTTTAATAATAAATTAAAAATAAAAAATCATTTTAATCAAGATAATTTTTAGAATAATTTAAAATTAATTGATACTATTTTATGATGAGTGTTGTAGGGGTGTTAAAACATTTATTATATATAACTAAACTCTCAAACGTAATTTTAATAAATAAATTAATTTTATTCTTTTAAGTAATTTTAGTTAACTTAAGACATCTTTAAAAGAATAGAATTGTTTGGTGACAAATCACAGTTAAATAAAAAAAAATGGTGACAACTCTTAAATTTATATCTAACGATCAAGTTGTTGAACTTTTACGTTATGACATATAGTAATCTTTTTTGAATTTATTGATTGGTTAGTGTTTAATGTTATGCAATAAATTTTGGTTTTTTTGGTAAACCCTTACATTTGATCTAAGTTTAAGTATCAATGAAATTTAATTAAGGGAGTTAACTATTACGTAAATTGAGACTAACCTTTTCATTGTGAACCAATATCCCTTTTAGTTCCATCCTTTTGTTAGCAATCTCTGGTTTGTCAAAATTCTTTTCTGTTCGTTGATTCGAAAACATTTCTTCTGTAGGTTCAACCTAATAATAGTGTAAGCACAAAGTTTAATATTCATGGTTTCATCCAAATTCAACTAGGAAAAAAAATTGTTATAATACACTCAACATGAATTTGCTCATACAATTAATTAAAGGACTATAATTTATTTGCTCGTGTCTTACCTCAGGAATGACACAATCAATATGTCCAATATAAGTGCATTCTTTGCAAAAATAAACATGATGTTCTGCATTCCTTTCTGTCTCGCACATATCACAGTAATAATCTCCCGAATCATCTTCAACAAAAAGATTTTTAAGCACAAGTGGATGCAAGTGACGTTTGTGTTTAACAATTAGAGGTAGTTGAATACACTCAACATCTATATAGAAATCACACTTTATGCAGCCGAAGAAAGAATCATCGCAATCTTTATAACAAGCATCACAAGATATATTACTGGTAATGCTCTTCCCCAAATGTAGAAGATGGTAAGGATGGCAATTGTGCTTTATAGCCCGAGTTCGGTACTTAGTACATGAAACGTGCATGTTAACATCACATTGATTACAGTAGAAGCTGATACCCTTGACTTCTTCCTTACAAGCACTGCATCTGTGAGAAGAACCCTTATGGATCAGTCGAGGGAGAAGAATATGTTGTGGGTGAAATGGACTTTGAAGTACTTGTCTTGGCATGTCATTTACACATGATTCATGAATGACAAATCGACGAGGAATGCATGTATAGATTAGAATATCATGGAGTTTCTGTTTGCATGCCATGCACTTGGGCTTTTCTAGCTTCCATAGATACTTAAAAATTTCTTTACCCAACACCGTCTTCAGCAAAGAAAACTTGCAGCGGGTCAGTTGATGATTGTGGCTGAAATGATGAATTGTGGTTTTAATTCGCCTCCCTTCCTGTAAGGCCTCGTGGTTAGCTAGCTCACAATCATTTGAAATAGTGACAGCGCATCTGAAATCAAGGTTGAATGTACAATTCATGCAACTGTAACTGAATGAAAATGCCCGCAATATTGCACATCGGTCACACACAATCACGTTGCCCAGAGTGAATCTTAGCGGGTGGGGGTGAAAAGCATCTCTTTGCATTTGAGGGGGCAATTCAGCACATGATTTGTGCATATCAAACATGTTACATTTTTCACAAACATATGCTGGACCACAAATGATATCCAGGCACCCAAAGCAACTCATAGTATTGTTCTCCTTACCCACCTCTATAAAGGTCAAGTCGTGGTTGTGAAGAAAATGTTTGAACTCCATGTTATGTTTATAGGACAAAAAAAAAGGTAGAACAATGAAAGAGTGAGCGCAGTAACTGCAAGTTGAAGAGTTCTTGAACAAAGAAAATTTATTGTTTTTAACCTCTTTTCCTTCAACGAGGATTGCTTTTTATTTAATTTTCAAACATGACTTTAAGTAAATCTTAATTAGTTTAGGAATCAATCTAAAAGTTTACAATTGAAAGATAATAAATTTTTAAAAATTTTGCTTTTTCTATCTAATTTTGAGTGCTTGCTTGAGGAATTTTATTTGGTTGGAGTGCATTTGACCAACAATTTTTTTTATTACAATATAGTGCAATTAGTCAATTATAAAAAAAATAATTTTTAAGAATTCACTATTTATAAGCATGTTTGCATAATATTTTAATGGATAGTATGCAATTTTGAATTGTGATAAATTAATTATAGTGCAATAATATTTAAATTGAACCATAAAATGCACAAGTAATAAAAATAAACTCCATCTATCTGCGTAAATATACAATTTTCATTATATACCAACAAAGATATATAAAAGGGCATTATTGCTAGTCATGGTGCTAGCTTTATCCTTTCGGACATTAATAAATCTATTTGTCTTAGAAAAAATATATAAAAGAGCTAACTATATCTAATATAGTTATTAGTTACTAATTAGTAAACTTTTAACTTGTAAATATTTATCCAAAAAATTATGGAATAAAATTAAATGTTTGAATAGTAATTACTTTCCAAAAATAAATAAAATTCATATAAAGTTTTATATACCTACATTACATGCTATAAATCACCCAATACAACTTTTTCTTTTGGAGAAAAGAAAAAAAATTGCATATGATCACTTTTCTACATGACAAGCAAGCACATGATTACCTTTACACCAAGCAAATGTGTAGTTAGAAAATGATAGTGACAATGAAATAATGAGTATAAATTAAAGATTGTAATTCGAAGGTAACAATAACAACTTTATAGTATTTAGCTTATTCATCAAGAATTGACTTGAATATTTGGGTCAATTGTACGTGTGTGTGTGTGTGGTTCAATGAATGATTTTAATATTTTTTTTCTCCAAAACAAAAGAAATTGCGTTTCCACCAAGTGAAGCACAAATTCCTGCCTTAGGCTAGTAGATATGTCACGGGTCGAGACTTAAGCTTTGAATTCGTGCGGTTTCGACACCCGAGCATCTACTCATCCGGCGTCTTAGATCAGCCTAACCATCACGGTTCACACCCTTGTGAGATATTGTCCGCTCTGACCCCCTGACCTCACGATTTTATCCTATAAAAAGAATCTCATAAGACAGAGGTGGTGTGAACCCTTTTATACTCCAGTAACCCTCCTATTATGTTCGATGTGAGATTCATGACTTCTCTTTAGATCCGTGACAGATATACTTTGCTCGACAGATACAACAATTTGCATAAAGATAACTTCTCTTTCTTTTATTTCTTATACCTTTTTTTATTATTATTTTTTTAAAAGTTGAAGTTATTGGTTAAAGATTAAATCCTGATAATTGAAATCTAAATGAATATATATTCTTCACTAGATTCCGATTTATTAAGAAATTTTATACTAGGGATAGATGTCAATAAATTGCTGATAGCTTCAATCAAAGGAAAGTAACATATTCTAAAAATCCAATTATTCCTTACCATTGCTTTACTCATACAAGATATGATTCCTATTTCTGTACAAAGTGCAGGAATCTTATCCAACAAGGACCTTTGTTTAAGTGTACAGCTCAACAACTAAACTTTTGAGAGTAACATATAGTGGGATAATAAGGTTACCCTTCATCAATTTCTATACAAGCAGACTTACTCTTGGGATATTAACATATTAATTATCTTTTTAATTTCCTCCCACAAAGTAATATTGTAATCCTATAAATTCATCATTTGTCATAATTAAAGGTAATTAATTATGTTGTATTAAGGAATAAATCATTTGTTTTTTTTAAAGATACAATGAAATTTAATGTTTGAATTCTTTTTCTCCAAAAAAAAAAAAATTTCCTGCCTTGAGCTAGTAGAGGAACTTTAATTATCTTTTTAATTTCCTCCCACAAAGCAATATTGCAATCCTATAAATTCATCATTTGTCGTAATTAAAGGTAATCAATTACGTTGTATTAAGGAATAAATCATTTTTTTTTTTTTTTGAGATACAATGAAATTTAATGTTTGAATTCTTCTTCTCCAAAAGGAAAAAAAAAAAAAAAAACAAATTCCTGCCTTGAGCTAGTAGAGGTACTTTTCTTGACATATATATATATATATATATATATATATAAACAATTCCCATAATTAATATACTTAGATCCCTTGCTTTTAACTCCCCTTAACTTTCGGTGAGTTTCAATAGTTTGATTGTTTTTGAAGTTCTGGTCGTGAGATCGATTGACTTTAATCTATAAATTGCTCATAACTTTGACCAAAAGAAAGTGTTATAAATATATATATATATATATATATATATATATTCTCTAAGGGCCCAATTATTCTTTGATGCCTCACTGAAGCAAGATGCTTCTAAGTTCTTTGGAGTTGTATTAATTACAAAATGCAAAATATTGGTCCAATGCAAGAGATGGCTCAAATGTTAACATTGGGGAGGACATCATGTGCAGGAATCCAAGATACCTTACATCCACCAATTTCAAGCCCCCGAGCATTTTTTTGATCAGTCCTTTATTACTATTTAATTGTGTATGTGATTTAGAGATATTATTTACAATTATCGGCTTGAAGTTTATATTTATAATTTTAAAATTTAATTCAATTGGTTCATATAATTATATAATTTAAATTTTAACACATTCAATCTCTTTTTTTATCTCTAAATTATAATCTCATATGCAAAAAAAAAAAAAAAAACTTATATCTATAAATATTTCACATATCTAATTTATATGCTTTTCTTTTTTAGTTTCATCAACTCATAGTTCACGCTAAGTTGGAATTGTAAAATGTGCATTTAAAATTCTTAATATCACTAAATATTAATTTCATAATTAATATTAGGAAAGTTAAAGGTTTTTCTAACACAGTTCAATAGTTTTGGAGGTTGGGGATTTGAAATAGAGGTCTTGGTTTTTCTAGGGAAAACTGTGTAGTTATACCTCATAATCTTTCTATCACAACATTCTTTTCAATTGTCATTGCATAGATGGGCTCGGACTGCAGATTAGCAAATAATCAGTAGATCGAAGGAAGAATTGGGGCTTGAATCTTACTATTGTTGCCAAAATGTGGGAGCAAAATAAAAAAAAAAAATGTTGGATTAATTTCTGATGTTTTCAAGAATGGAATTTGAACATGTTGGTATCAGTGGGACTGATATTCATCCTGGAAAGCTGCTCTGTTTTTAGGGCTAACCTCAATTTGATCAATAAATTAAAAAAAGTTTACACTGCATGAAGGACAAAATTTTACTAAATCTACTCTTCTGTGTTTCTTCAGACTTGGCTGGAGCCATGGCTGCACCTGATGTGGATTATTAAAGTGAATGGAACATGAGGCCACAAGCATTGCAACATGTCTTTGCTTCAGCAGCATGCTGCCTTCTTCGACCAGAATGGTGATGGTATAATTTACCCTTGGGAGACACTAAGAGGTGTGTGACATGCAACTGAAAGCTCCCTTTTCATTTTCTGGGAAAAGAGCAAGCACTATATTGAAGGATGAATAGCAGTTGAATTACAAATTATAACCCAAAGATTTACTGAATCAAAAAGCCATTAGCTTACTATCAAGTCTTGGAACTTGAATTATTGGGATTGAGATGGTGCGAAGATATTAACTTAATATAATCCGGAGACTAAACTTTGGTTATTAATTGGCTTTCTGAGGTCAAATAATGAAGAATTTTGCTTGGGTCCATTAATGTCTTGGTAGGATGTTAAGCCTAAGTAGAAATGGAAGAGGCTGGAATAGAGGATCATATATATACACTATTGAGTCAGATTCAACTAGGTGCCGATGAATTCAGTTGGACTTAGCTGGGCCTTTTCCTATTATTGGGGCATTAATAATCAATCCAAACTCTAAAATTCAACAGGATTAGGCTTTTTATCTATTTGATTTTGTTTGAACAGGATCCCATCATAGTTGTCATTTGAAAATCATTCATGTCAAGTTCGCTGGTTGTTACAATTCAGAAGTCACAACTCATAAGTCCTTTAACTTTCCTATGTTTAAAGGATTTTGTGCTATCGGTTTCAATCTGATTGCCGCTTTCATCTTCACTATCATTGTTCATTTGACTATTAGCTATCCTACTCTTCCTGTAAGAACTAGAATTTGTCTTTTCCAGTTCAAAGCTGTTTGGTCCACTGTTTCAGCAACTTATTATACTTTGTCTTCCTACAGACATGGATACCCTCACCTTTCTTCCCAATATACATACTAAACATACATAAGGCAAGTCATGGAAGTGATTCAGGAACCTATGATACAAAGGGAAGGTAAGATGATTGGTCCATGACAGCAATGTGCATGAAGACAACTTCTTCTTGATCTTTTCCTCTTTTTTTCTGTCTTTCTATTTTTTTCCTTCTTAAAGTGAAAAATGAGCTTCAAAATTTGGCTTAATAGAGCAAAAGAAAAGTGTAAAATGAAGTCCAAAGTTCCAGGAACTGTTATTCAAATGTCATCATTTTGAAATGGAAACATTTGAGATGAATTTTATTCCTTTCTACCACCATGGTTGCAATCAGCATCATGAATATATGCTTTCCAAGTTTGTGCCATATGAAATCTGTTCTAAAAGTGGCTGGTTATGCTTTCCTACTTATATTCATTTTTTTCTATCAATAACTAAATATAATATAGCAAATCCTTGTTTATGGATATAGTCCCCTTGATAGTGCTTATTTAGTCACAAATGTGAAGTTAAAATTCATTGTCAACTTAAATATATTACTTGCAGGTTCATTCCAGCAAATATGGAGAGTACATTCAGCAAATATGCTTGCACAGTGCCTGATAAGCTCTCATTAAGGGAGCTGTGGTGCATGACTGAGGCAAATCGCAGTGCATTTGATTTCTATGGCTGGTAACTTTTTGTCTCAAACCTGCTTTTTTGTACACTTGAATGTTGGTTTACACGAAGCACAGCATGCTGAAGCATTTTTCTTTCAATTTATTTGCTGCTGTAGGATTGCAAGGAAGTTTGAATGGGGTGTTCTGTACATCCTTGCAAAAGATGAAAAAGGATTCTTATCAAAGGAAGCTGTGAGACGATGTTTTGATGGAAGCTTATTTGAATATTGCACCAAGATGCAAAAGGATGCGGCTTATTAGATGAGATGATGCTTCAAGAGAGCTTATAGTCAGAAGACAAAGCCCTACATATAATTGCTAAAGTAGCAATTATCTTAATCTATGATTTGAATTAGCAGCTTTGAAGGGTTGAAAGCTTTGGTCTACAACACACATCTAAATTTTACATGCAGTTCTTTTCTTGATGAAGGTGAGATATGTTATCATATTTTTCTTTGTTATTATAATGAAATATTCATGCATTGCATTCTCCTGTTGAACAGAACAAGTCCATGAACGTAAATATGGATAAAATTCCTAACCTAATTACAGTTAGGAAAAAGTGATGTTGTTACTAAACCCTAAACTATGTCTTCAAGAACCAAAAATTGTAACAGCAACGTCACATAATGCCTAGACAATCTCTGTCAAAAAATCCATCTCATAAGCTCACTAATGGGCTGATGTGCTTAAAGCAATGTGTTCTTGCTTCTTCTTTGGGACATAATAATGAAATGACGTAGCACCAAAATTCTCTTTACAGATTAATAGTCTTAACATGATGTGCTGCAATAGATAGTTTCTCTTGCGCACTAATAATTTCTCCCTAGTCCCTAGAGAGTTACTATGAGTTATGATATCCAGTCCAGCAGCATAGGATCAATTTTGCTGCCTAAGCTGCTCTTCTGTTGATTCCATTTCCTGGTTGATTCTTTGTTCTCTGCCTTGCCTCTATTCTCCTCAAGGTCCAATTCCAAATTTGAGGGTGCATAGTTTCTTCCACTCCATAAAGAAAACATATATTACATGTTTTGACAATGCAAACTGCATTATTGATAAATAGGGAAATCATTTAAAAGTTTTTGTAATTTAAAGTTGATTTCCTAAGAACTTATTATAGTCTGAAGTAGATTTATTTGTACCTGGCTTTATCTATTATGATTTCATTTATTATTACTGTGGCTGGACTTCTTCTGGAGAACAGGACCAGCTAACTCTGTTACTCTTAGGTACTCAAAGGTTTCAATTACTCTTATGAGAAAAAGGAGAAAAAGGAGTTTCAGTTGCTATTATCATCTGAAAAAGATATGCATTTGAACAGAGTTTTAAAGGAGAAAATTATCACACTCCAAAGGTCTCAATTTTGCTCATGCCTCTAGATATTTAAGTAGTAATGCTAACATGACATGAAACAATATTTTCCTTCATATATATATATATATATATGCACTTTCCTTCAAGTGATAATAGTTTCATTGATGGAATTATGCTTCATCTAGGAAAGCAAGGGTAGAACTAATTAACTTTCTTAATTAGTCACTCTGCTGCTCTTCTGTTGATGCCTCCATTGCTGAATTTTCACTGTTGCTTTGCTCTTCTTCCTTTGAATCATCTGTGGACACTTCGTTCTCAGCCTGCCTTGAGGTGTTCTCAAAGTCTAGTATCAGATTTGAGGATGACTTTTCTGCTGCTGCCATTTCTTCCTCCTGAAAAAGCATGGATTTTTCTGTCAGACTTCTTTAATCTTATAATTTTTTACGCTTATGGGACAGACGAATTCTAGGAGATCATGGACTAAACATACCATATAGTTAAGCACGCATTCAATGTGAGCAACAAATAATCCTCCACATTCTTCACAAAAATAAATGTGATCTTTTGGAAGTCTTTCTTCTTCGCAAATATCACAATAATACTCTCCTGAATCATCTTCTACAAAACAATCTCGAAGGGTGAGGGGGTGGATGTGACATTTAGATTTGATGAAATGCGGGATTAAGACACATGCTAGATGGAAATTGAGACAGCACAATATGCAGCGATAGAAAGGCACACCACTAAGAGAGTACTTGCATCCATTACATATGGTAAGAGGATGCCCGTGATCTCCCATGAAGAGTTCCTGGCATTCTGTTCCAAAATAGAAAAGAGGATGCTTGTGAAGCTTGGATTCTAAGGCTCGCCTTAGGGAATTGGCACATGAAAGATGGAGGTAGAATTCACACTCCTCACAGTTATAGACGATGTCATACTTATCAAACGAGACACGGCAGGCAAGACAGCCTGCGTAACGGCTTTTATTGACAATGGGGTGCAGGGGATGCTCTGGATGAATTAACGAGAGTTGGATCTCCCTTGGAAATCCAAGACAAGATTCATGAAGAAAATAATGACAACGAATGCAATACTGGATTGGACCCGAAAGTAGTAGGAAGCAAATGCTGCACTTAAAATCTTTTTGGGGTTTGAGACTGAAATTGAGGAAGTAGAGCTCATGATCTTGGCTGAAAAGGCACAACTTTGATTCTCTGCCCATCTCTTTTCGCCTTTGACTCTCGTTATCATGCGTTTTTATGGTAGCACATTTCACATCAACAATGAAACTACACAGGTAGCATACGTACATAAACCCAACCGAGAAGTCTCTACATTCCTCACATAGGAATGGCTCACTACCAGCAAAGAGCTTGAGAGGATGTTGGGTGTGAAGAGGGTGTAGCACTTCATAGGACAATTTGGCGCATGTTTTGTGCAAGTAGTATTCGCAACTTTCACAGCCATAGCCTTCCCCATTAATTTCCAAATTGCAAGCCTTACAGAGAAGATCTTCCTTCTTTTCAATTACCTCATAGTAGTTTAGGGAATGTTGATGAGTAAAATGTTCAATCTGCCTCTGAACGGAAGAAGAAATGACAGGGTGAACATAACTTTTTTTTTATTTTTACAAACACTTTGACATCTGATAAACAATTTTGCCATTTTTATAAGTGCCCCATACTGTAAATTGGTCCTGTATGTATCATATAAATTGAGGTACTATGCAATATTGTTAGTTTTTTCACCTACCTCAAGATCATGTTTTTGAGATTCTTCATTGCCCTTCTCTGCTTCCTCTTGTTGAATCAGTTCTGGCTTCAAAACTTTGCTATCCACCTAGCCAAATTAAGGTTGAATCATGGTCAAAATTTGTACTTACAAAACCAGGAGATTGAGGATATATACTCTATACTAATTAAATCACCAAATCGAAAAGAAGTAGATTACCCTTGAAAGAGAGTAAGTCTTTACCTTATTAAGTGCACATTGAATATGAGCAATATATGTGCAATTTTTACAGCAATATATGGGATGTTTCGGTTTTCTTTCTTCCTCGCAGATATCACAAAAATATTCTCCAGAATCATCTTCTCTAAATCGGTTGACGAGTATAAGAGTATGCCTATGATATTTATGTATGACAGAAGGAAGAATTTCAAGACATTTTAAATGAAAATTAAAATCACATTGCACGCAACGATAAAACCTGTTTTGGATGTATTTGGCACCGATATTCTTATCACACATGTTACATTGGTATGTAACATTGGGATGTTTTATTTCAAAGTAACTGAGACCGTGGTCATGGATCTCATGTTTTAGGCTGGGTTGGAGTCTAGAGCAAAAAACATGAAGGCTGAATTGACACTTTTGACAACGATAGGCTTCACCCACGATTTCGTCTTTACAGGCATTGCAACAAGGCTTGGAGTTGTTGAACTTCATAGCTGGCTGTATGTAAAGAGGGTGTGATGTATGAAAGGGATGTCCCAAGATTTTGGTGGGTATGTTGCTCAAGCATGTTTCATGAATGTAGAACTTTTCGAAACATTCAAAACAGCCATAACACATTCCTGATAGATGCTTCTCACACCAACCACAACTGCGGTGTTTCTTTCCAACTTTTCTGTAATTGAATATACCCGTCAAGCGATCTCTGTGGACGAAATGATCGATTTTTCGGCATCTGCTATCAGATCTTCTGCTTTCCTTTTTCCCCAGTACTGTCTCATCATGAGTACTGTGAGCAGCGCATGAGACATCAATTTCCAAATTGCAATCATTGCAATGATATCTGTGGCCTCGAGAGAGAGTGAAACATTTGTCGCAGATGAAATCGATGACAGCGAAGTACAGGGTAAGGGGGTGTTGGGAATGGAAAGAGTGTGAAATCTGAGGAGGCAGTTGCTGTTCAGCACAAGCTGAGTGCAGCCAGAAGTTGCAGGTTTCACAATTATAAGCCCACCGATCAATTTTCTGATTGCATTTATCACAACTTGCGTCTTGATTGTTGTAATGATCAAACAAGAAGTAGTGTTTATGTAGGAAAGGTTTGATGTCCATGTCTATTTCTCAAAACAAAGAGATTGCTAGAAAGATAAGAGCAAAGAGGAATTGGGACAACTACAAGGGATGGACGCAATTGAAGGTAATTCTTATGGGTGAGCCAAAGGATATATGCGGGCTGCATGTATAGTAGTCCTTTAATTTATTGAAAGACATAGAATATATTAAAACTTGAGCATTTTGTCTAGAGTTTAAAATGAAATAATACAAGTAACTGCTTTAATAGATGTAAGGTCTAGAATTTTTTTTAATTCCTTTTTTTTTTCAAGATTTTGTTCGGGAATTGTTCACTTTTAATTTATATAAAAAATTAACAATAAATTTATCAATTTTATCAATAAATAAAGTTTTTTAAAAATTTTTTTGAGGGTGTTCAAAGAATTTTTTTTTCAAATATTCTTATTTTTTAATTTTTAGTTGTACATAAACACCTTATCTTTACTTCTGCATCCTCCTTTGCTTTTTCATTGACCAATTGTCAAAAAAAAAAAATGTAAGTTATATTACATATATAGAACAACGATTTCTTGAGTGATGGAAACATGTAGGCTATATACTAGTTCTATGCACACCTAGAATATGGGTAAATGTTAATTTATTATTAAGATAAATTTTATAAAGAAAAAAATTAAAAAATGCAATTACTTGAACATTGGAGAAGTAAGAAAAAAGAAATGCACACAGTTATTTAACATTGAGAAAAAAAAAGCTATAATATCGATTAGTTTTAAAATATTTAAAATCAATTCCTAAACTTAAATACCTTAAAACTATTTTTTATTTTATTTTTTAAAATTTTAAATATTTTTAATTGAATTGCTATCACTTGTGACATCAATTCAGTCATGGATTAAAATATTATAAATATAAACACTATAAACTTGATAATGGTAGATTAATAAACTGGGGTCTCATCTAGAGATATCCAATATTGAAAATTGGACTCGTTGAATAGAAATTCCTTTCTTTCTCTTACAAAACACAGCGTAGAAGGAAAGAATTTGTGTTCAACGAGTCCAATTTTTAATATTGGATATATTATCAATTTTTTTTTTTTGGAAAGAAAGGAAAGGAGAGAATAAAGGAAGGAAATGTTTAAACTTTAGATACATCACATATCATTGTTAATTTGGTGAGCCATATTCAAGAAACATTGCTTTTCCATAAAGCGTAAAATTACTGATAATTAATATTGCTTTAACAATTTTGTATATTTTTTAGATGTTAAACAATTCAATTATCTGTGTTAGGAGCCGTGCTGAGCATCCAGTCTAGCTTGTCTCCACGGCCAATATAAAAAAATGTGTTTTTAATAAAATTACTAGTAAAAAAAATTATAATTATTATCAAGTATTATAAAATTATAAATACAAAAAAATTATAATAATAATAATCAAGTATTATATTTATATATAAAAAAATCATTGAATAATTAAACAAATAAATTAAAATATAACTAGACAAATTTAACATAAAATTAAATCAAATTCACACATAATAAAACTTAAACTTAAGATTTCAAAATTATAAGATGTCTTCTTTATCACTAAAATAAGGAAAATATATGTTTATATATATTTATTTATTTATGTAAACCTATTTTTTTTATAAAAACAAGTCATAATTGTGGATAAAAAAAATATAAATATTAAAAATTAAATCTAAAATATAATGAATAATAATTCTTAAAATAATTATATGAATCAATTAAGCTAAATTAATTGAATTCATTATTTATGTTTTATTGAATTCTATTTTTTAAGTCATCCACTTGTGAATTTTATAATATTTAATTGTAATTTTATTACTGTAATCTAGCTGGTATGTGGCAGCACGATTTTTTTATCACTTGGTTTCTCAAAATTAACGTTGTTGTCCACCGGTTAATGTTATTAGTTACAGAAAATGACAAATTATAATGTTATATATAATAAGTTTTTGTAAGGAGAGTTTTTACGATGTTGTCTAAAATTATTCTAGTAAGTAAAATTTTTTTGTCAATAAATAAATATTTTTACTAAAATTTAAAAAATATATTAATTATTGACTATATAATTTACTAAAAAATAATATTATAAATAAAATTTCAATTAATAATGTCATAACGTCTAGATCCGGGGATCTATCGCTAGACATTGACTTAAGGGAGTCGCCACCAATCTTTTTTATCTAGGTGTGATTGGCCACCTAAGGAATCTGTCCTTTTAGGGAACACCTAAGTTTAAGGGTCCCTAAAAGAATAGGTTCAGGTCTACTAACCAGAACAGAGTTCGGGAGTTCGGTTACGTGTGAGGAAGGTTATAGCACCCCCACAACGCCCATCAAAAGATGGTACCAGCTTAAATTTGTGTTATCCGAAAGCCTTAAAATTTTACCAAGTAATTAATTATTGGAAATTTTTCTCAATTGACTCTAATACTTTTAGCAGAAAATTGAGAAAATTCCCTCACCTCAAGAGTATGCAAGAAAAACTACTGTTTCACTTACAGAGGCTCCGTCGTCGGATTATTTAAAGAAAAAAACAAAATCAAAATTAAGATAGAAAGGAAGGAAAGAATGATTTTTTTTGTAGGAAAAATTGATACTTTCAACTTTTCCCCAAAAATATTTTTTTTGAAAATTTATTTTTCTTTTAAGAAAAATTGATACTTTCAACTTTTCCCTAAAAATATTTTTTGGAAATTTATTCTTAAGGAAAATTGATACTTTCAACTTTTCCCCAAAAATGTTTTTTTGAAATTTTATTTTTAAGGAAAATTGATACTTTCAACTTTTTCCTAAAAATCTTTTTTTTTTGAAATTTTGTTTTTAAGGAAAATTGATACTTTCAACTTTTCCCCAAAAATGTTTTTTTGAAATTTTATTTTTAAGGAAAATTGATACTTTCAACTTTTCCCTAAAAATATTTTTTTTGGAACTTTTGATTTTTTATTTAAAGAAAAAATAGAATAATAAAATAAATAAAAAAAGAAAAGTAAAACAAAAAATAAAAATAAAATAAAGATAAAAAGAATATTAAATAAACCTAATCTAATAAATAAAAATAATAATAAATAAAAAAACAAATAAAAAAAAATTCAAAAAAAAAAAAACTGGAGCCGCTCGGCTATCGGCTCGGCTCGGCTCGACTCAAGGAAGAAAAAACGGCTCAGGGGAGCGGCTTGGAGGTTCGGCTCGGCTCGGCTCAGCTTGGAGGAGGGCTGGCACGCGCCAGTCAGAAAGCGGGTCGACGTCCGGGTCGGGTCGGGTTCGGCAAAATGCGCGGATCCTCTGGGTTACTTAAGGCCAAAACGACGTCGTTTTGGGAGGGTATAAAAGGCAATCCCCTTCGTTTTTTCGACAGAACGCTCCTCCCTTTCTCTCTCTTCTTCCCTTTTTCTCTCCCTTCTCTCTAAAAACCGAAGAACACCGGTGCCGGATTCTGGAAAATGTGACCGGAATCTGGAAATTTCGTCGGAAGTTGGCCGGAAGATTGCCGGTTTCTGGGATTCTTCGTCGAAAACTGGGCTGGTCGCTGGAAACTTCAATGTTCGCCGGAATTGTTGCCGAAAAATTCAAATTTCGCCGGAATTTTCGCCGGAATCTGGAAATTTCCCAGAAATTTCCAGAAAAATTTTTTCGCCAGAAATTTCTAAAAAATTTTTTCTCACTCCCAGAACACTCCTAAACTTTTCCTAGCTTCCTATACGCCTCCTTTTCTCTCAAATCAGTAGCTTTGCTTACTGTTTTCTGTGTGTTTTCATTATGTTCCAGGAGGTGCTTTATATAGGGATTGATCAGGAGTTTCTGATCAATCCCAATTCCCCTTTGGACGGGAATTCAATCTTTGAATCTAGTCTGGACTCTTCTGATTGAATTCCCACTCCCAGTGGGATTCTTCAACTTTCAATCCTAGCCCTCCAAAATAAAAATCAAAATAAAAAAAAACTAGATAATTAGAGAAGATAAATCAGCAGATATTATAGGATAAATAATAATAATAAAAAAATATATCAGATATATAATTAGATAAGTAAAAATACAAAAATGAATAAAATAAAAAAGATAAAAAATATATATATATACATAAATAATAAAATACACATAAATATTAACAATAAATAAATAAATAAATATATACATATATTAATACATAATAATAATAATAAATAATACAATACATAAAATACAAAAGAAGAAGAAAAGAGAAAAAAAAATACAAGATAAAATTGAATTGGGCTTACCCATTTGGGCCAGGCCCAATTGATCTGGGCCGGACCCAATTGGGTGTCTACAAATAAAATGAAATATAATAAAGAGATGTAGGCACCAAATCCTCCAAAGCCTTTTTCTTTAAAAATTTGGTAATTAAGGTCGCTAAAACGTCAATTAACGTTAAACATTGACTTTGCTCATCTTTTCTGCCTCAATCAAAAGGGTGAAAATGTGGGCAAGGCTACCATTTCATTAATATTATTGCTACCATAAATTAACAAGGTGTTGTCATGAATTAATCATATTGAGACTTTCTTTTTACTAGAACTAATAAAACTCCATTTAGTTATCATTTTTATTTTTAATAAAAAATAAAGAACAGAAATAGAAAATAAACTAAAAAAAATTCTCGTCAATTAAACAAAGTGTAAGAGATTCTGTATATAATAAGTGAAATTATT
The DNA here is from genome assembly GCF_047325235.1 of Durio zibethinus. Lineage (NCBI taxonomy): Eukaryota > Viridiplantae > Streptophyta > Magnoliopsida > Malvales > Malvaceae > Durio > Durio zibethinus. Next base: position 1,933,281 of record NC_143175.1, read on the forward strand.
TCTTACACATTTTTCACTTTATTTTCTAGTCTTTACTGTTTATGGAATGCTTTATATGATTTATTTCCACCAGTCTTATAATTTGTATTTGTGGAAACTGATAGCATTGAGGTCCTGAACAAGTTGTGCTCTGATCTATTGGGTTATTTTTTCCTATTTTATAAGAGAAAAACTGTTCTGATTCTTTATTGGAAGATTGAAAATTCTAAACCCTCCAAGTACATTGTCTATAGAATGTATTATAAGCTCTTGTTCAGTATTTAATGTAGAATCTGTTATTGTTATACCATCTTTGTGTTGGGCTAAAAGCTTCAAATCCAATCACATTAGCGGAAGTGAAATCAAACAATAAATCAAACATACAAAAGACAACAATTTAAGGTGGTTCGGCTCAATCAACCTATATCCACGGATGAGAAACAAGATCCATTAGTTGTAGAAAATTACAAACATACATCAAATCATCAACCTCACTCAACAATCGATACTCATAAAACACTCTCAATCTTCTCTAGTCCTATGAAGTATTCTCAACCTAAATAAACACAAACCCAAACCCTTGTGCACCCTTTCAATATAACCAAACACATGTTCCCATACATCATACCTATGTGAACTCTCTCAATCTCCTTTAGTCCACTCACAAACAAACATACGCACCACTTGTTGGGGAACACCACAGCTCTGATACCATTTGTTGGGCTAAAAGACTCCAATCCAATTACATTAGCGGAAGCGAAATCAAACACACAAGAGAAGATGATTGTGAGACTTTTATTGCAGGTGGAGCCAAGCATGTCTAGCATGAAGATAGATGATTGATGGAATTTGAGTGAAGGTGGAGATTGTTAGGAATATTGACTCAAATCCCATAAGAGATTTGTTTGAGATTTGTTAGATATTGCTTGATGGACAAGAAGACTTGCAAAGGAAGAATTCTAAAAGAAAGATGATTCTTAATAGGTAAGTTTGACTTGCAAGAAAAGAATTCTAAAAGGAAAAGAATTCTTAATAGGCAAGTTTGACTTACAAGAGAAGAATTCTAAGAGGAAAGGGATTCTTAATGGGCAAGTTTGTATGGTTATAAATAGGTGAAGTCTCTACAGGGTTAAATATGAGAAAAAGATGTAAGAGAGTTGTAAAGTTTTGTGGGATAGACATCCCATAGGAGTATTGGGGCTCTACGTCTTATGGGTGTGTATGTTTGTTTGTGAGTGGATTAGAGGAGATTGAGAGGGTCCACATAGGTATGATGTATGGGAGCATATGGGTATGTGTTTGGTTATATTGAAAGGGTGCACAAATCTCTTATGGGATTTGAGTCAATATTCTCAACAATCTCCACCTTGACTCAAATTTCATCAATCATCTATTTTCATGCTAGACATGCTTGGCTTCACCTACAATAAAAATCTCACAATAATCTTCTCTTATGTGTTTGATTTATTATTTGATTTTGCTTCCGCTGATGTGATTAGATTGGAGGCTTTTAGCCCAACACTTTGATGTGATTTGATTCGAGTTAAGTAGTAAGGAGAGAGTTAGAGGTAGGCTGAAAATTGCGTTGGCAGTGGTAATAAGAAAAAAAAAGTGCATATTCACTTGTTTTAGAAATGGATTCATGCATGAATGCACTATATAGAGTTGTCTAGCTGCAGCACGATAAAAGTTTTTGATTCATAGAATTTCACTACATAATTTTCTTTGAATTCGATTGCTGTAGGATATAAATGTTAGTAAGTCTTGTATTGTTATAAATATATTTAGAATGAGTTCTCTTACTATATTCAATCATGTTTTTCACCGCATAACCAGTTTTAATTCAATGTTTCAATTGCAAAAGAAAATGTAAAAGCAAAGTGGATCATGATTCCGACGGAATGATTCATTGGAATTGAAGAATCTGCAAAGCATTTTTAATATGAGCACTTTTAGCCTCTTATGGGAATTTAATGTGTTGTAGAACACCATATGTCATGATAGAAAGAACTTATTTTCCCTCCTTTTTAGTTTTTAATTTTTCGTTCGATTATATTAAGATTCTACTCTTTTTTTTTTTTGGTATCAGAAATGGCATTGAAAGCATCCAAAAAATATGTGAAGGAGATATTAGAACTATTCAAACAAGGTACACCGGAACTTGTTCTTACTGGGAATGCCAGAACAGGGAAAATATATATGTCAAGAGCAATAAGCGAGTCTGCAATCAAGGAAGGCTACTGCTATAGGACTACAAAATTTTTGACTTTCAAATAAAAATTATATACGGAATACAAAATTTTGAAACAAAATTGATGATGCACATAACATGCTTATAAAAATTAATTAAAACAAATCATTGTCACGAATGCATGACCGAAAATTAAATAGCAAAAGTATCATACTTCATGGAAAGTTTCCAATAATTAAATGGAGGAAATCATTTTACTTGGAATTAGTTGTTTGTTTCCGGAGAAAAAAAAACCAGGTGATTTTATAAAATTTACAGGAAAAACTTTTTCTTTTTTCAAATTAAATTTACAAGAAAACTTAAGTCCTTATTATTACTTAGAATCCTAATAAAATTGCCTCACATACATGCCATGCCATTACCAAGGGCCATATAAATGTAACATATATTGTAATTTCCAAGCATACCGTCCAAAAAGCCTATTAATCTCTTTGGTATATAATATTAGTTCGATGGACTTATATATAAAACCACCTTTTATGCTATATTTCTTTTCAAATAATATATATATATATTTATATGTATATATAGAAGAATAAAAGAACTCATCAAAGAAATCTATTAATTATGTGATTCAATAAATATATTGATTATGTATATATATGGAAGAGAAAATTATTTACTTTCAGACCTTAAATTTGTACATTTCAATAAATATATATTGATTTTGTATATATATTGATTATGAATCCTTTCATCATCATCATCATCATCATCATCATCATCATCATCATCATCATCATCATCATCATCATCATCATCATCGATTTAGTTATTCTTCTTAACCAGTTTTTGTGTCTTTGCATATATATGCTACATATAAAGATTGCATTTCATAATTTTATCTTAAGTTGAAATAATTTGACTAGAATTGGTTTTTAATAAAGAGAAACTTCTTCAAAGAGTACTAAAGCTTAAGTCAAATGAAGAGAATTTAATTAGTAATTAAAATTACATGGCAAAGCCAGGGTTCTTATAGAATAAGCTTACTTACAAATATTCAAAGCCTTTCATGGAATGTTTCTTAGAAAGGCTCTAGCATTTCTTTCAAGACCTCATCTTCCGCTTGAGAATCTCTCGTAATTTGTCAGCCTTCTCTTTCTCTTTCCTTGGACGAGGCACCAAATATTTAGATATCTCTTCAGGCGGTTCAACCTTAATAAAAGTAAATAGCAGCAAAAAATGCTTCTTTAATTTCAAAATAATGATGTAACAATTTATAATATAAATGAATATATATAGGAGCCATGAAAATGAATTCAACAAACTAAATAAAATTGGCTTGTTATTATACGAAATTTAGTAATATATATCATTTCCAAGGTTTTCTATATATGCAGATATTGCTACTTCTAATTAAATAACTAGTATTCGAATAGCTCCACGTACCACTGAAATCACACAATTAATATGCGCAATATAGGTGCATTCTTTGCAGTAATAAACATCATGCTCTGGATTTCTTTCTGTTTCACATATATCACAATAGTATATTCCAGAATTGTCTTCCACAACAGAGTTTGTAAGTGTGAGTGGATGTAAATGACGCATATGTTTGATGATATATGGTAGCTGAATACATTCAAGATGTATGTAGAATTCACATTTCATGCAGCCAAAAAAGGTGTTGTTACAATCTGCGCGACATTCAGCACATGGAGGAGATCTTTTAACGAAAATGCTTTTCCCCAAATGTAGAAGATGGTGAACATGGCAATTGTGCTTTATCATACGAGTTTGGTACTTAGCGCATGAATAGTGCATGTACAAATTGCATTCATAACAACCGAACATGATGCAATCAATTCTGTCGTGACAAGCCTTGCATGTAGGATTATCCATCACAGTCCTGAGTGGAAATGGGAGAAGAGGATGTTGTGGGTGAAATGGACTCTCAACTTCTATCAGCATGTCCTTAAGATAGGATTCATGAATAAAGAATTCACAAACAAGACAAGTATAAACTAGATCATGCAGGTCTTGTCTACATGCTATGGAAGACTGATGAATCTCCGTTTGCAATCTATTAATCTTGCAACGAGTTAGCTGATGATTGTGGCTGAAATGGTAGACTGAGATTTGAATTTCCTTCCCTTTAAGGGCCTCATGTTTAGCAAGATCGTCATTTAAAGTAGCGCATTTGATATCAAGACTGAACAAACATAGGCTACAGTTGTAAGATAAACCGCAACAGAGTTTTCCACATCCGTTACATATAAATATAGCCTCTAGATCATTGAGTGTCGGCGGGTGAGGATGAAAAGCATCTTTTTGTATTTCATAACCAACAAAAGGAAGCCTGTTACACATTTTATAAAATATAATCAATTAATCAATATATTATACACATAAATACGAATTTAAAAAATATAAATAGTATTACCTATTAATTTTGTCCTTTATTAATGATCTTTTATTAAATTAAAATATTGATAAATTTTTGTTATTATTAGCTTGACTCATTGTTGCTAGATAATGTTCGATTTTTAGGTTATTCAGGGACAGTATTTTTAGCAAGAGTTCACAATAAAAAACAAGTCACAATTAGAGTTGGCAACGGGTCAGGTCGAGACGGGTTTTTGCTTACTCCGAACTCGACCAGATTTTGTATCCATCAAATCTAAACTCGACCCGTCCCAATTTTTTAAAAATTTTTTAATACCCCAACCCGACCCTGATATTGTGTAAATCGTACATGACCCGATTTTGACCCGAAATTAATAAAATATTATTTTTTAAATATAAATATTTAAATACATAATTATATAAATATATATAAATAAAAAATTAAATAAATAATTAAAAAAAATAATTTTTATATAAATATCGGGTTGGGTCGGATTTGCCTAAAATCCGAACCTGACCTGAAACCTGATTTTCAAAAAAAAAATCGACTCTAGAGGGTTGGGTCGGGTTGCTGATCCTAGCCATAATTACAGGGAAAGCCAGCACATAACTTCATCATCAATCGCAATTCCACAATAAACACAACCACAATACATAAGTAATAGGAATTAGAAATTTAGTAGCTTCTTAAGCACGTTAGTGATCAAGGTGAAAATTTTTTTTCATTAATTGGCAACTAGCAAAATGTATGCTGTCATTCATTTCATACATTTTAATTTTTTATTTTGTTAATGTATATAAAATATTTGAATGTTATTATACTAATTATTAAACTTTGTATTAATTAGATGTATATTTAAACGTGAATAAAGTTAATATAAATTTCAGTTTCTGAATTTAAACTCTTTAATGAAAATAAAATTTATTAAAAGAATATAGAAAAAAATACATTTTTACATAATGACAGCGTTTGCGTTCGTCGTGGGTCGCTAAATGAATAATTTAGTGACGTTTGTAGCATAAAACGTCACTATAAGTAGCGACACTCTTACTAGCAAATGTCGCTTGTTAAGTAGCATTTTTCTCATAAAAATGCCACTAAAGCAACGGTATTTTTATCATAAAAATGTCATTGAATTAACGATGACTAAAAGATATAAACGCCGCTAATACAAAGGTGTTTTCAGATTCAAATGCCTATAAAGTAAAGGCATTTTCAGTTACAAACGTTACCAAAGCAACTACCTTTTTTCTCATAAAAACGTCACTAATTTAACGACATCTCAAAGATAGAAATGCCGCTAAAATGACAGTGTTTCAGATATAAACACCGCTAACATTATGGTATTTTTTCTAAAAAGCCATTATTTATCACGACGCGTGAATAGCCGACACTCTGAGTGACGTTTTTTGCAAACGTCGCAAATCTTTTTGTGGTATTTATAAACATCGCTAAACGTTAAAAAAAATATCATTAAAAACCAAAACCCCTGTATTGAGTACACATGTAATGAGTACACAAGCATGCTTTGGCATAAGGTTCTTAGAGTTTCGGTTTAGGTAACTCAAAAGGTTTTAGGTTTTAAAATTGGATCAAAAAGATTAAGTCAAGGGCAAGAGCATATTTTGGTCTTAGGGGATTTGGTCGGCAACGAAAGGCTTTATCAGTAGTAGAAGATTTTAGTTTTCGCTTTTAAATCTAAGGTTTTCTTGACTTTTTTATTGTAAAAACTAATTGGATAGGAAGGAAAAAGGAATCAAGTAGATTTTTTTGGGGTGAAATTTGGCGACAATTCGGTGCCAATGGACGGTGGATGAAAGTGGATTAAGGCAGCTGCAATGGAAGAGGTTCATTGGATTCTGAGTAATCTATTATAGATGTGATAACGGTTCAAATCAGATTCAGTTCGTTTTTTAAATAATATATAAAATTATAAATTTTTAAAATTTGATTTGAATTAAAACTAAATTTTTATACAATTTGGTCCTATTCAAATTGAATTTTATTGATTTAGTTTGGTTTATCGGTTTTTAAAATATTTTTGTTTTTATATATTATTTTAATATGATTTTTAATATATTTAAATAGATTTAAATATAAAATAATTATCTTATTTTATAAAAATTTAAAAAATATATAAAAACTAATAAAAATAATAATTTTGTTCAGTTCAATTTTTACAAAGTTTTTTTATTTTTAATTTAATATTAGAAATTAATCCAAACAATAAAAGAACAAAAATTGATCAGAAATGAATCGAATATTATAATTTTGAATTGATTTTTTATTTTTTTGATTTTTTTTTGCCTTTAGTCTAGTATTTTTCTTGGATGCTGTTGAATTTATGGAGAGAAGTTGAAAAAATAAGACAAGAGAGAGAAGATGGAAGAATAAAAAATATTTGGCTATTTAAGTGAGTTTGAAGCGCTACCATTTTGAGACAGAAAGAAAGAAGGCTTGTCTAGGGCCTAATCCGAGTTTCTGGCTCGTGCTCCCACCTGCAAACACCTGCCTTGTATATATATTTTCAAATATTTTTATTTTTAATTTTATTTTATTTTCTTTAAGCTTTTATTAATTTCTTGTTATCTTATTTATTTCAATTTTTTCTTTTACTTATCTATTTGTTTTAAATGTTTATATTTTTGAATTAGGAATGTGTTTTAATTATTTGATAAGTAGATAAAAAGTATTTATATGATAAATTAAGTAAATTCTATTCTCATAATGTTATTTATAAAAAATTTTAAGAATAAATGAAAATTATTTTGATGATGGAATTCTAAAAAATCATTATTGGTTAATTTTTAAGAATTTTTCATGTGAGATTTTTTTTTTTTAAATTTAACTCGATTGACAAAAAGTTTATAATAAAAATTTTAAAAAATTTTGATATTTATTTTCAAATAAAAATAAAAAAAATAAAATTTTAAAATACACAAAAATTTCACAAATTATAGAATTCTTAAAATACAAGATTGGTTGATTTTCTAAGAAATTTATAAGTGAGAGATTTTAAAAAAATAGACAAATAAATGAAAATTTTAGATAAAAATTTCCTTGAGAATAATTTATATTTATTTTTAAGAAAAAGAATAAAATTAGAAAATTAGAATAATGGAAATTGAAGAATTAAACAACAAACCTTTTTTCCAAAAAACATTAAAATAAATCTAAGGATGAAACTTTTTTAAAAAAATAATTGAGATTTTTTAATATTTTTGAATTGAAAAGAAGTTTTTTTAAAAAAATTTCAAATAGAAGGAGAAAAACCTAAAAATTCTTTGTAATATTTTAATAATAAATTAAAAATAAAAAATCATTTTAATCAAGATAATTTTTAGAATAATTTAAAATTAATTAATACTATTTTATGATGGATGTTGTAGGGTTGTTAAAACATTTATTATATGTAATCGAATTCTCAAACTTAATTTTAATAAATAGATCAATCATATTCTTTTAAGTACTTTTAGTTAACTTAAGACATCTTTAAAAAAATAGAGTTGTTTGGTGACAAATCACAGTTAAATAAAAAAAATAGTGATAACTTTTAAATTTATATCTAACAATCAAGTTGTCGAACTTTTAAGTTATGACATATGGTAACTTTTTTTTGAATTTGTTGATTGGTTAGTGTTTAATGTTTCTATTAGAAGATGAAATAAATTTTGGTTTTTTTGGTAAACCCTTACATTTGATCTTAAGTTAAGTATCAATGAAATTTGATTATGGGAGTTAACTATTCCGTAAATTGAGACTAACCTTTTCATCGTGCACCAATATCCCTTCCAATTCCATCCTTTTGTTAGCAATCTCTGCTTTGTCAAAATTCCTTCCTGTTCGTTGATTCGAAAACATTTCTTCTGTAGGTTCAACCTAATAATAGAGTAAGCACAAAGTTTAATTTTCATGGTTTCATCCAAATTCAACGAGGAAAAAAAATTGTTATAATACACTCAACATTAATTTGCTCATACAATTAATTAAAGGACTATAATTTATTTGCTCGTGTCTTACCTCAGGAAGGACACAATCAATAGGTGCAATATAAGTGCATTCTTTGCAAAAATAAACATGATGTTCTGCATTCCTTTCTGTCTCGCACATATCACAGTAATAATCTCCCGAATCATCTTCAACAAAAAGATTTTTAAGCACAAGTGGATGCAAGTGACGTTTGTGTTTAACAATTAGAGGTAGTTGAATACACTCAACATCTATATAGAAATCACACTTTATGCAGCCGAAGAAAGAATCATCGCAATCTTTATAACAAGCATCACAAGATATATTACTGATAATGCCCTTCCCCAAATGTAGAAGATGGTGAGGATGGCAATTGTGCTTTATAGCCCGAGTTCGGTACTTAGTACATGAAACGTGCATGTTAACATCACATTGATTACAGTAGAAGCTGATACCCTTGACTTCTTCCTTACAAGCACTGCATCTGTGAGAAGAACCCTTATGGATCAGTCGAGGGAGAAGAATATGTTGTGGGTGAAATGAACTTTGAAGTACTTTGTCTTGGCATGTCATTTACACATGATTCATGAATGACAAATCGACAAGGAATGCATGTATAGATTAGAATATCATGGAGTTTCTGTTTGCATGCCATGCACTTGGGCTTTTCTAGCTTCCATAGATACTTAAAAATTTCTTTACCCAACACCGTCTTCAACAAAGAAAACTTGCAGCGGGTCAGTTGATGATTGTGGCTGAAATGATGAATTGTGGTTTTAATTCGTCTCCCTTCCTGTAAGGCCTCATGATTAGCTAGCTCACAATCATTTGAAATAGTGACAGCGCATCTGAAATCAAGGTTGAATGTACAATTCATGCAACTGTAACTGAATGAAAATGCCCGCAATATTTCACATCGGTCACACACAATCACGTTGCCCAGAGTGAATCTTAGCGGGTGGGGGTGAAAAGCATCTCTTTGCATTTGAGGGGGCAATTCAGCACATGATTTGTGCATATCAAACATGTTACATTTTTCACAAACATATGCTGGACCACAAATGATATCCCGGCACCCAAAGCAACTCATAGTATTGTTCTCCTTACCCACCTCTATAAAGGTCAAGTTGTGGTTGTGAAGAAAATGTTTGAACTCCATGTTATGTTTATAGGACACAAAAAAAGGTAGAACAATGAAAGAGTGAGGGCATTAATTGCAAGTTGAAGAGTTCTTGAAAAAAGAAAATTTACTGTTTTTAACCTCTTTTCATTGACTTTGTCCAATTGCCAAAAAAATGTAAGTTATATTACACATATAGAACAACAATTTCTTGAGTGTTTTTCAATTTTTGGATATTCATGAATGCCTTATCTTTGCTACTGTATCTTTCATTGACCTTTCCAATTGCCAAAAAAGACAAATGTAAGTTATATTACATATATAGTACAACGATTTCTTTAGTGATGGAAGCACATAGGCTATATACTACTTCTATGCACGCCTAGAATAAGGGTAAATGATAATTTATTATTAAGATAAAATTTATAAAGAAGAAAATAAAAAATGCAATTATATATCTGAACATCGGAGAAGAAAAAAGAAGTGTATACACAGTTATTTAACATTCAGAAAGAAATAGCAATAATATCGATTAGTTTTAAAATATTTAAATCAATTTTTAAACTTAAATACCTTAAAATATTAAATATTTTTAATTTAATTGCTGTCACTTGTGACGCCAATTCAGTCAAGGATAAAAATAGTATAGATATAAACACTATAAACTTGATAACGTTAGATTAATAAACTGGAGTGTCATCTAGAGATCATGAAAGAGGACAATAGTATGTTTGGTAGGAACAAGGGAAAATATAAAAAAAAAAAATGTGAGGAAAAAGAAAGAAAAGAGGAAGAAAAATTATTTTTTCATTGTGTTTGGTATAAAGGATTGAAAATAAAGAGAATAAAATAGGCTAAGAGTAAAGTTATAAATAAAATTAATAATTTAAATTTAGTTCTTTCTTTTTACATTTGAAAAAAAAAATAGATTTTAAGAAAAAAATGTAAATTCATTCATTTTTTTTTTATCTTTTTATTTTTCACGTACAGAATAGAAGGAAAATTTTTTTTTCCATTTTTTTTCATCTTTTTCTCTTACAAAATACAGCATAGAAGAAAAGAATTTGTGTTCAACAACTCAGTTTTCAATATTGGATATTTTATCAATTTTTTTTAAAAGAAAAAGGAAAAGGAGAGAATAAAGGAAGGAAATGTTTAAACTTTAATTTGGTGAATCGTCAAGAAATATTGCTTTTCCCTAAAGCATAAAATTGTTTAATAATTAAATATTGCTTTAACGATTTTGTAGATCTTTTAGCCGTTAAACCATTCAAAGATCTGTGTTGGAAAGCCATAGTGATCACAAGGAAAGGAATTTGTGTTCAACAACTCAGTTTTCATTTCAATATATTGAATATCTTATTATTTTTATTATTTAAAAAAAAAAAAGAAAAGAAAAGAGAGAGAATAAAGGAGGGAAATGTTTAAACTTGAGATGTATCATTGTTAATTAGGTGACTCATATTCAAGGAACGTTGCTTTTCCTTAAAACATAAAAATTATTAATAATTAATATTGCTTTAATAATTTTGCATATCTTTTAGACGTTAAATAATTCAATTATCTATCTTGGGAGCTATGCTCTGAGCATCTACGTCTAACTTGCCTCGACGGCCAATATAAAAAAAAAAGTTCTTATTAAAATTTTTTATGAAATTATAAATAGAAGAAAAATTATAATTATAATAAAGTATTATAAAATTATAAATATAAAAAAAAGTTACAATAATAATCAAATATTACATTTATATATAAAAAATCATTGAATAATCAAATAAATAAATTAAAATATAATTAAACAAATTTAACAAAAAGTTAAACTAAATCCTTGTATAATGAAATTTAAATTTAAAATCTCATAATTGTAAGACTTTCTCTTCACCATTAAAATAAGGAATATATGTATGTGTGTGTGTGTGTGTATATATATATATAAATCTAATCTAATCTAATATAACCCTATTTTTTTTATAAAGAGAGTTATAATTTGCAAATAAAAAAAATTATAGGTGTTGAAATTTGAATTTAAAAGCTAATAAATGATAATTTTCAAAATAATTATATAAATAAATTGAACTAAACTAATTGAATTCATAAATTTATGTTTTATTGAATTCTATTTTTTTATGTTATTCACTTGTGGATTTTATAATATTTAATTATAATTTATTACTATAATCTAGTTGGTATGTGGACTTGGTTTCTCAAAATTAACGTTGTTGTTCACCAGTTAATGTTATTAGTTAAAGAAAATGACAAGTTATATATAATAAGATTTTGTAAGGAGTGTTTTTACGTAATAAGTAAAATATTTTTGGCTAATAAGTAAATATTTTTATTAAATTTAAAATTATATATTAATTATTGACAATTGAATTTAATAAAGATATTATTATAGATAAAATTTCAATTAATGAAATGAAATACAATAAAGAGATGTAGGCACCAAATCCTCCAATGCTTTATTTTTTAAAAAATTGGTAATTAGGGTTGCTAAAAAGTCAATTAATGTTAAACATTGACTTTGCTCATCTTTTCTGCCTCAATCAAAACAGTGAAATTGTGGGCAAGGCTACCATTTCATTATTATTGCTACCATAAATTAATAAGGGTGTTTTCATGAATTAATCAAATTGAGACTTTCTTTTTACTAGAACTAATAAACCTCAATTTAGTTGTTATTTTTATTTTTAATAAAAAAAATAAAGAACAGAAATAGAAAATAAACTAAAAAAAAAAATTCTCGTCAATTAAACAAAGTCTAAGAGATTCTGCTTATAATAAGTGAAATTATTTCTCTCACATTTTTTGGCAGGTGGTAGAATATGCTTGTTGCTTTTCATTTTATTTTTTTTAAGATTTAAATAATTTATTCAAATTTATTTGATTTAGGTACTCTAAATAGGACAAAAGAAGTGATAAGATAAGTATTTAACCACTATTTGATGTATAATATATATTACAAGCAGAACTTAAAAATCATTTTCCCATTTAACTATTCAAGAATATAGATGTTTATTAATGTCTTATATTGTGAACATTTTGTGGGAGGAACAATTTGCTCAAACAAATCAAATTATAGCAGCTTTATTTAAATCATTACTTTATTTGCCAAATATCATACCCATGTATACAAAAGGGGAATAGATAAGGTACTTCAATCTTACATCGAATATGAAAGGGGGGTTACTAAGATATAAAAGGGTTCACACCATCTTTTTCTTGTGAAATGTCTTTTATGAGATAAAATCGTGAGGCCAGAGGGATCAGAGCGAACAATATCTCATAATAGGTAGGCTAATCTGAGATGTCGAATGAGTGCATACTCAGGTTTTAAAATCACATGAGCTTGGAGGTTAAGTCTCGGCTCGTGAAAAGTGGTATCAGAACAAGCCCTGGATCGTTTGACCAACGCCAAGCACCTCAAGAGAGGTAGACAAAGTGGTCAGCCTCCGTAACGAGGGCGTCACAAGGTTGGGTGGGGAAAAATGTCATGCAAAGCTCTCCAATAGGGAGTAAGCAGGGTATTCCAATCCTACATCGGACATAAAAGAACGGTCACTAAAGTATAAAAGTGTTTACATCACATCTTCTTTGTGAAACACATTTTATGGGATAAAATTGTGAGATCAGAGAGATCAGAATAAACAATAACTCACAAGAATATGAACCGTAACATATAAATTGGTCTGTAATGTCGGATGAGTGCATATTCGAGTACTGAAACCACACAAACCTGAAAGTTGAGTCTCGGCCTATGATAATGACACTTATTTAGTATTATTACTCCATGTTCAAGGAAAATAATATTTTGTTTTTGGTCAACTCCAAATTTCCAACAAGACATCTCAGGTTTTTTCCCCCCTAAGTCTTCATGTTTTTGTACTTGCTTTCCATTTTTGCTGTTCTTATTAGATTTCTATTCCTCAACCATTTTTTTCCTTTATTTTCTAGTCTTTACTGTTTATGGAATGCTTTATATGATTATTTCCAACGGTCTTATAATTTTTATTTGTGGAAATTGGTTGCATTAAGGTAGAGAACAAGCTGTGCTATGATCTTGCGTTTTTTTTTTTTTCCCTTTTTTATAAGAGAAAAAGTGTTCTGATTCTTTATTGGAAGATTGAAAATTCTAAACCATCCAAGCATATTGTCTATTAAATGTATTATAAGCTATTGTTCTGTCTTTAACGTAGAATTTGTTGTTGTTATACCGTCTTTGGAGTTTTTTTTTTTTTTCCTTTCTGCTTCTGGTAATAATTTTCGTGATTATTAATAATCATTTTCTTGAATATATTGTCCATAGAATGTATTAGTAATATCAAACATGATGATATTTAATTCATAAAAAATAATAATTATCAATCAAATAAAATAATTTCAAATAGAGATAAGATAACTTTGATAACAAAATCATTTCGATAATTATATTACCAAGATAATATTGAAAATGATAGCTAATGTTACCTTAAAAAATTATGACTTAAGTGATCAAAAATACCTTTGATTGTATTAAAAAAATGATTTCTTCTCTATATTACATAGCATATAAATTAAACACTGGTTTTGTGACTTGATAATCTGTTAAGTGTTAAACAATTCAAGATTTTGGGCAAATTAATCACATCATCGATATGTTTTTGGTCGGTTAGTATACTAAAATGTTGGAAGTGGTTTCAATTAATAGAGGTATTTATAAGTTGGATCGAGTTGGGTTTAGATCGGATTCTTACTTGGTATTGATAATTTATATATTTGCTTAGGTTTGGTTTAATATGAAATTTCGGACTTCAAAAAATTTTCAAACTGGACCTAAATTAAAAAAATAAATCCTAAACTCACTCGTTTAACTTAATTTATACAATAAAATTTTTTTTAAAAAGTAATTAAATTAAGTTTAATGGGATTATATTCAATTCACATATATATGTAAATTAAAAATAAAAATTATATGCATAAAAATTTAAAATAAAAATTATATAAAAATAAAAATTAAATTTAATAAAATATATATTATTTTTATTATATATATTTGAATTACTTTATATATAATTCACACATATATAAAAATAAATAATTTATATATATGTGAATTTGATTTGAAGTTAAGCTAAGCTCAGACTTTAAATCTTTTATCCAAGATTCGATTTGAAATTTAAATGGACCTAAAATTATATCCAAACCTATTTAATAGTTTTTAATTTTTTTTATCTAAATCCTCTCAAAATTTGGTAAGACTTTTAAGTTTGGACGAATATCCCGATTCTTGAACATGTCTATCAGTTAGATCTATAAAAAATTTTTTTTGTTAATATTATCAATAACATTTTTGAGGAAGACAAGATATAAATACGACTTTTTAATGAAAAAAATGCATACATTTATTATTGTCATTAGACCAATTTTAGTTTTTTAAAATCGGATGTATGATATTATTTAATTTCTTTTGTTATTCTTTCATTAGTGAGCAACTGCAAAAGATTCTGCATACAATGTTTAGTTTACTCAAATTTTACGAAATTTTGTCATGAATCCTTTGGTAGATGCTTGTTAGCAGATGCATATAATAAGTGGAATTATTTCTTATCTTAAACAATAAGTACATTAACTTTGGTGAAATGAAATTACTAAAGTCACCTATTTGTTTTAAGAAACAAATTTTTAATATACACTAGACTTGAATGTAAGATCTCTTATTTAAAGCTCACCAAAATTTAATGAATTTAGTTAAAAATTAGTGACTTATCAAATAAATACCTTAGTGTGTGTGTGTGTGTGTGTGTGTATATATAAAATATTTTAGAGAGTATCCGATAACTAAAATATATTTTTTTGAAAATATTTAATATAATAAGAAGTCTTAATAACATTTTTCTTCCACGCATGATTGCAACCATCAAAGATTTAATTAAATTAAATTATATATTTTATTTTATATTTTGTAGAATATATTGTTATTAATTATAGTTATTATTGTTTTTTTTATATATTATTTTTTTCTTTTGCAAAATTTCTCATTAATGTTCAATTATCGAAACAGTAAGTTAAATATGTATTTCTACTTATTGAAAAAATAAAATAATAGTGACATTAATTTGAAAATTTTATTTAGAGCAACATTCCGTATAAAATATTTTTATTCGTACGTACAATAAAGGGGAAAGAGAAATGTTAACTCAAGATAAACCATTGTTTTATTTACATGCCAAATAAAGTTTTACTTGCTAATATTCACAGCCTTTCATTGTTCTCTTGTGATTTTCAGACTTAAAGACACATGTTGGAACTTGGAACGTTTGTTTGAAGGACTCTTGCATTTTTTGATCACCTTTCCTTTTTCTGTTTGATCCTCAATCTGCTTTTCACTTCTCCAACGACCTCATCATTTTTCCTCTATGCTTCAGGAAGTTCAACCTAAAGAAAACGCATGTACCAAGTTTTAATTAGTTTCACATTTTTCAGCAAATAATAGCAAAAATGCTTCTTTAATTTCAAAATGATGATGCAACAATTTATAATCTAACTGGATATATAGAAGCCATTAAAATGAATTCACCACACTAATTAAAATTAGCATGTTATTATACGAAAATATAGGCCATTTCCGAGGTTTTCTCTATATGCAGGCCTCATCATCTCTTACCTTTCATCTATCCTTCCCCTCTTTGTCAGCCTTCTCTTCTTCAGATATTCAAATATCTTTTCAGGAGGTTCAACCTAATAAAAGGCATTTACCAAGTTTTAATTAGTTTCATGCTTTCAGGAAATAGCAGCAAAAAAAATGCTTCTTTAATTTCAAAATGATGATGTAACGATTTATAATATAACTAGATATATAAAAGCTATTAAAATGAATTCGGCACTCTAATTAAAATTGGCTTGTTATTATACGAAATTTAGTAATATATGTCATTTCCAAGGTTTTCTACATGTGCAGATATTGCTACTTCTAATTAAATAACTAGTATTTAGATGGCTCCACTTACCTCTGAAATCACACAATCAACATGCGCAACATAAGTGCATTCTTTGCAGTAATAAACTTCATGCTCTGGATTCCTTTCTGTTTCACATATATCACAGTAATGTCCTCCAGAATTGTCTTCGACAACAGAGTTTGTAAGTGTAAGTGGATGCAAATGGCGCATATGTTTGACGATATATGGCAGTGAAATACATTCAAGATGTATGTAGAATTTACACTTTATGCAGCCAAACAAGGTGTCGTTACAATCTGTACGACATCTAGCACATTTGGGAGATGTTTTAACGAAAATGCTTTTCCCCAAATGTAGAAGATGGTGACCATGGCAATTGTGCTTTATCTTGCGAGTTTGGTAATTAGCACATGAATAGTGCAAGCCAAACCGGCATTCAAAACAAATGAACGCGATGTCTACAATTCTTTCCCTGCAAAATCTGCATTCAGGATAATAACCCCCAGATACGAGTGGAAATGGGAGAAGAGGATGTTGTGGGTGAAATGGGCTTTCAACTTCCATCAGCATGTCCTTAAGACAGGATTCATGCAAAAAGAATTCACAACCAAGGCAAGCATAAACTAGACCACACAGGTATTGTCTGCATGCCATGCAAGACAGATGAAACTCAGTTTGCAATCTATTAATCTTGCAACGAGTTAGCTGATGATTGTGGCTGAAATGATAGATTGTAGTTTGAATTTCCCTCCCTTTAAGGGCCTCATGTTTAGCAAGATCATCATTTAAAGCAGCGCATTTGCTCTCAAGGCTAAACAAACATAGGTTACAGTTGTAAGATAAACCGCGGCACAGTTCTCCACATCCGTTGCATACAAATATAGTCTCTGGATCATTATCATTAAGTGCCAGTGGGTGAGGATGAAAAGCATTCTTTTGTATTTCCTGACCAAAAAAAGGAAGCCGATTACACATTTTATAAAATATAATCAATTAATCATTATATTATACATACACTATTTTATGTACAAACACGAATTTCAAAATTATAACTAGTAAATGATATATATCTTGAATAATTTATTTTATTACCTATTAATTTTGTCCTTTATTAATGATTTTTTATTAAATTAAAATATTGATAAATTTTTATTATTACTAGCTTGGCTCATTGTTGCTAGATAATATTTGATTTCTTCAGATCTTATGTCTTTAATTGCTACTTGTTTTATTAAATAAAATATAGATTAATTTTTATCTATTTATTTCTTCATTAAACCTTGAACTCTATATTAAAGCAAATTGTTTTTAACAAAATTTAAATTTAGTTGTATCAAAAAATAAAATTTTTATTTTTATTAAATCATTAAAGTGTTTAAATATCATGAGATTTACATAACTGGTATAGGTTTCAGTAACTTCTAACGTCCAATTGAAAATATATGATGTTGCAAACATATATATATATATATGTTTTTATTGATTAATAATGATATCCTTTTACACGAATGGTTGTAGGAAGTGGGAGAATGAACCTCTAATTTTGGGCATTTTTGTATTTTGCTTTCTTTTATTTTTTTTATTAAATTTATATAATATCTTGATACTTATAATTTGTGTTATGTATGATTATAAATAACTTATAAATATTATAATTTTCATAGAACTGACCAAAACTTATAATAATATAGAAAAGAGAGCTAATAAGTCAAATATAGTTTTGATATATTATTAATATAATTACAAATCAATACTATTTTTTTCATTGGAATTTTTTTGATTTAAATGATAAAAATGGCAGTATATATATAATAAGTAATAATAATTTTGTTTTTAATTTAATAGGTTTTATGACTCATATTTACATTTATAAGTAATTTAGCCTGGTTTTTGTATTAGAACTGTTGAAGATCCCTTTTTTTTTTATTTTATAAGTTATTTTTTCATTGGTTATGGAATTACATGTCTTTCATAATTAATTATTTTTTTAATTGTTTGATAACTTATTAATCAAACATATATTTCATATAAATTGATAAAATTATTTGTCTGTATCATTGTTTTTTATTTTTATAAAATGTATTATACTGATATCATATTATATTAATTGTTTATGTATATTAAAGTTCTCTAATTAAGAAAGTTATAACAAAAAATTTGGATAGAAAATAGAAATTTTGAAAATTTAATAATATAAATTACTTTAAAAGAATCAATTTTTATCAACTTATCCATTCTTACAATTACTGTTTTCTTATGATAATAATAAAATATATTTCCTCCATCCCATAAATAATGACTGAATTTAATTTTTTGCAGTAAAATTTTTCAATTTTGATCTTCGGTATTTTAGCAACTTTATTAAACTAAATTTTTATAAAAATATGTTTGAATTTAATTTATTCAGTGTTTTTGAACTATTTTTGGTATTTTAATTTCTCCTGTTTGGGATTTTGGTTACATATATATCATTAATTTAGATATCCATTTAATCCGAGGTCCTCGTCTTCAAATTTCGTTATTAAATCCAGTAGTTTGTCATTGGATTTTGATATGGCCTATTCGAATTAAACAGTATTCGACTTTAGCCCAGATTGGTTTTGGACATTAGTCGGACACGGTTTGGGTTTTAAACCAAAATGCCTAAATTATTTTTATTTTTATTTTATTTCTTGTTTTCAATATTTTTTATTTATTAATTATTTATCTTTATTTTGATTTTGGTATTTATCTTCAATATTAGTGATTGACATTTATTTTTTATGGGAATTCTAAAACTAAGTTTTTTATAAAATATTTAATAAATTTGGCAACAAAATTTTTTTAAATGAATAAATGATTTTATTAAATAACTCTTGATTGTTAAAAATTTTGTTAGGAATTTCACAAAATGATAAGGAAGACCTAAAATTTTTTTCAATATTTAAATGACAAAACTTAAATAAAATAGAAACTTTTTTTAATAAATATATCTATTATGATAGTTTAAAATTAAATGATACTATTTTTAAAATGAGCGTTTTTGAACTAATTACGGTAAATAGATCAAAACATATATTTTTAAGAACCATTACTTAATTTTAGGATATATTTATAAGAACAAATTCACTTATGTGATTAATTATATCTAGATAAAAAAAAATGATAACGACTCTTAAATTTTTGTTTTGTGATCAAATTTTCAAACTTATAAGTTATAACAATTAATATAATGAAAAACTTGAGGAAAATTTGGAGTGAGTGATTTTGTAATGAGGTATTTTGAGGTAAGTTTATTTTTTGTAGCCTTAATTTTTTTTATAGTGAATTTTTTCGCAATGCCCGTGAATGTTGGAAAATTTCATAAACCACTTATATTATTTTATTATTTCTATTTAAAAAATTGAAACATGAAAAAAGGCAAAAGGAAAATAAAATTTTTTTTTTGAAACAATTCAAATTTGATTTGGAGTGAAATTCTTTTCGAGGGTTGAATGCTTTAAAGAAAAAAATTTTAATGAAACCATAACTGGAACTAAAACTCTTTTGTGAATTGGAATCGTTTTTGGATTGGGATAAACTTTCTTTAAAAACGTCACAAAATCAACAAGTAAGGGAGGATGAACAAGTAATTTAGAGAAAATTCTAGGATTAGTTGTTTCTAGGTTCTTCGACGAGAATATTTTTTAGCAAGAATACACAATCACATAAATTTCAACTTCAATCGTAATTCCACCATAACACAACCACAAAACACAGGCAAAACGAATTAACAATTCGCAGGTACACAATCATTAAAATAGGGTTTTGGCATAAGGTTCTTAGATTTTCAATTTAGGTGATTGAAAGGGTTTAGGTTTTAAAATTTGATCAAAAAGTTAAGTGGAAGACATAAGCATTATTTGGTCTTAGGTGATTTGGACAGAGACGAAAGGCTCTACTAGTAGTAGAAGATTTTAGTTTTCGCTTTTAGATCGAGGGTTTTCTTGGCCTTTTTTGCCACAACTAATTGTATAGGAAGGAAAAGGGAATCAAGTAGAATTTTTTTTCATGAAATTTGGTGATAATCCGACATCGTTGAACGGCGAATAGAAGTGAAGGAAGGCGGCTGCAACAAAGGAGGTTGGCTGGGTTCTGGGTTGTCTAGTATTATTTTCGGATGCTATTGAATTTTTAGTAAAAAGGGGTAGAGAAGATGGAAGAAAAATGAAGACTTCAAAAAATGTTTCGGCTATTTAAGATATTTTGAAACGCTGCCGTTTTGAGATAGAAAGAAAGAAGGCCTGACCCGTACCTAACCCATATTTATGACTCGTGCTCCGACCCGTAAACACCCAACTTTTATATATACATATATATATATATATATATTTGCCAATTATTTTTAGTTTTTATTAATTTTCTTGTTATCTTATTTAGTTCAATTTTTTTTTTGTTTTTCTTATCTATTTGTTTTAAATGTTTAGATTTTTGAATTTTTTTAAATATTTGATAAGTAGATGAAATGTACATATAGGATAAATAATAATTAATAGATTAACTATATTGTATTCTCATAATGCTATTTATAAAAAAAATTTAAGAGTAAATGAAAATTAGTTCAATGATGCAATTCTAAAAAATCATTATTGGTTGATTTTTTAGAATTTTTTATGTAAGAGTTTTTTTTTTTTTTAATTTGAATAGATCGATGAAAAATTTAGAAGAAAAACTTTAAAAATTAATTGATATTTATTTTCAAATAAAAATAAATAAAATAAAAATTTCAAAATACAAGAAAATTACTTCAATAATGGAATTCTTAAAAATCAATATTGGTTGATTTTTTAAGAAATTTCTAAGTGTGGCATTTTTTTTAAAAAAAAATTAGATAGGTTGATGAAAAATTTAGATAAAAATTTCTATGACAATAATTGATATTTATTTTCAAGAAAAAAGAATAAATTTTGAAAATTAGAGAATTAAACCAACAAACCTTTCCATAAAACGTTAAAATAAATCTGATAATGGAACTTCTTAAAAAAAAATGATTGGGATTTTTAAATACTTTTGAGATTAAGTAAAGTTTATTTTTAAGAATTCTACCTAATAGATGGAAAAAAAAAAACCTAAAAAATTCTATATTATATTTCAATAATAAATTAAAAATAAAAAGATCATTTGTATCAAGATAATTTTTAGGATAATTTAAAATTAATTGGTATCATTTTATGATGGATGTTGTAAGATGCTAAAATTTTCCTCACACATAATCAAACTTTCAAATTTAATTTTGATAAGTAAATTAGAATTTATTCGTTTTAAGAACTCTTAGTTAGCTTATAATATCTTTAAAAGAATGGAGTAGTTAGGTAATCAATTGCAATTAAATAAAAAAAAAATTGGTAACATCTTCTGGATATGTATCTAGCAATTAAGTTTTTAGATTTTTACGTTATGACATATAATAATTTTTTTGAATTTATTGATTGATTAGTGTTTAATGTTTCTATTAGAAGATGCGATAATTTTTTTTTTTTTGCAAACCCCTACATTTGATCTAAGTTAAATATTAGTGAAATTTAATTAAAGGAACTAACTATTATAGAGATTGAAACTAACCTTTCCAGTGTGCACCAATATCTCTTCTAATTCCATCATTTTGTCAATAATCTCTGCTTTGTCAGAATTCTTTTTTGTTCGTTGACCCAAAAACATTTCTTCTGTAGGTTTAACCTAATAATAGTGTATGCACAAAGTTAAATTTTCATGGTTTCATCCAAATTCAAATAGAAAAAAAAAAAAGCTTTTATAATACACTCAACATGAATTTGCATACAATTAAAGGACTATTATTTATTTGTTCGTGTCTTACCTTGGGATGGACACAATCAATATGCGCAACATAAGTGCATTCTTCACAAAAATAAATATGATGTTCCGGATTCCTTTCTGTCTCGCACATATCACAATAATAATCTCCCGAATCATCTTCAACAAATGAATTTTTAAGCACAAGTGGATGCAAGTGACGACGGTGTTCAACACTAGGCGGTAGTGGAATGCACTCAACATGTATATAGAAATCACACTTTATGCAACCGAAAAAGGAATCATCGCAATCTTTATGACAAGCATTACAAGATATCTTACTGAGAATGCTCTTCCCCAAATGTAGAAGTTGGTGAGGATGGCAATCGTGCTTTATAGCCCGAGTTTGGTACTTAGCACATGAAACGTGCACGGTAACATCACATTGATTACAGTAGAAGCCGATACCTTTAACTTCCTCCTTACAAGCACTGCATGTATAAGAAGGACCCTTAGGGATCGGTCGAGGGAAAAGAATATGTTGTGAATGAAATGGACTTTGAAGTACTTGTCTCGGCATCTCATTTATACAAGATTCATGAATGACAAATCGACAAGGAATGCAGGTATAGATTAGAGTATCATGGAGTTTTTGTTTGCATGCCTTGCACTTGAACTTTTCTTGCCCCCATAATCTCTGAAAACCATTTTTTTCTTCCTTCGTCAAACAGGAGAACTTGCTACGAGTCAGTTGATGATTATGGCTGAAATGGTGAATTGTTGTTTTAATTTGCCTCCTTTTCTGTGGGGCCTCATGAGTAGGCAGCTCACAATAATTTGAAATAGCCATAGCGCATTTAAAGTCAAGGTTGAACATACAGAACATACAGCTGTAACTGATTAAACATGCTTGCAGTATTGCACATTGATCACACACAATCAAGTTGCCCACAGTGAATCTTAGAGGGTGCGGGTGAAAAGCATTTCTTTTTATTTGAGGGGGCAATTCAGCGCATGATTTGTGCAAATCAAAATTGCGACATGTTTCACAAATATATACCGGACCAGAAATGATATCCAAGCACGCACGGCAGGTCGTTGTATCATTCTCCTTGCCCACCTCTCTAAAGGTCAAGTTGTGATTGTGAAGAATATGTTTAAAGTCCATGTTATGTTTACAGGACAAAGAAAAAAAGGGTAGAACAATGAAAGAGTGAGGGGATTAATTACAAGTTGAAGAGTTGTTGAACAAAGAAAATTTGTTGCTTTTAACCTCTTTTCCTTCAACGACGAATGCTATTTATTTAATTTCCAAACATGACTTTGCGTAAATCTTAGTTTAGGAATCAGTATAAAATGCTTACGATTGGAACATAAATTTGTTAAAATTTTGCCTTTTCTATCTAATTTTGAGTGGTTGCTTAAGAAAAGTTGTATTTGATTGGGGTAAATTTGACCTATAATTTTTTTATGATAATAAAGTACAATTAGCTAATTATTAAAAATAATTTTATAAGAGTTCATTATTTATAAGCATAGAATCTACATAATATTCTAATGAATTGTACACAATTTTGAATTACACTAAATTAATTATAGTACAATAACATTTAAATTGAACCATAAAATGCACAAGCAATAAAAATAAACTCCATCTATTTATCTATCTATGTAAATATTCAATTTTCATTATACACCAACATAGTTATATAAAAGGGTGTTATTACTAGTCATGCTGCTAGCTCTATCCCTTTGAATATTAATAAAATCTATTTCTAAAAAAATTTATATAAAAGGGCTAACTATCTAATATAGTTATTAGTTACTAATTATTAAAAAACTAACTTGTAAATATTTATAAAAATTATGAAATAAAATTAAATATTTGAATAGTAATTACTTTCCGAAAAGAAATAAAATTCATATAAAGTTCTATATATATCTACATTACACGCTATACATCAGCCAATACAACTTTTTTTTTTTTTTTGGAGAAAAGGAAAAAGTTTGCATATGATCATTTTGCTATATGACAGGGAAGCACATGATTAGCCTTACACCAAACAAATATGTAGTTAGAAAATGATAATGATAATGAAATAATGAGTATAAATTAAAGACTATAATTTGAAGGTAACAATAACAACTTTATACTATTTAGCTTATTTATCAAGAATCATCTTGAATATTTGATTCAATGATACATGTATATATATATTTTTTCAGTTTAATAAATAATTTTAATTCTTTTTCTTCAAAATTAAAAAAAAAAATAAAGCTTTTCCACCAAGCGAAGCACAAATTCCTGCCTTAGGCTATTAGAGGCACTTTGCTTGACAAATAGAACAACAATTTGCATAAAGATAATAGCTTCAATCAAGGGAGAGTAACATATTCTAAAGATCTAATTATTCTTTACTATTGCTTTACTTATAAAATATGTGATTCTTATTTCTATACAAAGTGCAGGAATCTTGTCCAACCAGGACCTTTGTTTAAGCGTACGGCTCAATAGCTAAACTTTTGGGAGTAACATATATTGGATAATTAGGATACCCTTCCTCCACCAATTTCTAAACAAACAGACTTACTCTTGGAATGTTAAGATATTAATCAACTTTTTAATTTCCTCCCACAAAGTAATAGTGCAATCCTACAAATTCATCATTTGTCATAATTGAAGGTAACCAATTTTGTATTATGGAATAAATCATTTCTTTTACGATGCAATGAAGTTTAATCTTTGAATTCTTCTTCTTCTTCTTCTTCTTCTTCTTCAAAAAGGGCAAATTCCTGCCTTGACCTTTGAGCTAGCAGAGGTACTTTCCTTGACATATACAACAAAACAATTCCCATAATTAATATATCTAGATCCCTTGCTTTTGATTCCCTTTAACCTCTAGGTCTCTAGTCAATGTTAATCTATAAATTGCGCATAACTTCAACCAAACGAAAATGTGTTATATATATACATATATATATATATATATATATGTATGTATACATATTCTAAGGACCCAATCATTCTTTGACGCCTCACTCAAGCAAGATTCTTCTAAGCTCATTGGAGCTGTATTAATTACCAAGTACAAAATGTTGGTCTAAGAGATGGATCAAATGTCAAAAATTAGGAAGGACATCATGTGCAGGAATCCAACGATGCCTTCCATCTACCAATTCAAGCCCCCAAAGCATTTTCTTGATCAATCCCTTATTATTATTTAACTAGGGGTGTGATTCAAGGATCTTATTGACAATTTGAGACCTAAAGCTTATATTTATAAATTTGAAGTTTAACTCAATAAATTTATAAAGTTCAAATTTTAATATTTACAATTCCTTTCTTTAAGTTGAAGTATCATTTGTAATAAAAATAAAAAAAATAAAAAAACCTTATATCTATAAACGTTTCACATATCTAATTTATATAAAAATATATATTTTTTAGTTTCATCAACTCATAGTTCACATTAACTTGAAAATGTAAAATGTGCATTTAAAATTCTTAATATTACTAAATATTAATTTCATTTATTAATTTTTTTTAGTTTCTATTATAAATTCTTAATATTAAGATTAGGGAAGAAAAAATATGCATTTAAAATTAATTTGTATTTAACAAATATTACTAAATATTAAAAAATGAAAAAAAAGTATATATATGTGGATTATCAAAGTTAAAATCTACAAAAGTGTCTGGCATTAAAGATCATTAAAAAGATCCTAATAATTCAAAAACGAAAGCTGTTATTAATTAAAAAGTTGAAGGGAGCAAATCCATCAATCAATGATATTCTGTCTACTGTCTAGCCTTGGAATGAATTTCATATGCCTATAATCACTGAAAATCATGGAGGTTCCGATGATCAACAGTTCATCGATGCATCACCAATCTCTTTCGTGCACCAGAATAATGGTAGTTAGGCTTCAGAAGATGCATGATGAATTAAAACTGACCAATTTGAATGCAAAAGCAGGATGCAAATTGGAGATCATTTACACAATTCTTCTTGGCTATTACCATTGAAGCATTGGTAATTGACATGTACATGAACATGTTACAATATTGAAGGCCAGTAAGCGACCATAAAATTGTTTCATATTCCTCTCATTACTCCTAAGTACTAAGCTAAAATATTAACTTACGGTTCACTGTCCGAGCTAACCATGTAATCTTAACATAGTGGTATAACAAAAATAAAATATCCCGAGCTTTGTGCCTACATCTGATTATGAGATAATATGATGCCTTCTTTTAAATAAAATGTAGGACAGTCCACAAGTTTCATGGTAGGAGAATATACACTAACCTTTTCGTTTCACATCTCTGCAAAATTCACTTCCACAACAACACTGGAATGCCTCTATTGGGGGCTCATGATCATTAAAGTCAATCCCATAGTCCCGCAATAATGTACAGCGTGACTTAATGCTTAATAGTAAGGAAATAACATATCTTCGCCAAAGTTCTAAACTGTCAAGCAGGCATTTGTCTTATTTTCATATCACATATTTATGAGTACTTAAAGTCTTAAAAAATGGACAACAACAGATGATAACTTTAAGTTTAGCAAATAGCAACATGATAAACATTTGTGAACCATACATTCCAAATAAGTAAATAAAATAAATGAAAATTTTGTTTGTAGGCTAATTTACCCATGTTTGCTCTTCTGAAGCTCTCACATCTCCGGTAGTAAAAAGGGCAAGCTGTTCATACAAACACAAAATAAATAAATATATTAACTCTTCAAATGCAGTTTAGTAATGAAGGTAAACACCAGCTTGCTTTGCTTCTACCCCCATCAATCGCAAAAGTTTGTTATCAGTCCGATTCATGCATGATAATAATGGCGATCAGGTCTCCACTTCAACTGGAATGTCAATCAAGTTTGCACCTTAAAAATAAAAAACATGTTGACCATCAACCATTGCCAGAAAAGTACAAAATAAAAATAAAAATAAAATATTGGAGGGAAGGCAGAGTTTTACTGCACAGCAAATTAAGAGGTTATGAGAAATCATGAAAGACAGTTAAAAAGAAAACCAGCATTATGCAACAGTTACAAATTTTAAGTACAAGAATCTACAACAACATTAAGAATTGTTGTTTCGGGATATAACGTATGTTTCAATTTCAGCAATAGAGCAATAGTGTATCATTCAGAACCCAAAACATAAATTACGGCCAAGGTTAAAGAATTCAGTTCTCCAAGTCAATATCAATTTAAAATGTCCCAACTACTAATAAAGAAAACATATATAGAAGGTTCTTGGCAATATTTCTCACATAACAACTTGCCAGGCTATTGCTACAAAATATAAATGTGAGCGACATTTAAATTCTTTGAAATGATTGCAACTTACGTAAAAATGTAAGCTATTCAAATGATGAATGCCTCGATCATGCTTACACAATTTAATAGACATTTCCGTTTCATGACTTCAGCATTTAATACTTCTTCAAAGATCATGCTCCTTTACTTTCCATCTATTATTTCTAATGAGAGGTATGAAATATATTTAGGCGCTCTTACTATTCATGAACGTTTATGATATTACAAAATGTACCAGGATTTCCCCTGTTAAAAGGCATCTAACAGTACCAAAAGAAAAAAACCAGGCCAAGATTGCCATATAGTACTTGAGAACATATATTTATTTGGGCTCAAGAAAATTACCTATGATTGATAAACCTAGCAGCATTTCCGTACAAGGTTGCATCGAAACAAAGTGCCTCTTCATCGTTTAAAACTTTCTCTGAGCCCCAGTCTGCATCCAGTGTAACTGGATATGTATGTCTCTCTCTGCCACTGCCTTTCACATTCCGCTCATATGAGTCAGTGTTGGTCAAGATCTCCCCAACATACTCACAAACAAAGGTTCTTCCGGCAAGTCCTGGAGTGTCTTAAGACCCCAACCTTTTCTTTCATGAGTCAAGAACACCTAAAGTCTAAAAGCATAGTCAATACCAATACAGAATCCTAACTTATCAACAAAAGTAGACCATGCATGTATTATGTAATAGATGAAGCAACTGTGGAGTGAATAGTGGTACGATTAGTAGAATTAGCAGAAAACCTATAGTACCATATTTTCACAATGTCTTTTAAAATCACATATAAATGTATTTTAGTAATAAAAAAGAAATCAATTAATAGCTTTTCAGTAGCAATATTAATGCTCCATACCTTAAGGCGATGTAAGACATTAAGTTGTATATGAAAGGCAGCTTCTAAGAGCTAAATTGAAGCCATTTTGCAAAGTTGCATTTCTACAATTGAAATAGAAAGGACAATTGAATACAACAAAAACGTCTCCACTTAGTGGAGAAGCAAATTGCTGCTTAACAAACTGTAACAGCCTAACAAAACCCTAGAGAGCTTTACCTACAATTTGCATGCAATACCTCTCTGTACTACTCGATTTTCACATTTTCTCCAGCATTCTTTAATGAATTTCCTGACCAAATGGTCCTTGCATATTTTAGGTTTATACTCATTTTTAGAACTCTCAAATGGACAATCCTGACAATAAACAAAGTGATGCCCACGAGGCTCATGTTTCATAGACATACAGGCTCTTAGAAGAATTAGAAATTCTTCTCCTGGTTGACCTTCTGGTGTGTAAGCAAACTCTCCACCAGTTTCATGAGCACAAGCACATGGTATTAGCATTGAGAGACAGTCTCCCGAACGACCTGAACAGCGATGCTCATCTGCCACCGGAGCCAGTGAGATGTGCACATAAGCATCTTGATATATTACATTGTCTCGCATGTAAGTAAACTTTGGCAGATACCAATGAAATTTGCACAATTTCTTTACCAATGAAATTTGCACAATTTCTGTGCCTTTGGTTATATCAGAAATGATATAAAAAGGCCTTTACTCGACACAAGTAGCAGGTTGCTGCTGAACTTTGTTATATGAATTTGAAAACCCAGAAGAACTGTAATGCTTCTTATTCAAAAACGTAATTCCCTGTTGAAGGTTTATCATAGGCTTTTCATTCTCTTCAGGAGATAATATTTGGCTTGCGTTGCCCTTCGCAGATGAAGACTGATCTTCCAGCTCTTGCATGCACAATCTTTAAGACAATCTGCTAAATCCATCATGCTCCACAACAACATTTTCCTTATCCTCTACTCCCTGTAAAGGACAGATTAACTACCCATTAAGTGCAAAAGGAAAAAAAAGAGATTCTTAAAAATAATTTGGAACAACTGCCACCATAATTAACGTATTAGTAAAAGCTACCATTGTCATCAATCATTTCATGCCGAACTGACAATAGGAAAAATAAAGATAGGTCCACAAAATAAATAAACAGCTAAGGAGTGAAATGGAACAGCGCATTAAAAATCGAATAACACAATAAAATACTTTATCTTCGTTGAGTTTAAAATATCCATCTATCAGTGCCTGGTAGTCTTCAGACTCTATTAGTTCCCAGTTCTTATTAAACACTTAAAAGAGGTGCTTCAGCTCTGGTTTCACCTCATGATCAGGAGTACCTAAAGCTCTTGTTCCATTAAAGGTCATGCGAGCTCTTTCATTTATAGCCATCAGCAAGGATTAAACGTAACAAAAATCTTTATTTTCTACTCGGCAACCACCCAATTCCTTCTCCTTCATATATACTCCTATAGTCTTAAATATTTGTAGTCTGCAGCAGTTGAGGTTGTCAGATTAACAAAGCAAAAACAAAGCTGCTTAATTTGACCCAAAATGATCTGAATCGGATGATCCGAACACGAATAATCCAAGTGTCAAACCAGAAATTACCCACATCCAAAATGACACAAAATTTTCTTCAAACCCAAGGTGATTTAACCCAAACATAACTTAATCCGTCGAATTTCCAGCTCTAATCTCAATCAAATAATGAAATTTTAACAAACATTGAACAGATGGAGACCTCACCAGATTCCATAATATTTGAATAAGTTGAAAATATACACATAAAAGTATCCACTTTCATTTCAGTTTCCTTATGAGCCAAAATAATTCTTTCCTTCAATTGTTCACTAGCTCTATTTGGTATATGGGGAAATTTTTAATCCAAAATGGTATTATTATAAATAAGAACATTTAGCATGAAAATTTTTTTCTTTCCTACTTTCCATTCTTGCTACCAAGCAAATCCTAGGAAAGGAAAGATTTTTCTGACAGTTCATTACTTAGTACATAAGAAACCAAATCATCAAGTTCCAAAATACTCCCAAAAAACCCTATGAAAAAGAAAAGAAAAGACAAATATTTTAACTCTGTTTTTTTAAACAATCAAGTATTTCAAACCTGAATGAACATCAAAAAGATGGAAATAAACAATCTTTGATCACATTGCTAACAACATACACATAACATGTAAAAACCAAAATTACCAAAACGAACAGACTTTTCCTGCTTGGTTACCAGGAAAATGCAGGGAAAAGAAAAAAAAAAAAAGGATTGCAGCTTTAGACATTAGAGTACCCCCCGAGTCCATGTTTTTCATAGTCCCATTATGACAAAACAAATCCTTTAATAAAACTATCATAGTAATAACGATGACGAATAAGAGTAAAACTGAAAGAAGAACAAAAGTCACACAAAGCAGAGAAACAACCTTCTTGAAAATTGGGTTTTTCTTTTTTTTTTTTTTTAAGAGAATGCAAGAATACATAAATCACAAATGTTTGAGAGTATAAAACAGAATCACATGAAAAGGATGTTTTGATTTCTTCCTGAACATGAGTATTTGTTTTCTTTAGCAGGTCTTTTTGTCTTTTTTTTTTTATTTGACCGAGTTTTATTATTAAATTTTAATTTTTAATTGAATTTTATTATTAAACTTCGATTTTGGATATTTTAAGATAAAGTTTAACAACAAAATATATTCCTCCAAAATATTTTTTTAATAATTAATAAAAATTAATTAATTAATAAAAACTATAAAAATTAAAAAAAACAACAATTTTTATTTTATAAAAAATTAAAGCTTAAATTTTGTAGTGTTTTAGATATTTTTCAAGCCATTCGTGACTAATAATGGGATCTGCAGTGATGCTTTAAGGTCAATTTTGACCATTAAGCATCAAATCTTACATATTGCTTCTACAATCTTATTTTTTAAAATGTGTTTTTTATGTCAATATTTTTTTAAAAAAATTAACAAAAATAAAATATTTTATAGAATATTTTATTCTTATCTATTAAAAAATTTACAAAATAAAAATGATGTGACAAGAAAAAAATGCAAAATATTTCATAAAATATTTTGTATGTATCAAAATAAAAATTTTAAATATATAAAAAAATAATATGACAAAAAAGAAAAAAAATCCCAAAAAAGGTTTTAAAAATGACATTGTGAAAAAAAAAATGTTAAATTTAACGAGCAACTATTAAATTTAACCTTAGAGCATCATTGTTTTTGGAGATCATGACTTGGTGGCTTGACTGTAACTTGTATTCATCTTCTTCTTAATAAAATTCTGTTTTAATTAAAAAAAAAAAAAACATTGGAGCATCTTACTGTTTTATGGCATCATCAATCACCAGCTACTTGAATAATAAAAGAAAGACCAAAAAGATTTTTTTTTTTTAAAAAAGGAAAATTTAAGCACTATTTTTTTGTAAAATAAAAATTCTATGTCAAAATTTTTATTTTTTAAATATTTTAATTGATTAATTATTTTTAATTATTAAAAAGATATTTTGAAGGAATTTTTTTGTTAATTTTTGTCGTAAAATCATTCAAAATCAAAATTTATTGGTAAAATTCAATCAAATTGAAATAAAGGGGCAAAATTCAACATTGAGATTAGAATATAAGAACGAATTTGTCATTAATCCCTACTTTTTCCTGTTTTTTTTTTTTAAATTTTTGGGTGAACGATTTCTTCTACTTTTATCAAAGGTGAAATCTTGTAGATACCATCCCATTTTATGATGGGTCAATAGAGTTTAAGTCAGTCCGAGTCATTTGATTCAATTTTTAAAACTTTTTTTTTTTTTTGTATGGTTGGATTTTTTTGGTGGTGGGTGATTGATGAAGCATTCAATTGGTTGGATTCAATTTTATAATGGATTTTGGTAATGGACTGATCAAAGTGGATCAAGCCTTTCTACAATCAAAAATTCAAAACATACATTAAAATAATGAAATTCAGGTAGAATTTGTGTGGCATGGACATAATAATACACAAATTTTCTTTTGCAAAAATTCCTCTCTACCTTCACCAAATTTAACCACCATTCCCAAAATCTGATTTCTTTTCAAAAGAAAAAAAAAATTAAGGCTTGGTTCCTTCTGATCTTTCTTCAACAATCTTCAACTAATTCACTGTATAATAAAACAATAAATATGTTGTAAGTGATGGAAGAAAGAAAAAATAAAAAATGCAGTTACTTGATCATTGGAGAAGTAAGAAAAATGAAGTGCACACAGTTATTTAACATTGAGAAAAGAAATTTCTATAATATCGATTAGTTTTAAAATATTTAAAATCAATTCCTAAACTTAAATACCTTAAAACTATTTTTTATTTTATTTTTTAAAATTTTAAATATTTTTAATTGAATTGCTATCACTTGTGACATCAATTCAGTAATGGATTAAAATATTATAAATATAAACACCATAAACTTGATAATGGTAGATTGATAAACTGGGGTCTCATCTAGAGATATCCAATATTGAAAATTGAACTCGTTGAACAGAAATTCTTTTCTTTTTCTTACAAAACACAGCGTAGAAGGAAAGAATTTGTGTTCAACGAGTCCAATTTTTAATATTGGATATCCTATCAATTTTTTTTTTTAAATAAAGGAGAAGGAGAGAATAAAGGAAAGAAATGTTTAAACTTTAGATGTATCATATATCATTGTTAATTTGGTGAGTCATATTCAAGGAACATTGCTTTTCCCTAAAGCATAAAATTACTAATAATTAATATTGCTTTAACAATTTTGCGTATTTTTTAGACGTTAAACAATTCAATTATCTGTGTTGGGAGCTATGCTGAGCATCTAGTCTAGCTTGTCTCGACGGCCAATATAAAAAAATGCTTTTTTAATAAAATTACAAGTAAAAGAAAAATTATAATTATTATCAAGTACTACAAAATTATAAATACAAGAAAAATTATAACAATAATAATCAAGATTTATATTTATGTATAAAAAATTATTGAATAATTAATCAAATAAATTGAAATATAACTAAATAAATTTAATATAAAATTAAATCAAATCCACACATAATAAAATTTCAATTTAAGATATCAGAATTGTAAGGTGTCCTCTTTATCACTAAAATAAAAAAAAAAATATGTTTATATATATATATATATATATACCTAATTTTTTTATAACAAAAGTCATAATTTGTATATAAAAAAATTTTAAATATAAAATATAATAAATAATAATTCTTAAAATAATTACATAAATCAATTAAATTAAACTAACTTAATTCATAAATTTATGTTTTAGGGAATTCTATTTTTTTAAGTCGTCCACTTGTGAGTTTTATAATATTTAATTATAATTGTATTACTATAATATAAGTGGTATATGGCATCACAATTTTTTATCACCTGGTTTCTCCAAATTAACGTTGTTGTCCTCCAGTTAATGTTATTAGTTACAGAAAATGGCAAGTTATATATAATAAGATTTTGTAAGGAGTGTTTTTACGGTGTTTTCTAAAATTATTATAATAAGTAAATTTTTTTTGGTCAATAAATAAATATTTTTACTAAATTTAAAATTATATATTAATTATTGACTATTTAATTTACTAAAAAATATTATTATAAATAAAATTTCAATTAATAAAATGAAATTTAATAAAGAGATGTAGGCACCAAATCCTGCAACGCTTTCTTCTTCAAAATTTTGGTAATTAAGGTTGCTAAAAAGTCAATGTTAAACATTGACTTTGCTCATCTTTTCTGCCTCAATCAAAACGGTGAAATTGTGGTGAAGGCTACCATTTTATTATTATTGCTACCACAAATTAATAAGGGTGTTATCATGAATTAATCAAATTGAGACTTTCTTTTATTAGAACTAATAAAACTCCATATAGTTATTATTTTTATTTTTAATAAAAAATAAAGAACAGAAATAGAAAATAAACTAAAAAAAAAAAAATCTTGTCAATTGAACGAAGTCTAAGAGATTCTGCATATAATAAGTGAAATTATTTGTCACACATTTCTTGGCAGGTGGTAGAAAATGCCTGTTGCTTTTCATTTTATTTTTTGGTAAGATTTAAATAATTTATTCAAACTTATTTGATTTAGGTACTCTAAATAGGACCAAATAAGTGATAAGATAAATATTTAACCATTATTTGATGTGTAATATATATTACAAGCAGAACTTAAAAATCAATTTCCCATTTAATTATTCAAGAACATTGATGTCTATCGATGTCTTATATTGTGAACATTTTGTGGGAGGAACAATTTGCTCAAACAAATCAAATTATAATAGCTTTATTTAAATCATTACTTTATTTGCCAAATACCATACCCATATATACATATTTTTCATTGTGTACAGTACACTTATTTGGTATTATTACTCCATGTTAAAGGAAAATAATATTTTGTTTTTGGTCAACGCCAAATTCCCAACAAGACATCTCAGGTTTTTTTCCCCTAAATCTTCATGTTTTTGTACTTGCTTTTCCATTTTTGCATTTCTTATTAGTCTTTAGTCCTCAACCATTTTTTCCTTTTATTTTCTAGTCTTTACTGTTTATGGAATGCATTAAGGTAGAGAACAAGTTGTGCTATGATCTTGAGTTTTTTTTTTTTTCTCCTTTTCTATAAGAGAAAAACTGTTCTGATTCTTTATTGGAAGATTGAAAATTCTAAACCCTCCAAGCATATTGTCTATAGAATGTATTATAAGCTATTCTTCTGTCTTTAATGTAGAATTTGTTATTGTTATACCATCTTTGGAGTTTTTTTTTTCCCTTCGGCTTCTGGAAATAATTTTCTTGAGTATATTGTCCATACAATGTATTAGTATTATCAAATATGATGATATTTAATTCTTAAAAATTAATAATTATTAACTAAATAAAATGATTTTAAATTACGAGAGATAAAATGACTTTAATAATAAAATCATTTCGATAATTATATTATCAAGATAATATTGAAAATGATAGCTAATATTATCTTAAAAAATTATTACTTAAGTGATCAAAAATACATTTGATTGTGTTAAAAAATTGATTTCTTCTCTATATTACATAGCATATAAATTAAACACTAGTTTTGTGATTTGATAATCTATTTAGTGTTAAACAATTCAAGATTGTGGGTGAATTAATCGCATCATTGATATGTTTTTGGTCGATCAATGTACTAAAGTGTTGGAAGTGGTTTTCAATTAATAGAGATGTTCATGTGTTAAGTCGAGTTGAGTTTGGATTGAATTCATACTTGATATTAATAATTTATATATCTATTTAGATTTGGCTCGATATGAAATTGTGGACCTCAAAATTTTTTCAAATCCCTTGGTAGATGACTGTCAGCAAATGCATATAATAATTGGAATTATTTTTTTATCTTAAACAATAAGTGCATTAATTTTGATGAATGAAATTACTAAAGTAACCTATTTGTTTTAAGAAACAAATTTTTAGTATACGTTAGACTTGAATGTAAGATTTCTTATTTAAATCTCATCAAGATTTAATGAATTGAGTTAAAATCGGTGGCTTATCAAATAAATACCTTAGTGTGTCTATATATATATATATAAACATTTTAGAGAGTATCCAATAAATAAAATATACTTTTTGAGAATATTTAATATAATAAGAAGTCTTAATAACATTTTTCTCCATGCATGATTGCAACCATCAAAGATTTAATTAAATTAATTTTTATATTTTGTAGAATATATTTGTATTAATTATAGTTATTATTGTTTTGTTTATATATATATATATTGCAAAATTCCTCATTAATGTTCAATTATCGAAATAGTAAGTTAAATATGTATTTCTACTTATTGAAAAAAAAAATAATAGTAACATTAATTTGAAATTTTATTTAGAGCAACATTCCATATAAAATATATTTTTTTCGTACATACAATAAAGGGGAAAGAGAAATGTTAAACTTAAGACAAAACAAAGGTTAAAAGCATATATTCGATACCTAGAGCTAATGTCGATTAAATCGTAGAAAACCTGTCAAATCCTAATTAAGTGTAAGTTAATTTGATTAAAAAATTTTAATAAATCAAATTTAAAATGATTAAAACCCTAATTAATTCGATTTTAAAATAATTCAAAATTGAACAACCATAATGACAAAAAAATCGGATGTCTAAAAATCAATATCTATATTCATTTAATTAGACTTCTTAACCAAGTTTTGTACTTTTTACATATATGCAATGTATAAAGATTGCATTTCATAATTTTATCTTAAAAGTGGAAATAATTTGATTTTAAATTCTATTAATTTTTAATGTAAAAACACACTTCTTCAAATTAAACTTACATGCCAAAGTTTTACTTGCTAATATTCAAAGCCTTTCATTATTCTCTTGTGATTTTCAGACTTAAAGACACATGTTGGAACTTGGATCGTTTGTTGCATTCTTTGAACACCTTTGTTTTTTTATGTTTGATCCTCAATTTGCTTTTCACTTCTCCGACGAGCTCATCATTTTTCCTCCTCTATGCTTCAGGAAGTTAAACCTAAACAAAAAGCAAATAATAGCAAAAATGCTTCTTTAATTTCAACATGATGATGTAACAATTTATAATATAACTGGATATATAGGAGCCATTAAAATGAATTCACCACACTAAATAAAATTGGCTTGTTATTATACGAAATTTAGTAATATATAGGACATCCGAGGTTTTCTCTATATGCAGACCTCATCATCTCTTACCTCATCTATGCTTCTCGTCTTTGTCAGCCTTCTCTTCTCCAGATATTCAAATATCTTTTCGGGAGGTTCAACCTAAAAAAAAGCATATACCAAGTTTTAATTAGTTTCACGCTTTCAGGAAACAGCAGCAAAAACTGCTTCTGTAATTTCAAAATGATGATGTAACAATTTATAATATAACCAGATATAAAAGCTATTAAAATGAATTCGGCACTCTAATTAAAATTGGCTAGTTATTATACGAAATTTAGTAATATATGTCATTTCCAAGGTTTTCTATATGTGCAGATATTGCTACTTCTAATTAAATAACTAGTATTTAGATAGCTCCACTTACCTCTGAAATCACACAATCAATATGCGCAATATAAGTGCATTCTTTGCAGTAATAAACATCATGCTCTGGATTCCTTTCTGTTTCACATATATCACAGTAATGTTCTCCAGAATTGTTTTCCACAACAGAGTTTGTAAGTGTAAGTGAATGCAAATGGCGCATATGTTTGACGATATATGGCAGTGAAATACATTCAAGATGTATGTAGAATTCACACTCTATGCAGCCAAACAAGGTGTCGTTACAATCTGTATGACATGTAGCACATTGGGGAGGTGTTTTAACGAAAATGCTTTTCCCCAAATGTAGAAGATCGTGAATATGGCAATTGTGCTTCATCTTACGAGTTTGGTACTTAGCACATGAATAGTGCAAGAAAAAATTGCATCCAAAACAAATGTACGCGATGCAATCATTTCTTTCCCTGCAAAAATTGCAGTGAGGATAATCTAACCCAGACAAGGGTGGATGTAAGAGAAGAGGATGTTGTGGGTGCAATGGGCTTTCAACTTCCCTCAGCATGTCCTTAAGACAGGATTCATGTAAAAAGAATGCACAACCAGGGCAAGTATAAACTAGACCATATAGGTCTTGTCTGCATGCCATGCAAGACAGATGAAACTCAGTTTGCAATCTATTAATCTTGCAACGAGTTAGCTGATGATTGTGGCCGAAATGATAGATTGTAGTTTGAATTTCCCTCCCTTTAAGGGCCTTATGTTTAGCAAGATCATCATTTAAAGCAGCGCATTTGCTCTCAAGGCTAAACAAACATAGGTTACAGTTGTAAGATAAACCGCGGCACAGTTCTCCACATCCGTTACATACAAATATAGTCTCTGGATCATTATCATTAAGTGTCAGTGGGTGAGGATGAAAAGCATTCTTTTGTATTTCCTGACCAAAAAAAGGAAGCCGATTACACATTTTATAAAATATAATCAATTAATCATTATATTATACATACACTATTTTATGCATAAACACGAATTTCAAAATTATAAATAGTAAATGATATATATCTTTAATAATTTATTTTATTACCTATTAATTTTGTCCTTTATTAATGATTTTTTATTAAATTAAAATATTGATAAATTTTTATTATTACTAGCTTGACTCATTCTTGCTAGATAATATTTGATTTCTACAGATCTTTTGTCTTTAATTGATACTTTTTTTATTAAATTAAATATAGATTAATTTTTATCTATTTTATTTCTTAATTAAGCCTTGAACTCCATATTAAAGCAAATTGTTTTTAACAAAATTTAAATTTAGTTGTATCAAAAAATAAAATTTTTATTTTTATTAAATCATTAAAGTGTTTAAATACCATGAGATTTACAACTGGTATAGGTTTCAGTAACTTCTAACGTCCAATTGAAAATATATGATGTTGCAAACATATATATATATATATATATATGTTTTTATTGATTAATAATGATATCTTTTTGCACGAATGGTTATAGGAAGCGGGAGAATGAACCTCTAATTTTGGGCATTTTTGTATTTTGCTTTCTTTTATTTTTTTATTAAATTTATGTAATATCTTGATACTTATAATTTATGTTATGTATAATTATAAATAACTTATAAAAATTATAATTTTCATAGAACTGACCAAAACTTATAATAATATAGAAAAGAGAGCTAATAAGTCAAATATAGTTTTGATATATATTATTAATATAATTACTAATCAATACTATTTTTTTCATTGGAATTTTTTTTATTTAAATGATAAAAATGGCAGTATATATATAATAAGTAATAATAATTTTGTTTTAAATTTAATAGGTTTTATGACTAATATTTACATTTATAAGTAATTTAGACTGGTTTTTTGTATTAGAACTGTTGAAGATCCCTTTTTTTATTTTATAAGTTATTTTTTCATTGGTTATGGAATTACATGTCTTTCATAATTAATTATTTTTTTAATTTTTTGATAACTTATTAATCAAACATATATTTCATATAAATTGATAAAATTATTTGTATGTATCATTGTTTTTTATTTTTCTAAAATGTATTATACTGATATCATATTGTATTAATTGTTTATTTATATTAAAGTTCTCTAATTAAGAAAGTTATAACAAATTTTTTTTATAGAAAATAGAAATTTTGAAAATTTAATAATATAAATTACTTTAAAAGAATCAATTTTTATCAACTTATCCATTCTTACAATTACTGTTTTCTTATGATAATAATAAAATATATTTCCTCCATCCCATAAATAATAACTGAATTTAATTTTTTGCAGTAAAATTTTTCAATTTTGATCTTCGGTATTTTAAAACTTTATTAAACTAAATTTTTATAAAAATATGTTTGAATTTAATTTATTCAGTGTTTTTGAACTATTTTTGGTATTTTAATTTCTCCTGTTTGGGATTTTGGTTACATATATATCATTAATTTAGATATCCATTTAATCCGGGGTCCTCGTCTTAAAATTTCGGTATTAAATCCAGCAGTTTGTAATTGGATTTTGATATGGCCTATTCGAATTAAAGATTATTCGACTTGAGGCCAGATTAGTTTTGGACAATAGTCGGACACGGTTTGGGTTTTAAACCAAAATGCCTAAATTATTTTTATTTTTATTTTATTTCTTGTTTTCAATATTTTTTATTTATTAATTATTTATCTTTATTTTGATTTTGATATTTATCTTCAATATTAGTGATTGACATTTATTTTTTATGGGAATTCTAAAACTAAGTTGTTCTATAAAATATTTAATAAATTTGACAACAGAAATTTTTTTAAATGAATAAATGATTTTATTAAGTAACTCTTGATTGCTAAAAATTTTGTTAGGAATTTCACAAAATGGTAAAGAAGACTTAAAATTTTTTTTCAATATTTAAATGACAAAACCTAGATAAAATAAAAGACCTTTTTAAATAAATATAATTATTAAAATAGTTTAAAATTAAATGATACTGTTTTTAAAATAATCGTTGTAGACACCCAATTGGGTCCAGGCCCAGACCAATTGGGCCTGGCCCAAATGGGTAAGCCCAATCCAATTTTTATCTTATGTTATTTTTTTTCTTTCTTTTTCTTTTTTCTTCTTTTGTATTTTACATATTTTATTATTCATTATTATTATTATATATTAATATATATGTATATCTTTATTTATTTATTTATTTATTTCTCTGTTAATATTTATATGTATTATATTTATATAGTTATATATTTATTATTATATTATAATAATTATTTTTTTTCTCTTTTTCTTGTAATATTTTTTTTTTTGGGTTGGTTTATCTTATTGTATCCCTAATTCTGTTAATAATGTTTTTTTTTCTCTCTTTTCTTGATCCGTATCTGATTTTTTTTATTATTTTTTTTTCTTTGTTTTCTTTCTTGGATGGTTGGGATTAAAAGATGAAGAATCCCACTGTGGAGGGGAACTCAATCAGAAGAGTCCAATTGGATTCAAAGATTGAATCCCCGTCCAAGGAGGAATTGGGATTGATCAGGAACTCCTGATCAACCCCTATAAAAGGCATCTCCTGGAACAGATGAAGAACACACAAAAAACAGTGAGCAAAGCTACTGATTTTAAGAGAAAAGAGGTGTATAGAAGAGTTTTCCAAGGCTAAAGAAGGTTGAAAAGTGTTAGGATAGCTGTAGGGTTCAAAAATAATTTTTTAGAAATTTTTGGCGAAAATTTTTTTGGAAATTTCTGGCAAATTTCCAGATTCCGGTGAATTTTCTGGCGAAACTTGAATTTTTCGGCAAGAATTCCGGCGAAACTTGAAGTTTCCGGTGACCTGCCCAGTTTTCGACGAAGAATCCCAGAAACCGGTGATCTTCCGACCGACTTCCGGTGAACTTCCGACGAAATTTCTAAATTTCGGCAACAATTTCCAGAATCCGATGAAAATTCCACCGGTGTTCTTCAGCCTTTAGAGAGAAGGCAGAGAAAAAGGCAAGAAGAGAGAGAGAAGGGAGAAGGTTTCTGCCGAAAAACGAAGGGTACTGCCTTTTATACCCTCTCAAAACGACGTCGTTTTGACTTTAAGTTAACCAGAGGATCCGCGCGTTTTGTCGAAACCTGACCCAACCCGAGCGTCGACCCGCTTCCTGACTCGCGCATGTCTACCCCCCTCCGAGCCTAGCCGAGCCGCTCCTGGTTTTTTTTTTTTTAGAATTTTTTTATTTGTTTTATTTATTTATTTATTTATTAGATTAGATTTATTTAATATTTTTTATCTCTATCTTATTTTTATTTTTGTTTTACTTTTCTTTATTTTTTATTTTTATTTATTTTCACTTTTTTTTATTATTCTATTTTCTTTAAATAAAAATCAAAATTTCCAAAAAAAATATTTTTAGGGAAAAGTTGAAAGTATCAATTTTCCTTAAAAATAAATTTCAAAAAAAGGGTTTTTGAGGAAAAGTTGAAAGTATCAATTTTCCTTGAAAATCAAAATTTTCAAAAAAGAAAAAATATTTTTAGGGAAAAGTTGAAAGTATCAATTTTCCTTAAAAATAAATTTCAAAAAAAGGGTTTTTGAGGAAAAGTTGGAAGTATCAATTTTCCTTGGAAATCAAAGTTTCAAAAAAATATATTTTTGAGGAAAAGTTGAAAGTATCAATTTTCCTTAGAAATAAATTTTCAAAAAAATATTTTTGGAGAAAAGTTGAAAGTATCAATTTTCTCCACACAAGAACAATTATTCTCTCCTTCCTTTTTATTTTGATTTGGATTTTGATTTTTCTTTAAATAATCCGACGACGGAGCCTCTGCAAGTGAAACAGTAGTTTTTCTTGCATACTCCCGAGGTGAGAGAATTTTTTCAATTTTTTGCTAAAAGTATTAGAGTCAATTGAGAATAATTTCCAATAATTAATTACTTGGTAAAATTTTAAGGCTTTTGGATAACACAAATTTAAGCTGGTACCATTTTTTGATGGGCGTTGTGAGGGTGCTATAACCTTCCTCACACGTAACCGAACTCTCGAATCCTGTTCTGGTTAATAGACCTGAACCTATTCTTTTAGGGACCCTTAAGCTTAGGTGTTCCCTGAAAGGACAGATTCTTTAGGTGGCCAATCGTACC
Organism: Durio zibethinus; assembly: GCF_047325235.1. Taxonomy (NCBI): domain Eukaryota; kingdom Viridiplantae; phylum Streptophyta; class Magnoliopsida; order Malvales; family Malvaceae; genus Durio; species Durio zibethinus. Next base: position 1,976,008 of record NC_143175.1, read on the forward strand.
TAGATAAAAAAAATTGGTGGCGACTCCTTAAAGTCAATGTCTAGTAATAGATCCCCGGATCTAGACGTTATGACAATCGTTCTTGAACTTAATTACGCTAAGTAGATCAAAACATATCTTTTTTAAGAACCATTACTTAACTTTAAAATAGGGTTTTCGCATAAGGCTCTTAACAATTCGGAGGTACACAATCATTAAAATAGGGCTTTGGCATAAGGTTCTTAGAGTTTCAATTTAGGTGATTGAAAGGGTTTAGGTTTTAAAATTTGATCAAAAGGTTAAGTGGAAGACATAAGCATATTTTGGTCTTAGGTGATTTGGACAGAGACGAGAGGCTCTACTAGTAGTAGAAGATTTTAGTTTTCGCTTTTAGATCAAGGCTTTTCTTGGCCTTTTTTGCCAAAACTTATTAGATAGGAAGGAAAAGGGAATCAAGTAGAATTTTTGTCATGAAATTTGGTGATAATCCGACATCGATGAACGGCGAATAGAAGTGAAGGTAGGGAGCTGCAACAAAGGAGGTTGGCTGGGTTCTGGGTTGTCTGGTATTATTCTCGGATGCTATTGAATTTTTAGTAAAAGGGGGGAAAATAATAGAAGAGAGAGAAGATGGAAGAAAAACGATAACTCAAAAAACGTTTCGGCTATTTAAGAGAGTTTGAAACGCTGCCGTTTTGAGATAAAAAGAAAGAAGGCCTGACCCGTACCTAACCCATATTTATGACTCGTGCTCGGACCCGTAAACACCCAACTTTTATATATACATATATATATATATTTGCCAATTATTTTTAGTTTTTATTAATTTTCTTGTTATCTTATTTAGTTCAATTTTTTTTTCTTATCTATTTGTTTTAAATGTTTAGATTTTTGAATTTTTTTTAAATATTTGATAAGTAGATGAAATGTACATATAGGGTAAATAATAATTAATAAATTAAGTATATTGTATTCTCATAATGTTATTTATAAAAAAAATTTAAGAGTAAATGAAAATTAGTTCAATGATGCAATTCTAAAAAATCATTATTGGTTGATTTTTTATAATTTTTTATGTAAGAGTTTTTTTTTTTTTAATTTGAATAGATTGATGAAAAATTTAGAAGAAAAACTTTAAAAAATAATTGATATTTATTTTCAAATAAAAATATATAAAATAAAATTTTCAAAATACAAGAAAATTACTTCAATAATGGAATTCTTAAAAATAAATATTGGTTGATTTTTTAATAAATTTCTAAGTGTGGCATTTTTAGAAAACATTAGACAGGTTGATGAAAAATTTAGATAAAAATTTCTATGACAATAATTGATATTTATTTTCAAGAAAAAAGAATAAATTTTGAAAATTAGAGAATTAAACCAACAAACCTTTCCATAAAACGTTAAAATAAATCTGATAATGGAACTTCTTAAAAAAAATGATTGGAATTCTTAAATACTTTTGAGATTAAGTAAAGTTTATTTTTAAGAATTCTACCTAATAGATGGAAAAAAAAACCTAAAAAATTCTATTTTATATTTCAATAATAAATTAAAAATAAAAAGATCATTTGTATCAAGATAATTTTTAGGATAATTTAAAATTAATTGGTATCATTTTATGATGGTTGTTGTAAGATGTTAAAATTTTCCTCACACATAATCAAACTTTCAAATTTAATTTTGATAAGTAAATTAGAATTTATTCGTTTTAAAAACTCTTAGTTAGCTTATGATATCTTTAAAAGAATGGAGTAGTTAGGTAATCAATTGCAATTAAATAAAAAAAAAATTAGTAACATCTTCTGGATCTGTATCTAGCAATTAAGTTTTTAGATTTTTACGTTATGACATATAATAATTTTTTTGAATTTATTGATTGATTAGTGTTTAATGTTTCTATTAGAAGATGCAATAATTTTTTTTTTTTGCAAACCCCTACATTTGATCTAAGTTAAATACTAGTGAAATTTAATTAAAGGAACTAACTATTATAGAGATTGAAACTAACCTTTCCATTGTGCACCAATATCTCTTCTAATTCCATCATTTTGTCAATAATCTCTGCTTTGTCAGAGTTCTTTTTTGTTCGTTGATCCAAAAACATTTCTTCTGTAGGTTTAACCTAATAATAGTGTATGCACAAAGTTTAATTTTCATGGTTTCATCCAAATTCAAATAGCAAAAAAAAAAAAGCTTTTATAATACACTCAACATGAATTTGCATACAATTAAAGGACTATTATTTATTTGTTCGTGTCTTACCTCGGGATGGACACAATCAATATGTGCAATATAAGCGCATTCTTCACAAAAATAAATATGATGTTCCGGATTCCTTTCTGTCTCGCACATATCACAATAATAATCTTCCGAATCATCTTCAACAAATGAATTTTTAAGCACAAGTGGATGCAAGTGACGACGGTGTTCAACACTAGGCGGTAGTGGAATGCACTCAACATGTATATAGAAATCACACTTTATGCAACCGAAAAAGGAATCATCGCAATCTTTATGACAAGCATTACAAGATATCTTACTGAGAATGTTCTTCCCCAAATGTAGAAGTTGGTGAGGATGGCAATCGTGCTTTATAGCCCGAGTTTGGTACTTAGCACATGAAACGTGCACGGTAACATCACATTGATTACAGTAGAAGCCGATACCTTTAACTTCCTCCTTACAAGCACTGCATGTATAAGAAGGAAAATTAGGGATCGGTCGAGGGAAAAGAATATGTTGTGGATGAAATGGACTTTGAAGTACTTGTCTCGGCATGTCATTTACACACGATTCATGAATGACAAATCGACAAGGAATGCAGGTATAGATTAGAGTATCATGGCGTTTTTGTTTGCATGCCGAGCACTTGAACATTTCTTTCCATAAACTCATAAAAATAATTTTTTCTTCCTTCGTCAAAAAAGAAAACTTGCTGCGAGTCAGTTGATGATTATGGCTGAAATGGTGAATTGTTGTTTTAATTTGCCTCCTTTCCTGCGGGGCCTTATGAGTAGGCAGCTTATAATCATTTGAAATAGCCATAGCGCATTTAACGTCAAGGTTGAACATACAGTACATACAGCTGTAACTGATTAAACATGCTTGCAGTATTGCACATTGGTCGCACACAATCAAGTTGAACACAGTGAATCTTAGAGGGTGGGGGTGAAAAGCATCTCTTCGTATTTCAGGGGGCAATTCAGCGCATGATTTGTGCAAAACAAAATCGGGACATGTTTCACAAATATATGCCGGACCAGAAATGATAACCAAGCACGCAAAGCAGATCACTGTATCATTCTCATTGCCCACCTCTCTAAAGGTCAAGTTGTGATTGTGAAGAAAATGTTTAAAGTCCATGTTATGTTTACAGGACAAAGAAAAAAAGGGTAGAACAATGAAAGAGTGAGGGGATTAATTGCAAGTTGAAGAGTTCTTGAACAAAGAAAATTTGTTGCTTTTAAACTCTTTTCCTTCAACGACGAATGCTTTTTATTTAATTTCCACACATGACTTTGCGTAAATCTTAGTTTAGGAATCAGTCTAAAATGCTTACGATTGGAACATAAATTTGTTAAAATTTTGCCTTTTCTATCTAATTTTGAGTGGTTGCTTAAGAAAAGTTGTATTTGATTGGGGTACATTTGACCTATAATTCTTTTATGATAATAAAGTACAATTAGCTAATTATTAAAAATAATTTTATAAGAGTTCATTATTTATAAGCATAGAATCTACATAATATTCTAATGAATTGTACACATTTTTGAATTACACTAAATTAATTATAGTACAATAATATTTAAATTCCTGCCTTAGGCTATTAGAGGTACTTTGCTTGACGGATACAACAACAATTTGCATAAAGATAATAGCTTCAATCAAGGGAAAGTAACATATTCTAAAGATCTAATTATTCTTTACTATTGCTTTACTTATAAAATATGTGATTCTTATTTCTATACAAAGTGCAGGAATCTTGTCCAACCAGGACCTTTGTTTAAGCGTACGGCTCAATAGCTAAACTTTTGGGAGTAACATATATTGGATAATTAGGATACCCTTCCTCCACCAATTTCTAAACAAACAGACTTACTCTTGGAATGTTAAGATATTAATTAACTTTTTAATTTCCTCCCACAAAGTAATAGTGCAATCCTATAATTTCATCATTTGTCATAATTGAAGGTAACCAATTTTGTATTATGGAATAAATCATTTTTTTTTTTACGATACAATGAAGTTTAATCTTTGAATTATTCTTCTTCTTCTTCATCTTCAAAAAAAAAAAAGCAAATTCCTGCCTTGACCTTTGAGCTAGCAGAGGTACTTTCCTTGACATATACAACAAAACAATTCCCATAATTAATATATCTAGATCCCTTGCTTTTGATTCCCTTTAACCTCTAGGTCTCTAGTCGATGTTAATCTATAAATTGCGCATAACTTCAACCAAAAGAAAATGTGTTATATATATATATATATACATATATATATATGTATGTATACATATTCTAAGGACCCAATCATTCTTTGATGCCTCACTCAAGCAAGATTCTTCTAAGCTCATTGGAGCTGTATTAATTACCAAGTACAAAATGTTGGTCTAAGAGATGGATCAAATGTCAAAAATTAGGAAGGACATCATGTGCAGGAATCCAACGATGCCTTCCATCTACCAATGCAAGCCCCCAAGCATTTTCTTGATCAATCCCTTATTATTATTTAACTAGGGGTGTGATTCAAGGATCTTATTGACAATTTGAGACCTAAAGCTTATATTTATAAATTTGAAGTTTAACTCAATAAATTTATAAAGTTCAAATTTTAATATTTACAATTCCTTTCTTTAAGTTGTAGTATCATTTGTAATAAAAAAATAAAAAAACCTTATATCTATAAACGTTTCACATATCTAATTTATATAAAAATATATTTTTTTTAGTTTCATCAACTCATAGTTCACATTAACTTGAAAATGTAAAATGTGCATTTAAAATTCTTAATATTACTAAATATTAATTTCATTTATTAATTTTGTTTAGTTTCCATTATAAATTCTTAATATTAAGATTAGGGAAGAAAAAATGTGCATTTAAAATTAATTTGTATTTAACAAATATTACTAAATATTAAAAAATGAAAAAAAAAAGTATATATATGTGGATTTTCAAAGTTAAAATCTACAAAAGTGTCTGGCATTAAAGATCATTAAAAAGATCCTAATAATTCAAAAACGAAAGCTGTTATTAATTAAAAAGTTGAAGGGAGCAAATCCATCAATCAATGATATTCTGTCTACTGTCTAGCCTTGGAATGAATTTCATATGCCTATAATCACTGAAAATCATGGAGGTTCCGATGATCAACAGTTCATCGATGCATCACCAATCTCTTTCGTGCACCAGAATAATGGTAGTTAGGCTTCAGAAGATGCATGATGAATTAAAACTGACCAATTTGAATGCAAAAGCAGGATGCAAATTGGAGATCATTTACACAATTCTTCTTGGCTATTACCATTGAAGCATTGGTAATTGACATGTACATGAACATGTTACAATATTGAAGGCCAGTAAGTGACCATAAAATTGTTTCATATTCCTCTCATTACTCGTAAAGTACTAAGCTAAAATATTAACTTACGGTTCACTGTCCGAGCTAACCGTGTAATCTTAACATAGTGGTATAACAAAAATAAAATATCCTGAGCTTTGTGCCTACATCTGATTATGAGATAATATGATGCCTTCTTTTAAATAAAATGTAGGACAGTCCACAAGTTTCATGGTAGGAGAATATACACTAACCTTTTCGTTTCACATCTCTGCAAAATTCACTTCCACAACAACACTGGAATGCCTCTATTGGGGGCTCATGATCATTAAAGTCAATCCCATAGTCCCGCAATAATGTACAGCATGGCTTAATGCTTAATAGTAAGGAAATAACATATCTTCGCCAAAGTTCTAAACTGTCAAGCAGGCATTTGTCTTATTTTCATATCACATATTTATGAGTACTTACAGTCTTAAAAGATGGACAACAACAGATGATAACTTTAAGTTTAGCAAATAGCAACATAATAAACATTTGTGAACCATACATTCCAAATAAGTAAATAAAATAAATGAAAATTTTGTTTGTAGGCTTATTTACCCATGTTTGCTCTTCTGAAGCTCTCACATCTCCAGTAGTAAAAAGGGCAAGCTGTTCATACAAACACAAAATAAATAAATATATTAACTCTTCAAATGCAGTTTAGTAATGAAGGTAAACACCAGCTTGCTTTGCTTCTACCCCCATCAATCGCAAAAGTTTGTTATCAGTCCGATTCATGCATGATAATAATGGCGATCAGGGGTCTCCACTTCAACTGGAATGTCAATCAAGTTTGCACCTTAAAAATAAAAAACATGTTGACCATCAACCAAGGTTAAAGAATTCAGTTCTCCAAGTCAATATCAATTTAAAATGTCCCAACCACTAATAAAGAAAACATATATAGAAGGTTCTTGGCAATATTTCTTACATAACAACTTGCAGGCTATTGCTACAAAATATAAATGTGAGCAACATTTAAATTCTTTGAAATGATTGCAACTTACGTAAAAATGTAAGCTATTCAAATGATGAATGCCACGATCATGCTTACACAATTTAATAGACATTTCCGTTTCATGACTTCAGCATTTAATACTTCTTCAAAGATCATGCTCCTTTACTTTCCATCTATTATTTATAATGAGAGGTATGAATATATTTAGGCGCTCTTACTATTCATGAACGTTTATGATATTACAAAATGTACTACCAGAGGATTTCCCCTGTTAAAAGGCATCTAACAGTACCGAAAGAAACAAAACCAGGCCAAGATTGCCATATAGTACTTGAGAACATATATTTATTTGGGCTCAAGAAAATTACCTATGATTAATAAACCTAGCAACATTTCCGTAGAAAGTTGCATCCAAACAAAGTGCCTCTTCATCCTTTAAACTTTCTGTGAGCCTCAGTCTGCATCCAGTGTAACTGGATATGTATGTCGCTCTTTGCCACTGCCTTTCATATTCCGCTCATATAAGTCAGTGTTGGTCAAGATCTCCCCAACATACTGACAAACAAAGGTTCTTCCGGTAAGTCCTGGAGTGTCTTAAGACCCCAACCTTTTCTTTCATGAGTCAAGAACACCTAAAGTCTAAAAGTATAGTCAATACCAATACAGAATCCTAACTTATCAACAAAAGTAGACCATGCATGTATTATGTAATAGATGAAGCAACTGTGGAGTGAATAATGGTACGATAAGTAGAATTAGCAGAAAACCTATAGTACCATATTTTTACAATCTCTTTTAAAATCTCATATAAATGTATTTTAGTAATAAAAAAGAAATCAAGTAATAGCTTTTCAGTAGCAATATTAATGCTCCATACCTTAAGGCGATGTAAGACATTAAGTTGTATATGAAAGGCAGCTTCTAAGAGCTAAATTGAAGCCATTTTGCAAAGTTGCATTTCTACAATAGAAATAGAAAGGACAATTGAATACAACAAAAACGTCTCCACTTAGTGGAGAAGCAAATTGCTGCTTAACAAACTGTAACAGCCTAACAAAACCCTAGAGAGCTTTACCTACAATTTGCATGCAATACCTCTCTGTACTACTCGATTTTCACATTTTCTCCAGCATTCTTTAATGAATTTCCTGACCAAATGGCCCTTGCATATTTTAGGTTTATACTCATTTTTAGACCTCTCAAATGGACAATCCTGACAATAAACAAAGTAATGCCCACGAGGCTCATGTTTCATAGACATACAGGCTCTTAGAAGAATTAGAAATTCTTCTCCTAGTTGACCTTCTGGTGTGTAAGCAAACTCTCCACCAGTTTCATGAGCACAAGCACATGGTATTAGCATTGAGAGACAGTCTCCCGAACAACCTGAACAGCGATGCTCATCTGCCACCGGAGCCAGTGAGATGTGCACATAAGCATCTTGAGATATTACATTGTCTCGCATGTAAGTAAACTTTGGCAGATCCTAGTTGCCAATTTCATTTACCAATGAAATTTGCACAATTTCTGTGCCTTTGGATATATCAGAAATGATATAAAAAGGCCTTTACTCGACACAAGTAGCAGGTTGCTGCTGAACTTTGTTATATGAATTTGAAAACCCAGAAGAACTGTAATGCTTCTTATTCAAAAACGTAATTCCCTGTTGAAGGTTTATCATAGGCTTTTCATTCTCTTCAGGGGATAAAATTTGGCTTGCGTTGCCCTTCGTAGATGAAGACTGATCTTCCAGGTCTTGCATGCACAATCGTTAAGACAATCTGCTAAATCCATCATGCTCCACAACAACATTTTCCTTATCCTCTACTCCCTGTAAAGGACAGATTGACTACCCATTAAGTGCAAAAGGAAAAAAAAGAGATTCTTAAAAATAATTTGGAAACAACTGCCACCATAATTAACGTATTAGTAAAAGCCACCATTGTTATCAATCATTTCATGCCGAACTGACAATAGGAAAAATAAAGATAGGTCCACAAAATAAATAAACAGCTAAGGAGTGAAATGGATCAGTGCATTAAAAATCGAATAACATAATAAAATACTTTATCTTCCTTGAGTTTAAAATATGCATCTATCAGTGCCTGGTAGTCTTCAGACTCTATTAGTTCCCAGTTATTATTAAACACTTAAAAGAGGTGCTTCAGCTCTGGTTTCACTTCTTGATCAGGAGTACCTAAAGCTCTTGTTGCATTAAAGGCCATGTGAACTCTTTCATTTGTAGCCATCAGCAAAATCTTTATTTTCTACTCGGCAACCACCCAATTCCTTCTCCTTCATATATACTCCTATAGTCTTAAATATTTGTAGTCTGCAGCAGTTGAGGTTGTCAGATTAACAAAGCAAAAACAAAGCTGCTTAATTTGACCCAAAATGATCTGAATCGGATGATCCGAACACGAATAATCCCAGTGTCAAACCAGAAATTACCCACATCCAAAATGAGACAAAATTTTCTTCAAACCCAAGGTGATTTAACCCAAACATAACTTAATCCGTCCAATTTCCACCTCTAATCTCAATCAAACAGTGAAATTTTAACAAACATTGAACAGATGGAGACCTCACCAGATTCTATAATATTTGAATAAGTTGAAAATATACACATAAAAGTATCGACTTTCATTTCAATTTCCTTATGAGCCAAAATAATTCTTTCCTTCAATTGTTCACTAGCTCTATTTGGTATATAGGGAAATTTTTAATCCAAAATGGTATTTTTATAAATAAGAATATTTAGGATGAAAATTTTTTTCTTTCCTACTTTCCATTCTTGCTACCAAGCAAACCCTAGGAAAGGAAAGATTTTTCTGACAGTTCATTACTTAGTACATAAGAAACCAAATCATCAAGTTCCAAAATACAACAAAATACTCCCAAAAAACCCTATGAAAAAGAAAAGAAAAGACAAATCTTTTAACTCTGTTTTTTTAAACAATCAAGTATTTCAAACCTGAATGAACATCAAAAAGATGGAAACAAACAATCTTTGATCACATTGCTAACGACATACACATAACATGTAAAAACCAAAATTACCAAAACGAACAGACTTTTCCTGCTTGGTTACCAGGAAAATGCAGGGAAAAAAAAAAAAAAAAAGATTGCAGCTTTAGACATTAGAGTACCCCCCGAGTCCACGTTTTTCATAGTCCCATTATGACAAAACAAATCCTTTAATAAAACTATCATAGTAATAACGATGACGAATAAGAGTAAAACTGAAAGAAGAAAAAAAGTCACACAAAGCAGAGAAACAACCTTCTTGAAAAATGGGTTTTTCTTTTTTTTTTTTTTTTTTAAGAGAATGCAAGAATACATAAATCATAAATGTTTGAGAGTATAAAACAGAATCACGTGAAAAGGATGTTTTGTTTTCTTCCTGAACATGAGTATTTGTTTTCTTTAGCAGGTCTTTTTGTCTTTTTCTTTTTTATTTGACTGAGTTTTATTATTAAATTTTAATTTTTAATTGAATATTATTATTAAACTTCGATTTTGGATATTTTAAGATAAAGTTTAACAACAAAATATATTCCTCCAAAATATTTTTTAATAATTAATAAATAAAAACTATAAAAATTAAAAAATATAACAATTTTTATTTTATAAAAAATTAAAGCTTAAATTTTGTAGTGTTTTAGATATTTTTCAAGCCATTAGTGATTAATAATGGCATCTGCAGTGATGCTTTAAGGTCAATTTTGACCATTAAGCATCAAATCTTACATATTGCTTCTACAATCTTATTTTTTTAAATGTGTTTTTAATGTCAATATTTTTTAAAAAAAGGTAACAAAAATAAAATATTCTATAGAATATTTTATTTTTATCTAGTACAAAATTTACAAAATAAAAATGATGTGACAAGAAAAAAATGCAAAATATTTCATAAAATATTTTGAATGTATCAAAATAAAAATTTTAAATACATAAAAAAATAATATGACAAAAAAGAAAAAAAATACCAAAAAAGGTTTTAAAAATGACATTGTGAAAAAAAAAATGTTAAATTTAACGAGCAACTATTAAATTTAACCTTAGAGCATCATTGTTTTTGGAGATCATGACTTGGTGGCTTGACTATAACTTGTATTCATCTTCTTCTTAATAAAATTCTGTTTTAATTAAAAAAAAAAAAAACATTGGAGCATCTTACTGTTTTATGGCATCATCAATCACCAGCTACTTGAATAATAAAAGAAAGACCAAAAAGATTTTTTTTTAAAAAAGGAAAATTTAAGCACTATTTTTTTGGAAAATAAAAATTCTATGTCAAAATTTTTATTTTTTAAATATTTCAATTGATTAATTATTTTTAATTATTAAAAAGATATTTTGAAGGAATTTTTTTGTTAATTTTTGTCATAAAATCATTCAAAATCAAAATTTATTGGTAAAATTCAATCAAATTGAAACAAAGGGGCAAAATTCAACATTGAGATTAGAATATAAGAACGAATTTGTCATTAATCCCTTACTTTTTTCTTTTTTTTTTTAATTTTTGGGTGAACAATTTCTTCTACTTGTATCAAAGGTGAAATCTTGTAGATACCATCCCCTTTTATGATGGGTCAATAGATTTTAAGTCAGTCCGAGTCATTTGATTCAATTTTTAAAGCTTTTTTTTTTTTTTTGGTATGGTTGGATTTTTTTGGTGGTGGGTGATTGATGAAGTATTCAATTGGTTGGATTCAATTTTATAATGGATTTTGGTAATGGACTGATCAAAGTGGATCAAGCCTTTCTATAATAAAAAATTCAAAACATACATTAAAATAATGAAATTCAGGTAGAATTTGTGTGGCATGGACATTAATAATACACAAATTTTCTTTTGCAACAATTCCTCTCTACCTTCACCAAATTTAACCACCATTCCCAAAATCTGATTTCTTTTCAAAAGAGAAAAAAAAATTTTAAGGCTTGGTTTCTTCTGATCTCTCTTCAACAATCTGCAACTAATTCACTGTATAATAAAACAATAAATATGTTGTAAGTGACAACTGAAAATCATATGGAAAATAACCTTCTCAATTAATAATTACAAATATGAAAAAGGTGAGTTTTTGAAGATTTATACATACCATCACCCTTCTTTCCTAATTTCTTGCAAGACATCAAGAATATGTAGCCAATCAACAAAGCTGCTGCTCCTCCCAACACAATTGCTGTCAATTTACCTGTATGGTTTTTGCCTTCTGATCTTCCTGTCAAAAGTGTCATCTTAAATAAAATGAAATTTAAATCCGAACTCTACTCGGTTTATACAATCATTTTTAAAATGTAATATCTAACATGTCTAAACTTCATATTTTAAAATCTATAATCTCTTCAACAATTCTCAAACTACGATTTCTTTTGTATAAAAAAAAAAAGTAAAACCTGATTTTAGTTATGTAATATAAGCACGCAATTAATGAGTTTCAGCGAACATGATTATAATAGCAAGGTCATGTTTTGCATGTCTCAATGGAAAGAAATAAAATCAAACAATTGAAAAAAAATTTCCCATTTCAATCTAATTTTCACTTCATCATATTGAGTTTACCTTGGTTTAAGTTATCTGGTATCCCATCTGGATAGTAACCATAGGTAATAAAACAGTTGTCCAAATAAATTTGGCCTGAAAGTGAGCTGCCACACTCTTCCTGAGCAATCTGAGCTGCAATATTCACACATTTACCACAATCACAAGGTCTCAAATCCCCTTCACACTGTGCAATGACCTGCATCAGTTCATAATTTTCTTTAAAATATCCATCCCCATCTGTCACACCACTTTCCACAGCTGCAAATGCTGCATCCCTCACCTCTTCAAAGCCAAGAGCCACAGCTTTTTTCTCATCACAAATCTTGTGAAGCAACTCATAATTAGAACTTTCCTCAATGAACTCATCAGCTTTATAGTGAACATAGCAGCCATGTAGCTGAATCCGGGCCGAAACAGCTTTATTACACAGAGTGTTTGACATTTCAGGAAGTAAGGCTATGCATTTGTTGCATTCGTTGTTGCTTAGATCACCTCGGCATTGAAAGAGGCCTGAAATGCCATTGTTATCATCACCTGTGGTAGTTTTGTAAAATTTTTCTCGAGTGGATTTCGTTATGAGTTCTTGGAAAAAGTAGGAAAGGGATTCAGAGTGATAATTGGTTGAATCTGAAAATGTTTGGCTTGTGCAGTTCTTGTACATGAAGGTACTGTAATCTGAACTGATTTCTGCATTTGGTAGGATTACAATCTGGGAAAAGGCTAAAAGGATTAGTGTTTGAGAAAGAAGAGACAATGGTTTCAAGGTTGAATCCATAATTGCATATGGAGAAATGTTTGTTCAAGCTGGTTTAATGCTTGTTTTTATTGGGTTTGAGACAACAGTAGTCTACTGTTTTAAGAAGAAAAGCGACAATGGAATGAATCAGCTGTTTGAATATCATCTGACTGGATAGTAGTTATTTGTTTGTTAAAATGATTTTGGAAAGTGACTTGGGAGTTGGGATTTTGGTTTCATTTTTCCTGCCTACCTTTATCTAACTGTGGGAAACTTGTTTGATTATATTAAGTTTCTCATTGTGCCTTTTCAGGTAGAATAGACAGAGACGTAAGAAAAAGGTACTTCCTATTACATAACCAACCCAATAAAAGAAAATCCCTTCCATTCTTCTACACATTTTCAACCAGGGAAAGTATGGTGAAAAGGAAATGTCTATCTAATTCGAACCTGAGGTTTAGCCCAAATGGTTCACTCAATTGGATTAATCCGTAGCACTTGCAGTTCCCCTATCCCAATTCGCCGAGGCTTGGAAAGTTGGAACTCACTTTGAACCAAAAAAAATCTATCCAATTTTAATATACAGCACTTCTAATCTGTCATCCCTGTCATTGAAGATGGACTCTGGCTCAAGCTTCATACTTTTCAACCATTCCCTCAGAAATTGGGCAAATTAATGGTAATTAAGAAAAAACTACTATTGCTATGAAGACAAATCAACAGATAAACTAGTATTGTGTTATATATTGTTTAGCCTTTTAATGTGCAATACAACAGTAAACTACAATACCTGTTTAATATTTGTACGTATCTCCCCCACCCCCCTTTAACTTGTCTGCCACTCTCCCTTTCTTATAAATCTCTCCCAAGTAACAACACTCAGTCACTCACAATCTAACCTCTTACCATATTCACTATCTGCAATCACACTATTATGCCAACATCTGGCTTGCTTGTGCACATAGAGGATGATCTGTACTACCAACACATACAAGAAAGAGTTAATGTCATGAATAAGCATTGTATCATGCATTTTTTTTTAATGCCACATATTTATTTTTAAAAAGTTAAATGTGATATTTATACCATCCAAATATGTGACAATATGATATTGGGTTAATATCATTTATTAAAGATAATTGCTCGTCTTTTAATTAATTAGATGTTAACACGTGACAATTTGTCATGTAATAGTAAATTATTGTACATGTGATTGTCACATATAATTTTTAATAAAAAATATAATTTTATTTTTTAAAAATAAAATAATAATATTTTTTTAAAATTTTTTTCTCTATGTCTTTCCTTTCTTTTTTTTATTTGTTTTCTATCTTTCCTTTTTTATTATTTAAAAAATATAATTTTTGTTTTGAAGAAATCTTTTTTTTCCTCTTTCCCTCCTGACTACGTGGACACCATGCACATGTACAAGTTAACAACTATTTTGTTGACATGGCATAATGATATGGCATCAAATTAATACTATACATGGTATCACCTAATTTGGTCAACTGCCATGTCATCGTCCCTTACACCTAATGATAATACAAGTAATACAATTGACCCTACTCAAAAACCCTCCTTAATCCTCATAAAAAATCGTTTTACTTAAATTTGCAGAATTCAAGAATCTGTTAATTGTTAAGTAATTACTCGAGCTTAACTAAACTGATAAAAATGGTGAGATTTATATAGAAATTTTAGAATCTAGAGAGTCATAGTAATATCTTCTACTTAGAACAAAATAACAAACCTGTTAAAAAAATCATGGTCTAAAAACCATGGCAATTGGCAACCAACAAACTTTCCTACCATTTCGCACCAAGACCTCCTCCACACATTTATTTCCCATCCCTTGATCAGTTCCTAACTTTGTACATGCATCTTCCGTAGATTGTCGTCGGTGACTCCCGCGGGTTAGAGGGGTCTCCGCCTCTAATCCTACTCCGATCTCAACCAACCACAATGGCTCCTCCTCCTACTCATTCCAGAATTCTAGAGATCAACCTCATTTCCGCTGAAGACCTAGCCCTGGTCTCCAAAAACATGAAGACCTACGCGGTTGCTTGGGTGCAACCGGACCGCAAGCTCGCCACAGGGGTAGACCAAACAGGCGGAACCGATCCATCTTGGAATGAGAGGTTCATGTTCCGAGTCGATGACAAGTTTCTTAACTCAGAGGATGCCACAATTGTTGTGGAGATTTATGCCGCTGCGTGGGTTAAAGATGCCCTGATTGGATATGTTAACGTCCTCATCAAGGATATTTTCCACTTGCGATCGGTAACCGACGCCAAGATCAACAACTCCACCACGAGAACTGTCACGCTTCAAATCCGTCGTCCCTCCGGCCGCCCCCAAGGGATTCTCAACATGGAGGTAGCCCTTGTTGATAGTACCATGCGTAGCATGCCTTTGCTAGAAGACCCTAAACCAATAACAAGCGGCCAAAACAAGGAGAATCACGAGAATAATGAGCCACAAAATTGCAAGTTAAATGCAAACGCTAAGATAAGCCGTTCACAAAGCGACCGAACCGATTTAACAATGGAAGATAACTGGGGGAAAAGGCCTGATAAGGGCTCGATTGTTAATGGTGGTTCAGGTTCCAACGGTTCCGCGGTTAAAGGCAATGGTAGCATGGTAAATGGTGACTCTCTTTGTAACTCGGACTTGGGGCCTTCAGCTTCGGTTGTAGCTGAAGCCATTGCAAAAGGGTTGTATAAGCCACCAATTAATCGTCAAGCTCAATCAAAAGAAACAAGTAAAAGTATAAGAGAATGGACCAAGAAAGAGAGGGAAGAAGACCTAGAGAGGAAGCTAGAGAGATGGCGATCGGATATTCCACCTTCGGCCCGGAAAGGGAAATCAAGCAAAGAGAGAAGATCAAGGGGGAAGAGGAGCGAAGGTGCGAAGTTGTTCTCATGTTTTGGTAATGCTTTTGGACTTGAAATTTCGATTACTTGTGGTGGAGGTAAGAAGAAACATGGAAAAGGCCGCAATAAAATTTGCCATTTAAGCTCAGTGGATGATAATTATAACCAATCTGTCGTTTGAATATTTTCCAAAGATTTAATTGAGGTATGGAAGAAGAGATCAAATCTCCTTTTTTTTTTTTTTTTGTTTCTTTTTTTCCTTGAAAACTACAAAGCATGTCATGATCAGCATGGGATAGTTGCAAGTAATATGTTATTTGTACTTGCATCTCTAGTTCTGCCGAAATTAAATCCTTCATTTTGATTTTGATTTTGAATTATATATATTTCGGCAAGAATGTCTATATGAACAAGTTATTCCTTCATATGTACTTTTTAGTCATGTATGGTTAATACTAATTGTATTTTTTATGAAATTAAGCTAGTGAATAGCATCCAAGAGTTTTAGTCAGAGTAGGTGCATATAACTTTTTCTTCAAAGAATAGTTCGAATCTTTTTTTTTTATAAATTGATCAAAAGTTTCGAGATACATATAATAGTAGTTTTTTTTTTTTTTAAGGATACTTATGAGAAAGTTTAAGAGAAAGAAAGAATTCAATTAAACATAATTCCTTTGTGCTTTTGAATAACCAGTCAGTGGGGGTTTAGGTTGATTCAGAAGGTTGGTTCATTATTTGTTCATCTGTCAAAGTATAATTCACATGGCTAATGATTGCCGTATAAAGAGGTAGAAAAGGGTGGAAAAAAGGTTGGGAGAGATTTGAGATGATGTTTAGTAGTAAAGGGGAAAAAAAAAAAGAGAAGACATTAGAAAATTTGTTTAAAAATATTATGCCACCTATAAAATCCTACATATGTGCATAACAATGGACATTGCACTCTTTTTTTTATGAAAATTTTCTCTTGGTGCTGATATATTAGCTTAATTAGTTGTTCAAGGTAAGGTTAATTAATTAGGTAAAAGATTAATTAGTTCAAACATATTTCGACATCTTTATATGAACTTCCTTTAACCAAAAAAATAGAGATTGATTTATTAATAAAATATTAAACTCTTAATTTTAATAAATAAAATTTAAATTATTACAGTTTCAATGAAAAAAATAAATATTGTGAAGAAATCTCGTTTATGTAGCAAAAATCTTAAAGAAGTAACATGGTGAATAAATCACTTTGAGTTTTAAAGAGATCATTCTATATCGATCTTTACCTTGATTAATTCATTTTAATATCTCATCTCATAATATCTAAGTGTTGAAACTTAAGAGAAGTTGAGTAATGAGAATCTTATAAGTTTTATAAATATATTTGATAGGTTCATCATCGATAAAGCACTAGTAACTAACAAGCTAAATTGCCTCTAACATAAAATTATATCATTTACCTCTTTGCTATTAATTCCTTTGTAATATGAAGTAGTAATTAGTAAACAATAAAAATTGTACTTCACATATCATCATTTCTTTTATTTTCCTCTCTTCTCTTAACATAAACACATTGTAAAAACATTGAATTATGCCTTCATTTTTTTTTTCAAAAAGATGTAAAAAGTAAATTCTGAAATTTTGAGGAAAAAAAACAATTTATGAAAGGTAAAAGAATCTTTAAGAGTTTGGGACACATGCATTTTCTAGCTCTCACCTTAACACTTAATCATCACATGCACTTGTCTTCTGTGTCAGCCATGCAACAAATAGAGACAATGAAGCAGGTAGAAGCTTACAACTATAAAGCAAAAACCTTGGCTAAACATTTAGACAAAGGCAACCCCCAAACCAGCCTAGCCGCCTTTGTTTTCTCTTTTCCCTTTACTCATGGCTAACCATTTCTTTGAACGAAAGCCCTTTAAGCCTCCCTTTGAGATCATAGAGAGGAAAACAACTGCAATCAACATTAAATACAAAGAGTGCAAGCGTAACCATGCACCCCAACTTGGTGTCAACGTTGTCGATGGTTGTGGTGAATTTACTCCTAAAGGAACGTCAGAAACGAGACATGTTGTTGATGATCTTGATTGTGAAGCTTGTGGTTGTCACAGGAATTTTCATCGCAAAGAGGTGACGAAAAAAATTACTCTAACGTTTATTGAAAACGAAGATGCTAATTTGTTTCATTTTCATCCGTGACGTTTCCAATTGAACAGTGAGCAAAAACCATTGGAAAACGAAGAGTTAAATGGGAGGATGAAGAAACCTAAGAGCGATGAATCAATGTAAAATGCAAATGGTAGTAAGAAATAAGGCCTTCATTTTGGCCATGGTTAATTTTGAAGTTGTTGGTTTTATTAGGTTTTAGTTAATAATAGTAATAACTAGGTGAGAAGAGTTATTGTCTTGTTGAGGACTTTTCTTGTTTTTCCAATGTTACCTTTTCTACTTTAATATAGTTTTTCTCATGGTTGTGTTAATAAATTTCTACTATGTTTGGTTATTTGTTTATTTTCTATTTGCAAGCATATATTAAATTTTGTTTGTAATGCTAATCTTAAGACAAATGACATCGAATATGTTTAAATTTTAAATTTTAATACTTACAACGATAATTATTTTTTGTAAAAGGTACATACTGCAATCATCTAAGATAAATATCAAGAAAGGGAGTCCATCAATTGACCTCTATACATATAATATGATGATGGGAATAAATTTTGAATCTTTAGAAAAAAAAATGAGTGTTTTCAGTAATTAATTCATTAATTTCAACTAAAAGATGTTTAAATTAGTTTTTTACTAAGATGTCCCTGTCAATTCAAGCTTATGACTCTAATTTCAAAGTTTTGAATTTAAATTTTTAAAAATTATAACACTATATCTCATATTTAATTTTAGTCTTATTTTATAAGTTTATTTCTCAAATGATTTTCTTTTGAGAAACAATATTTTATCCATACATAGAGGATTAGTGATGCATTTCTTTATTTTTTTTATTTTTTTGGTTGAACGATAGTTATTTTTTTCAGAGACAAAACATTCACCATTTTATTAAAATCATTATAATTTTAAATTGCAAACCTTAATTTAAACAAAAATGATTCAGTTGAAACTAACGTTCAGTTTAAATTAATTTAATCTAGCTTATGAAACTATAACTTACTGATAAGGAAAATGTTATAAAATCTTGAAGTTTTGAGTTCAAATCTTACTATACGGATTTAATTGTTTAATTATATTATAATTTATTAATTGATTATTGAATGAGTGTAACTTGATTATTATGATATAATAATTAATTATATAAATATAATACTTGATTATGAGTTTAATTTTAAAAAATAAATTAAATTAATCTGCATTTTGTACCATATTAGCAAAAGTTTTCAATATTGCTTTAGTTATGTTGTTTGTTGGGCTAGAAATAATGATCTGTTGACAGAAATTAAAGGCCTTCAAGAACTTATTAGGAGATCTGTTCAGGCCCATGCTTTGGGATAAGATGGTCCAAAAGACTTCTGGAAATAGAATCATAAATTCCCTCCCAAGGTTGCTCTTATGAAAAAAAAAAAAAAGTTAAATAGATGTTTAAAAATTTGTTATTATATTTTAAATATTAATATTAACAGTGAAGTTTAAAGACTTTCATTTTCAATGAAAAAAATTTTCTATATGCCCGAATTTTAAAAACTTTTAAATTACGTGAACAATCATACCTTACACATCAAACCAAAAAATATATATTTGGTTCTTGCTAAGACTTCTTTCCTTCATTTTTACTTTCAATTTCTTAACACTTAATTTCTTGATACCGACCCAAACATTCCATTTTGCCAAATTATATACTCCCAATCCTAGGCTGCTTGGATACGAATTTTCTATTCAGCTTGTGGAAGATATATATTGTCTTGACATGAATTTGTTTGAGAGAAATTCAACTCTGAATTCCAATAGGGCGGCTATGCAAGATTTTTTTTTTTTTTGTGTGAGAAAATTATTGGGGATTGGAATCCTATTTGATTGGAACATGACAAGGATACGAGCGTAAAAGAAAATATCCAAAGCATCTTATCCAATGAAAATATATCAGATCGTTCAATCAATTTCAAAATTTCACACGCTTCACATTTTTTTTTACTATGACATGTTATAATAAACAAAACCAAAAAAAAAAAAAAAAACGTTGAAGATGAAGAAAAAGTAGAAAAAGTAAATTTTTAAAGAACTTTAACTATTTAAATTAATGCATGCATTAGTAATTCAGCGAAGCTTTGAGTATCAAGGACAAAAACATAAAACAAAATACAATCATAGAAGATTTCAACTTGATTTATTTCCTATGCAACTAATTTTCAACTTTAATCATATTAATTTTCATAAGACATCCTAAAATATTCACCATGTAACTTATATTTTAAATCCATTAAGTTTTTAGATATAAATCTTTTATTTAAAAAATTTATAGACATGGGCTTTTTATAAACTCTCATTTGATTTACTCAATTAGGCAACACTTAAGCCATATGTTGAAACAAAGAATTAGATTCGGATAAATAGAGAATAATTATTAAAGTTTGAAATAAATATAAAAAAAAATTTTCATATTAAAAAATTCAATATCTTCAGTTTCTTGATGTAATAATTAAAAATAATTTCAAAAATAATTTCAATTAGTAGATAAAAAAATAAAATTGAAACTGAATTTGTTATTAATAATCCAAAATCCAAATAAAGTTGAAAGAGAGTGAGGAGAGCAATCGCTCTAAACTGAGAGTAGGAATTTTTTTTTTTATCTCAATCATTGAAGTTGGTAAAGGGAAGGTTTCTTATCATGAATGAGCTAGGAAAGCAAAGCAAACGACTCCAACATGTGAAAGCAAACCCAACAAGCAAAATTTTTTAAAAACAAAAGGAAAATGAGAGAAGCATACATCATTATCATCATTATTAAAGCTTCCCACCAAAACCCAAACCTCATCCCGAACAAGCACAAGCTGAAAGTTTCTCTAATCATTTGTCTTCCAAGACAAACTTTGTTCCTTTGAGAGAGAGAGAGAGAGAGAGAGGATTGTCTCAGAATTTCTCTCTTTTAATAAGCTCCCTCTTCCCTTTCTCTTGGAGTTTTTTTATGTATGAAAAGAAATCTGTAAAGGGTTGAGGAAGTGATATTATTGAAGATAATTTGTGGGTTTTGGTGGGTTTTTGTGTTTGTGAGAGATTGCACGGTCAAGATGTTGGGGTGTGAATGTTTTTGTTGGCAAAGACATACTGATCATGAGTTGCCTTTGCCTCAGCCTCACCCTTTTTCTTTGCCTTCTCCAATTCCAGAATGGCCTCCAGGTATGCTTTGCTTTTTCTCTTCAACCCCAAAGACAAAAAAATCCGTTGTTTTTTTGGTATCCTTGTTTTATTTCTTGTTAATTTTCTGGAAAATTAAATTGAAATCTGTTTCCTTTAGAAATATTATGATTACTTGAGATATGAGTTTTTCTTCTTTTTCCCACCTCTTTTTTTTCCTTTTTGAACATTGTCTTTCTTTTAATTATTTGCTATGGATTTTGATGATTATGAAGATTTTTAGCTAATTATTTGGATAATAACAAGCAGTTAAAAAAAAAAAAGAATTTTAGTTATCTGAATTGGAAAGTAAAATAATAATAATTAAAAAAAGAAGAAGAAAAACTAAGTACCAGAATATGATACCTTATAACTTAGTAAATGCCTCAAGGTTTTGGGTTTCTCTCTATTACATTCACTTAAAATAATAAATGCATTTTAATGAGGTGGTTCCAATATTTACTTTTGATTATGTAAATTACTGGGTCATTGATGCTTGGGAGGAAAGTTTTTTTGCCTCTAAACCTTCTTTAATCTTTTGATCAAAATAAAAACCTTGAATTTTTCTTATTTTCTTATTCGATTCCCCTTTTTTGGAGGAATTTCTTCCTTCTCCTTAAACATTAAAACTTTGATTAATTTTAATTAATAAAATCGTAATTTTCTTTGGAACTCTCATGATAAAAAAGAAAACACATATGAACCCGGATCTTAATTCAGTTGGTTCATAAGATATCCAACAAGTCTAACGTTCAAATCTTAGCATATGTAACCTTCAAAAATCAAAATCTAATAGGTCAAGTCCACTTTAGAGATAGCTGCTTTATTTTGTTAGCTTTAGAATTTGTTAATTCTGTATGTTATATTTTGGTCTATAAGTATGACCAAAGCAATAGCTTAAGCAACTTGTACATGAAGTTGGTCAATATTTTAGTGTTATAAACATTCTAGGCTGCTTGAATGTTGAAGTTTGCCCTGAATTTTGGAGTTCATAATTTTAATGCTTAGAAGCTTATAACTCTTGACAGAATTCTCTTTTCTAAAAAGGGTTAGTATCTAATTTTACTCTATTTTTTAATTGTATTTTTGGTACTTAATTTGTTTAAGCTTGGAGGTGTAGGTGTCCCTTTCCCTTTGCTTTGAAGAAAGCAAAAGTTTTATGATTGCTTTATACAGACGTTCTCTGAAAATATTGTTGTTTATTACTCTTGAAATCACCATAGTTCTCTAGGCTTTCAACTGCCAACTTCTTGATGATTGGTAACCAAGAAACAAGCTGATTAATATTCCTAGAAAATTTCTTTTCTGAAACTGATAAGCTTACCTACTTTATTCAATCATTCTATGGTAGTTGTGCTTTCATACATCATGACTGGATATGTGAACTCGCTTTTGATAATGATTGACTACCATTTTCACAGGTCAAGGATTTGCTACTGGGAAAATAAACCTAGGAGAATTAGAAGTGGTTAAAATTACTAAGTTTGAGAGTGTTTGGGGCTGTGATTCGTTGCATGGCAAAGCAAAAGGTGTCACATTTTATAAACCAGTGGGGATTCCGGATGGATTTTTCTGTCTTGGTTATTACTGTCAGCCAAATGACCTGCCGCTGAGAGGGTATGTTCTTGTGGCTCGCAAAAGGGTAGCTTCCGGTCCAGAAGTTTATTGTGACTATGACTCTGATTCAGACCTTCCAGCGCTAAGAAAGCCTGTTAACTATTCATTGATTTGGAGTGCAGATTCACATGGTAATGGTTGTGGCTTCTTCTGGCTGCCAAACCCGCCAGTGGGTTACAAAGCAATGGGAATTTTGGTTACGGACACCCCAGAGGAGCCTAATGTGGAAGAAGTTAGATGTGTCCGAGAAGACCTTACAGAGACTTGTGAAATTAGGGATACCATACTTGCTTCTGATACAAACACATTTCATGTTTGGAACACAAGACCATGCAAAACGGGAATGTTTTGCAAAGGTGTTTCTGTTGGGACATTCTTCTGCAGCACATACTTTGTATCTGAAAAAGAAGAGTTAGAGATTGCATGCTTGAAGAATCTTGACCCCACACTACATGCAATGCCAAATTTAAACCAAATTCATGCTCTTATCAAGCACTATGGCGCAACTGTTTTCTTTCATCCTGATGAAGATTATATGCCCTCATCAGTGCAATGGTTTTTCAAAAATGGGGCCCTTCTATACAAAGAAGGCAAGCTTAAAGGTGAGCCTATTGATTATTGGGGCACTAACTTGCCTAGTGGAGGGACAAATGATGGTTCATTTTGGATAGATTTGCCAGGAGATGATTATGCGAGAAATAATGTTAAGAAAGGGAACTTGGAGAGTGCAGAGCTCTATGTTCATGTAAAACCAGCATTGGGTGGAACATTTACTGATATTGTGATGTGGATATTTTGTCCCTTTAATGGACCAGCCAACCTTAAGATTGGTTTAATGAGTATACAAATGAACAAACTTGGGGAACATGTGAGCGACTGGGAACACTTCACTCTCCGCATAAGCAACTTTACTGGAGAACTGTGGCAAGTATACTTCTCACAGCATAGTGGTGGTGAGTGGGTTGATGCTTTCAACTTGGAATTTATTGATGGTAATAAGCCAATTGTTTACTCATCACGACATGGGCATGCTAGTTTCCCGCATCCTGGGACTTACCTTCAAGGGTCAGTTAAACTTGGAATAGGAATTAGGAATGATGCTGCCAGAAGCAAATATTTTGTGGACTCAAGCACTAGGTATCAGATTATTGCAGCTGAGTATCTTGGAGATGAAGTAGTTATAGAGCCATGTTGGTTGGAGTACATGAGAGAGTGGGGTCCAAGGATAGTATATGATTCACGATCTGAACTGGATAAGATAATTAATCTGCTCCCATTGTTTGTTCGATTTTCAGTGGAGAACATTTTTGACCTGTTTCCAACTGAGCTTTATGGTGAGGAAGGGCCAACTGGACCGAAGGAGAAGGATAATTGGTTAGGAGATGAAAGATGTTAGTTTCGATGTGTAACTTTGCACGAAGTCCATACGTTCCCTGCTTTCTTGTATACAGTCATACTGGGGATGGTTTTAGGTGTACTAATGGAACTGCAAAAAGCAGCTTGGTGAGTTCTTTCCCGTGTAAAGTTGGCAGAAACAGTGATCTGATTTCTTCTTCAAGAACGAAGGTTGCACTCCTGGTCCTGGCACAATTTGGTTTGTGGGCAACAACACTCACACTTGAGTCAAAGGCGGAGGTACTATGCATCTATGCAGCATTCTCGTACTATATACAAATTCATTAAGGTTCATAGAAAGTAGGTTCCAGTGCAACCGGAGCTCTAGCTGCACTTAGATAAAGAAATTCTGCAGCTATCATTTATTGTAGTTTTATTCTTAAATATGGTCTTATGCTTATAGCTCCTCTACTAGTTCTTGTTCTTGTAGTTGCAAGTGACTTGCCATGAAATCCAAGAATTTCATGTCTAAATTTGAATTTGAAAAAAGGAAAAAGAAAAAGCTAAAGCCCTTAAAATTTCTGTCAAACCTGTTGTGTTTGGGCAGTTCTTGTTGTCCATGTTTTTTTCATGTCTTATTCAGTAATATATAAGTTATGTATTACATGGCTATTGTGCATATATAAATCATGGCCTCACACCGGTTGGATATGTTTCTTTGCTTTTAAAATTTATATATAATCATAGTAATTGGTTATGATATGAGCTATGAAAACCTTAAAGAAATAAACATCTTGATACCATGTACAATTTATCCTTAAAAAACTCAAGACATGAAAAGAAAAAAAGTAGCAAAAGATTTCGAGTAGTGCAGAGCTTTAGTGCTGCAGAAGCACATAAATATTCATTAGTCATTTCATTAAAATGGATCCTAAAACTCAGATACCCAGAGGGCAAATTCCTGTCAGTTCAAATTTACACTGCCTCCCACACCTGCCCTTCAAAAATTTAAACTTTATCAAGTTCTTCATAACAGAATTTCAACCAACCATCCCCATCCCCCAAAGAAATAGAAACAAAAAGATCCTGTGTAAACGGGCAACAATAACGGGGCCCCAAAAAATATATATTGTGTTCAAAAGGAGATTGAACTGAAATCATATCAGCTGGCACGTACAGTCACAACAAATTACATTTGATAGACCATGAACAAAAAATTGATCTCTATTTGTTACCTTGCCATTTTGCTGTCCCTCTTTAAGTTCTCCCAGCTTATCTCCTGGGCACATTCCCCACATACAGTACTACAACCAAATTTTGTACCCTGGCTTCTAAGAGTGAGGAGGTGGGCAAGATTAGTGCATTTCCGTTGCACAATCCGACTCCTGAAAATACCCTTGGGTAGTGTAAGGTTAACCATCTCGGGCTCTGGTTTAGGAGGGGCGACATCTGGAACAACAGGCTTGCGCTCTACTGCAGATTCATCAAGGGATACTCGCTGCACCTGCTCCCATTCTAAGGTTTTCCGATAGACTTCCCAAGCCATATCTTGCTCCTCCTTTGAGAGCTTTTCATCTTCATTCTCTTGCAAAAGGGTCTCATGTTCATGGTAATTGGCAATCCACCTAAAAACATCAATAATAGATAAGTTACTCTGATAATAAAAAGGGACTCAGGTCAAACTTATTTGATGATAGCAAGGAAATTTGCTTATATGCTACATTACGTGGCACTCAAACAGCAGAATCAGATAAGAAGCATATAATTTTATTCATTTTTCTTTAAAAGGGAAAAAGAACATGAATACAACGTAAAGAATGGATATAGTTATTCCTAGCTAATAAAAGCTAAAACCAAGAGACAAACAAGTAAAAACAGACTGACAGCACCTTGGATGATGCTTGCCGAGTAAACTTTCCATTAATTTGTCAGAGGAACAGCTTCCATGAGAAGGAGGCATCTTCTGCTTCAGTGACTTTCCAATTTCACAAGTCACGTTTTGATTTCCATTCTCTTCACTAAGTTCCATCAAAGAATCAAAATTCTCTTCATCACCAAATTCAAACAGATGTAACATCTCCTCCTTAGAGATGGTCCTATGTACTTGTTGTCTATCTACCACCCTGGCAGCAAGACCTTCTTTCGTCACCTATTTGCACCATTTACTAGTCAAAATGTTATTCAAGAAACCAAAAACAATGATGGACAAAAAGGTTTCCTTTACCTGACGCTTATAAATTTTTTCTTCCATAGTCCCATGTGCCATCAATCGATAGGCAAACACTGGCTTTGTCTGGCCATATCTATAATAATAGAAAAACATATTATGCAATTAAAACATGTGAGAGTAAAAAATAACCTTTAATTAACAGAAATAAATGACTTAAACCCACCTCCAAGCCCGATATATAGCTTGAAGATCATATGTAGGGTTCCAAGATCCATCAACAATAATTACACGGTTTGCAGCATATAAATTAATCCCAAGAGATCCAGCTCTGGTAGAGATCAAAGTACACTTGACTCTTTTATTCATTGGCTCATTAAACCTCTCAACCAACCTTTGCCTTTCAGAACTTTCTGTTCTTCCATCCAGCCTGTATGGCACGTTGCAAAGGAAAGAGAGCTTGAGACATTTTATTCTCAGAATTTTTTACAATATCTCATACTTACAAAAAGCAGTCTTGTTAAGTACAAACTTAGATCACAATATGCTATTTATTAAAAATGAACCGGCTTCCAAGCAAAATAAGGTACACTTTTGAAGAAGTTTACAACATAATTCAAAAATGTTTATGCAGCAAAAATTATTTTATAGAAAAGCAGTCATGTTCAAACACACATTCACCATAACAACCAAGTGGATTAACAGAAAGTTAAGGCATCAAAAGGGGTATGAAATTAAACAAATTTAACAAATTCTAGACAGTTTCCACTGAATACACGCACCTATACCAGTCTTTCCCCTTTTTCCAGAACTTCCCCTTTTTTCCACGTCTGGGTAATCTTGAAAGATATAGTTCTATCAGATCTAAAGTTGGAATGCTCTGACTAAAAACCAGTGCCTTGTCACCCACATCTGAACACATGGTTATGATATCAAGCAGCAAAACCATTTTGCCACTGTAATCAAGCTCTTTATAATTATTTTCATGAAGAAGATCTCTCCACCAACCCTTGTAAGGTGAAATATTCAAGCATCAGCATGATAAGAACAAATTTAATATAGTCAAAAGCTATTGTCTAATGAAGTTATGTAAAAGGCACATAAAACCAACAAATAAAACCAAATAAATATCCGCATACCTTTTGAATAAACCCATAATCATTTTTCTCTTGAAGAGAATCATTCATATTCCTTGTTTTCTCTGTAATACAAGAAGCACAACCATTTAAACACAAATGTTAAAACACATGAAAACCTAATGATTGAATAGAAAAAACTTTCCAATGAGTCTATAAACTATCAACATGTCTCAATGACTGGAAATGGAAGAAGAAACTGCAAAAATACTAATTCATTTTCTGGCTAGTGAAAGCAGTAAGACCAATGCAGACAAGACCTGGAAACCTACCAGATAGCCCACTATGGCTAGTACTAAATCTGCAATTTCACACCCTGAAAGGGCAGAGTATGTATCTGATGATGATCTCCCCCCCCCCCCAATTTTTTTTTCATGTGTGGAAGAGAACAGATACTTAAATCAACACACATGATAAAGTCTCCAAAGTAATAAGTTGAGACTTACTCCATATTTATCTAACTAATAATGACTCTATGTTATTCTATCCAAGCTTCAAAAGAGATATTTCTAAATTCAAAGCAAGTACTAGGATTTCAATACAAAACTAATACCCCCTGAATTCCGCGGATCATGAGAACAACATACAAGTCTAAGAACAAGTAACATCAGTTCGCTGCATTTAGAAAACAATCAACCTTATCTAATGGAGCCATAAATTTAAGACTAACATATTCAGTATGCAGATATGACATGTCCACACATAAAAAAAGCTAAGTACAGGAAGCAACAAAGAGAAAGTGTGAATACCTCCAACAGCCACATTATAATCCATATTTTCATCACTGAAGCTATCATCTGCAAGAAAGTTTTCAGCAGTATCTTCACGACTAATATAGCCTCTATCTTCTTTGTTCAATTGCAGTATCCCAGGATGGTTCCATATCTACAAAGGAAAAAAAAATAGCTCCATCAACACAAAATGCATTCAAAATAATTTTTTCTTTTAAGGAAAAAAGTAGGAAGATGAATAGAACAAAATTCACATAAATCCTTCTACAATTTCAATTTTCAACCCATAAAGTCCAGAAAAGATCAAATATTTTATTGCAAGTTAAAAGAACCCCAGATACGTCATGGAATCTAGAACTTAGGAAAATATCAAGGTTTATTCATGATTTTCATTTCTCAATCCACAAATATCTATCAGTTGAGAATTTGCTGAAACCAATCTCTTCCGGACAATGAATCTCTTTTCCTTGACTTCTTCAAACGCTGCTCCAACAAAATAATGTAGTAGAATACACCTCCTATCACTTAAGGAATAAGGCACCAAAATATTAAAAAAAAAAAAAAAGAATGGAAGAAATCTCCATCACTCGAACAAGGGTGCGTATAAAATACCCAAAAAAGTGAGAGCACATTATTTTCTAAACAAGTTGAAGTGCACCTAGATATTAAGAATGGTTTGTCCAGCTCTTTGTGATATCATGGATCTACTTTGGCAGTCAAGTAAATGTCAGGCGCACACCTATTGTAATTTACAATGGCATTTTGTAAAAACTTCATAAACAATCAACTTCATCTAAAATTTTAATTCCAGAAGCACATTAGTCTTAAAGATCCTTGAACAAAAGAGAGGGGTTAAGGCTTATAAATGCATCCATTAATGCTCAAGAATGTTGCATGTGAAGAATCTTGCACAACTCTTGGTGAGACTAGCAGGACAATGTGGAAACTCAGTGGTAGCTCAAGTTTTAAGTTTTCCATACATCTCTACATATTTGACTTGGTTAACAGGATCTACCTCAATTTTTTTATTGGTTCATTATTAGACAAACAAACCAAACCAAAATTTAAACATACTGATCCCAAGTCATCAGAGAGTTGTTTCCATCCCTAATTTAAAGGTGCATTCACTTAAAACCTGCAAGGGTTGTGTGGCCATGCATGCATGCATCCATGTGATAAAGCAACTACATAAACTTAAGGAACAAGCTGTATAAGATTATACCTGAGCCAAGGCCTGGTAACCAGCAAAAAAACTCTTCCTAATTTTTTCATTAGAAGCTCTGTCATT
This sequence comes from Durio zibethinus, assembly GCF_047325235.1. Lineage (NCBI taxonomy): Eukaryota > Viridiplantae > Streptophyta > Magnoliopsida > Malvales > Malvaceae > Durio > Durio zibethinus. Next base: position 2,005,323 of record NC_143175.1, read on the forward strand.
TGTAAAACCATGTACATCAAGGAATCTCTTGTAAAGCTTCCGCTGTAGTGGAGAAAGCTTTACAGCAATAACGAAGACAGTTTTAGGAGGCAAGTCTTTTTTCACCACACTCATATCCATTCTCTGAACAAATCCTTTTAATTGCACATAAAGGATGTGAGACCTTTGATTCATAATTTTCACATCTTCATGCGTTGAATTTGTGTGCTGACCATTTTCTATTGGATTCTGGAAACTGCATTTACAGAAAACCAAGATTTCATCAAAATGACAAAAAAAAAAAAAGACAGGGAAGAATGAGGATGATATAAGAGTCCTTGCCGGTTCCGAAACTCATGGCTGCTTCCAAGAAAACCTTCTCTTACAAAATCAACCATCTGTTTGAAGGAAACCCAATAAGAACTGTGTACGGTATATACAAAAAAGAGATAATTTGATGAAAAAAATAGCTCACACAGTAGTACTCCATGAGATTGTTCTGAAGTGGTGATCCAGTTAAGGCAATCCTCCTCTGACACTTCACTTGTTTCAAGGCCTGGGTTGTATCAGCCCTGGTGTTCTTAATAGTATGGGCTTCATCACAAACTAGTATATCAGGCCCATCCTGGAATTGGAAATAAAGTTGATTCAAAGGCAGAAAAACCTTAGAAATCATTGTGATAGAAAGTAGATTTGTCCAAAAGTGATGCAAAATAAAGATAAATATATATCAAATCATCAGTTACAGACCTATACTATAGTCAAATCACCTCAAGTCATACAATCTTCATGTCCATTTTTCAATTTGCAAACAAAGTCAATGCTTCAAAAATAACACAGGCCCAGCATTGCAGTTCACATCAAAATTAATGAAAATTTTATTTTGTTCCACTACTGAGTATAAGTGCACAAGCAAACACATACTAGTAGTTTATAATGAAATCTAAATCCATTTTGCTAATAAAGTAGCAATTTCTAAACTAATCAGATAATAATCTTGGTTAACCATACATTCAAACACTATTTCCCACGAGTCAAATTTACCATATTAAATATAATCATTAAAAATTACATGGTGTGTTGCTGAAGATTATGGCAATCACCTGCAGAGCATCACAAATATCTCTAGCCATGTGTCGGTCCTTCACATGCTTTCCCAGAGACAAGTTTCGAAAAGCAGCATAGCCAATCAAAAAAACTCCACCTTTAGTTCTCCACTTGGTAAGCAATTTTGCCCGTCTCTCCCTGACAAAAATTCATGATTGCAGTAAGCATATCAGACAGTTGATAAATTCCTTTTTTTTTTGTGTGTGAGTGTCTTTAACCTAAATCAACAGCAATTCCCACAAAATCGAAGAGAACAGGGAAGGAGTCACAAAAATTAATTGGCCTCTTAATAGAGCAGCACAAGATGATTTCATTTTTTTTTCTTGTTTCATTTAAAGACTTGATTGCACAAGTTCACAATCATTTCTAAGGTGCAAATGTGTTACTTCCTTGCTAATTCTTCTCATGATAGATCCTACCCTTCTTGGAGTTTTATCTAGTATTTGTCCTCAAGAACATGCAAAAATTTCCTCCTTATCCTACCTTGAAGCTGATAAATCTAATCTTTGCCAGACGCTTGCTTCCTCTAGTGACACATGTTTTAATGAACTTGGCTTCTACCACTCTAAAACAGCAAGTCCTAATTTATGCTAACAAGTTTCAGTTTTTCAAGATCAACTGCAAGGCAGGATTTTCTACTCTATCCTGATCAACTGTACTCTAACCAAAGAAAACAAAATCTTTCTTTTAGATTGACACTTACAAAGGCATAAAATTTGGGTATGCCATGATTTATGCACATAATAACACTCACCTACAAAGTTATAACTATACTAAAACATGGCAAAATAGGAAACACTTCTAATTAAATATTGTTAAAATAAAAAACTGAACCTTGGCACATCTTCTAACATGAAGACACGAAGGGGCTTTACTTCTGAAGGCCTCCACTTCATGAACTCCTGCCGCCAGTTATGCAGCACATTTACAGGAGTGACGATAAGTGCAGTTTTTAATCCCAAATCAACACTTCTCATTGCAGTGTACAAGAAAGCTATAACCTGCAAGTACAACTGGACATGTCAGGCAAGCTAACCTGCCAAAAACTTGGACTGCCAGGAAGAGAAAGTGATCACTAGCAATGGGAGCACCACAAGGTCACAATTATAATACCAGAGCATACACTTACAGGCATGCCTGCATATAGACACCTAAAGAAAAAATGTGGGCAGAAAGAGAGGGATAGAGAGAAATGAAGAAGAAAGAGTGAATATACCTGAAAAGTTTTACCAAGGCCCATCATGTGAGCTAGAATGCAACCAAGACCTTTATCCCCAGACCTCACTTTTGTGATTGACTGTATAATGTTTTCCCACATAAATCGGATCCCTGCTATCTGCAGCAACAAATCAACCAAAAAGACATTGAACACTGTTTGAACATACTAGCATCAGCATCAATAAAGACCTTCAACCAAATTCTCTTATAAAAGCCAGACCCAAAAAAAAGGATAACAAAGAAAAAATGAACCTTCCTAACATACACTCACCAACCCCAGTTTCCTATGCTTAAAATAACATAAAGTTTATAATATAAGTCAGTGGGAGAAAATATTGCTATGAGAATGGTTTGATGTATCTAGATTCAATCCTAAGTCCTGACATATCTTTTTATAAGCATGCTCACAAAATCCAGATTTCCTATGTCAGAAGCCAAGTTTGATTTCTTGTCAAAAGTTACATCTTAGTATAATAATATAAAAGGAAGTAACTACAACCAGATGAAAATTTTCAGCATACTAGAATTTTACATAATCAAGCAAACTAAATTAACTTCAATAATAACATGCCCAAAGCAAAGGATAAATAATCTAGGTAAATGACAAAGACCAGCAGCAAGTTCATATCAATAACTTAATGCAAGTATGAAACAGAAACCTGATGGACTTTCAGTTTGGCTGATATGCTTGGAGGAATCCTTACAGCTTCTTCACCATCCTCCCTCCTCACATTCACTATATAACCAGTAATGGCATCACCAAGCACCTCTACACTAGCCTCATTTAATAAGTTTGTAGTGCAGCTTGAAGAGTTCATCATGTTATATTTTGCAGAAAACTGCATTGACTTTAAGCACTCTTGCCGTTCCTACAAAATTGAGAGCACAATGCAAAATTCAGTACCAGAAACCAGTTTGATTGAAAAAGAAGCAACTCAGTATAAATTACCTTTTCTATTGCAATTTTCCTCTTTGTCTCTTCTCCTAATTCAGCATCATCAAGGATCCTTCTAATTTTCTTTTTCCGCTTTCTCTTAGAGCTAGTACAGAAACACAACTGGATATCAACTCAAAAAATCAAGCCTTAACATATTCAGCAGAGTTAAATGCTAATTGTTCAAATTTGAACTCTGCCAAATAGTCACCATGAAACCCCTTGACATTCAATATCAATGGCTAATAGAATGGATGTGGCTACAAGACAATGGTTCATAATGACATTACACCCATTGGATGCGTCAACCTCATGAGTTTAACTTTTAAACTTTACATCAAATGGCACAGAATATCCTTAAAAAGAAAAACATGGGACGAAGACTAGCAAAAAATGCATAATCTAACACAAAATAAATCCATCAAAACAAAACCTGAATGCTAATTTGTAAACAAGAGACCATGATGTTTATGTGTAGGTTGTAAGGATGGTAGCGCATGAACTGCATGGTTTAGAAACAAGGAATACATTGAAGCATTAATTATCTTGGGTCTGCCCCGAATCTAGGAAAGCAAATGAGTACTGAAAACATTAGTTTGTAGTGTATGACCAAGAAAATTTATCTAACAAGCAACCTTCATGTCTTATAACAAACATTGTTAAAGAGCATTCTTGACTCCAATAAGATGTGTCATAATACTACTAATACAAACTAGGAGAAGACAAGCATAAATAAATTTTTTAAGGCATATAAAAGATGAAGAAAAAAAAAAAAGAAAAAGAGACTGCAGATTGTCTAAAATTTTCAGATCTCAAAGGATTATAATGTACCTGATGGCAGTATTAATGTTGGTATCTGAATTCTCTGACTCACTATCAGAGCTAGAAACTATTGTATCTTGAGATCCCATTGCTCTCACTAGTTCTGATGTTAATTTTTGCAAAAGACTTGGCAAGCAGCAACAACATTGCCAACCAGAGGCCAGGACGTCAAGCATGAATTCTTCACCAATATTCCTCCTTATACACTTGGTACAAAATAATGTTTTGCATGACTTGCAACTTACTAAGTCATTGCTTTGTCCGCACCATCCACAATAACACTCTGAGCAATCAGTGTCCTATCACAATGGAAAGAGTCATACCTTACATATTTACTAATCAATTTTAACAGAAGCCCCAATCGAAACAAATTATGTAGTGGGGTATTTCATGGTAATATTTAATAATGTATCACCAAAATATTGTGGACACTGCAATTAGTACCTTCATATGCATCTTTTCTTCCAGCAAGCATTTGCAATCCATGCAAATAATTACTTTAAGAAGTGGATGTTGCTGCACTTCAATAGCCAATTTATGACAAGCAGTACAATTAAATTTCTCAGTCATAAGCTGTGAAGAATTAGATTCAATCTCAACAGCATCATCATTTTTTTCTGGCAAAGTAAACTGATCCTCCAATTTGGAGGAAATCAATTCATCCTTCACCGTAATATCAGTTTCATCATCACTAGCTATGATAACAGTTCGGGCCTTCTTATTATTGTCATTACCCTCCATATCTTCATTTGAACGCTTGGACCCTATGGGTTTACCAGAATCAGACATATCTGACTCAACATGCCCTGAGGGCATGCCATTAGCACCAGACAGTGTCCTGTCCAGCTTACAAGACTCAAAACATTCGAGCACATCAGTCTTCAAACCCTGATAAGCAACCCCATTTTCATTATTAGGGACACCTTCCCTATCTTCTCGATTTTCCTTGTTTGAAATTGAGTTAGAATCGTCTTCTAAAGGCTGGAACTGATCTAAGTTGCTTTCTATCACCTGATCAAAAGAGCAACATTCTCTGAGGGAACATGTTTTAGTAATATAAAAAGAGAAAGAATGTTAAGTCCTTGCATGCATAGGCATATCTTATTAGTTTCATTTGAGGCCCCAAAGAATCTTGCACAATAGTCTAAATTAATGAACACCATAAAAAGCATAATATATAATGGTTTGTAGGTATATGCTATTGCTAACATTTTGTTTTGGACAGATAGATATATGCTAGCATAGAAATCAAAAGAAAATTTCACATACTGGGAAAGCTCTTAATGTCACTAAGAAAGCAGGTCAGCTTCAAATTTAAGACTGACACATGCTCTTAATGCACATTGCACAGCCTTGTTCCTTGAATATTTGGCTCTCAAAATCCATTGCAACATCTATTTTTGCCCAAGTGGCATGAAAAGAACATTAAGATGACCTAACAAGATTATTATTTAAACAAGTATAATTTTTTGGCATTATATTAAATTCTAATGGACTCGACTCAAAAGAGCATGAGTCCCATCAAAGCTAACAACTCCAGGATTTTTGAAGCTATAAAAGGATTCAGGAAGAAAAAACTCTAGGACATTCTGTCTATTGAATCAATGGAACCGGTGAGTATAATCTGTTCAATTTCACAGAATTTTGAATTCAAAAATGAATCATAAGATTGGGGAAAACCATTAAACATCTAATAACAAGGATTCAACTACATCCTTTGTAATGTTGAATTGTTGCCATTTGATCAACTAGCATAGATAATGAATATATTAAGAAGCTTTCTTGTCTTGTATTATTGGATTTTATTGTTAAGCAACTTCCTAGAGTATTATGCATCTTTTCTTGGAAATAAAGTTGACTATTTGTTGCCCCTTTTTTTGGAGGTACCTTTTGAGTAGTCTTCTGTGCAGGAGCCATAGTCTTTGGAATAAAGGACTAGTCCAAAAGTCTCCATAAATACCTACACGTATTCTAGTACATTTCTGACAATGAAACTTAAGTGTTTGTTTTCTTCACAAATAACTATTCACAGCAGGATCATATCACCTTATTGTAGTACAATTAACCAATCACAATTCAAAATTATATGGGGTTCATCAAAATTTTGTTTGTAGCCCACACTTATAAGTGGTGGACCCCTACATATTTCTTTATTGTGATTGGACAACTGTAGGATTGTAGTAAAAAAAATTGTAGGAGATATGCTTCCATTCACAGCACAATAGCAGCACTGCTTAACCTAATTTCTTCCTCCCCATTGCAATCAAGTTCTCTGCTTGTACTATCAAAGCGCTAAACCTTCTAAAAAATTTTCCTCCAATTTTTACCAATTGATCTTCCAAGTGTAACTGAACATCCATCTCATATTATAACTGTAAACAGAAACACCTGGAATTTCTTGAGCCCAAACAAACCAAAAGCCACATTTTTATCAGTTCTGTCCTATACTAGGGGAACTCAATTCACTAAAACAACCTTATGTGTTGCTACAACATTCAGCTCTATATTCTTTGCTCTCAAACTTGTAAAATAACCATATGAAAGGCAACTTAAATTTCATCAATTTTCAGCCTCAATGCATGAGAGTTTCATCTCTTTCAAGTCAATGATAATATGTCCCAGATATTCAAAAAATTTCTAAATTAATATTCTTCAACTAATCTAGGGCAACACAAACAGAAAAAGAATAAACTTAATCAAACAGAAAACCTGTTTAGATCTCCTTTGACATCTCCTCTGTTTCAAACGCAGATGAAACTTCCGGTCAATATTTGCATCATCCTCCTCTTGGACCTGTCAATACATCTAGATGTTCATGCATGGATATATGAGCTGTAGGAGTTAAACATTGTCCAAACAGGTATCAACAAGCAGAATAACCATTTATAATAATAGAAGAAAACAAACCGTTATCTTTTACACTATCAAATGCCCATGACACTTAGCAAATTCTATCACTAGTGACTGCACAAATGAATAGAATCCAAGATGTGTCCCACAAGAAGACCAGATAATCAATCAGAGAAAGATATTAAAAAAAAAGTAACATTTGGAAACAAGATTTTGAAAAAATGATGAGCACTCCAATGTATCACTTGGAAAATTTGACAGAAAATTACTGGAAGTCATCAATGCGGAGGACTGCTATTTACATTATGCCCGGTTGCTGGTGCTAAAATCACTCACTTTTTAAAGTGTGGAGTTACTTGTAGATTTGGTTAATAAATATATTGAACATCAATAGATGGATATAGTAAGAAACTAAACATACATTTCCGCGTAGTAAAAATTCTGGGAACCAAGAATAATTATACCAAACGACACTGACTAACCTTTCTAAAATTTTTCCTTTGCTCTTCGGAAAGAATCATATCTCTTTCATTTTCTATGGCATCTGCAACCAGCGGATTAGCTGAACTGCCATCAATATCTTCAATCTCCTCCACCTGGCCAAAAAATATTTCCAGCAACTTCATCCAAAGAACACTGATCTATACAGACTAGGTTACAGCAGTTTCATAAAAGAGAAAATTTGAGCACTACAAAGCAGGTAAATCATCGAAAGATCTTTTCTTTAAGAAGAAATCTTAGATTTTTGACAGAAATTATATCCATGAACGAAAACATTACTAGATGCCGTAGAAGCACTCTCTAAAAATAGAAGTTAAGAGTCATGAGCATTCCATATTGTAATATATCACCTCATCGACTCCAGGAAATTTAAGTCCCATTAATGCAGCTTGCTGCGGGGTGCTGGCCAAGTAGACAGAAGCCCAGTTCTTACTGCCAAAACAGGCACCATCCTCAGTTAAACCATCAGAACATATTTTCATGAATGAGCTCCAGTCCATGTCTGAGCTTTGTGTTACTGCCTCCTGGCTAGCATCACTCGAAAGCTTCTTTTGAAGAAATCCGCTAGCACCCTCCTCCAATAGTCTACCATGTTTCCTGAATCAAAAACATAGATCCACACAAATCAACTTTAAGCCTTATAGAGCAGAACTAGGGTACCCCATTTACTAACAAAACGCGGATGTGGTGGATGAACTTTCACAGTACAATACTAGGGTTTAGTTCTAGAAACAGACATGTCACAAAAGTACCCAATCCAGAATCAAGGACCCCGGATTTGGGTAAGGCCTTAGGGTTGAGCAGTAGTGCTCTCCTTTGTACCTCTTACACCCAAAAAACCAACCATAAACCACAAATACGTAGGCAACATTTCACACAATGGTGGCTAATTAACTAGCAGAAACAGATATTCTCCTTTTTTTTTTTTTTGTTTAAGTCAACAATCAAGAAGAACACAACAAATAAATTAAGGATTCAAATATTAAAAGGTAACACATGGGTAATATCTATCTACATTATATAGTACACTTTAGAAGTACTCTCCCAAACGTTTTTGCCAAATTCAATTGATATATTGCTGCTCACTCAATAAATCACAATCCTAAGGGCAGAATCATACCTCCTTACAGGCCTCTGGGTTTGAAGATGCTTCTCAGCATCAGCTAAAGACTCAGAAATTTCACTAGTCACTTGAGATCCTACCCAGTGCGATCTTCTTTTCCAAGCTTCAGTAGAGCAACCATTCAGAACTTGACTCTCAATCCACTTACAAAGGCTGGGTAAATCAATACCAGCCCCATCAAGTTGTTCCTGTTCCAAAAGAGCAATTTCAGGAATAAAAATAATTTATAGACAGAAAAAGGGAAAGTGTAAGAAACTGCAATTGACACTCAAACAAGCAACAGCTCAAGAACTAGAAACTTTGATAGAATAATCATGTAACTAAAAAAGTTAATGATATAAACAATGCAATATCAACTACCTTGGATTCCACTATTTGATTGGGAAGAATATGTAGCAAGAAAGAAACAGGTAGAAAGAGATTATTGAAGCTAAGTAAACTCAAGGCTTCTTGGGATAGAATTTTATTCCCATTATCGAGCAGCCAGAAAGAGGGGAAGGGAGGATGTAGGAGTGAAAAAGTCCATTCATGCCCTAAACATCGCTCAACAGTTTATTTTTAATTTCCAAAAAAGGAAAAAAGGTCAAGATTGGTCTCTAGGTTGCATCTAAAGAAGAAAAGATGAGCTGAGACATCAATCAACATTTTGTTTTTCATCTCCCAAGAAAGGAAAGGAAGGTCAAGGCTGGCCTATAAAGCACAATTTAAATTTTAAAGGATAAAATATGAGCTGACATTCAAATGTTAATTTTGCTACAGAAAATTAATTTTATTAATAATAATAATAGTACTTATTGACACAAAAATATATGTATTAAGAATCAATGGTTTTTATCAAGACAGAAGAAAGAAGCAGACCAACAATTGTGCACTTTCACTCTCAAATTCATCTAAAACACCTTCCCATTGCTCTGTAAACGTAGCCATTTCATCTGCAACAGCCGTCTCCAACTACAAACAAAGTAAAAAGCATCAGAGATAGGAAAGGATAACAGAATTATAACGAGACAGAAACAAGAGTGTTAACTAACATCATCACCCTGAAGAGTTTGTGCCAGCTCCTCTCTCACTTCACTCTCCACTCTAGCAAGAGACTCCTTTTCAAGTGTTTCTTGAGCCTCTGCAGCCTGAAATGAGTCTGAGAAAATATTGCAACATAATAAAGAAAAAAAAAATCAAAGTTGACAGAGGAAACTTAATACCTTGCTCTCAACCTCCAAAAACTCAGAAATCAGATCTTCTATTTCCTTCTCAGTCAAAGACTGCTGCAGAATTAAATGGACAATGGAGAAAGTGTAAATAAGTGCCAAAAAGATACAAGCATTTGAAACAGAGAAGAATCTAAAATAGCAACACTAAGGATTCTTAAATCTATCAGAGGGATAACAGTAATCATAATGAAAAGGAAACATCAAAATTGACTTGCCTCAAAATGCAATCCATCATCTTGTCCCAATAGTGATGGTTCATCATCATCCGAATCAATTATAAAAGAATCACTAGAGGCACTCTCAACATCTTCAACTCCCTCATGTTTTTCCTCCATCTTTTATTGAAGTAGCATCAAGAAAGAAAATAACCTTCTGAAGCAGCACCTAGGAAGATGACAATTAAAACATATCAGCAAATTGGCAAGGCACCACTCAATCAACCTAGAGAATCGCATTCTGTCTCAGCATGCAACAAAAAGGAAGCAGCAGTATCAATGCGGTGAGTTACGGACATTCGCATCAAAATACCCAGTCTTAACAAAACTTCCTCTTGACTTCTCCATTACGCTGGGACAGTTGCATGAGGAACCATCATGTATAATAGGATAGTATATATCACATCGGCAGTAAGAATAATAGAAAAAGATCATCCAAAACTGGGTCAAAATCAGAGGCAATCAGCTAAGTTTGAAACAGCTTGAGCTTCAAATTTCAATTCTCCATATGGAAACTTGCAAGCTCCAAATGGTCCTCGAAGGAAATGGTTACTTCCCCTTTAAATAATAAATCTATCATGCAAGATACAGCAATTAAAATGAATAACAAACTACTTAGAAATATCTCTCGTGATTTATTTCCTTTTCATGGCAGGGGATAAGAACAAATGAATTATTACACATGTAGCCAATTTAATGGCACTGCTTACGTGTCATGTTTAATTCAAATAGAAAACAATAATGCATGACAAAATAGGCTTTTATAATTCACCTAACTAGAGTGTACAGAATAGGTCTTAGTTATCCTTTGTTATTAATGGCTGACCCCAATATTAGATTCCCTTTTAGAACAAAAGGGAAAGCTAGATGATAAGCTCTGCATGCAAATGGGACTTCAAACTCAACTTGTTTACCACAGTATTCTTACTCAAAATCATTTCAGGCATTGCCATCAAGCAGATTTGAAAGTGGGTTTCCTTCGCTGATATCAATCAACATGACATCTCTTCCAGATTGAGATGATATAAAAACGCAAATAGAAAGACCCAAATAGTTGTGAAATTCGTCAACAACCTAACATTCATTGTGCTTTTCTATGATGGTAAAAGCTCGGATGCTGTTCACTGAAGGTTGGTGTGAGGATGAAAAGCAATGTCTCCCACCTGAAAAGCTACCTTGTGGGTTTCCAAGGGTAGTATTGAACATAAGAAGAGAAGACTTCTCTAGCACAAAGACAAGGAAATATGGTATCAAAATTCATATTCAGGGAACCTCATCAAAATTTTCTACTTAACTTTATTTTCCTTTTGGTGACATCACATGGAGCTGTTCAAAATAAATAAGCTTAATCTTTGTCTTGTTGCAGCGCGGGGAAGCTTTTAACATACCAGAAACATTCTTCTGTCCGATACTAATTCAATTAATTACTACTAAAGGAAAAAAAAAAAAAAGCATTCTCCCATGTGTTCACCCAATGTGTTGTGCTAATATGCCTTAGAACCTTTACCTATGCCATTTGGTCCTTCCACTTGGAGATTTTCATACAAAGGAAAGTAAGATTTTGATGGAAAAAAAGGGTAAATAAGATGATATTCTCAACTTAACTAACCCTTGATCACAAGCTAGTTGAGGTCAACTTCATGAATTCACTTGCTTCATTCCAATTAGTCAACCTATATGCTCTGAAACATATAATGGGACCATTCCAAAAAGTTTTTATGACTTTTCTTCCCTCCTACTTGGATAAAACTGTTCTTGTGCACCAAAGAATCCCTAGGCATCCACTGCACATGACAAAACCATCTAAGTCAACCTTATCTCGCCTCAGCCTAATTAGTGCCACCTCTATCCTTTTGCAAAGAACTTTAATAATTATATTTTCCTGTTCTGGTTAACTGGGTGTCCACCTCAACATCGTCATTTCATCTACCAGCATTTTCAGCTCAATAAGATGATATTCCAAAACTAGATAAACTTTTAGCATGCTCCATCTTTATAAATTAGCGAACCAGCAAGAAAAATATTAAAGCTGTTTCTTTAAAGAACCATAACCGACACAAAAAGATACTAGATAAATTTAAATGCAAAGGTTCATATAATTAAAACTCAACTTGAAAAGTAAATTTGGAAAAGCCTTAATTGAATATGCAATACAACTATCACCATAAAAATCACATATTAATAATTCATCAAAAAACATGCTAGGTTTTATATTCTTTATTTTATAATAAAGTGTTTGCAAATGCATTGGACTTGCAACACTCCTCTATGTATGTAACCAAGTTGGTGAACATTCGAGTATAACTGTAATATTAGGGAATAATGAAACCATCTTAAGTTGATAGACAAATGCATCTCCACTTCATTCTAAAACTCAAATATGAATCCACCTTTATCATACCCAGAAAAGGTCACTAGAAAGGAAGGGAAAAAAGTGACTGTAATATCAGGTTGGACAGTAGTTTTTGGTGAAGGTCTTCACTAGAGAAATCAACTTCCAAAACTGAATTCTTCTTAACACGCTATAACAAACATAACAGCACAAGTCCTAGGAACAACCATTCAAAACAAAGAAATCAAAATCATACCTAATCACTTCTTTGGACATAACCCACACCAAGGACACAAACTAGCCCCACAATTAAGTCTAATTTATTTAGCATTTTTTAACTAAATCCGTACTTCTAATCAAGAAATGCACTTCCAAAACACACATGTTTTTCAAAATTTTCCCATTACTTAGTATAACACACTAATAAACCCTCTAATATGAAAAGCATTAACCTCATTAATTCTTTGGAAAAAAAAAACCCTAACTTAACAGAAAATTACAGAAAACATATCAACCAACAGAAAAAAATAATGACAAGATAAACACAAAAACATGGCCGCAACTAAGTAATACCCAGTTATTAGCATTTTGAACTAATCAAATTCCCTAATAAAACAAAAAAAAATTAAATATCATAATTATAACCCAATTTCCACCCCGAAAAAGCAATAAGAAACCTCTTAAAAATCTCGCATTTCCAAAATTTTCTCATTTTTTATCCAAAAACTCTCTTGAACCCCTAACACAACAACGTCATTAACATGCCCAATAACTTGAAAACCCTAAACTAATAAAAATATCAAATGAAAGAACTATGACTACAAATCATTGAGAAAAAAACGAACATTAGATTCGAAGTTCAAGTTCTATTTAACTTCGACCCACGGTGACTTGGATGAGCCGCTGTCCAAAAGATTAGTGAATTGGAAATCGGAAATCATATAGAAGGAGTTGACTAACCAGAGGGAAAGAGGAATCGCTCGATCGAAGCGGAAATCCAACTCAGATTTGTAGAGGGAAACTTTTTATATTTTTCTTTTTTTTGGACATGAAGAGAAAATATTTGTTCGGTGTGTTTCTTAATAGGGCGTTTTGGTAATTGAGAACTTTGTAAGGGAGATTTTTGTAAATTTGGGAAAAAAATTTAAAAAAATAATAATAATAAATAATTGTTTTGTATTATTATTCAATTGAGATAAAACCTACATTCTTTAAATGAAGTTTGGGAAAATATTTTTTTTATTTATTTAATAAAAATTTTAATAAAAACATTTAAATTGATTGATAAAATTTAATATAAAAATCAATAATATATAAAAAAATTTTAAATATTATTTATAAGTCAAATTTGGTGAATATTTATTTAATAATAAAAATTTTATCAATGTTTTTATTAAAAATATTTATCTAAAAATATATATTAAAATTTTTTTAAAATTGTATATACTTATTAGACCTTTCAATCTTTTTTTTTATTTTAATTTTTATTTAATCATTTTTAATAAAAAATTTTCCGAATTTTACAAGAGAAACTTTTAACTTTATCTAAGTTTTTCCCATTCAACTAATAACTTGTTACCCTATTAAAAAAATAACAAATAACAGTTAGTTTTATGTAAAAAAAATTAAAATAAAAAATTATTTCTATAAAAATTACAAATAAAAAATATTTTATCTAACTAAACTCTTAAAATATTTTTTATTTAATTAATTTTTTTATATAAATTATGAGCTTGAGATGGCAACTAAAGTTGGAAAGGCATGTGCTAAGGTTGATACGGTGCATATTTAATTCACTTAATTGTATGATTCTTGATAGAACTATTGGCACTATGACTTTGGCAATGAAATTGGTTCTCGAATCTCGATAACAGATGCATGTTCTTTATTTAGATTTATGATTTAGCATATCAAAAGGCAAAAAATTACATAAGAAAATCAAGATCTTGTAAAGATTATGAAAAACTTGCGTAAGTTTAAAATTTTATTCCGTTGAGTTTAATTAAATTTATCAATTTTAAATATAATACAAAAATGATATAAAAAAATAAAAAAATGCTTCAATTTAAAATGTTAATATAAAATTATATATAAATTTGATAAAAACTAAAAAATATGTTTCATATTTGATATATCAAAATGATATAATAATTTTTGTATTTTACGTATGTTAAGATGAAATAAATACCACACTAATATAGAATTATCAGATTTTGGTTAAAATTATTTAAATTGAATTAACCATCCTGGAATTATTCTGAATTTGGTTCTTGTCTTTTATGTTTCCACTTACAATTACACATTTATAAACCCACAAGGAACTTTGAAATGTAAGGCCATGTTGTTGAAGTTGCCATCTAGTAAAAATGTAGCAACGTCTTAAGTGGAAAATTTAGATTACGCCAAGTAGTTGACAATTGAACTTGTGGAGCTAATTTATGGTGTAGTGTGATCTGTCTTCTATGTTGGCTTGCAAAGGTGTTGCAACGATAACACAGTGAAGCTGCATTGGAAACCATGGTTCAAATATGTCGTCCTTCTTGTTTTTCTTCACCACTCTAGTGAAAAGTATAAAATATCTTAAAGAGTTTGGCCTGCCATTGTGATTGACTCTTATTGTGTCATTACATTTTCAGGAATTACAAGTATTGTTAGCATCAGGATTGAGTCATTGTTTTTGCAGTATTGTTAGCATCAGGATTTCGTGCTTGTTGGTTTTCTCCACCTCAGCTGCTTTCTGACTCGAATGGTATCGATGCCAAATATAAATATGTAGCTTGTTTACATTATTTTCCAGCCATTGTGTAGCAGCTTTCTTGATGAATGAAATGCATCAAGAACTCCCTTTCTAGACGTTGCAGCATAGGCATGAATAATTCAGTACAGTCTTTATTTAAATCACACAATAAAGATATAAGTGAACAAACTGCAGAATAAACCGTTTAAAAAGAAACAAATCCAAACATAACCAAAAGTAGTAGCAGCACACAAAGTCTTACAGATTTTGAGCAATTACACAGAATTTTCTTTTTTTTAATTTCAAGTACAAAACACATAGATTAACATTTTTTTTCTTGCCATCTAGAACAGTTGGTTCCATTTTTTGACCATCAAGGTATCAGCTCACTCTGTCTACAATATCCCAGCAAAAGATATGGTGTACTATCATGGAGCAAAGAGTATTGGGTTATGGAATGGTAAAGTTTATTTCATGGAGGACATCATAATTCATAAAGCAAGACCTTAAGTTTACCTGGCTTCTTGTTTCTTTCAATCAGAAGTATTCTCCCTACTTTCTGCCAAACGTTGTTCTATCCTTGCTGCAGATCAATAAAAATAAACATGAAAATTTTAAATTTACGCATCATCTTTGAACGGATGTAATTTTACCACTCTACATCATAATTTGATTAAAAAACGATCTGTTAGATATTCTATATAATATTTCTTTACATTGACCATTTTTTAAACAAATTAAAAATACAATCTTAAAATTGCTTTAAAAAAGAGTGCTAAATTTAATTCATCATAATAAACTTAAGAGAAGAATGAGCCTAATTTCCTCACCAGATAATATAGCTCTCACTGATTCACGAGCCTTTTTGAGCCTATCAGCAGTAGCATCATTACGTTCCTTCATTTTCAACCAACTCTCATAATCGACGAGTTTCACATGCAAGTTGGATGGTGGGTTTAAAGCTTGAAGTACCTCATCTTCCTTTATATGCGGAGAGCAGATCCAAATTTCCATTTGCTTGAGATGTGTCTTGTTGTGAAGCTCGGCCCTCTTAGCCTCATCCCAATTTATTGCATTCCCTATCAGCTCAACACAAATATTTCCACCAAGGAGGTCCAAGTTTTCTAGATCTCCAATACTGAATTGATCAGCATCATTACAATCTGCTCTCATTCTGATATTACTTAATCTCGTGAGAGAAGTTAAATTACTAATCCCTTTTGGGTGGTAAGTCAGTTGATGACAACCCTCAGTACGAAGGTACCTCAAATTAATCAATTTCCCGATTCCAGCTGGCAGTTTCTCAAGACTATCGCAGCATAGAAGATTCAAAGAATGTAGATTAGACAATTCGCACACTGCTTCAGGCAAATTTGTTATTCCAGAGCAATATATCAAGCTAAGGTACCTCAAGTTAATCAATTTCCCCATTCCAACTGGCAGTTTCTTGAGGCAAAAGCAGCGTTGAAGATTCAAAGATTGTAGATTAGGCAATTCGCACAATGCTTCAGGCAAATTTGTTATTCCAAAGCAAGATGTCAAACTAAGGTACCTCAAGTGAATCAAATTTCCTATGTCACGAACCATTTCGTATTCTACTAGTTTCAACCGCTCAAACTTCAATAATCTTAGATGCTTGAATCTACTAAACAAGCTCTTTAAGGATTCAGCTGTTACATAAAATCCATGACAAACTGCTACAAGGCTTCGCAATTTTTCTGTGCCATAAATGGACATAGGAGAAGAGCTGCAATTTTCAATCACCAACCTCAAATGACGAGGATTTTTGGAAGATAAGTCCAATGCTAAATCTTCATCTATCTTCTCTGTGATGAATTCGCATTTGGTCAAAAACTGGACAAAGTCATGTACCATGTCATGCATCTTACAGCAAATTATGTCGCCATTAGCATCTTCGTCAAAATCTTGGAAAAAAGAATGAGATGCTAAGCACTTGAAGTGATGTTCACCTTCTAATTCTGCCCCTAAATTGTCAACAGAGTTCAAATATCCTTGTGCCATCCAATGCTGGACCAAATCATCTTTACCAATTACATAGTCCTTGGGAAAGATTGCACAATACAAAAAACATCGTCTTATTGCTGAGGGCAAATCAAAATAACTCAACAATAAAGGTGCATAAATATATTGTTCAAAATCTGATTTCCATATCTCACTATTCAAAACATTTTGCCACTCTTCTCTTCGTAATTTATCTTGCAGAAGACCTCCTAAAGTTTTTGCAGCAAGCGGTAAACCTTTGCACTTCTTTGCTATTTCCCTTCCAATGTCCACTAAATTTTCACAGCCAATCTGGTTCCTTCCAGTAAATGCTTTTTGAGAAAGTATCCACCAACATATCTCCTCAGACAATGGATCTAACTGTAAGACATGGGAGGATTCCAAGTGTTTTGCAACTGATTCCTTACGAGTAGTTATTAAAATCCTACTTCCCAACATGACAGATTGGAAAGCAGCTTTTAGTTGTTCCCAATCTTGACCACGATCTGTCCACACATCATCCAGAACAAGAAACAATTTTTTTTCTTTAATGTTTTCACTGATCTTGCTCAAAAGGGTTTGCAATGGAGTTGTATTTTGAAGTGATATTGTTAAGTCAAGACCCTCAAGAATTGCTCTTGCAATTTGGCTAAGATCAAAGGGATCTGATACACACACCCAAATTTTTTTGTCGAAATGGGTCCGAATTCTGGGGTCATTATAAATCAGTTGGGCAAGAGCTGTTTTCCCTATTCCTCCCATCCCTACAATAGTGATGGTAGGAATGGAAATCCCTTCTTCTTCACTAGTTCCACACAGCAATCTCCTTATTATGTCTTCTTTCTCCCCATCTCGACCGTATAACTTTGACACATCCACAAAAGAAGTGCTTTCTGGCCGTTTTGGTAGCTTAATAATTTCTCTTTTTACCAATTCAAACTTATCTTTGTCTTTAACAATCTGGTCAAGCTCTTCATTGATATCTTTTATTCTGGTAGCAATCTCATGACGCCTAACGACTTTAGAACCAAAGGAAAAGCATGAAACAAAGGGACAAACCTTCCACTTCGGAACAGTAGTACTGGTTCCAACTCCATGATCTGCTTTTTGCAACTGCTGGACAGCAGTTTTCCAGTCGTCCAATACATCTTCCATGTCATAAGAAACTTGTGTGAACCTTTCTAACCAATGTTTCAGACGTTTGTCCACATATTGTTTATCCTCCGCATCTTCAAGCTCGTACTGCATTGCCTTAAAATTGCTTTCAAGTCTTTTGACTTCTTTCTCAACACCCCTCACCAGCTCCCACGCTTCGCTTGCTTTGTCTGTCGTGATTGCAGTCAGCTGCTGCAAGATCGTGGAAACAAGTGCCTCGGCCATATATATTCAGAGAGTGAGGAAACAATAATTGATTCTATAGCTAGGATCGATGGTCATAAGTAGAGAAACCAGAATTGAAGTTAACTGAACTGGGTAATTTGAACACTGGTTTTGAAATTTCAAAAGACTGAAAAGAACCAAAAGTGAGTCCAATAGAGAGAAGAATTTTTAATTCATTGGTTTTCCACCAGCCACATTGGCTTCAGTTTTGGAGGTCGTGCAAGTATTTCTTTTTGTTCTGGTAACGGGTGCTTCCAAATGCAACTTCTTTTTTTTTTCATAAATTTTCTAACCGAAATTATTTAATTAATTTTTTTATAAATTTTTAAATATTCATATTTAATAAATTTTATAATTTATCAAAAATAAAATTTTGTA
This sequence comes from Durio zibethinus, assembly GCF_047325235.1. Classification (NCBI taxonomy): domain Eukaryota; kingdom Viridiplantae; phylum Streptophyta; class Magnoliopsida; order Malvales; family Malvaceae; genus Durio; species Durio zibethinus. Next base: position 2,024,111 of record NC_143175.1, read on the forward strand.
AAAGAAGAAAATAAAATTTTAAGAAAAATTATAAAAGGGATTTTATTAAAATTTTTATTAATTAGTGTAATTAAAAAATTATTATTAAAAAATCTAAATTTTAAAATTAATACAAAGAAAATTAATTTTATTATATTGATTTTAAAAAAAAAATTTATGAGACTTTAAACAAATAATAATAAAAAAATTATTAGATCTTATCAAAATATGAGAATTGAAATCTTTTGAAATTGTACAAATAATACTATTTAATATTATATAATTTTATCAAAATATAATATTTTAGCCGAAGAAACTTATCATGATAAGTAGATGAGAAATTTTTCTACGAAGTTTACTTCAGTTAAAATTATTTTAAAATTTTAATAATCAATACAAAAGAAATATTTTTAAAAAAATGATAAATTTTAAATTTAAAAAATTACATTTATTATTTTATTTTTAATTTCTTATATTTCAAAAGATTTTATTCTTTCTCCAAAATAAAATTAATAAAATTAATTTTTTTATTAATTGTAAAATTTATAAAATTTTCTTATAATAACTTTTTTATTACACTCAATAATAAAATTTTTTAATAATTTTACCACTCTACACCTTAATTTTATTAAAAATGATCAAAAGTTGGATATTCTATAAAATAATTTCTTTACATTCAATTTTGACCTTTTTTTAACCAAATTAAAAATACAATGACAAAGTTGCTTTAAAAAAGAGTGCTAAATTTAGTTCGATCTCCTTTAAATAGAATGATCAATTTAAGAGAAGAATGAGCCTAATTTCCTCACCTCTTGCCTTTCACAAAGATTTACAATATGATGTTTTCTTTGACGCCAGCTTTTATAATCACACAGTTTTACAGGCGAGTTGGACGGTGGGTTTAAAGCTTGAACTACCTCCTCGTCATTTATATGCAGAGAGTTGATCCAAATCTCCATTTGCTTGAGATATATTTTCTTGTGAAGCTTGGCCCTCTTAGCCTCATCCCAATCTATTGCATCCCCTGTCAGGTCAACACAAAACTTTCCACCAAGGAGGTCCAAGTTTTACAATATGATGCCTTTGACGCCAGCTTTTATAATCACACAGTTTTACAGGCGAGTTGGACGGTGGGTTTAAAGCTTGAACTACCTCCTCTTCCTTTATATGCGGAGAGCCGATCCAAATCTCCATTTGCTTGAGATATATCTTCTTGTGAAGCTTGGCCCTCTTAGCCTCATCCCAATCTATTGCATCCCCTGTCAGGTCAACACAAAGCTTTCCACCAAAGAGGTCCAAGTTTTCTAGATTTCCAATACTGAATTGATCAGCATCATTACAATCTGCTCTCATTCTGATACCACTTAATCTACCAAGAGAAGTTAAATTACTAATCCCTTTTGGATAGCAAGTCAGACGATAACAACCCTCAGTACAAAGATACTTTAAGTTAATCAATTTTCCGATTGCAACTGGCAGTTTCACAAGACTATTGCATCTTCGAAGATTCAAGGATTTTATTTTAGGCAATTCACACACTGCTTCAGTCAAAGTTTCTATTCCATCGCAATGTATCAAGCTAAGGCACCTCAAATGAACCAAATTTGTTATGTCACGAGCGATTCCTCTAAACAAAACGAGCCAAACTCCAATAGTCTTAGATGCTTGGATCTACTAAACAAGTTATGTGAGGCTTCAGAAGCTATTTTATCAAATCCATGACAAACTGCTACAAGGCTTCGCAATTTTTCTGTGCCATAAATGGACATAGGAGAAGAGCTGCAATTTTCAACCACCAACCTCATATGACGTGGTTTTTTGGAAGATAAGTCTAATGTTAAATCTTCAACTATCTTCTCTGTAACAAATCTGCACTTGGTCAAAAACTGGACAAAGTCATGTTACCATGTCATGCATCTTACAGCAAATTATGTCGCCATTAGCATCTTTGTTAAAATCTTGGAAAAAAGAACGAGTTGCTAAGCACTTGAAGTATTCTTCGCCTTTGAGTTCTTCTCTTAAATTGTCAACAGAGTTCAAATATCTTGCGCCATCGATTGCTGGACCAATTCATCTTTACCAATTACATAATCCTTCAGAAAGATTGCACGGTACAAGAAACATCGTCTTATTGCAAAGGAAAAATCATTATAACTCAACAATAAAGGTGTATAAAATCTTGTGCAAAATCTGATTTCCATATCTCACTACTCAAAACATTTTCCCACTCTTCTCTTTTTAATTTATCTTGCGGGAGACCTCCTAAATTTTTGCAGCGAGCGGTAAACCTTTGCACTTCTTTGCAATTTTCCTTCCAATGTATTCTAAATTTTCACGGTCCATCTGGCTCATTCCAATAAATGCCTTTTGAGAAAGTATCAACCAACATATCTCCTCAGACAATAGATTTAAATGAACGACATGGGAGGATTCCAAGTGCTTTGCAACAGAATCCTTACGAGTAGTTACTAAAATCCTACTTCCCAACATGACAGATTGGAAAGTAGCTTTTAGTTGTTCCCAATCTTGACCATGATCTTTCCACACATCATCCAGAACAAGACAGAATTTCTTGTCTTTAATGTTTTCACTGATCTTACTCAAAAGGGTTTGCAATGGAGTTGTATTTTGAAGTGATATTGTTGAGTCAAGACCTTCAAGGATTGCTCTTGCAATTTGGCTAAGATCAAAGGGATGTGGGCAAGAGCTGTTTTCCCTATTCCTCCCATCCCTAAAATAGTGATGGTAGGAATGGAAATCCCTTCTTCTTCTTCACCAGTTCCACACAGCAATCTCCTTATTATGTCTCCTTTCTCCCCATCTCGACCGTATAACTTTGACACATCAACAAAAGAAGTGCTTTCTGGCAGTTTGAGTGGCTTAGTTTCTTTTTTTATCAATTCAAACCCATCTTTGTCTTTAACAATCTGGTCAAGCTTCGTTGATATCTTTTATTCTGTTAGCAATATCATGACGCCTAACGACTTTAGAACCAAAGGAAAACAATGAATCAAAGGGACGTAGCTTCCTCTTCCGAACAGAAGTAGTACCGGTTTCAACTCCATGATCTGCTGTTTGCAACTGCTGGACAGCAGTTTTCCGGTCGTCCAATAAATCTTCCATGACATAAGAAACTTGTTTGAACCTTTCTAACCAAGGTTTCAGACTTTGTCCACATACTGTTTTTCCTCCGCATCTTCAAGCTCGTACTGGATTTTCTTGAAATTGCTCTCAAGCCTTTCGACCTCTTTCTCAACACCTCTCACCAGCCTCCACGGTTCGCTTGCTTTGTCAATCGTGGTTGCAGACAGCTGCCCCAAGATCGTGGAAACAATTGCCTCGGCCATATCTTCAAAAAGCGAGGAAGCAATAATTGATTCTATAGCTAGGATCGATCGTCGTAAGTAGAGAAACCAGAATTGAAATTAACTGAACTGGGTAATTTGAACGCTGGTTTTGAGATTTCAAAAGGCTCAAAAGGACCAAAAGTGAGTCCAATAGGGAGTGGAGAGAGCAAATTTTTTAATTCATTGTTTTTCCACCAACCACAATGGCTTCAGTTTTGCGAGGTCGTGGAAGCATTTCTTTTTGCTTTAGTAACAGGTGCTTCCAAATGCAACTTTTTTTTTCTCTTTACACATTTTTTTTCATAAATTTTTTTAGCGAAATTATTTAATTATTTATTTTATAAATTTTTAAATATTCATATTTAATAAATTTTAAAATTTATCAAAAATAAAATTATGTAAAGAAGAAAAAAAATTTTAAGAAAAATAATAAAAAGGGATTTTATTAAAAATTTTATTAATTAAAATAATTTAAAATTTTATTATTAGAAAATCATAAATTTTAAAATTAATAAAAATAAAGTTAATTTTATTATTTTGATTTAAAAAACTTATGAGACCCTAAACAAATAATAATAAAAAAATTATTAAGTATGATCAAAATATGAAAATTTAAATCCTTTTAAATTATACAAATAATGTTATTAAATATTATATAATTTTTTAAAAAATTTAATATGTTAATCGAAAAAATTCATCATGATAAATAGACAGAGAGATTTTTTCATGAAGTTCACTTTAGTTAAAACTATTTTAAAATTTTAATAATCAATACAAAAAGATAAATTTTTTAAAAAATGATAAATTTAAATTTTAAAAAATTGCATTCACTACTTTATCTTTAATTTATTAAATTTCAAAAGATTTTATTCTTTCTCCAATATCAAAATAATAAAATTAATCTTTTTTATTAATTTAAAAATATATAAATTTTTCTTATTATAATTTTTTATTACACTAAATAATAAAAATTTTTAATATTTTTTTAATAATTTTCTTAAAATTTTACTCTCCTCCTTTGTGAAAATAGATTTTCAAAAAATTTATTTTTGATAATATATATAACTTTTCTAAAATAATTTTTTTCAAATCATAAAACTGATCGATTATTTATATTCAAAAACTTGTAAGAAAAATAATTAAAGAATTTTATTAATAAAAATTTTTGAAAAAAATAAGAGTGTGAAGAGAAAAAATATAGTGCATTTAGAATTTACTTTTAGTAACAGAGGAAATTTTTTTTATCAATTTGTTTGCCCATGTTAGTCGTTAGAAGCCTAATTATATTGATATTTGAGCAGTCTTCTTATTGGTTTATCAACATCTTTTTGTCTGCTTGGCAAGCTCCCCGGCAATAATGCCGTTGATTGGACCACATTTAAGGATGACAGTTCCATATTAGCTTGACAGATTTTGATTTGATTTAATTTTTTAAAATCAATTTTTTTTAATTGAGTTTTGATAGGTAATTATATAATAATGTCAAGTTGAATTTTAGATAAATTTATCTCAATCTAATTTCATATATATATATATATATAATTTTATATTTATATATAAAATATTATTTTATATTTTAAAATTAATATTTTATTAATTTAAATCAAATCAAATTAAATACAATTTTATATAACATAAGATTGAATCAAATTCAAACATTAAAAAAAAAATTATTAGATCCGACCAAGTTTGAATATTATAAATTTAAAATTGGATCAAATTTAAAGTAAAAATTTATCTTGACCTGATCTCTTAGTAGTTTTTTATAACATTCATTATGTTTTCTTGGCAAAGCATAGGAACCTGATTAAATTTATTTAGATGGAATATTTATCTTTTAGACATATAAAAAAATATATAAAATATTTTTTAATTTTACAATATTTATAAAATAATATATTTAAAATTTATTTGATTGTCCAAAATTTTTAACTTTAAGTGAAATATCAATTAAATTATTTTTAAGTTGTTAACAATAAAATTTAATTTAAATATATTATTTTTTAAAAAATACATTTTCAAATAAACTAAATATATATTTTTTCAATTTAAAAATTTCAAATATAGTATTATATTATTTTTTAAAATAGGTTTCTTAATAATATAAATATATATCTTTTAAAACTTAAAAAATCTTAAATGTAGTGATATTATAAAGTGGATTTCTTAATAATTTAAATATATGTCATTTTAATTTTAAAATTTTAAAAGGTAATTTTTATTTTTAGAGATTTCATAATAATCATTTATTGTTTGATTGTTTTTGTACTAAGTAATACTATTTTATATATAAATCTTTCGGATATTTAATTTTTTTCTCAAAATTTATTTTATGTTTTGAATTTTTTTAAGTTTTAATTAAAAATTTAATTTTATTAAGCTTTAATATCTTAATTATATTATTTATAGTTTATTTATATTGAATATATAATAATTAAATAATATTAATTTATATATCTAAACATATTTAAATAAATAAAAATAATTTATATATTGCACAAATAATAAGATAATTAGATAAATAATTTGATTGATATTAACTGGTCTAATCTAACTAGGTCATTGCCAACTTTTGATGTGGAAAAGAAAATCAAATAAGTTTGTAAATATCCTGTTGTAAAATACACATCACATGTTAGACTATAAATAATCTTGCTGTAAAAGTTAGTAGAAATAAGAGACAATTGTTTTATCTTATTGGCTGTCATGTCAACGAAAGTTTGGTGAATTTCAATAACCAAGCCAACAAACAATGTACATGGATAAATTATAAATAGAATGCGTCCCTCATAATTTATTTTTGTGAAAGAATTATAATTTTAAATATAAAATTTATAAATGTTAAAATTTAATTTTTAAATTTATTAAAAATTATATTTTAAAATAATTATATAAATTAATTAAATTAAGTTTGTAATTTTTTTTACCATTATATCTCCATTAGAGATTTCAATTTAAATTCCAAAATAATTGATAAATTAAGGAACTTTATGATCCTAGACTACTTTGATATTTCAATTGGAAAAATTGGCTCCATTTGATTGACTTTAATTAGTGTCGGTAGATTCTTGAAGATATCATGCAAGCTTGCTTTTATCAACATCTTTTGTCGGCTTTCCAATCTTCTTCCTGGCAATAATGCCATTGATTGGACCATTCTGGTGAGTGGTGACTGAATTAGCAAGTACCTGGTGAGCGTTCACATTACTCTATAGTAGTTGTTGTAACGTCCGTTCTGTGCGACCGAAAGAGAAAGCGTTTCCCAAGTAAGGAAAAAGAAAAAAAAGTGAAGGAAAGAAAAATAAGATTTTTTAAAAGAAAAGAAAGGATTAGATGTATTTTTATATGAATAATTAAAATTAATAAAAGAAATAAAATGAATTTTAATAATTATTGTTTAATTAAAAAATGAAAAAAATAATTTATCATAATATTTTTTACTAATTCTATCCTTTGAATTTATTAGTTCACTTTGTTTTTGTGTAATTATGCAAATGTGGTAAACTAAGATTTTGGGATTTAAAATAGTTAAGGTGTTAGTATGATGATTAATAACAACGATGACACTCGATTATTGTGTAAAGTATATTGAACACTCACATTCTCAATTTTTTTATGGTTTACTTTACGTGATTACATGCTTTCTTACATGTCTATACATCTCTTACAGTAACAAATGATACTGGTACGATGGTAGCTATATGTTCATTGTGGTTTTACTTTTTTGAGTAGTGTGCATGTCGTCTTTCTTACATGTCTTCACCGTATCTTCACATTGAATTAATTATGGTATAAAGGAGGAACCTGTCAACAAAAAACAAAAAAGGTAATTGTTTAAGGAGAAAATTGTTTGTAGATGTTAATTGTTTTTTACATGATAGCTAATGATCCGAAGATAACATAATTGAAAGAATTAAAGAAAGTTTTTATATAGGATTGTCATGGGATTACTTCGTTGAAATAATTGAAGGTTTTATGGATATTTTAATATCTAAATTTATTTTTGTTTTTCTTTTCCCTTTTTTTTTCTTTTAATTTGGAAAAATTTTAAAAAAAAGAGCTTTTGAAAGAAATCAAGAAATGTTAATTCCTCCATTTTTCTTATTTTATTTTATTGATTATCTAAAAAATATTCTCTCTTTCTTCTCCTTTATTTTCTCCTACTCCTCTTAATTCAAATATGAGCTTAAAGATGATAAAGGATTTGACTTGGTTTGAACTAGAGATATCAATCTTACTCAAATTCAAATAAAAATAAATATAAGTATTATATTATGAGGATAAAAATGAATGTGATTTTAAATTTTTATTTAGTACGGTGATAGAGATGAATAATATATATAGCATCCAACCCATACCTTACATACATATTTATATATATTTAATAAATAAATTTTTTTACTAAATAATATAAATTAATACTTTAAATTAATTATAATTAATATATTTTTATATAAAAATATATTTTAATATATATTTATAAAAAATTACATAAATATATAATATAAAAATAAAAAAGCTAAAAAAATAAATTTTGGTTTTTTTTTTAAATATAGATATGAAAATTACCCATACTCAATAAATATTTATGAGAATGAGAATGTGAATAGATTAAAAATATCTATTAGATATAAGTACGAAGATATATATAATATAAAAATTTCAAGATAAGAATGGATAATACTCTATTTGCTCTATACTTTACCCATTGACATATTTAATTTATACTTCATAATTTTTAAAGATTTTTATCATTAAATAAAAAAATTATAAAATATAAAATATAAATTATAAATTTAATCCAAATTATATTTAATCAAAATTATATTTTATCTTAATATAAATTGGAGTGAATGTGATAACATGAGCAAATACATGCCACTACAAATTAACAAAGAAGTTTATTGTTTACAGGTTAAATTTTAAAAGTTACGAAAATAATATAATTTAAAATTTAAAAAGACTTATATATAAATTTGTCATAAACAAAAATATATATTTCTTATTTGACATGTTGACATGATATAGTAATTTTTGTATTTTATATATATTAAGACAAAATAAATATGACATAAATATTCAAATTATCATATTTAAATTAAAATTATTTAAATTGAATTAACTATCCTAGAATTCCTTTGAATTTGGTTCTTGCCTTTTATGTTTCAACTTACAATTACACATTTATAAACCCATAAGGAACTTTGTAAGAGTGCCATGATCCTAGAGAAGAGCCATAAATTTTATATTGGCTGTGTATTAAAATTGATCTTGAAATGTAATAATTCACATCTTTTTAATTTGTGAGATATTTTTTGTGGGATAAAATTATGAGACTAACGAATCAAAACGGATAATACCTCATAAGTTAGTGTGGATGATAACATTTGATACCAGAGCTGGCTCTGGGGTACTAGCGATATGCCACCGAGGATGGTGGGCCTTTGTTGGAGTGGGGGAGGATATCATGATCCTAGAGAGGAGCCATCAATCTCACATCAGTTGTGTACTAGAATTGATTTTGAGATACAAGGGTTCACATCCTTTCAATTTATGAGGCATATTTTGTAAGATAAAACCGTAAGATTAATGGATCAAAGCGAACAATAGCTCACAAGTTAGTGTGGACCGTGGCAAAGGGCACGTTGAGATGAATGGATTAAGGGCTTTGTTGAAGTTGCCATCTCGTAACCATGTAGAAACGTCTTATGGAGAAAATTTAGAATAGACCAGAAAGTTGACAATTGAACTTGTGGAGCTAATTTATGGTTGTGTGATCTGTCTTCTATATATGTTGGCTTGCAAAGGCGTTGCGATGACGATACAGTGGAGCTACATTGAAAACCATGGCTCAAATATGTCGTGCTTCTTGTTTTTCTTCACCACTCGAGTGAAAAGTATACAATATCTTAGAGAGTTTGGCCTACCATTGTGATAGGCTCTTATTGTGTCATTGCATTTTCAGGAATTACAAGTATTGTTAGCATCAGGATTGACTCATTGTTTTTGCAGCATTGCTGGCATCAGGATTTCGTGCTTGTTGGTTTTCTTCACCTCTGCTGCTTTCTGACTCGAATGGTATTGATGCCAAATATAAATATGTAACTTATTCAAGTTAACTAACTTGGTTTAGGGACTGAGTCTCTTCTCTGTTATTATTTTGCAGCCATTGTGTAGCAGCATTCTTGATGAAGGGAATGCATCTGGAACTACCTTTCTAGATGTTGCAGCATAGGCATGAATAATTTAGTAGAGTCTTCATTTAAATCACACAATAAAAATATAAGCGAACACACTACAGAATAAACCGTTTAAAATGAAATCAATCCAAACATAAACCAAAAGTAGCAGCAGACACACAAAGTCTTACAGATTTTGAACAATTACATACAGAATTTTTTTTTTATTTCAAGTGCAACATACATAGAATTTAACATTTTTTTTCTTCTTGCCATCTAGAACAGTTGGTTCCATTTTTTGACCATCAAGGTATCAGCTCTCTCTGTCGACAATATCCCTACAAAAGATATGGTGTACTATCATGAAGCAAAGAGTATTGGGTCATGGAATAGTAAAGTTTATTTCATGGAGGACATCATAATTCATAAAGCCAGACCTTAAGTTTACCTGGCTTCTTATTTCTTTCAATCAGAAGTTTTGTCGCTTGTTCCTGCAAAAATTGCCCCATCCCAGCAGGTCAATAAAAATGAAACATAAAATTTTCAAATTTACGAATTATCTTTGAACAGGTGTATTTTTATCACTCTACATCTTAATTGGATTAAAAAAGATCACAAGTTAGATATTCTATATAATATTTCTTTACATCCAATTTTGACCTTTTTTAACCAAAATAAAAATACAATGGTAAAATTGGTTTAAAATAGAGTGCTAAATTTAATTCATCGCCTTTAAATATAATTATAAATTTAAGATAAGAATGAGCCGAATTTCCTTACCAGAGGCTGCAGCTTCTATAAACTGTAAAGCTGCTGATTGCACATAAAGAGCAACTTTAAGTTTCTCCTTGTGTTTCTCCTTTATCAACCACTTTTCATAATCAAGCAGTACCACAGGCAAGTTGGATGGCGGGTTTAAAGCTTGAACTACCTCCTCTTTCTTTATATGCGGAGAGCAGATCCAAATCTCCATTCGCTTGAGATGTATCTTCTTGTGAAGCTTGGCCCTCTTAGCCTCTTCCCGATCTATTGAATTCCCTTGCAGCTCAACACAAAGGTTTCCACCAAGGAGGTCCAAGTTTTCTAAATCTCCAATACTGAATCGATCAGGATCATTACAATCTGCTCTCAGTTTGATATTACTTAATCTCATAAGAGAAGTTAAATTACTAATCCCTTTTGGATAGTAAGTCAGTTCATAACAACCCTCAGTACAAAGATACCTCAAGTTAATCAATTTCTCGATTCCAACTGGCAGTTTCTTGAGATCAAAGCAATATTCAATATTCAAAGATTGTAGATTAGGCAATTCACACACTGTTTCAAGCAAAGTTTCTATTCTATTGCAACCTTTCAAGCAAAGGTACCTCAAATGAATCAAATTTCCCATGTCACGAGCAATTCCTTTTGCATCTAGACAAAATGAGCATAACTCCAATAGTCTTAGATGCTTGGATCCACTAAGCAAGTTATGTGGGGCTTCAGAAGCTATTTTACCAAAAGCTGTTTTAACATGATAAACTGCTACAAGGCTTCGCAATTTTTCTGTGCCATAAATGGACATAGGAGAAGAGCTGCAATTTTCAGTCACCAACCTCAAATGACGAGGTTTTTTGGAAGATAAGTCTAATGTTAAATCTTCATCTATCTTCTCTTTGACAAATCCGCATTTGGTCAAAAACTGGACAAAGTCATGTACAATGTCATGCATCTTACAGCAAATTATGTCGCCATTAGCATCTTTGTCAAAATCTTGGAACAAAGAACGAGTGGCTAAGCACTTGAAGTATTCTTCGCCTTCGAGTTCTTCTCGTAAATTGTCAACAGAGTTCAAATATCCTTGCGCCATCCAATGCTGGACCAATTCATCTTTACCAATTACATAATCCTTCGGAAAGATTGCACAATGCAAAAAACATCGTCTTATTGCTGAGGGCAAATCAAAATAACTCAACAATAAAGGTGCATAAATATATTGTTCAAAATTTGATTTCCACATCTCACTATTCAAAACATTTTGCCACTCTTCTCTTCGTAATTTACCTTGTAGGAGACCTCCTAAAGTTTTTGCAGCAAGTGGTAAACCTTTGCACTTCTTTGCAATTTCCCTTCCAATGTCCACTAAATTTGCACAGCCAATCTGTTTCCTTCCAGTAAATGCTTTTTGATAAAGTATCAACCAACATATCTCCTCAGACAATAGATCTAAATGAAAGACATGGGAGGATTCCAAGTGGTTTGCAACTGAATCCTTACGAGTAGTTACTAAAATCTTACTTCCCAACATGACAGATTGGAAAGTAGCTTTTAGTTGTTCCCAATCTTGTCCATCGTCCGCCCACACATCATCCAGAACAAGAAAGAATTTCGTTTCTTTAATTTTTTCACGGATCTTGCTTAAAAGGGTTTGCAATGAAGTTGTATTTTGAAGGGATATTGTTGGATCGAGATCTTCAAGGATTGCTCTTGCAATTTGGCTAAGATCAAAGGGATCTGATACACACACCCAAATTTTTTTGTCAAAATGGGTCTGAATTCTGGGGTCATTATAAATCAGTTGGGCAAGAGCTGTTTTCCCTATTCCTCCCATCCCTACAATAGTGACTGTAGGAACGGAAATTACTTCTTCTTCTTCACTAGTTCCACTCAGCAATGTCCTTATTATGTCTTCTTTGACCTCATCTCGACCGTATAACTTTGACACATCCACAAAAGAAGTGCTTTCTGGCCGTTTTGGTAGCTGAATAATTTCTCTTTTTACCAATTCAAACTTATCTTTGTCTTTAACAATCTGGTCAAGCTCTTCATTGATATCTTTTATTCTGGTAGCAATCTCATGTCGCCTATCGACTTTAGAACCGAAGGAAAACCATGAAACAAAGGGACACAACTTCCGCTTCGGAACAGTAGTACTGGTTCCAACTCCATGATCTGCTTTTTGCAACTTCTGGACAGCAGTTTTCCAGTCGTCCAATGCATCTTCCATGTCATAAGAAACTTGTTTGAACCTTTCTAACCAAGATTTCAGACGTTTGTCCACATATTGTTTTTCCTCCGCATCTTCAAGCTCGTACTGGATTGCCTTGAAATTGCTCTCAAGCCTTTTGACCTCTTTCTCAACACCTCTCACCAGCCTCCACGCTTCGCTTGCTTTGTCAATGGTGATTGCAGACAGCTGCTCCAGGATCGTGGAAACAATTGCCTCGGCCATATCTTCAAAGAGTGAGGAAACAATAATTCATTCTACAGCTAGGATCGAAGGTCGTAAGCAGAGAAACCAGAATTGAATTTAATTCACTGGGTAATTTGAACGTCGGTTTTGAGATTTGAAAAGACTAAAAGGGCCAAAAGTGAGTCCAATAGTGAGTGGAGAGAGAAGAATTTAGTAATTTTTTTTTATCCACTTGTTTGATCATGTTAATTGTTAGAGGCCTAATTATAGTGACATTTGAGCAGCCTTCTTAATTTTTTTCACTTGTTTTTTCAATTCCCTCCCTCCGCAAACAGTGTGAAGGAGAATATATTAATAAAGTATTGTTGGAAAACCACTTCCGCCCATGGAAAGTGAAATTTCCTTTGGCTAAGCACTTCCTGGTTCTTAAACTACTTTGATATTTTAATTGGAAATATTGCCTCCATTTGATTCAACTTTGATTAGTGCCGGTAGATTCTTGTGGATACAACACAAGCTTGCTTTTATCAACACCTTTTGTCTGCTTTGCAAGATTCTCCCCGGCAGTAATGTCATTGATTGGACCACGCTGGTAAGTGGTGACTGGTGTGGGAGGTACCTGGTGAGCGTTCACATTACTGTAGTTTTCTGTAACGTCCATTATGGTTTTTTGGCATCGTATAGAAACCGGACTAATTTTATTTATGTTTATTTTTAAATGGATCATTTCTTTCTGGATACGTTTTAACTTTTTTTATAATAATATATAAAATATTTTTTAATTTTTTATAAAAATATATTTAAAAATTATTTAATTATCTCAAACTTTTAAATTTAAGTAAAAGATCAATTTATTTTTAAGTTGTTGGTATTTTTTAAAAAATGTATTTTCAAATAACTAAAGATATATATTTTTCAATTTAAAATTTTCAAATATGGTTATATATTATCTTTTGAAATATGCTTCTTAATAATATAAATATATATCTTTTTAAACCTCAAAAATCTTAGTGATATTATAAAATGAATTTTTTAATAGTTTAAATATATGTTATTTTAATTTTAAAAATTTTAAAATATAATTTTTATTTTTAAAAATTTCGTAATAATAATTTATTATTTGATTTTTTTAAAAAATTTAAAAAGATCAAATACTACATATATTAGAAAATCATAATTTATTTTTTAAGGATACTTTCAATGTTAGTTATATTTCTCTATTTTTGAAACTTTATGTTTGTAAAAAAATAATTTTTTAACTTATGAGATGCACTAAATTTTTTCTTATACTTCTATAATTTTTGATATACGAGATGCATAATTTTTTTATTATATTTTTAATAATTTATGCATTTTGCTTGTTAAAAAGTTAAAATTAATATTTTTTATTTCTGAAATTTTTATAAAAACTTTGAATATTTTATTTATTTAAAAGTGTATGCTTGGTTCTTATAAAATTTTTTTGATAATTCATGGATGTTAGAGTGAAGGAAAAAGATTGATTTGGTACAATACTCTTTCAAAATATTTTGACAAATGGAGGTAAAAAATATTGATTTAATTATTTAGGCATTGTTTGTTGGTCTTATTTATTTATTTAGGAAATGCTGTAAAGGTTTATTTTTAATTATTGATTTCGTTATGCTTTTTTTTTTTAATTATAAATAAAAGCAAATGATTAAAATACAGTACTAATTCTAACGTAAATGTTTTATATAAATTAAAATCATGTTTACTTATTTAAAATTAATTTTTTATAATTTAATTCTTTTATAATATTATTAGTTTTTTTTTTTCTTGAAAGCGAAATGCAAGTAGTAAAAGTAAAAAACTTTTTTTTTTTTTTTACCTTTGAAATTGATTATAAAATCTTGTAAATGGGAATTGACACATTCTCTTAAAATCTTTTCTAAACAAAATTTTAAACTAATTGTTTAAAATTTAATTCTATTACCTAAAATTTAAAATTATTTCATTTCAATTTTAACAGTAACACAATTTTGTATCACATGTAAAGTTTAAAATAAGTATAAAAATTAATTGGAAAATAAGTATAAAAATTAATTGGACAAATCTTATAGATGTGCTAAAACTCTTAAAAAAATGTATTATGAGTAAGCTATCACATATATTATTTAAATATTTAAAATCATTTTTTTTCAAATAAATAAAATTTAACTTAAAATTATATAAACTTAAAAGTGTGTAAATATGATTGCATTAGATGTATTTTTAGATAATCGATATCATAAAATAAGAAAAATGGAGGGATTAACATTTCTTGAAAATTAAAAAATTGTGCTTTTGAAAGAAATCAAGAAATGTTAATCCTTCCAGTTTCCTTATTTCATTTTATTGATTATCTAAAAAAATTTTTCTCTTTCTTCATCTTTATTTTCTCCCACTCATCTCAATTCAATATAAGCTTAAATAGGAGAAAGAATTTGACTTGTTTGAACTAGGGATATCAATTTTACTAAAAGCCTAATGAAAATGAAGATGTGTATTATATTATGAGGATCGAATGGAAATGGATATACGTTTTAAATTTTTGTTTAGTATAGGAATGGGGATAGATAATATAGCACATGTCTTATACACTACATATATATTTATTTATATTTAGTGAATAGATTTTCTTATTAAATAACATAAATTATTATTTTAAATTAATTAAAATTAATATATACTTTTAAAAAATATATTTTAATATATATTTATAAAAAAAATTACATAAATATACAAGGTAAAAGTAAAAAAAAAAAACTAAAAAAATAAATTTTAGTTTTTATTTTAAAAAATACTATAGATGTGGAGATTATCTATACACATTAAATACTTGTGGGAATGAGAATGAGAATAAATTTAAATTAAATACTTGTGGGAATGAGAATGAGAATAAATTTAAAATATCCATTAGGTACAAATATTAAAATGGGTATAATATAAAAATTCAGAGACAGAGATGAGTAATATTCTACCCGCTCTATAATCTAACCATTTACATCCTCAGTTTGCACTTCATAATTTAAAAAATTTTTATCATTAAATAAAAAATTATAAATATTAAAATTTCAAATTTCAAATTTAATGAAAATTTTTTTTTTATCTAATATAAATTGGGGTGAATGTTATAACATGGGCAAATATATGACAATGCAAATTAATAGACAAGGTTATTGTTTATAGGTAAAATTTTCAAAGTTACAAAAATGATATGGTTTAAAATTAAAAAAATATTGTATATAAATTTGTCATAAACCAAAAAATATATTTATTATTTAACATATCACATGATATAGTAAATTTTGTATTTTAGATATATTAAGACAAAATAAATATGACATAAATATTCGAACTATCAAATTTAGGATAAACTTACTTGAATTAACTATCCTAGAATTCTTCAAAATTTGGTTCTTGTATTTTATGTTTCCACTTATAATTACACATTTATAAACCTATAAGTAATTTTGAAATGTAAGGGCATGTTGAGATGAATAGATTAAGGGCTTTATTGAAGTTGCCATCTTGTAATTATGTAAAAATTAAAGGGATAAAATAACTTTAAATAATATTCAAATCGAATATATCACATACCTAAAAAAGCAAATTATCTCTATCTTATGTAAATCTAGCAGGAATCAAAGAAATAAAGCTAACAAATAATCACCAACCACAAGCACAAGGATACAAGTAATTTATGTGAAAAACCTCCTCAAAATAAAGAATAAAAAACATGAAAAGTAGTAAATAATCTTCATTATTAAATAATGAGAATATAAAGTTCTTTCTAACTAAAATTGGAGATATACAATCACAATGTCTTAAAATTAAACAATCTTGGTAAATAAATAATCTTGCAAGAAAAAATTAAAAAAGTCTTAGCAAATTTAAAGATTAATAAATACTCACCAAATTAGTAGGTAAAAAACTCAAAATCTGATCTCCATCGTTAGACTGAAGAATAATGAATCGTGAACATATTGATAAAATTTTAGCTCAATCAGACAACGGATTGACCTCGATCAAACTACTTGATCGAAACTGTACAAAACCCTATTTTCTCATTTTTTTTCTTTATTGCCACCACACCACTTTTTTTATTTCTTTTTCAGCCGTATAAGAGTTTAAAAACCTATAACCAAGCATGAAAAGACTAAAATGTCTTTGATGAATGGGTTTTGGTTTTAGGCCACCTCCACATAGAGGAAACAAATATTCCATTTTCCAACTATGTGGAGAGAATTACCATTCGACAATCAAATGACAAACTTTAAGCTTTTCCCTTGGTAGTTTTACTAGCTAAAAAGTATTATTCTCATACAAAAACTTTATCTTATCTTGTATGGCATCAACTCAGTTTTCCTTATGTTTATCTTCTATGGCCTCTGCATAACATTTAGGTTTTTCCCTATCATTTAGTAACATAAACTCATCAATAGAATGCTGTGTGAAAATGTTGTCAATCTCTAGTAAACTTTTTGAGTGGAACTTCTGGTAAAACCTCTGATTGAACCTCTGATATAGGTGATTATTTATGAGTACCATCACCCATTTCAACCTATGTAGGATAAATATCAACATCACTTGTATTATGTTGGTTATTCTTAACATTTTTAACTTCTATAGGCATATATATTAGAGGAACTAGATCTAAGTCAATCAAACCATCACTACATCATGGAATTGAAGTATCAGTCTTCTGAATATCTTATATAGTCTAATTTTCAACAAAAACAATATCCCTACTTTTCATAAGTTTTTTCTACACTGGATCATAAAATTTATAGCCAAACTCATCCTGGCCATAACCAAAGAACATACATTCTCTAGTTTTGACATCAAGTTTGGATCTCTTATCTTTAGGAATATACACAAAAGCCTTGCATCCAAAGGTGTGCAAATGATCATAGGACACATCATTGTTTGACCAAACTTTATCTGAAACATTAAAATCTAGAAAAACACATGGTGAAAGATTCAAAACATGTACAACTATAGTTAAAGCTTTACCCCCAAAAAGATTTTAATTACTGTGCTTGTGAAAGTAAATATTTCACTATTTTTATTAGTGTCATATTTATCATTTTAGTTAACCCATTCAACTGAAGAGTTTTAGAATGTGACCTTTAATGTTTAATACCCTGCTATCTGCAATACTCATCAAAAGTTTCAATGTACTCACCCCCATTATCAATCTTTATATATTTTAATTTCAAACCTGTTTCTCTTTTAACTAAAGCATGAAATTGTTTAGACATATCTAACACTTTGTCTTTTGATTTCAAGGTATAAGCCCATATTTTTCCTAATTGATCATTTATAAAAGTCACAAAATAGATGAAACCACCAAGTGTTTTTGTTCTTATAGGACTATAAACATCAATATACTAAATCAAGTATACCTGACTTTTTTTATGGAGGGATGTCTTGAATACAACTCTAGTTTATTTTTCTGTCAAGCAATGATTACACTTTTTCAAGGATACATTCTTCACCCCAGAAAAAAAATTTTTCTTGACCAAAATCTTTAAGCCCTTTTCGTTCATGTGACTAAATCGCTTATGCCAAAACTTAATTGTATTATCATGATCTATTGTATTAATAATGGAATCAAATACCTTAGCTTGCATCAAATACAATAAGGAGCACTTTGGACCCCTAGTGAAAATCATAGAACCTTTAGTGAACTTTCATTGACCAATACAAAAGGTGTTGCAAAACTCTTCATCATCAAGCTTTTTTGCAAAAATAAAATTCATGCAAATATCGAAAATATATTTAATATTTTACAAGACCAATGTAGTGCCATTATTGGTCTCCAAGAACACATCTCTCATACCAATGGCTTTTGTTGAGCCATTATTACTCATTCTAACACTCTTAAAATCACCAAATGTGTAAGATGCAAAGTAATTCTTTCGAGAAATAGTATGAATTATGGCACCAATATCAATCACCCAACTAGATGGGTGCAAGATTAACAACATCATCATCATATAAAATAAAGAAGTCATCCGTGATAGTAACAATTTTATCAGCATCATTACCATCACCATTCTTTCTTTTTTTTTTTATCCTTGTCACTATTATTGTCTCTTTTCAACTTTTGACAATATTTTCTTATATGCCCTTTCAGACCATAATAATGACATTCAATATTGGCAAATATGTTGGACTTACTCTTGTTTCTGTCTTTGTTCTTCGAACCTTTACTTTTATTCCTTCTCTTATTTTTTGTGACTAAAATCTCAGACTATGAAGAGAAATCCTGTGATTTTCTTCTCATTTCTTCATTCAAAATACTACTCTTAACAAAATCTATAGTAATAATATAATTTGGGCTGAGTTAGATAACGTTGTTCTAAATATCTCTCATGAGTTTGGTAATGTACTAGGAAGCCATAAGCCCTATATCTCATCTTTAAACTTGAGATTCATGTCAGTCAACTAATTAATAATACCTTGATATGTATTCAAGTGATCTGTCATAAGAGTTCTATCATGATATTTCAAACTCATCAATTGTTTAATTAAAAATAATTTATTATTTCTAATTTTTTAAGCATATAAGTCCTTAAGTTTGCTTCAAAAAATACGTGTATATGTTTCTCCACTAACATAGTTCAAAACATTATCATCTACCTGCTGTCTAATGTAACCACATACTGTCGATGAAACAAATTCCATCTATTTTATTTTCAGGCTTTTTAGTGGCAGACACAAGTAAATAATAATCCTTCATATAAAGTAAATCTTTCATATTTCATTTTCAGATATGGTAATTTGAACCATTCAAATTAATCATTCTACTTGTATTAGTTTTTATTATTCAACTCAAGGCGCAAATTAAATAGCCTGAGCTCTTATACCACTTTGATGGGATAAGATAACCTTAAACAATATTCAAATAGAATATATCACACGTTGAAAAAATTAAATTATCTCTCTCTTAAGTGAATCTAGCAGGAATTAAAGTAACAAATGAATCATCAAACCACAAGCACAAAGACACAAGCAATTTACATGGAAAGAAAACCTCCCCAACACGTGGAGTAAAAACTACGGATAGTAACAAATAATTTTTACTATCAAATAATGAAATATAAAGTTCTCTCTAATTAGAACTAGAGGTATACAACCATAATATCTCAAGATCAAACAATCTTGCAAGAGAAAATTAAAGAAGTCTCAACAAATTTAAAGATTCACAAATGCCAATAAAATCAGTAGGTAGAAAACTCAAAATTCGATCTCTACTGTTAAGATTGAAGAATAATTAGTCGTGAATATACTGATAAAATTTTAGTTCAATCGGATAATAAATTGACCTCAATCAAACTATTTAACTGAAACTACACAAAATCTCATTTTCTCTCTTTTTTTTGTCTATTGCTGCCACACCACTCTTTTTGTTTCTTTTTCAGCCATACAAAGATTTAAAGCCCTATAATCAAGCATTAAAGGACTAAAGAGTCCTTGATGAATGGGCTTTGGTTTTAGGCCATCTTCACATAAAGGAAACCAAGTCCAACAGAAATGTCTTATGTGGAAAATTTACAATAGACCAAATAGTTGACAATTGAACTTGTGGAGCTAATTTATGGTGTTGTGTGATTTGTCTTCCATGTTGGCTTGCAAAGGTGTTGCGATGACGATACAGTGGAGCTACATTGGAAACCATGGTTCAAATATGTCGTGCTTGTTGTTTTTCTTCACCACTCAAGTGAAAAGTATAGAATATCTTAAAGAGTTTGGCCTACCATTGTGATTGGCTCTTATTGTGTCATTGCATTTTCAGGAATTACAAGTATTGTTAGCATCAGGATTGACTCATTGTTTTTGCAGTATTGCTAACATCAGGATTTCGTGCTTTTGGTTTTCTTCACCTCTGCTGCTTTCTGACTCGAATGGTATCGATGCCAAATATAAATATGTAGCTTGTTTATATTATTTTCCAGCCATTGTCTAGCAGATTTCTAGATGAAGGGAATGCATCCAGAACTACCTTTCCAGATGTTGCAGCGTAGGCTTGAATAATATTTTAGTACAGACTTTACTTAAATCACACAATAAAGATATAAGTGAACAAACTGCAGAATAAACCATTTAAAAAGAAACAAATCCAAACATAACCAAAAGTAGCAGCAGCACACAAAGTCTTACAGATTTTGAACAATTATACACAGAATGTTTTTTTATTTTTATTTTTATTTTTACTTTTCAAGTACAAAATACATAGAATTTAACAATTTTTTTCTTCTGGCCATCTAAAACAGTAGTTTCCATTTTTTCACCATCAAGGTATCAGCTCACTCTGTCGACAATATCCCTGCAAAATATATGGTGTACTATCATGGAGCAAAGAGTATTGAGATATGGAATAGTAAAGTTTATTTCATGGAGGACATCATAATTCATAAAGCAAGTCCTTAAGTTTACCTGGCTTCTTATTTATTTTGATCAGGAGCTTCCGAACAGAAGTAGAACTGGTTTCAATTCCTTGATCTGCTGTTTGCAACTCCTGGGCAGCAATTTTCCAGTCGTCTAATACATCTTCCATGTCATAAGAGTCTTGTTTAAACCTTTCTAACCAATGTTTCAGACGTTTGTCTACATATTGTTTCTCCTCCACATCTTCAAGCTCGTACTGCATTGCCTTAAAATTGCTTTCAAGTCTTTTGACTTATTTCTCAACATCCCTCACCAGCTCCCACGCTTAACTTGCTTTGTCAATCGTGATTGCAGTCAGCTGCCCAGGAATTTAAATCACAGTTGCTTTTGCGTTTGCTTCGGGTTTATCACGATTGCGAAAATAATGAATAAAATAACGATAGTTACACTTATCACGGTTGTAAATTTTTTTTTTTAATTTTGAACAATTTATCATAAAATGAAATAAATAATAATTATAAACATGCTTATTATATTTAAAATAATTTATAATAGTTTAATTCTGCAATGTATATAATAAATATTTTAATTTTTTTAGTTTTGAGTCATAAATCAATATATATATTTAAAATATTGATAATTAATATATCCATGAATTTTGTCAATATAAATGTTATAACTACATATGATTGATGACAAATTATCATTATAAATTAATATTATAAATTAATCTAATTAAAAAGAATAATAATGAACATTTAAATAATTTTAAGTACAATTATTAAAATAAATTGATTAAAATCTAATTATACGGAAGATACATGTAAAATCACTTGTACATATCATCTTTCATTTTCTTTCAAAATTTTCATTTAAAATCTTCAAAATATTCTTAAAAATTTATTTCCCATCATTATTTGCTTTTGTTGTAAAATTTTTTATCTAAAAATATTAGGTATAAAAAAATTAATAATAAATATACTTAATAATATTAAATTTTATTATAAAATTATTTTTTAGATAATTAAAAATTAAATTAATTATTTAACAACTAACAACTCTATTAAATATTTATCCCAATCATAAAAAAACTTCAAATACCCATTTTCCAAAAAATAAAAAAAAGAGATGGCCAAAATAAAAAATAAAAATCAATTTTTATTTGACATCAACCTTCTTATTGTCTTTTTCTCTTTGTTCACTTTGCTTTTTATCTCAAAATAAAGTCACTCACAATCTTATCCAACCTCATTTTTGTTTTTCTTTTAAAAATTTCAACTATTTCCCTTTCTTGGATTGATTTGAGAGCTATTTGCAATTATTTTATGAAATCATACAGTTTTTAAATTGCTAAACTAAAGTATCTCATACCTTGATGAGATGGGTTTGACGGTTTTAAAGTTAATTTCTTTATTGGAGTTTCATCTTTATACTGTCTCTGTTTTGATTATTTTGATTAAAGTTTAAATTTAACTAAATAGTTTAGACTTGAAGCATAATATTTTTATTATTCTGATATGTGTTTTCATTTTATTTAATGAAAGAAAAACAAAAATAATGACTTTAACATATGTTATAATCGTATTTTTTCATTACATCATTATTTATGATCATAAACAATCATTATAAATGTAATTACTAATTACTCTTCATCGTAAATGAATAACGAAAACGACAAACGACATTATCACTAAATAACGGCCGTTATATTGCGTTGCAGGCGTTATTTAAAACCTTGAAATTGATCGTGGAAACAAAACCTCGGCCATATTTTAGGAAAGAGGGGAAACGGTGGGTACCTGGGTTGTTGAAACTAGAGAGACCTAAGAACCCACCGTTTTCCTCTTTCTGAAAATATGGCCGAGGCCATTGTTTCCACGATCTTGGAGCAGCTGACTGCACTCACGATTGACAAAGCAAGCGAAGCATGGAGGCTGGTGAGAGGTGTTAAGAAAGAGGTCAAAAGGCTTAAGAGCAATTTCAAAGCAATCCAGTACGAGATTGAAGATGCGGAGGAAAAACAATACGTGGACAGAAGTCTGAAACATTGGTTAGAAAGGTTCAAACAAGTTTCTTATGACATGGAAGATGTATTGGACGACTGGAAAACTGCTGTCGAGGAGTTGCAAAATGCAGATCATGGAGTTGAAACCAGTACTACTTCTGTTCCGAAGTGGATGGCACGTCCCTTTGTTTCATGCTTTTCCTTTGGCTCTAAAGTCGTTGGACGTCATGATATCGCCACCAGAATAAAAGATATCAATGGAGAGCTTGACCAGATTGTTAAAACAAAGAGAAGTTTGAATTGGTAAAAAGAGAAATTATTCAGCAACCAAGGCGGCCAGAAAGCACTTCTTCTGTGGATGTGTCAAAGTTATACGGTCGAGATGGGGTCAAAGAAGACATAATAAGGACGTTGCTGTGTGGAACTAGTGAAGAAGAACAACGGATTTCCATTCCTCCCATCGCTACAATAGCGATGGGAGGAATAGGGAAAACAGCCCTTGCCCAACTGATATATAATGACCACAGAAGTCAGACCCATTTCAACAAAAAAATTTGGGTGTGTATCAGACCCCTTTGATCAAGCCCAAATTGCAAGAGCAATTCTTGAAGATCTTGATCCAACAATATTCCTTCAAAATACAACTCCATTGCAGACCCTTTTAAGCAAGATCCGTGAAAACATTAAAGACAAGAAATTCTTTCTTGTTCTGGATGATGTGTGGGCAGATCATGGACAAGATTGGGAACAACTAAAAGCTGCTTTCCAATCTGACAAGTCGGGAAGTAGGATTTTAGTAACTTCTCGTAAGGATTCAGTTGCAAACCACTTGGAATCCTCCCATGTCTTTCACTTAGATCTATTGTCTGAGGAGATATGTTGGTTGATACATTATCAAAAGGCATTTACTGGAAGGAACCAGATTGGCAGTGAAAATTTAGAGACATTGAGAGGGCAATTGCAAAGAAGTGCAAAGGTTTACCACTTACTGTAAAAACTTTAGGAGGTCTCCTGCAAGATAAATTACGAAGAGATGAGTGGGAAACTGTTTTGAATAGTGAGATATGGAAATTAGATTTTGCACAACAATATAATTATACACCTTTATTGCTGAGTTATTATGATTTGCCCTCAGCAATGAGAAGAAGTTTTTTGTATTGTGCAACCTGTCCCGAGAGTTATGAAATTGGTAAAGACGAATTGGTCCAAAACTGGACGGTGCAAGGATATTTGAACTCTGATGACAATTTAGGGGCAGAATTAGAAGGTGAAGATTACTTCAAGTGCTTAGCATTTCGTTCTTTTTTCCAAGATTTTGACAAAGATGCTAACGGCAACATACTTTGCTGTAAGATGCATGACATGGTACATGACTTTGTCCAGTTTTTGACCCAATAAGGATTTGTCACAGAGAAGATAGTTGAAGATTTAACATTGGACTTATCTTCCAAAAAACCTCGTCATTTGAGGTTGGTGATTGAAAATAGCAGCTCTTCTCCTATGTCCATTTATAGCACGGAAAATTTGCGAAGCCTTGTAGCAGTTTCTCATCCACGTAATAAAACAACTAGCAGTGAAGCCTTAAAGAAATTGTTTAGTAGATCCAAGCATCTAAGATTATTGGAGTTTAAGTGGTTTAATCTATACAAATATGAAATTGCTCGTGACATAGGAAATTTGATTCACTTGAGGTACCTTAGCTTAATATCTTGCCATACAATAGATACTTTGCCTGAAGCAGTGTGTGTATTGCCTAATCTACAATCTTTGAATCTTAGAGACTGCCGTAGTCTTGGGAAGCTGCCAGTTGGAATCGGGAAATTGATTAACTTGAGGTATCTTTGTACTAAGGGTTGTCCTAGTCTGACTTACTATCCAAAAGGGATTAGAAATTTAACTTCTCTCGTGAGATTAAGTAATATCAAACTGAGAGCAGATTGTAATGATGCTCGTCGATTCAGTATTGGAGATCTAGAAAACTTGGACCACCTTGGTGGAAATATTTGTGTTGAGTTGATAGGGGATGCAATAGATTGGAATGAGGCTAAGAGAGCCAAACTTCACAAGAAGATACATCTCAAGCAAATGGAGATTTAGATCGGCTCTCCGCATGTAAAGAAACAGGAGGTCGTTCAAGCTTTAAACCCACCATCCAACTTGCCTGTGGTACTCTACGATAACTCGGGGTGGCTGATGAGGTATAAGATTAGAACTGCTCAAGCAGCTCGTCAATTTGTAAATGGCCTCTTTGGTGAGGAAAGCCCATTCTTCTCTAATAATATAGTTATCAAACTTGAGAAAAGAAAAAGAGTAAAGTTTAATTTTATCACTATTTAAGGGTGATAAATTTAGCACTCTTTTTAAAAGCAATTTTATCACTGTACTTTTTAATTTGGTTAAAAATGATCAAAATTAAGGGTAAAAAATATTTTATAAAATATCTAACTTTTATTTTTTTTTATCAAATTAAGATGTGCAATTAATAACAATTGTAGCATTGTAGGAAAAAAAATTATATTTGATATGTTTTCTGTATTTTGATATATTACTTTAAGCAGAGTGATAAATTTGAATCTTTATTTAAAAAAAAATGCTTTGCAGTAATAAAAATGTTATTCTAGCCAGAACATCCAATATGATGAGATGTAGAGCAAAGTAAGTTCAGAAAAATTTACACTTTGAAGTTTTCTTTTTCTCCACACTCAATCATGTTCTCAGTTAACACTTTCTTTACAGCACCAAAAAACTTATGTTTATTTTTATTGATATGCTGGGACGGGCCAATTTTTGCAGGAAGCTGGGAGAATACAACTGACTGAAAGAAATAAGAAACCAGGTAAACTTAAGGTCTTGCTTTATTTATGATGTCCTCCATGAAATTAAATTTACTACTCCGTAACTCAATACCATGTGCTCCATGATAGTACACCAAATCTTTTGCAGTGATATTGTCAACTGAGAGAGGAGATACCTCGATGCTGAAAAGGATGGAACTCACTGTTCTAGATGGCAAGAAGAAAAAAAATGTTAAATTCTATGTATTTTGTACTTGAAATAACAAAAATTCTGTGTGTAATTGTTCAAAATCTGTAAGACTTTGTGTGTCTGCTGCTACTTTTAGTTTATGTTTGGATTTATTTCATTTTAAACGGTTTATTCTGCAGTGTGTTCACTTGTATCTTTATCGTGCGATTTAAAGACTGCAATAAATTTTATTGTTTGGAACCATTTATGCTTGAGATGAAGGGTGGCTGATGCTATGTTATTGCAGTGACATTAACTAATAAACCTTAAGACATGGTTGAGATGAAGGGTACATGCTATGCTATTGCAGTGGTATTAACCAATAAACCAATAAACCTTAAGACATGGAAGAACTGATTCATATTGAAGATGCAGCTTTGCCGAGCATTATTCATGTCATAAAGATCTTGGGGAACGGAAATTCTTGGAAATTAAAGAGAAGCAAGAACAATGGTTGTCTATTTGACTATCCATGTCATAAAGTGTATTAATCACTTGTAACAACAATATTCAAATTTCAAACGCTGCCAAAGGTACACCGGTCAATCTTCCTAGAATTGTAATCAATTCCTGAGAGAGTTTCTAAAAGAGATCACTGCTGATTTTTTCTTTTCCAGAAATACTTCCAATTCCCAAGTTTTAAATTCTCTATATAAATAGTCGAGGAACATTGCTTCAGTTATTCCAAGAGTTCTATGAACACTTGATCCTTACCTGAATATTCTCTCTAGTTCCACTTCTCTTTCATTAGAAGAATGGATTCTGTAGATCAACTTCAGGGGCCTAAGTTTGTAATGGAGGATGGTACGACGGTGGTGACTGAAGTGATTACGGAAAAAACAAGACGACTGCACCGTTGCCTTGATCTTATCTTGCAGCATATTGTTGAGCATGAAGACATGGTTGTTGGTTTAGACATAACATGGTCTCCATCTTATCCAGATTATATGTCAACTTATCCAGATCATGTGCTACTCGCGTTCTGCACTCAGATTGGTTGTGCACTAGTAAGGATTTGTGGGGGTTGTATTTCTCATTCCCTAAAACAATTCTTTGACAACAAGGACATCCCTAAAACAATTCTTTGACAACAAGGACATAACATATGTTGGCGTTCATATCAAACATGATGTTAAAAAGCTGAGAAAACGTTTGGGGCTGGAAATCAGAAATGCAGTGGATCTTAGTGAATTGGTTGCTGATGTACTTCACCAACCACGTCTGGGTGCATTTGGTGTGAGAAGATTGGCATCTGAGGTTCTGTTGGTTCCATTTAAGGCGAGATCTTCAAGAATGGCCTGGGTTAATTTAGCGGAAGCAGATATCACAACAGACCAGATTGAATGTGCAACGATTGATGCTTATGCTGCATATAAGATTGGGAAGAGGTTTCTAGGAGTTTAAGTTGGAGATTCATATAGAACTCCAGAGTTTAAGCATTTTTTTCTTTGGAGTAGTTCATGTCATTAAGAATGCATGGTTGTCTGATAGATATGGCTTCTGACCTTCTGTTTATATACCATGTTATCCAATGCTTATTCAAAAGGCCTGCCATTTTTCCCAGTTTGAGATGAAGTGATGATTGATTTTTTTTTTCTCTCTCCAACCCAAAAATCATTGGATGAAACTTCCTTTGAAGCCACCATATTTACCACATTCTCCTTTCCTTAATCACTTTTTTTTTAATTATACTTTTTATAATTAACTTGAAATTTGCAATCAAATATATCATTCAACGAGTTTTTGAGATTTAAATTTTAATCTATATAATTTTTTTATTTTCAAACTGTGACTCTTTTCATATAAAAAAATCCCTTGTGGGAGTTTTATCGGTAATAAGAAAAAATGAAATAATAGAAGAAAAAGAATAGATGAAATAAATTTAAACGAGTCCAAACTCAAAACGACACCGCTGACATGAACAAAACGAAAAACCTCCTCTTTCCTCGAAACCCCGCAAAGTACATCAACTTTTAAATTCCCACTAATTCAATCCAGAAGAAAAATAAATAAATAAAAACTTTTCTCCAGAAAATCGAATACTATGAAATCCCCAAAACTCTGGGCCCTGTTTCTGGTTCTTCTGATTACGGTCCAGTCCAAGGCGGTATTGGGGCCTAAAGCTCAATCTTCATCGAAAGAAGCTTACGTGACGCTGCTTTACGGAGGTGAGTTCCTTTGGGGGTTACGGTTTTGGGGAAATCGTAAGGGACACTGGATCAACTAAAACATGGTTGTTTTGGTCTCCGACGGCGTCTCTGATTATGCCAAGAAACTTCTTAAGGTATATTTTGACGATCCGTTTACTTTTCTGTTTGTTTCCTGAGAAAATTACTAACCTCAAAGTTAATTACTTCATGTTTTTCTAAAAGAACGACTAAAAATCAATTTTTTTTTATAAAAATTCTATTTATGGAAAGTTATGAGCTTTATAATTAATGCTCTATTAGTTTGCTGGGAAGTGTTAGGCAAGTTTATTAGTACTTTTGTTGGTATTAAAAGTAATGTTTTAATTTTTGACATTTGTTTTAACTATTTTTTTCTTTGGTCAATAATTGGGCAGGCTGATGGATGAATAGTGGAGAAGATAAGTTTATTGGCGAATCCGAATCAAGTTAGGCCGAAGAGGTTTTGGGGTGTTTATACCAAATTGAAAATTTTTATTATGACTAACTACAAGTAAGGTAAAATTCCTTTTTGGTTTCTTGATGGTTCATTTCTGTTGGTTAGAGAAAATGTATGGGTTCGGCAAAGGATGAATGTAGTTGGGTTTTAGCTTATATTTGATGTACTTTCAGTTTATAAGATCTACCCACTGTCAATAGATAACATGCAACTATCTCATAAATGAGCAATTTTAAACGAAAGAAGTACTTGAAACAAAAAACCAATAAGTTTTTAATGGAAACTTTTAAATGTTTGTTCCTTAAGGTGGCGACTTGTAATTTTGCAACCTATGTATTGCATAAGAGATTGCTCACATCCTATTTTGAAACGTTGTGCTTTTTGGAGTAAAATCCAAAAGTAGAAAATATCTTTAGCTATTCTAGTTTTTTGAGTCCATTATTCCTTTCATTCCTATGTTCTTTCTGGTGGATTGCACTGTTTCACACTTGGAATTTGCATGTGTAGTTGTATATTTTGATGCGGATACTATAGTAGTCAAAAACATTGAAGATCTCTTTAAATGTGAGAAATTCTGTGCCAATTTGAAGCATTCTGAGAGGCTGAATTCAGGAGTCATGGTAGTGGAACCATCTGAAGAAGTTTTCAATGACATGATGGGCAAAGTGACTACTTTGCCTTCTTATACTGGAGGAGATCAGGGGTTTCTGAATTCTTATTACTCTGATTTCCCAAATGCCCATGTTGTTTTCCTTAATTTACCCGAGGAGGTGTTGAAATCCTGACCCGTTCCTGAGATGGAGCAACTCTCTACTTTATACAATGCAGATGTTGGTCTTTACATGCTTGCCAACAAGGTACTACCATGTACAATGACTTTAACATTTTGTTTTAAAACTTTATATGTCATGCTGCTGTACTGTTATTAGTCTTGTTTCACATGCTACATGGCTATGTTACAAGAATTAGCAATGAATAAAGAGTAGTTTCATTAGTAAAAAGATGAGAATAAATAGTGCCTTTAAAAATGTTTAAGGAATAGAAAAAATAATTTATGTTCAGTCTTTAAAGTGTGATCAGGGCTTGAAGAGAAGCTTGGTAGGTTTGGTTCAATTAGACAATAAATTTAATAGAAGAGAATAAACTGTATTTTCAATCATGATGAAGAGAATGATCAAGCAGGTTGCTATTCGCTTTCTGTCTACCTTTGCCTTGTAATCAAGCAGTTGAGATTCACAATATGCTGAATGATGAATATGATTGATTTTAAACCCTTTATTCGAATCCTCTTTATATGCATTATGATGACATACTTTTATGGACATTCTGTTGTATTTAGATCTCGAAGGGATTCCTTTCGGTTCTTTTCTTTGGTTGTCAGGACTTTCTTTGTTTAACCATACCATGGTGAAACTTATGCAAAAACAAAAAAGGAAACTAATTTCTGCTTTTGCTTATTATATTCTTATTTTGTGGTTAAGTGTCCTTATCCCTTTGTGCATTATTTTTGCAGTGGATGGTAGATGAGAGTGAACTTTGTGTTATTCACTATACACTTGGCCCCCTTAAACCTTGGGATCGGTGGACATCTTGGCTCTTAAAACCGGTTGATATCTGGCAGGTGTTATCAGACTCCTTGGCAAAATTATATGAAAATCTGTGATATATTTCCAATATGTTCTGTAAATAGGAAAAATGTCAATATAATTTGTTTGCTGATGCTACAGAATGTTAGGGAACAGCTTGAAGAATCCCTTCCTGGAACTGGAGGAGGAAAAAATCCGAAAGTTGAGCTTCTTGTCAAATTCCTTTTCCTGTGACCTTTTTGTGCTCTACTTTTTTGTTACTATCCTTCTTTTGTTCAGGTTAGTGGCTACAGATTATTATGCTTTTCTGAAATCAATGCATAGATGTTTTCTGTCCTGTTTCTAAACCATATTACTTTTGGCCAGACAGGGGTTCGCTTTGCAGAACTTCATTATGCAATCAGATCAGACACCTTTACTACATAATTAGGTCAAGTGGAACAGTTGTTTACACTGGTGTTTCTTCATCTTCTACCATTAATGCAAATGGTCAAGCTAGTTTCCTTTTTCATCTTTAAGCTGAATTCTTTCTGATTTCTTAAAATCCTCTTACCCTCTTTGTCTATGGAAATATGATGTAAACTTATTAATTTTTTACTTCCATTATTTGATGTGATGTTATCCAGTTTCTTAACGGTGCACAGTCCAAGGTGCCTGCCTACCTGGGTGGAATTTCAGTTTTTGTATGTTTTATGGCCGTACTGGTGTCCCTTGGAATTGCTATTGCAATTGTGCCTCGACAAGTGATGCCATGGACTGGTTTGATCTTGATGTATGAGAGGACGTTTGCAATCTTCTTTCTTTTGTTTGGAGTTTCTCTTCTTTTGATTTATCAGTGGGGAAGGAGAACAGCAACTCAATTGGGATAGTTGCCTCTCATATGGATTCTTTTGATTCTGATTCTAGAAAAGGTTTATTTACTTGGAACAAATACATAAATAATTGTGCCTGTGGTCATGATAAAGTATGATGTTATTCCCTTTTTATATGAATTTAATAATTGGTTGACAATTTTTGTGTCTTCTTTTCAGGTCATCAATGGCAGGCATCATCTTGTGATATTTTCACTTGGTATTATGGCTTGGGGATGGCTTGTTTGGCTATTGCTGCTCTGTCGTCACCTTGTATTTTTGGGATCAACGCTCTGTTCTTGAGGTAATTTCCATCAGAATATTCTTGTTTTCTTCTGTCTTTGTAAAAGACAACATTTTCAATGCCGTTTGGACTTTGGAGGAAAAAGAAAAAGGAAGACAATAAGTTGTTGGAGATTGCTGGCTTTAGTTCTTTATACATGCTTGTCATCATAGTTTCAGGAGTTAAAACCTTGAATCTAACGTTTGAAAATCAATTTTAATATTCTTGAATTAGTCTTACCAACTTTCACAGTTCATGACAATTTCACACCAGGCTGGGTCTGATGGTAGTTGGAGGGCTTGTATTAGCATCTTTCATCACATATGCTTCGGAACATCTTGCAATTAGGTCATTCTTGAAAGGTCTCGAAGAACCGGACACCTCATGATCAAGGAGTGCATGTTTCTTATGTTGATGGAAGGCTTCAAAATGCTCATGTTACTTACCAGCACTGCATTTTTCCTTCTAATTTGTATTCTATTTAACATACAATCACAACAGTTGACTTGTAAAATATTTCAGAAAATTTTGTCAAATTAGAAATGCATTTTTTTCTCCATTAGGTGTTTGTTTGTTACCTTGTTGTAAACAATAATCTTTTCATTTTAATAAAGAATGGCATCATAATTCAATGCTTTCACACCGTTTGCAGTAAGTAATAGAATTCTGTTTGGAGAAGGAATGAATTCAGAATTTCTTCCTTGTATGCACTTTCCAAAAATAGGCAATGAAGTTAGGATTTCTCATCTGCAACTAAAATTCAAGCATCAGAATTGTATTGTAAAATTTTCCTTTTCCTGCCCCAACTAGACCGATGCATTTTTTCATACAAAAGGGCCATTGGTTGAAAATAGGATTTGAATTTTAAACTTACTACACATTACTTTTTAAGGATGATTGTATAGTGCTAAATTCTGAGTTCGAACTGATGCTTTATTGATCTTTTTAAGTGATAATGTCAATTTTTTTTGTCATTGTTAAGGTGTTGAAAACAGTGGTGGTTGATCCATTTAGCCAAAATGGTGAAGATACAAGTTTCCAATTTGTTTAGCCAAAGTCATTAAAGAAAGAAGGGAAACAGTTACATATTCCAAATCTCATGAAGATTAATAGCTGTAAATGCAAAGAAAATCAAACTTTATCTTTGACAAATTCATGGAAGATTACATTCATTTGCAACCACCAAAATTACTTTTCCATGTAGGCAATGTTATCATATTCAAACTACATTCCAAATATTTATAGAAAATACAATAGGATAAAGGTTAGGAAATTGTTTAACAAATAACAAATAAATTTGTTGCCTTAAATCTCAAATTAATGATCTGTAGCACATTATAGAGCCATTTCCATTTACAAAGTTGGATATTTCTTAAGCTAAATTGACAACCAAAGATCATCAATGCAAACTTACTGTATTACAAATATAATAACTTAATATGTACTCAAAAGTCAACAAATTAGAAAGAGAAAGGACAAAATGCCATTGCTTTTTCAGGTGGGGTGTGAGGTGCAGAAGGGAGCTGATTGAGTTGCATCGAAAGAAGAGTCTAGGGAGTAAGACTTGAAAGAAAACAAAGGAACCTGATTCATCAGCTGAGTCATTTTGCCTTATAAATTCGTAACTCTATTTTATTGATGGTAAAAGGAGGCAACCCCCAATGCATGTAGAGGGGATGACATGATCAATTTTTGGTGATTCTTTGCGTCATAATCCATTATTTGCTGCTATGGAGGGAAATTAGAGGTTTAGTGCCTTGTAGTTGGGGTACAAATCATGCTTAGCAAGAAAAACGAAAAACTTCCCTCAAATTATATTTGTGCTGCTGGTTTTACTATTTTTGAAAACTTTGTTTTGGATATGACTGTTTCACCACCTTATTTGTCGAAGATTCATTTACGAATCCGATTGGAGGGCTTTCATCGAATTAAAGTATGTGTATTATGACTAGCGCTGAGAATCTTTTAATCGAATTATCAAATAGATTATAAGTGATATTATGATATTTAAAATTTATTATGTTAAATTATCAATTAATTTCAGATTGAATGTCTAATTTTAACATAATATATATATATATATCAAAACATGCAATTAAATAATTTGATTTCTTATGGTTCTGCAAATGTTACCTTCAATTTGTCTGCAGTCACAATCCTTTTCAAATGTTCTTCCATCCAATTAAGCATAAGACTAACCCCTAAATTGCAAAGTTTGCAAATTATAAAAAAAAAAAAAAATCCATGGATAAGTCTTCTACTTTTGATCAAATAATGCACTCTTAGCATTAACAAGGCATTAATTCATAATTAGCTGGTTTGCAAGCCACCTGTTCTGGCCGCCATGCTAATTTCCATGAACTGATTTATTTTTTCTTGAAGCCAGCAGAGCTTGCATAAGACATAGGACCTGACTTTTTGTTTCTTTTGATTATTTTTTTTTTGAAAAAAAATCCCATCTCTTGGTTTTTGCCATCAAAAAGCACTTTTGACAAAAGTCAAATTTATTTGATCGTAGTAGGAACAAGACAACTAGGCAATCCACCAAAGAAGCAAGCAAATTTCAGACCACTAAATTTTGCCACTGCCCCTTGAAAGTCAAACCAATAAGTGGGAATTTAGCTTCAAATTAAAAAACGAGGCAAATTGGAAGGATTCCCATATCCCAACTATTGGAATTTTGCTTCTTTGCGAGATCTGAATCTTCTTTAATTCCAATGAACTGTCATTGATCTAATCCACCATTACTGTTAAAAAAAGTTTAATTGTATATTAACTTGCTTCTGAGTCTTTGATGAGTCATTAACCAATAGAAAATTGTTAATTGATGGATTAATTTTCCAACTTATTTTTCCTTTAGTTGTGTCATTTCCATTAATATTGAGACCTGTAGCTGCTAACTTAACTTTAATGATGAAGTTATGGACTTTATCATCATCCTTATCCTAAAGCTAAAGTTGATGACAACTTTTTATTGTAAAGATTGCAGAAAGCTACAAAATCTGCACATTGCATTCTGGCTTTTAGTCTAACAAGAGAATATTGGAAAGAACACAGATATCATATTCATATGGAAGGGATATTGGTATCTTCTGTTCAAAGTCACTTATTGGTATATTTTATATGATCTCAAGAGTTTTGGTTGAATAATCTGAATTATGAATAGGAAAAGAGGAAATTACAGTCGATGACCGACACATGACACATTCGTTTAACTTATAATAAAAAATAGAATATAAATGAGATATAAATTTACATATATTATCAAATGATTTATTGGTAGAATATAAATTCGATTTTTATATTAAAATTTAAATCTTGATAATTTTAAATATGTAAAAAATTTATGCATCTTGAATTTGATTTAAATAATTTTTTTATTTTTCAAAATTACGCACTGACTTAATTAATGCTCAATGTTAAAAGAAAAATAGAGAGAGACAATGTTGAGAAGTTTACAAATTGTTTATCATAAACTTGTAGCTTCTATATTGAAGACTAGTTTTCAGTGTCCTCTGAAACCCAAAAGGCTGGAGCCCCCTTGAAACTTATCAAAGGTTATCCTTTTTTTTTTTTTAGGATCATGTTTTCATTGATCCGTCCATTGCAGACAGCCTTAAAATTTCACTATTTTATAGGTTATCCAATATCCATTGAGTTTCTTCCCCAGCAGCTATATGGGATGATCATGAAACAGTAATCATGATGATTCGTCTCGATCACAGCATAATAAGCCCTACTTTTAGTTCAACAGCAAGATTCCTAAAATCTCTCTTTATTTTGGGGTTGATGTAAATATGGAACTGGATATTCAGCAGAGTAATACAGCTTATAATACTTGGGTTACAACATGAAATTCTGATTACTGACATGAATTGAAAAAAAAGTTGAGCTTTTCATGTTTTAAAGCTGATAGATTAACTGAACACCTGGAACCCATATCATTACATTATTTAACCAGCATTTTCCTGCACTGATTCATAATTCAACCATGGAATTCTATGAAGATTAAAACTAGCAGTGGGGCTCTTCTCTTGAATCATTTATCAAATACTACAAGATTCAGTTTTTATATCTGTCAATATTAAATGTCAAAACCAGCTACTCAAATTTTCGGAATTACTTTTATTTTCCTCCATCAGGTTTTCCCCTGGAATGAATCCAGGATATGACCTGGAATATTTACCAACTAAAAGATCCTTAAACTTTTCTAATGTTCATGAATCATGCTGCAGCCGGGTTTTTCAAACTAAAACCAAATCCCTGGAATATTCTCATTCACAGGCTAAAACATTCTTAAACTTGCAGTATTTTCAAACTAAAACCAACTCAAGACTTAGGATGTAGATATTCAGGATAAAATAGTATGATGATGAATGTAAGTGATGAGCAAGAAAAAAATAACTAATGTCTTTCACAATTCATAAAGTTTTTATTCTCTTACAGTATAGGAGGAGACTGAGACAAGAACTCAAAGTAAAAAAAAAAAAAAAAGAAGAAAACTAAAACATGTTTGGTTGTTAAAAGACATAGTGATCAAAGAAGAGAAGTATTGGAATCTTACATGAAGGCCAGATTCCAAATCTTATTCATATAATATCCTCCATTTTCTAAGCAACCAAACATATCTCCGTTAAAAAAGAAAACCCAAAAGAAACAAAGGAGGATAAGCCAAGCATTAGACTTGCCTAGAGGTTAATATTTCCTCGAAGCTGTGATCATATCTTCTTAATTTGGTCCAATTATTTAGGCCATGGCTCAAATGCAAAACCATTCTTGGACAGTATAACAATACCACTGAACATGAACAAAATTTGGCCTCGAATATCTTCTGCAAGAAATTCCATGGTCATCATCTTCTTCTCCTTGATCCAAAATGTGATAATTGAAACCCCAAAGAAAATTAAAAATCGAAAGGGAAAATATTTGAGAGGACGAGAGAACCTAGGTAGAGATGAGGGTGAGAAAATTCGAGAGTGAAAGCTGATTACCATATATAATTGAGGAATGAATGTATAATATTATTTCCTAGTTCTTGATATGTGGGACAGACGAACAAGAGCTAATTAAAGATTAAAATAATGTTTAAATAAAAATAAATACAAAGTTCCACGTACAAGTGAGGGCCTACTTCACATGTTTGCATGTGTTATTATATTAAAAGTAAATTAGATTAGTTAACTTAAAAAACACTTTATTAAGAATCTAAATTTTATTTCATTCATGTAATTATACTTAAAAGATAATATTTAATATATTTTGAGTTATCTCTTTTATATAAAATTTTTTTTTTTATAATTTTAGACTGGGGATCTTATAAGGTGAACCATCTAAATGTAGGGTCCATTAATTTCAAATTAAATTTAGATAATTAAATAAAATATGGGAGAACAAAAAACACTCAAGGAAATTATACACGTGGAGCAATGTAGTAACTTATTATTTTCTATGACTATAGAAAAATATTGTTTATAAAATTAATTCGTACAATGTTTTCTTCTAAATCATGATCTATATAAAAATTTGGGTTTTTTTTTTTTTCCATTATTTTTCTTTAATATATCTTGGTCATGTAACTTTGCAATAAAGAAGAAAAAGAGGCACTAGTGTCTATCACAACAGGCTAATTTCCATATTTTAGAGGTTGAATGAATAAAAGTAAAGAGGAAAGTTTAATAAAGATTAAAGGAAGTGAAAGAGAGATTGAGATAGGCAACATGACGATGTTATGTTCTTCCAAGAAATTAATTGCATGATAATAATTTTTCATATAGACATGGTTTTTTTTTATTGTTTTCTTTTAAAGTAAATATAATTTTAGTTGATCTTTTGTTATACATATCTTGTATAATTTGTTCATTTTATAGAAATTGAATTTATCTATAATTGACCTATGAAATGTTTTATAATTAATTTTTTGCAGAATTTTCACACTTCATGCATCTTGATCAATTTTTTTTGAGTTAAAAATTTTATTTTTAATTTTATGCTCACATAAAAATTTGTTTCTTGATTTGGAGGGCAAGTATTTTGAGTCAATCACTCAATCTCAATCATCAAACCAAAAAAATAAAAAATAAAAAAAAAGAAAGAAAAGAAAAAAAAAAGATTTCCCCTAGGAAAGAACTTTATCCCATCCAACAAAATAAAAATTAGCAATAAAAATTATCAGATAAACCCAAAATTTTTATTCAAATTAACACCTTGCCTTTCTTAGCAATATCTTAAAAAAATAATTACTATATTATAAGGTGTAAATGAAGAACATTAAAGATGCTTCATTAAATGGACGGTGAAGAAGGTGATATATAGTTTAATCCAAGTTTAGAAAAGTAAAAAAATATTGGTTATTGCAATTTAGGTCAGATTCCATGTGCTAATCCAAGGAATTAATTTTTTTTTAGAAAAAAATTACTGTAATCAGAAAGAAATTATAAATGTTGGAATTTGAACAATTTTTAAAAATATCTTATAAAAAAATTAAAGATGCTTTGTTAATGAACAGAAGAGAAGGCCTAATGTTAGGATATATTTTAATCCAACTTTAAAAAGTCAAATTGTATGGAGCATTGGATTAATTATTATTTTATTAGGATTTGGAACAGTTTGCAATTTAGGTTTGATTCCAAGTGCTAATCCAACTAATTTTTTTTTTTTTACAAAAAAAATTGCAACTTGAAAAAAAAAATTGCATATTTGAATCTTGAAGTGTTTGTTAGAATTGTTGCTTAAGGTCATCAACTAATTAATAATCTTACATTAGTCTCATAAAAAATATTTATATGGTTAATATATATAATTAAAATTTTAAATTTGTCTCATGTACAAAATTTCTAGATTAAACAATCTCTAGAATTTCTTATTTCTAGGTCTGGTTCATGCATTTATTCTTAATTTTAAATTGTCATACAAATAAATTATTATATTTGGTGATATTAGAAAGAAGGAACAAATGCCATTGATAAAAATAGTAGGGTCGATTAAAAGGCCATTTAATTTTGATTTTTTATTCCCCAAATTCTTTTGTTTTCTTTAAAATGTTTGAAAATGGAAGAAATCAATTAATAGGTTCTTTTTTATATATTTTTATAATGAAAAAATGTTAGTAATAAGAACCAATTGTTGTTGGACAAGGCAATTGAATTCTTAACCAAAACACCAAACTCCATTAAAAAAGCATAGTTAGTGCAAATAATTATTAAAAGCTCCATAATAATCACATCAAAATACAAAGGATAGTGATATTAATAGTTAATCCCACTCAATTAAATCTATTAATTAAAAAAATAATCATGATTCTCTTGCAAGTAAACATTGGTGCCCACCAGACCATGTTTTCCACCAAACACCATTTTCCTTGACACCAACTTTTACATATAATAATTTATTATTATTATTATTTTATGAACACAACTTTTTTGCAGAGCTAAGCAATGATATAAAGTTACAAACCCCAAATAAATAAATAAAATAATTCAAGAAAAAGAATTTTTTAAATTGCCTAACTTATTCTTTTGTCTTCAATTAAAAACATAAAATGACAGATTAGGTTTGGGTGGGACATATGAAAAAAGAAAAAAATTCAATGTCTTAATGAAAGAAAGAGAGTGATGGTCAACTTGTTTTCTCATGTTTTGTCTTTTTTTTTTTTTTTAATTTGATTTGTTTAATGCTTTAATTATGGAATGTAGTTTAAGTGCATGTACCATATGAACTAAACAAAGGTGAACAAAAATTAGGAATGGGATTTCATTAGATCTTATCATCTTATAGGTTTGAACACTTGAAACATTGATTTTAACACTTGAATTAAATCCAATAAGATCTTTAATTTTTTTTTTTTGAGACCCATGATTTTGTCAAACCAATCTTTGAATGCCAAGTACCATTTATCTGAGATTACTATAAACTATATTTTTTTAAAAAAAATTCTATAACACAAGGTTATCTCTAAATTTTACTTGAGGATCTTAATAATCTTAAAAATGCATTATTACACGTCACCATATACCTACTCTCCAAGATTTCTATGTTGTCCTAATGCATCATCAAGATCTTTGACAAAATAGAACCATATTGATTAATTTTAAGGGAGCATTTGATTTGAAAGAACGTAAGATTTTTTATTGAAATCTTATTTTTTATAATTTAATTTTTTAATTTGGTTTATGGAATATAATTTCTAAATTTTTTTTAAAATTTTTAATAGTATAAAAAAAAGTAAGAAATAAAAATTTCTTCTCTATTTAAGTTTTTTTAGATTTAGAAAAAAAAGTAAAAGTTTTACCTTATTTGCCATTATTTAATTGTATTTTCAAACTATATTATTTTTTTTAGTCTCGTAAATATGATTTTTGTTATTTATAATTTTAACAAAAATAATGTTTTAAAGATAAAAATGTAGTGAATGTTGAAAATACATTTTTTAAATTATGAAATTTTAAGGTTAGATCATATTTTTAAGATAAAAACGTAATATATAAAACTTTAATTTTGAAATTTCAAAATTTTAATAAAAATTATGTTTTTAAGATAAAAAAATCGTAATACACGTTGAAATTATATTTTTAAAATTTTAATAAAAATTACATTTTTAAGATAATAAAAATGTAGTTAATGTTAAAACTTTATTTTCATAATTTTAAAATTTTAATAAAGATCATATTTTTAAAATAAAAAATGTAGATATGTTGAAAATATGTCTTTGAAATTCTGAAATTTTAATAAAGATTACGTTTTTGAAATAAAAACGTTATAAATGTTGAAATTGTATTTTTGAAATTCTAACAAAAATTGCATTTCTAATATTTACATATTTTCTTTGTATAGAGACAATCAACATGATGATAATAATTAAGATTATAAGTTTATCTTTATCGAAAATACGAAAAATTTATTTTTTAAAATTATTTAGTTTAAACAAATATAACATACTATTCACATGTTATTCAAATATCAATGTTATAATTGTCACTGTATAGATGTTATAAAAAATAATATAGTAAAAGATTTTATTAATAGTACAGTAAAAGACTTTATTAATAATCTCGCATTCATTTAGGGACGGTAATCAAACCCTACCCGACCCGATATTATTAAAAAATTATTTTTTAATTAATTAATTAATTATTTATTTATATATATATTTATATAATGACATTTTTAAATATTTATATTTAAAAATAATATTTTATATTTTAAAAAATAATATTTTATTAATTTCGGGTAGAATCGGGTACAGTTTACATAATGTCGGATCGGGTTCAGATTTAATAAGCATAAAATCGGGTCGGGTTCGGGGCGAGCAAAACCCACCCCGAACCCAACCCGATGACATCCCTACATTCATTTAAACCAAATACAAAAATCTTACATTTATTAAATTAACAAAATTAAAAAATCACATTCCCCTTTAATGTAATTTTCTCCCGAAATAATTTTACTTTAAAAAATCGTCCATTTTATTGATAGGGTGAGCGGTTGGAACCTCCATTTTATTGGTTTTAGCTCCTAAGTCCTAAATCTTTTTTTAGTTTTGTATTCATCCATGTCAAATACTTAAATGTCTAAATGTCTACAAGTCAAATTCAAAGATCAACCCTACTCAAAATCCTTTTGTCATGTTTTCTTTTTGCTTTTTTATTATTTTACCAAAAAAATGTAAAATTTTCTTAAAAAGTTTGCAAGTAATGTAAATATTAAACTAATAAAATTTAAAGTGAGATAATAACTAAATTTCAGTGGCAGCAAAATTGAAACTTTACTTAAAACTTGTGGTAATTACATAATATTGTCAAAAAGGTTTTTCCTTTAGATTTGAATGGGGGACGGCTGCCCAATACTATCAAAAAGGTTATTTGGATTGCTGCCCCCCATTGCCCCCGTTGTATAATAATTCCTTCATCTGTCCTAACTAACATGAAGATGATGCATGCAAACATATAAAAAAGAACAAAAAGATTCTCTACCACCCCAAAACGAAGGCATGAATGTCATCCCAACCAGAGGCAGTGTAAAGAATTCCTGTTTGCCCCTTCCAAATACAAGGGCTTCCTTCAGCATATTCCTTCTGTTTCTTGACCAAGCCAGGGAACAATGGGACAAAAGAAACACCATACTGACTCCCCACTCTTCTTAGGCTTGAACTAGACCCAAACACAATACCAATATCTGCTTTCAGTAGACAAAGCAAATCACCTATGGAGTCTCCAATATAAACAGTCAAGTTCTTTCTGTCATTGCTACAGTCTTGTAGGATATCATTGAAAGCTTGAATCTTGTCAATAGGTGACTGGACTTTCCTAACAATTTCACCCGTGGATACAGATTCTTCAAAGCTCAACTCATTTGCATGAATGTTCAGAACATCTAAACCTCCTGCTTAAGACGAATGAGTAAAGAAAATAATTTCACTTGCATTATAATAGACTTTCGATCAGTATTAGCAGTCAGGGGATAGATTCAGACATTCAGTTTCCAAAGAGACACGATATCATTACATCACATAACACTCAACAAGGCACTTGAAGCAACTGATAAGATAGACGTAGAATGATGAAAGAGAGCAATTCACCAAATTATAATGGAATGCTGAGAGGGAACTTACATACCTGAAGAAAAAGCTGCCTCGATGAGATCACCACACCAACAATAAGAAAGAACATGGATATTGGCATTAAGATTGTCATTCTTTGCAATTTTTTGAAAGAAATTAATGCAACCATCTTGAAGAATCAGTCGTTCACCAGCTCTTTTAATGTCTTCAAGGTTTAGACCCTTAAGTACCCTTGACTCAATCACTCTAGAATTTGCCCTTATCTCAAAATCTGAGAGTTGCTCAAGTGCTTTATGCAGAGCTTCATAGTTGAACTCCACTGCAAAACGACAGGCAGGAAATAAAAATCAATATCAAAGGAACTAATAGAAATGTTATCCAGGATATCTTTTCGAAGATTAAGAAAATAGTTCAAACTTTAAAGTGTTATTGCAGTATATTGCTGTACCTTTCTCAGGGGGCAAAATGCTTTCTATGCAATGTTCATACTCTTCTGTGAATTGTCTGGAAAGTAGACCCCATGCATTCCTCAGCTCAGTAGATGACATCCTAGCAATTTGACCTTCCAGTTGGTTCTGATCAGATTTTGGGGCTGTTACTATTGCTATCTCTGCCAAAATGGCAGATGAATCAACAACTGAGCAAGTAAGATCAAAATCAGAAAATATTATAAGACGATCTTGTGCAGGGTCATGCTCCTTAGCCAGAGGAACAACAGTGGGCTGACTAAGCAGTTGAGAATAGAAGAACTCTATTTCAAGTTTCATGGCTTGGTGATAAAGCTTCTCAATGATGTTTAGTTCCTCGCCTGTCAAAGAGACACTAAGTTTATCCAGCAAGTCTTCGGTTTGCAGAGCTGATGCCTAAATTAAAAGAATCAATAGTTGAGCTGTGGGATTTTAAAGGCCATTAATTTAATGATTTTTCCTCCAAGGCTGTAATAAGCATAGTATAATCAAGTTGACTGCTAAACAAGTAATGCAATCAATGCCACACCTGAAAACTTTCAGACGAATAAGTCTCAATCCACTTTTTGTATGGGTGATCATGCTCATTGGGTTCTAGAAGTGCCTGAAACTCCTTACCCAAAAAGGCATACAGCCTCATACAAGGTGTCATGGCCCCTAGAGTGTAAGCTGCAATTTTTGTTTTCTCAAATGGGGTGGCAAGTTGTCCTGGAGCTTTTAGTCCTTCAACTTTCCCAGAAGCTGTTGCCAGCAAGAATTCTGTATACTTTAAAGTTGCAGAATTGACAGGGCTCTCTTTAACACAGTCAGAACCCCACTCCTGCAGAACTCCAGCGTTCAGATCACGAGGATACTCTAACAAGACAAGAACTAAGGAGATGTTGATATGCATATGAATTATTAAGTAACTATCTTAGAGTGTAGATGAAGCTTCGTAGAATTGTAAACAGCATAACAAGGTAGATAGTAACTATTCAAAAAATATGATTATCTCCTTAAACTCTTTATAAGATTCCTCTGAGCTTCGTAGAATTGTAAACAGCATAACAAGGTAGATGGTAACTATTCAAAAAATATGATTATCTCCTTAAATCTCATTATAAGATTTCTCTGAGTGATGATTTACAGGACTTATCATATGAAAGTCGAACCCTCATCCAATCAAAACTTGTCATCCGCTAAAAGTACCAAATA
Source organism: Durio zibethinus (assembly GCF_047325235.1). Lineage (NCBI taxonomy): Eukaryota > Viridiplantae > Streptophyta > Magnoliopsida > Malvales > Malvaceae > Durio > Durio zibethinus. Next base: position 2,067,775 of record NC_143175.1, read on the forward strand.
TTTCATAGGCTAGCCCTCTATATCATCAGACAAAAGAGGAAAATGAAATCCAACGAATGCACCTTTCATGTCATTAAATAATTGAATAATGAAGTTAGATAGTGAGTACCATATACGATCAAGACTGATTTAGTACAAAAGCTCTGGATTAAATTTCCATGGTAGCATCTCCTGGACGCCAATATATTCCTAGTAAATCCTGTTTTAACTAGTTGGTGATACAATATTTTACAAATCTACGAGAAACAGCAATAAAAAATGAAGTTCAATTTCCTTTTTTCATCTCAACTTTTCCAATGATTGAGCATGTAATATCCAACAGAAAAGAAGAATCCTTTTATCATACCTGTACAAAAGAATCATGCATTTTTAGCTCCTCCAAGACACCCTTCCTTAACTCAGAGATTGCTAACTTTGCATCATCATCATCTGCACAGTCTTCTGCCAATTCACACCTAAAATCCAGATTGAAGAAAACAAGAAATCAATTAAGAACCTACGTATAAACAGCATAAGGCAATTCTAATTAAAACTAGTGAAGAGAAAAAGATAGTCTTTTTAAATCTACCAATACATGTCAATTTAAATTCTAGAAACTGAAACTCACCTCAAGCAGTGTAATTAGTTTTTTCCCAAATAATAACAATATAAGTCTCCAATTGGTTGCTGAGAAAGCTGGCAAAAAGAAAAGAAAGTAAACATCTGAATAATTACTAAAGCAACCAAATGGTGCTTAGAAATTAAAAGTTCATTCATCTTCTTTTTGTACACTTTCTCAGCAACCAATAACTAGGAATGAGTTGGAAAATATCTATATCAATCGTAAAATAGAAACTCAACACTCAAATATCAACAGAGTTTCATATAAAAGAAGATCTCGGTTTACAATCACAAATTCCCACTTTTCACAACTCAATAAGGGATGTAAAAAATCATAATGCTGTCCCTTACCAGAATATCAGCAAGTTAGCAGGGGCATGCACTAATTCTACACCGTTGAAGAGTTGAAAATTAAATGTTGATTCTTCAATTTTATTTTAATTTTGAATTAAATGCAACTAAAAATAAAGCAGATTTATCAAACCATTTCTACATAAATCTTTGGCCAGATAAGATTAATAATAAGTAAAAATCAGAACTTCATGTCATTCCAAAGCACGCCAACTTGTAACAATATAACAAACTAACCAATTCATAAATATCTAATTTAGATGTAGAAAAGAAAATATCTTCATAATTTAAAAGATTCATTGTTCATCTTCATTTTCTTCTGAACCAATTAACCATTAAAAGGAAATATCAATCTCCATACGCAAAAGCCAAGATTGAGATTCCAATTCCCTTCCCCATTCTTGCACCCTCAAAACAACTACACAATAATACCAAATAAGCAATAAATCTGTTACAGGCTGTTTGAAGGATTGGACTACTTGGACTGATTGGGTATTATTGAAGTCCAGTCCAATAAACATAAACTTATTTTAAATGTCTGTTAAGTCAGTTAATATGGGATTAGTTACCGAGGTGCTAAGTACAAGGGGGTCGTTGTATTGGAGTGATATATGATGTATTGGAGTGACTGAAGTCGGAAGAATATACAATATAGAAAAATTCTTATTTCTTTCTCTCGATTCTTCTTCTCCTGCTTCTTATCAAGTTGTGCAGGTATTCTGCTGCAGCTTCAACTTCATCATCCCATTTAGCTCATATCAAAATCGAACAAAAATGTAAAGTGCATCTAAAAAAAGCCTCCCATTTCTAAGTACACCCTTTAGCCGCTAGAATCAGATAAAAAAGGAAACCCAAGATTCGATTATCCAAAAAAAAGATAAAAATCTATACAAAAGATCACAAAATTAACAACAAAGGAAAACTCGGAAACAAGAAAAAAAAAAGCTGAAAAACTCAAGCTTGTGAGTTGTGACTACATTTCTTTAACAAATGGAAGATTAGAAGAAAACCCAAAAATATATACTCCAAACCAAACAAAACCCAGATTGAAAATCCATCAAAAGACCAAAAAATTGAGGGAAAAAAAGACTCACGCTTGAGCAAAGGCTTTGAGAAAGTGTACATCTTGGGCAATATAATGACGAAAGGTGTCGATCTTGAGAGACCCAGACGCCAAACAAAGAGCAAAAGGCGAGTAAAGGGAGAGCACGGACTCTCTACGAAACTTGATCCAGAACCTTCTCGCTATACCCTCCTCAGTGGGGATAACGGCGGCGACAGACTTTGGAGGGATCGCCATCGGATTTGACGATCTCCGACTTGGTAGAGGTGGCGATGAGTAGACTCGGTGCTGGGATCGGGCGAGTCAGAGATTGGGTAGGGAGAGGAAGAAGAGAGTAAGCGCACCAAAGAGAGGGAGCGTTGGCAGTTGCTTTTGTTGGTAACAGGAAGGAAATAAGTGTGAAAAGGTTAGGAATGTAATTTATTGCAGGCTAAGATAATCTTTAGTGACACAATTATAAATTTGTTTTTAAAATAATCTCTTAACCATTAATTTTTAATTTAATAACTTAACTATTAATTTTTTAAATTTAAATAAATATTTTTGTTATTCAACCGTTAATATTTAATAATTTATTGACATAACACTATTACGCAAGCTCTCAACATCACATAATTTTTTATATCAATTGTTAATAGGCCGTATAGCATGTCAAATAAAAAGATACTGTCATGTGATATATAATTATTGATAAATGTAGTTATCTCATTTCATTATTAAAAATTAATAAATGATAAAAAATTTATTTAAATTTAAATATAATTAATAATTAAATAATTATTTTAAAAATATTCATATAATTAAATGATTAATTATATATATTTTTTTATTTAAAATTTTTTAATATTCAATAATCATTTTGGATTTTTATTAATTCAAAATTTAATTGAGTCAAATCTCATAAATCAAACTCTTTAAAATTTATTTTTTCATTCATAATATTCAAAATTAAAATTTTGCTTAAAAAAATCAAACTCTTTACTATTTGAACCTACAAGTATCGCTTATATTTTATCTACTTGTACGTGATGTGAAAATTTGTTTCTTTGTTTTTGGTTTTTACAATATTCTTTTAAATAGTTTTGCAATTTTGGACTACATTAATTGGATTTTTTTTTTCTTTTTTATATCTACTTCCACAGCAATAAGTGTTACTTACTTCAATGGCAAAAAAATTACATACTTTAATTTTTTTTCTTTCTATTTTGTTTTTAATATTTATTTTTATTAAAAATTAAATGAAAAATTCGTTTAACCTTGCCAGTAACTCTTAAAAAGAAACCATGCAAGAAGCTAAATTGGAGTATTAAATTATGATAGGACTACTTGAACTCAAGTTATTCTTTTAAAGAAATTGCAATATGAAAAAAGAAAAGAAAAGAAGAGATTGTATGTGATGAAATTTAAATTTTATTTTTTAAACCTTAAGTTATTTTGATCAATTATGGATGTTACTTGAATTTTTATAATTTTCAAATACATTTTATTTATAGATAAACTTTGATTTACTTATATTTTCATAAGTAAACATATAAGTTAATATATTAAAGAATTCATTTTTAATATATTAACATTGGAATATTTTAACTTTATAAGAGAGTTAAAGATTATCATATATTTCATATTTTTTTTATTTTTTTTATTATACTTAAGATATATGTATCATTCTATTAATTTTATTTATGAAGTTAAAAAATTATATATCGATCTTTTTAAATATTCATATATATATATATTTGAATATAACATCCAAATACTTTTATATCTATTTGAAAGAATGGTTTTTTTTCCTTTTTCTTTTTTCTTTTTTTTTTTTTTTGTGTGCATGGAAAGATAGTATCTATGTATCCAAAGAGGAAAACAAAGGCTGATATTTGATTTTGAGCATTATTTCACGAGAGAAATAATGAAATCATAAAATTTCAGATTTTCTTTTGAGGAAGATGAAGTTGTACATATAAGATTACAAAGAAATTCTGAAATTTAACTCTCAAGGCTTCCTTTTTTCTGGAATTGACATACAAAACTAGAACCTGTCTAAGTAAGTTAATTCAGCATTATTATTATAGTATAAAAAGAAGCCCCTATAGTTCAAATGGGTCATCTTCTTCCAACATTTGAGCTGCTGCATTCTCTTCCTCATCATTAATCAATAAATATGGATTCTTTTCCATTGGCTGAAAATTGTAGAAAATAAAAGCATAGAAAACCAAGCTTGCACCCTCTTCCAAAACAGTTATCAACCATTCCAATCTGTAATTCAGGAAAGCCCCAACTGCTGAAACCACAATTCTTGTGAAGTACAAATACCCTATCACAACAATGTAAAACTGCTTGAAAAGTGTCAATTTTTCCAGGTTCTTAGCTGCCTTTCCATCTGTCTTGGATGCTTCCCTCAGGCTTCTTATTGACCAAATGATTGGGAAAAACACTACACAACAACAAGAGATATCAATCAGCAAGAACAGTTGGTTCCATGTCATCCAATCTTTTGTTGCAGGCCCGGTTTCACTGATAACCACATAAGCTATGTTTTCAAGAACCTGTAATGGAATTACTGTCATCAAAACCTGTTTTTCGCGTTCTTGAAGGTAAGGTTTCAGGAATGACCAGCCTGTTCCTATCAGGATTATCACAGTGAACAACATTATACCTTTGAAGAATCCGAAAACGTAAAACGCCACATCCCATCCATGGGGAGTACCTGTTTTCCTGACATACATTTTGTCCTCAGAAACACAAATCATTTTTAGACACTTGAATAGAAGTAATGCACCCATTATCAAATGAATCTTCTCAACTCTAGGTCTTTGATTGATACATGCAAAAACCCAAATAAGGAAAAATCCTGCATATATCAAAAAGAAGAGAAAATAGAGTTTTGGCAATGTGGTTTGGCCTGCAGGCAGGAAATCCTTTTCACCTTCTTTCAGGTTATACATTTCTGTATGAACACGCATTGACACTTTGAATTCTGGTTGACAGTTTCCGAAGACCAAATTATATTCATCAGGCTCATCGATTTCTATAGAACCGTTGTAAGTTGAATCAGCAGTGAGGTTTTCGAACTTGAATATGAGCTTCGCATACCTGCTTGATAATCCACAAAAGCCTTCAATATACTGTGATTCATTCCAAATGCTACGAAATGAAGGGACGTTTGCAATGAAAAATCCCATGGAAGACGGGTTGAATTGTGTGTTTTGATGTCTCGATGCCCATGTAACATTTCTTACCGAAATTTCTATATGGCCATTTTTGCGAAATCCGAAATTTTCAAATAAGATCATAGATCGGTAATCATCGAAAATCCAAATGTTCTTGATCTCAGACAAGGACACTGGGATGCTTGACAAAATCAACAACACTGCATATAATAGTTGGAGTAGAGGGTGGTGGAGATACGTTTTACAGAAATTGAAATGTTCCATCATGTTTAATCGATATGGCAACTGATTTTCTTGAGGAGAAAACAAAACACTGACTAATGGTAAACAAATTTGCAGATTTGTTTGAGAATTTCTATTGAAAATAATGTCGGAATTTGGATGGTTGATAATTGTTGTAAAAGTAAGAGGAACGGTTTATGTGCCAAACATTTGGGAGAGTGAGGAAACAACGTAACCATAGGACATGTGTCAATTTCCTAGGGACTAATTCAAAGGATTTCTTGTCACCTAGCTTGTCTGACAAATAGCTTCGTGTCTGAAGCTTAATTTGGTGTTTCAGAAACATGCAATTTCACCATCATTGTTCTCGCAATTGGACAAGCAGACAACCCAGAAAAGACAAAAAATTTCAACCATAAAAAAAATGTTCTTACAATTGATACAAGCTAATTTTGACAACATAATTGCTGGTTCATAACAAATTCTGCAATGACCATCACTGTTTTCTCTTTGTTTTCTTATTAGAGATCTCAAAACTCTCGAGTCATCATCATCACCTTCTTTGATGGACATAGCGATAAAGGTTAATAATCAAACAAAACTTTCTTCACACACACACACACACACAAAAAAGAAAAAAAAAGTTGGGTCATAAAGTTGGAATTCATGGCTTCGACACATGTTGACTATGGCTAGTCAGGACTCCTGTATCTCTCTGTTTATTGACGTTGGATTGTTATCAGCTCATTTTGGGTCTTGTCATTTATAAAGTCAAAATTAGGTTCAAAGTAATTATCGTTTTGTGGTCCATTGATTGAATTATTTTTTTCTATAAATTTGATGATTGAATGTTAAACTTATAATTTCAATGATTATGACTCAATTCAGTTTCAATTATAAAAAACTTATCATTTTTCAAAATTCAATATTTCAAATTTTTATAAATTTTCCAAAATTTTTTCAATATTTATTTAAAAAAATCATATATTTTTTATTTTTTGTACTTATTTAAATTTGAACTTTTTGTTAAAATAAAATATTTAATCTTTTGTTTTGAAATTTTGGAATTTTTAATAAAATTTTTCATATTTTTTTGAAAATTTTAATGTTTTTATAATTCTTTAAAAAATTTTCTTTTTTAATTTTTTCTTACTAATGTGACAATAGATATGACAATTGCTAAACATTTTTAGATGTATTAAAATTTTATTAGATGTTGTGGTCACATCAACTACTTAACTAACAATAATAATCTAAACCAAAATACTGGATCTAATATAAATTCAAATAATTAAATGTCAAATTAAGAAAAAAAATATAATATTAGATCCAAAAGAATATTTAACCTTCTTTTAACATCATTATACATACATGCCATAGCAAGAAATTCGATCACTTCATCAATCCACGCCATTCATTTGTGCACAAAAGTCATAATCATGGTGCAAAGTCACCATCTGAAAATGGGTGTTTATCGTTGCGTCTGGGTTAGAAGTTAGAACAAGTAAAAAAGATATACAGTGTCAGCTTTAATTTGTTGCTTTTACGAAAATATCACATCATATGTCATACATTTAAAGCTTTTAATATTCTTCATATATCAGATTAAAGATGCATTAAATTAAAAAATTATCTTATATTAAATCTAAAAAAAAAATATTATCTTAATTCTACTTGAAAAGATCTTTTAATCTTACTTGTCAAATTAAAAAATTAATCATAAACGAACTCTAAAAAGAACATATATTATCTTTGTTGTCGAACTTGATTGGATGAAAATAATCTATCATTAAAAGGAGAAAAGAGAGAAAAAACGGAAGATAAGATGGCTACAAAATATGGTAGAATTATGAAGATGGAGATGGAGAAGAAGCAAATTTATAGTGTTTATCAATTGCAACAGATACATCCCAAGTGCAACTAAGTCCCTGCGGGATTGTCACAAGATCACCTGCACCAAATTCTACAAATTCAGATGACCCTTTTGGATACACCTTCACCTTTCCTTTAAGCAAATAGCAAGTCTCTTCAGCATCAAATTTCAGCAAATACTTCCCTGGAGGACACCCCCATCTACCAAGAAAAAAACCCAAAAAAGAAAAGAAATCATGATCCGGGAAACAATTTAGAACAGCTTGAAACATGGTTTAGCATGCATGTGGGTTTAGATACTTACTTAGGCCATGATTTAATACCCAATTCAGATAATCGCGAATCTGAAGGATTGTTTTCAACAGTAATACTTAAATCTGAAGATGAATCTGGTGTTGATGTTGTTGCCATGAAATCAAAGCAGAAAGGATCTAAACAAAAGATGATGAAGAAAAAAAAAAAGGGAGGGGGGGTGGAAAGTTGGCTAGTGCACGATTAAGATATGGTCGTTGGCCTGCCCGTATATAAAACAATGGGTCAAAGGAATCTTTACGTGAAAAAGAAGTTGTTTTTTACAGCAGAAAATTATCAGCACGTACAAAAACAATGGCATGTGCTATAAATTTTGTTTTTTGGTTAGATATATCTAAATTATCTATTGAAATGGGTTGACCCGATGACCTGGTTATACGAAACAGTTGTCTTCAGCTAATTGGTACTTGGCTTTTTCCCATACAAGAATGTTTTCTTTTGACTGGGGTTTTGAGGTTTAATTTACTAAGATTTATGACCTTTGATGCAGCCCATTTTGATGGCTTATTTTTTGGCTGCAAGCACTGCATCAGAAAGCGAAAGATCAGTTTGGATCATTTTTCCGTGCCAGGGAAAAATGTAAACAAAGAAATGCATTGAATCACATGATTTTGTTTGTTGCAAATTTATGAATTTGATTGACAATATTTGGATGATAGGAGTTTTTTAGGTACAGGAATGAATGTGGACACTAGAAGTTAACACAATTCAAATGACAAAAAAAGCTGGACATGCACATGTTATAGTTTTAAAATATGTTGTATTTTTTAGCTGTCACTTTCTATATTTCCCTTCCAAAAGGAAGTAATGATTTTGTTCTTTTGCTCTCTTATGTACTTTGAACATGATAAAACATCTTTAGTTAAAAAATTGTCTTCTACCAACTCTAAATTTGTACTTTATGAACTAGCCTTTGCTTTGGAAAAAAGGAGGAAAGTGAGAGGGTTCCGGGAGGGGACCAGGGAGTTGAACATAACTGATAAACCAGGCAGTCATTTAAGAATTGAGAATTATACAAATATTGGATTAAGACTTGATGGATATGATGTGAACCTAAAATCTTTCCTTCAAAGATTGGCTGCTAATAGCAGTAGACAATAGTTTTACTGGTTCAAATGATGATGGAATGCTAAATTTAGAATGGATATTGTTGAAGTCAGATCAATAATGTTGTTTTTGCTCTATTAATTGACAGGTAATCCTTCAAGATTTACTCCGGCAATCAGGTTCAAATCTAATTTCAATCAAGCTCAGGTTTTATTAAGTGATGAGCAGAAGTGAGAAGAAAGGAATGCAGTGGAGCTCAGCATATCTGGAAGCACAGGAGTGTCCTGAAATTGTTCTTGAGGGACTCATAAATAGAATTGATTGACCTAAAACTTATGCAATCTTTGAGAGTGAAAGGATTTGAATACCTTGAGTTTAGGATATATTTCAACACTGTCCAAACCCCTTTGGATCACCGCTAAGAGAGAAGCAAGACACCTGAATCCTGAATTGTCATTCTGATCCAACAGAAGATAGGTGTTGTACTGGCTTTACATCATGATCATGCTTCTTCTTCAACCACATCGAGTGCAAAATATAGCCTTGACTTGTGTCAGAAAGACCATAATTCAATGACAGCATTAACCCCATTCATCACTAATTATGAATTTCCTTTCATTCCACTTTTCGGTCAGCACATAATTTGATTTCCACTTTTACATCCTCAGTTTGGTTTCCACAAAAGGATCGGCACCAATCTCTACCAATAAAACAGGCTGCACTCTATCATTATTATCCTTTTCAATTTAAATTCTGTCACTTTCTTTTTCTTTTTTTTTTGGGTATCATTTTTGTGATATGTCATCGTGTTATATCTAAAATTGCTAAGTTTCATATAAAACATTTCAGTAAAATACTCTTTCTAAACCTGAGACAACTTGATGGCTAGTGTGATTAATTAATTACCACGTTGGCATTGGTAGTTCTTTCACAACTTCCATTATTTTCCAGGATTTTCCTCTGGAGCATGGATGTGGAAATTGCTTTCCATACTTGGGTTTCCAACCACTGCTTGTACATTTGCATCTCAAATTAATCAAGACTAAACACACCCACATTGCACAAAAAGCAACAAAAAGAAATGATTTTCTTAGACAAAGGCATATTTCAAGTATCAAAGGTAACAAACAAAATAAGGATTAAATCAAAATGTGAAGCATTAATTGTTTTTTGATATATTATAGATGAAAAGTAGATAACAATTTGTACATTTGAGAGGCTTTATTAGTCGGTAGAAGTGATTGATTTATATAATTCCATAATGATATAGGCAAAAGACATAGTAAGAACACATCGAACAATGGGAATAAAGGCTTTTTAGGGATGAGCAACTTCATGGGTTTCGACATCTCATGGTTTTTTCACAGCCCCTATTTTCAGGATTTGATTCAGGTGGCAGACAATTCCCTCCTCTGCATGGACCTTCACGATTAACTGCCATGGCCGGGGTGCTAATTGTTGGTCCTGCATTGGCTTCTCCAATCAAGATCGAGCCCACCAATATTACACAAAAGTAAACAATCATGATTTTCTTGTCCATAGACATATTTGAAGAAATTCAAAGCGTCGCAAATTAAATCAAACTGAAAAGGGAGAAAGTGATTCTAGATTTGTATGCTTGTTCATGTGAAGAAGAGATTGGATTTATATAATTCCATAAAGAGGCAATTTGCAAATATAGTAAAGGTTGCCAAAATAGAACGTACAGAGACCATATTACTAAATATTGCATCGGTAAAAACAAGGGTGTTTTAGTGAGGATAAATATAGGGATAACCGTCTGTCAGTTATATAGCATGTTGATCCTTTATAAAAATAAACTCTTGACATACAATACTTGGTCAAATGACAAGCCTGATTTCACATTTAGCTACAAAAGTGGTTTATCCTCAGTTATAATCCTGAAATTTATATTTATTAATAATTCTCAAAGCAAAAACAATTCACTGTGATCACATACACATATATATTAGTATTTAGCATATGCGTGACGTATCTGTAATTCTTATTTTTAAAAATTTATTTTAATAAATAAATTTTTTGATACTATGACAATAATGATAAATATTAATAATTTAATTTTAATTTTGATATAATATAAGTAAAATTTGATAACTTTTGATATAATTTTGATTTTTCTAACTTTTGATAAAATTTTAGTAACATTCAATATAATTTTGATAAGTTTTGACATTAGTTTGATAACTTATGATATAATTTTGGTAACCAATGATTAAATTTTAGCAACCTCTTAATGTAATTTTAATAATTAATTGTGTCATCATTTATTTAACAATAGATTCTCATAGGAAAGTGCAGTTTTAGTTCTAGTATAAGATAATTTTTTTTATATAATAATATTATTATTTCATTCAAATTTAGAATTTTTTCATTAAATTTTTTTATTGAATAGGTTTGTGATAGATCTATCTTAGTATCCCAAGATGAAATTTCTAACTTCGTTTCTACTAATAATGAAGGTTCAATTCTTGACAACTTTAATTATAAAAAAAATTTATCAATGATTGATAATTATTTTATTAATAATTTACTATTATGTTATTAATGATTTATTACTAAACTATCGATTATCAACAATTTACTAATAAATTAGCATTGATTTATTGCTAATTTATGAATAATTTACTACTAAATTATGAATGATTTACTTCTAAACTATTAATGATTTACTATTATATTACTGAGATTTGTTATAAAGTTGTATGATTTACTATTAATTTATCAATAATTTACTACAAAGTTATTAATTATTAACTAATTTATTACTAAACTATCATTGATTTACAATTAAGTTATTAATGATTTATTACTAACCTATCAATAATTTATATCAAATTATCAATAATTTACTATTATATTTGATTTACTACTTAGTTTTTGATTATTTTCTACAAAATCATAATAGATTTATTATTAAATTAACCATGATTCACTATTAAGTTATCACTAATTTATATTACATTATCTATAATTTATTATAAAATTATTGATGATTAACTACTACTAAATTACATTGATTTACTTTTTAAGTTTTCAATGATTAACTATTAAATTATTATTATTTTACTACTAAGTTATATATGATTTATTATTAAGTTTATCAATTAATTACTATTAAATTGAAACTTATTTACTATTAACTTATCACAATTTATTATTATAATATCATTAATTTATTATTAAGTTATCAATTATTAACTACTAAGTTATCACATTTTTATTAATTACTTGTTTTGACTTCATTTTAGTAATCAAGGTTCAATCATTGACAATTTTAAGTATAAAAAAAATTATTAATAATTAATAATTAAATTATCAGTTATTTATTACTAAATTATCAATGATTTACTAATAATTTATGAATGATTTACCATTAAGTTATGAATGATTTAACATTAAGTTATGAATATTTTTATTAAATTGTTGGTGATTTACCACTATGTTATTGACGATTATTATGAAGTTATAATTGATTTACTATTAATTAATCGATGATTCACTAAAAAGTTGTCAATGATTAACTAATTTACTACTAAATTATCACTGATTTATAATTAAATTATTAATAATTTTATATTATGTTATTAGTGATTTACTGCTAAATTATTAATGATATACTATGATATTTTTATATATTTATTATTATGTTGTATTATTGATTTACTACTTAATTTTTAATATTTATTATAAAATTATCATCGATTTACCATTAAATTATTTATAATTCACTACCAAGTTATTACAAATTTATATTAAATTTTACATGATTTATTATTAAGTTATACTGACTTACTTTTAAATTTTTAATGATTAACTATTAAATTATCAATTATTTAATACTAATTTATCATTGATTTACTATTAAATTATTTATGATTTTATTACTGTAAATTAATTACTATTAAACTAAAATTGATTTACTATTAAATTAATACTAATTTACTATCAAGTTATCATTGATTTATTATTAATTAACTACTAAGTTGTCACATATTTTTTAAAGTTGTCTTTAATTTAGTACTATATTATTATGCATTTATAACTATATTATAATTAATTTATCATTAAGGTATTATGCATATATTAGTATACTATTATTGATTTACTAAAAGGTTATTAATTATTTACTACTAAATTATCATTAATTTATTATTAAATTATCACTAATTTATTACTAAGTTATCGATGATTGCTACTAAGTTAGATTGATTACATTTAAGTTTTCAATGATTAATTACTAAATTATTAATTATTACTAATATGTTATCATTGATTTGTATATATCCAAAAAGAAAATAATTACAATGTATGTTAAATGATTTAATTTGTCAAGTAAAGAGAAGACAAAGGAAAGGTTCAAGTTTAAATGACTTGAAAAGCATGAGTAAATGCTTTAAATTTATTATATGTAGTTTAACACGTAACAATAAGTTAAAATTATAACCTTTTATATTAATGTACGTGTTAAAACTAAATTCAATAAATATATACAATATATTAAGTCAATATTTATAAGATATTCTTTAAATTTTTAGTTTAGGATAAAATAGTACATATTAAGATAAGTTTTTATTTATAATTGGATTGAATTATTAGTGTATATATTTTTCATACATATTACGAAGTACAATTACATATAAATGATTGAAAATTTCGAAGTATTTTGTCATCAATGAAAATAATAAACTTTGCTTTATATTTCTATTTTTAAGTATATAATTTTGGGTAAAAATTTTGTTATTTTATAATAAAAGTAATGAGAATAAGTTTCCTAAATAAAATTTATAAAAATTAAACAAACAGCAATTCTAAAAAATATTAAATTTACAATAATCACCTTCACATTCTGTATAAAAAATTTCTCCTACTTAATTAAAAAAATGGTACATTTTAATTGTTGTATAATTTTTGTTACCATCATTTAAAATAACTTTTTTCATACTTTGATACCAATCAACTTCTCCATTCAAAATGAAAAGACGATGTATTTTTAATTGTTATTTCCTTCTTATTACCATTATCAAAATGACTTTTTTTATATATATATTTTGATACTAATCAACTTTTTCATTTGAAAAGGGTAAAGAATATTATAAAAGGTCATAATTAATAACCAAAATAATATTTAACTCTAAGTTGTCTTCATGAATTAGTTTGAACTATGATATGATCTCTTTCACATGAAATATTTGAATTGTTTCTCTCAACTCATATTAACAAATGAATAATTATAAACTCGTTGATCTAGATTGACATTTTCGCAATACAAATTTCAAAATACTTAAAAAAAATATCTTTTAATCTTTATAAAACTTGGATATAAGAATTTTCTTCTAAATTATCATTAGTATTTCTATCATTTTTGTACTTAAATTTTCATTGTATTATTTTCTTATTCTATTTTGAAACTTATTACCAATTTCATAAAAGTATAACTAAATTGATATGGATTAATTAACTCATATTTGAAACAATTAAAAATTTAAATTGAGTATAAATAAATGTTTTACTCATTTTAAATTTTAATTTAATTAAAAATAATATAATACACATAATTATAAAAATAAACTAACTTGACTCGATTTTAATTTATTTTAAAAATTTAACAATTTAGTAATTATTTAAAACCTAAAATGAATGAACATTATTAAAATCTGAATTGAAATAGTAACCTAAGCAAAATCTGATATTAGTTATTCATCTTTCGTAACAATTTAAAGTTTTTTATTTAAGTTTTTTCCCTTCATCTTCAATATTTTATTTTTATTGTCTTTATGGTTGAATTAGTTAATTAATTTTAAAAGTATTTCTAAAATAAAATTGTAATTATAAGTAATTGAGTATATTTCATTTTTATTTGAATTTAGGACGATTTGAATCAAACTTTTTAAACAAAGAAAAGTATGCACCAATTATTGATTCAGATTTACTTAAGTGAATAATTGTGTACACTATGAATAGATGTAGATGATATAACTTTACTTAAACTAATTGATCGTTGATCTTAAGTCTAAAATCCAATATGATTAAATAAAAATTTATCAAATGAATTTTGCTAATGAATCTCTTTAAATCACTTTAAAATTTAGTTAAATTATAATTTATGATAATATTTATTTTAGATATAAAATGATAATTAATTTGATGAATTTCAATTCTTTTGAACAAATATTACCTAATATGGTAACTTTAAAATTTTTTATATAACAATGAATATTCTCTAATTGATATAAAGGAAAAAATGAATGAGTATAGAATGTTTCTCCAAATAAAAGAGTTTCATATTAATCCTAAAAAATATATAAATTCATAACTCTATTTTTCATAAATTAGTTGAGTTATACATAACTAATCAATCTTTCATCTCATTTTTTTAATTAAAATAATCTTTTGTTGGTGTTTCTATCAATTGAATGTAATAGTATGTTCTATTAATTGAAAACTTAAATTTTCTTTTGTTTAAAAATTTTATTATACATAAATTGTTATTAAATACAATATTAAAATATATAATTTTAAAAAATAAAATAAATTCTTAATCTTGGTGCTTGTTATGTTTTCTTAAGAAAATTACTATTATGAGAATAACAAACTTGTTATGTAATACATATACAATTTATAATGATTTTATTTTTAGCATTAATAATATAAATTTTCATGAACGAATGTAATTTTTGCATAAATATATTCAAAAGATAGTTCTAATGAATTTTGTCACTCTTTGAAAGAATTACCCCAAAAGAATTAATTTTACTTTGCCTAATATTTTTTACTTTTAACAATTCACATTAGGTCGTTCAATTACCTAAATAATAAAAAGAGTGACTAATTTAATACAATTGAGAAAGATAAAATAATTTTAAAATATAAATTTATCATAAATATGCATATTAAGATAAAAGTTGAGAGAAAACTAAATCAATTATTATTTCAATCAAAGTAAATAATTCTTATAGCAATTTGACAAGACCCAATCCTAAGTTATTTGTAGCTCCAACACTTCAACATCTTCTGAATCATCTAATTCTATAGGTAAAATTTTCAATTAAGATGTTCAATGAATTATATAGTGCTAATTATTGGTAGAGGAGATTTTATATTATAAAAGAGAAATTAAATATAGAGGTTAGACTAAACTGTAGGAGATGCAATTGATTTGCATTTAATTTGATATTAATTTTTGTTAATGGGAATATCAATTATAAAATTCTAAAAGAAAAAATATAAAAGAGAAATTAATTATAGAAGTTAGACTAAACTGTAAGAATAATACATTAAAGAATTATTTCAAAGGGCTAAAAAGATTTAATTATATTATCAATGATTAAATGATTAACTCATAAAACATATAAATAATAAAATAATTGACAAACAAATATAGTTAATATATTAAAAAAAAATTGAAAGGAGAAGAATATGATAAAAAAAAAAAAACAAATATGCTTTAATGACTTAATTATAATTATCTTTAATGAATTTATTTATCAACATAAGCTACATATATAATTGTTTTTACAGCAACTAAATAAACAAACTTCATATAATTATTTTATTTCTATGCACACATAACTTTGATCTCGTTATATTTTTATTTTCATTTGATATGAAAAATCATTTTACTTAAAAAAAAATCTAATAATAAAAAAATTATTTAAATTAAAATTTATTAAAAAAATTATGAATAATATTTTAATTGATCACTTTTAAAAATTTTTAAATTAAAATTTCATTAGGGGTATTGTAGTCAATCACTTTTAATTCTTTTTAGTCTAAATATAAAAAAACAGTTTAATAATAAAAAATTCATTTAAATTAAAATTTATAAAAAAACATTTACTAAATATATTTTAACCAATCACTTTTAACACTTTTGAAATTAAAATTTTAAAATTTTAAATAGTTTAATTTCACATAGAATCTATTTTAATTTTAGTTAATTTAAATTAAATTTAAATAAATTGATACAAATTTTATATTTAAGGATAAATTTATTAATTTAAAATTTTATAAAATACTTAAATTGATCACGATTTGTATTTTTAAAATTCTTGCTTTTATATATAGATTATATATATATATATATATGTTAAACCTTTATCAGATTAATATTTTGACAATCAAATCAACACCTATTGACTGTCATGTTAACGATCATCTTAATTAATTCAACACTTAACCAGTATCAAGTATACCAAATGATCACATTAGCACAAACTCATTACAAAAGGTAAGTTCAAACCACATGTATCTTATTCTAAACTATTTACATTCATTCGGTTTAATCTCACTTGCTTACTTAACTTCTTCTCCTTCTTTTCATCTTTCCTCACCTATCATATTGTATTGATTTAAGCGTCGAAATATATCCGAAATCTTACCTCCAATGCCCTACTGACCATTCTCTCTATCACAAATCACTTCAACTTCTAAATTAATCGTTCAACCCGCCTTTGATCAAAGCATCCATTCATCGTGCCATGAAAACCATCAACAACAGCAAAAGATAACATCCAGACCCTATGTTCTTATAAGTAAACATAGATTAAGAGAAATGAAAGCGGAAAGGTGAAACATCCAGAAATTTTGGATAGAAAAAAAAATTCAGTGTGACAAGCGATACAAAAGAAGAATACGTTTCACTCAACTAATTATGAGCAAGAACACTCATGAACTGCCAACTATGTTAAAATATGAGGGCAAAATTTTATTAAATTCTCCCATCTCGTTTGGCTATTTGGTTAAGGTATTTCCCAGTCTCGTTTTCTCTTTTTTAAATTCCCCATCTCCTTTTTCTAAATCAGATACAAAAGATAGAAGGCTTAATAAACACAAACATTAAATTATTTTCTTAAAAAAAAGAAACATATATTCTTGATCAAGATGGGATATATACTGTAGTCAAAGGGAATCTAGTAAAAAAGGGAAGAGGGAGTTAAACGATTATAGATTAACTTCAAATATTCAATTATTATTGATCAAGATTGCAAGATAAATGTAATTTTTTGTTTGTAATTCATGTATTTGTATCATATATTTATTTTGTATTAAATACATATAAAATATAAAAATTATTATCATAAATTATGCCGACTCATACAATACTTTTTTTTTTATTTTTATGAAATTTATGTATCATTTTTGTTAATTTTAAATTATATCACTTTTAACAATTTTTTTAATCTTATCTATCGTCTAAAATGATCAAATTTTGTGTAGTTTACTCAACATATATAAAGGTAACAGGTGGCTTTCCCTCCATCAGCTGTCCCTGACACGAGTCCAAATCATGCAATGAAAGACCATTGTTTTCAAAGCTCAATCCGTAAAATTATTCTTCAAAATTTGAAGAACACAAATCTATGGAAATTTGCTTTTTTCTTTTTTTTTTTCAGAAAAAAGTGAAAACTAATTAATTTATCAGCTCGATCCCTAAAGGTGAAGGAGTTTACAAGATTCAAAAGTGTTTTTTTGTCTTGGCACTAGTCTTATCTGGATAATTAAATACATCCCATGCAAAGCTAACAGGCAATCAGTTCTTCAGTCTTATTCATGTTCAAGCATTTTCTTTCATTTCTTTCCCAGATGATTCAAACATCACAAACGAATAAATATGAGTATCAGAAGTGGTTACGAACATAATTATCACAACAAGAAGAATACATCTATAAACATAAGCAAAGATACAATAAACTTTGCTCATATTTGGTTAATAAGATAATAGATAGGATAGTATGATAATCACTTTATATTATATTTAATTTATATTTAATCAAAAAAGATAGAATTACAAGTCTTAATATAAGATAATTCAATCTCTCAAAATGGAAAGGATTATTTTTAATTTATAAAATTAAATTTATATATCTTATTTTATCCTTAAAAATTATATCAATAATTTAAATTGTATAAATTTTAAAAAAGATAATTTTGACTAATAAATAAATTATTCTATTTTAATTATTATACAAATAAAAAATAAGATAAGATGATATTATTTAATCTAATTTTATTCATAATATTATCCTATCATATCCTATCATAATCTTATATATCAAATATGATATTTATGTATTCTACAATAGAATTAAGTTCCTGATCAGTTTTAACAACTGATCTCTCAATCAATCTCTTGAATCTCATCCAATGCATAGTTGTTGGTTGATTAATTAGCGTAATTCACTTTGTTAAATCTCACCACAAGGGGATGCATAAATTAAATAAGTTTATGCTACAATTTCTGTGTTAGTCCAGAAATCCATAGGCTTGGGTGAGTGAATGTGTAATGGATCAAAGAGTTGGAGTCAAAGATCAGTAGAGTTTGAGGTTGGACTTTATTTGGGCTATTCTAAGTCAGACTATGGCTGATAGATTGATGTTTCTCAAGTCTCCATTACTATTTCCTAACCCCAATATAAATTTGGGCCTGAACCCAGAAAATTTTTCTAAGTCCATTTACGCAAATCATCAAACAATAAATAATTTTTTGGGTACTTGGTCTAACAATAAATACTGTACTTGCTTTGTTGTAAACATTTGGAAGGGTTCTTTTCATTTCTAATAAAAATTTCAGGCTTAGTTTTGTAGTTAACATCAACAAGAAGGTCTCAATCTTGGTGAGTTATAATAGTTAATAGTTAACATCAAGAATGTCTTAATCTTGATGTGAACCATATCATTGTTCTCGCTCATTCCATTTGTAAAATCAAGAAATTTAAGTTTCATCAATTATTAAAGAGGAAATCTAAGAGAAAATGACATTATATGACAGCTTATGATATCACTGGTTTCACGTGTGGAGCACTTTAAAAAAATTTATGAAGCTTAATTTGACAGTGATGGGATTATTAAACTTAAAACTTCACCTTTCATGTTATATATCCATAAATTAATTTTCTCTTGGTTGGTTTAAGCAGATTTATAGATGTCAAATTTAATAAATTTATTAAAAAAATTATTTTTTCATTATTTTTTAATAAATTCGAATGTAGACAATAAAAAAAATTTCTTTTTACCACTTGAGTCACTTAAGTTTAATCCATCATTTGCAAATAAATATTACCCATAATATTTTTATTGGTAAATATAATTGTCAAGCATGCAATGAAAAGCAGCCTTTCTCAATTTCTTGTCATAAATAATTTTCGTCCTATCGTAATATTTGATAATGAAGACTTTTGTAACAAAAAATCGAAAAGTTTTAAATTCTAATCGTTGAATTGTCCACTCGATAGCACTCTTACCAATAATTTTAAAACACATAATTCTTTTTTTTTTTTTTGCATGAAGAAATTTCACTTAAAATTGTTCTAAAATTAACCAAATTAATGCCTAATAATATTTCTGCTGCATCACTGAACTGATCGTAGGGATGTAAGGTTTCACTGATTTTTAGAGTACCCTTCATCCGAATTGGCGGTGTCTGATCATTCATCAAATCTTCAGATGATTTTGCAGTTACAATGTTAAATTGCCAATTTTTTTATAAAAAAAAAATCATAGTCCAAGAATAAAAAAAGAATTTATAGGTATTAAAATTTAAATTTTAAATAATTACATAAATCAATTAGATTAATCTTCAGATTCTAGCTGTTATTACTTTCACCTAAAAGGAAAACTAACTTATGTTCTTTTGCCTATGCAAAAGATAGGCAAAGAAATTCACTTATCCAACTAGTCTTTGAATCATCCCCATTTGCTGCTTAGAATTGAAGAGCCTGAAAATTTTGGCCCCTCAAATAATATGTTGCTAATAACAGTTAAATTTAATTCACCCATTAAAATTTTGTTGAGGAAGTAGTTGGTATTATATAATTTTCACAGACAACTTCCCTATTCTTTAACTTTTCAGGTGAATTATTTGTTCTATGATGAGATTTCACTTCCCAAAAAGCATAAGAAAATGGAAAACTATAGAATTTGGATTTGGGTACCGTTTTTTTTCTTCTTCTTTTTTTTTTTTTTTATCAATTTACCGCTCATTCCTATAATTCTACACTTTCTAGCCACTTGAGATTTGGATTTGGCAAATTTAGAGTTTTTTTACTGTGGTTAAAATAGCAAAAGTGAGAAAAAAAATTGAATGTGAATAAAGAGTGTGAAAAATCATTATCTTTAAAAGAAATTACAGTATACAAATATCAATTTTTTTTTTAATTAAAGAGACCATAGTCTAAAACCTAAATATAGAAAAAAAAATTGTAGATGTTGAAATTTAAATATCAGATTTATCAGATATCATTTTTTAAAAGTAATTACATAAACCAATAGAATTAAATTTTAAATTTTTATAAATATCATTTCATTTACATGGAAAAAAGTTCCTAAGAGAATAGTAGTATAGTAATCTGATTTTTTTTTTCTTTTCATGCTTTAAGTACTCTTAAGAATAAAGGATTTTGTAAACTTCATTGATTCTTAAATTATAAACCCTACAATGTTCTTATTACAACTATACAAGAGTTATTTACATATATGATATAATGTGATTTGATGAAGATATTATATACAGAGTGGACCAGTATAACTATATAATACATTGGGCATAGTTAAAATCCCACACCCCCACACCATATTTACGTTGATCACATCCTCCATTAACCAGTCATCCATCCGTTGCCATTCTGTATTTTTGCCTACATTTGTTGCTAAAACTCAGAATATCATTTTCTGCTTTACAATATTGAAGTAATTTGGGTGGAAAGCTATAGTTAACAGCTTTTATCTGTGAGGATAATAGAAGTATGTTTTACCGTTGGACAGTGACTCGAGTTGTAAATAGAGTTTGCTCCTTTCTTAATTATCTGAATTCGAATCCGTTAGTAGATTGTGAGAAAATAATTTCTCATGAATTCGTTAGATTTAATATCGATAAATCAGTTTGGATTAATCTAAATAAAGAAATGTATTGAATCAAATCCAAAAATTTTTTATGCTCAAAATAGTAATAATAATAGAAGCATGTTTTAGTATAAAATATTAAGTATCTAATTTAAAATCTATTAACAATAAGTGAAGTGATCCAATATAAATATAAGATTACAGAATATTAAATATTTATTAGATGTAAGATAATTTATTTTAATAGACACAGTGAATATAAAATTACAGGATATTGGATATTTATCAGATGTGGGATACCTCACTTTAATAAGTCCCTATCTTGTGTAAGCGAAAAAAATCTATTACGTGATAGATTTGGAAAGAGCAAAAAATAAAAAATTTTAACTCTAAAACCATGTTAAGTATCCAACTAATATAAAGTGAAGGAGCCTAACTTGATTATAAGACTATAGGAAATTAGATATTTATTAGATGTGGGATACCATCACACCAACATAAAGTACTACTTAATTAGACATGTTTCAGCCTACAATTTGGATGTGGTTCCAAATTTATGATATTTTGGTTCATTAATTGTTTCTGATTGTAATATTTAAACTTTCATTCAATATGAAAATTTTAGAAGCAATAAGAAATCAAGAGTAGCTCAGCCTTACAAAATTTAACAAAGAAATAATTGCAGCAACTTAAACTGATGGTCAGTTTGACAAAAACTTCACATCTATGTTGATTGGATTTAATTTATCTACAAGTTCGAGAGAGATGAGGGTACATGTTTAACATGGATATGTTGGCTTTATGGTAAGTTTTTTCATTAAGAATAATTGCATAGTTGGCATCAAATTACAACGAAAATTTCGATTTTTAATGCCCAATGTTTAAAATTTTACATTTAGATATACTCGAAGTTTGTTTTTCTCGATTAATTTGCATATACAATGTAATGGATAATGTATCCCTAAACAATTAATAGCTAGCACATGACTAGTCTATGTGTTGTTGATTACATGGGCCACTTAATTGTTTATCAAGTTATTGAAAGCAAAGGCTGAGAATTGCATCTTATTAAATGGGCTTGACTGATCAATAATTGATGCATGAGAGCATTGTATGCTTCTTCTAATGAAAAAAGTTTTTGTCATGAGAGTCACAAATTTCAAGTTAAAACTCTGGGATTAGCCAATTCTATAGCAAAAATTTTCTCTTGTACACTGTCTGCCATCCTGCCGGGTGTGTGGCCAAAATTACCAAGTTTTCAAGATATGCAATTTGTTGTTGATCCTTTCATAACTGGTGATCGTTTTGAAAACCAAAATGAATCGGCGCATTTATGCTAGCTAGATTTAGGGATGGCAAATCTGATTCTTATAGTTGTTTTTTTATTTAATTAGATTTAGATCGAGTTGGATTTTTTTAAAGAAAAAGTTAGAATCGAATTTTAAGTAAATTCATTTTGATTTTATTTGATAAATAAAAAGTATATTTTTTATTTTTTATTTAATTTTATATTTATATATATATTATAATAAGAATTATTATTTAATATTTAAATCTAAGATATTAACTTAACAAAAATATTACATTTATGTTTAATTAAAATGTAATTTATATATATAAAAAATATTTTATGAATATTAACTAAATTAAAATTATTTATATGTAGATCAGATTAAATATAAAAAATAATATTTTAATATTAAATCGAGTCAAAATTAAATATATATATTATTAAATCAAGTCACAGTTGAGGTAAGTAAAAATCTGTCCTGACCCACCATTATCATCACTAGCTAGATTGTTATTATCTTAGTAGTAGTGATCAATTTGGGAGAGATCAGAAATTTGATCAAAGGAGGTGTTGCTATAATTTAGAATATCCTTGGCTACGATTTTGTTTTCTTTAAAAATAAAAGTTTCAAAAAATCTAACTCTATAATCATGTTTTTTTTTTATTTTTTATTTTTTTTATTTACAAAGATGGCCATAACTTATTTTAAAAATAAAGGAAAAATTATAAATGTTAAATTTTAAATATTGAATCTATTGAATGTCATTTTTTAATGGTGGCTATGTGAAGTAATTAAGCTAAAACAAGTCCATAACCAGGCTAATATCATGGTTAATAGATTGGTTACTTGAGCATTATAACCACAACTTGATTAATTAGTGTTCCAAAAGTTTGATTACATTATAAATTTAAACATCTTTTCTATTAATTTGCCTGAGTTTAATCCATATGATACTGTGTCCAGGCTCTACTCATTGCCAGCTATACTTTGATTGTCACCTATGCAAAAATATGATCGTTGCAAAAGAAATGCTTGTAGACGTAGGCTATCTAGGGTGATATGAACAGCTGACAGCTCTTTGTTAAAAAAAAAAATAATAACAAAGAAATCTTCATTTACATACCGGAACTACTTCTACAGGCCTTTGCGTTATGGCAGCTCTTATCTAACTCCACAGGTGGTAGCACACCGCATTAATTTTTGATCAAGTGGACACGACATAAACAAAAGAAAAAACCTTAAATATAGCCAGCGGTGCTATCTAACCTTTCACAGTCAAGGGGGGGTTGGTACACTGAAACTGTACTTAGTACGGCATATCTTAATTAGAACCATTTCAATGGATAATTCATATCTTGATTAGAACCATTTCAATGGATAATTCATCCGTCTTTCTTTCTTGGATGATTTTTGGTCTGCTACTTATATTCGGAAATGTAGCTCCTCAAGCTGAGGCTGCAGGGGCATTTTTCGTGTTCGGTGATGCACTGGTCGATAATGGTAACAACAACTATCTACCTACTACTGCACGAGCTGATGCATACCCCTATGGCATTGACCATCCGACTCATAGAGCCACTGGCCGGTTCTCTAATGGCCTTAATATCCCAGATCTAATCAGTAAGTCCATTCTTTTTTTTTTCCTTCAGTAAACTTTGTTCAATTTGCTTTGATGTTACACGTTTTGTTATGAAGTATGTTAATGTTTACATGTGTTATTCAGGTGAGCAAATTGGTTCTGAACCAACATTGCCATATCTGAGCCCAGAGCTCACAGGACAGAAGCTTCTTGTTGGTGCCAACTTTGCTTTTGCTGGAATCGAAATTCTCAATGACACTGGAATTCAATTTGTAGATCCAATTTCCAAGTAAAATTTCTTTTTAAGCTATATGCCACTCTATTAGTCATCAAAATGTCTTAGACTGCTACATCTCCAGATCTATATAATCCGAATTTCCAAGCAACTGCAGTACTTCCAGCAATATCAGCAGCGTGTAAGTGCACTTATTGGACCTGAACAAACTCAACGCCTAGTGAATGAAGCACTTGTTCTCATGACCCTTGGTGGTAATGACTTTGTAAACAGCTACTACCTGGTGCCCTTCTCTGCAAGATCTCGCCAATTCGCCCTCCCTGATTACATTGTCTATATAATTTCTGAGTACAGGAAAATTCTAGTGGTAAACTTGCCATTACACTTCATCTTTATTGCAGAATTTATTGTGCACAAGTACCAATCTACCTGGCAGTGGTCCAGCCAGAGAAAATGCCACAATGTGATCACCAATTAAAGGATTAGGAACAAGATATACTTTAATATAGTAATAATTTGGGGACAACTATCCTGGCTCCAGTTTTCATGGAACCTATAGAGATAGTTTTTGTTCAATTTTGTGAAGCAGCAGAGGCTGATTTATTATTATAAATCAACTTTGGATTGGTTGGCGAAGCCAACATGATTTGTGATTTTTTTCAGTTGCTATTGAAAGCCAACATGCATTTTGATGTTTATATCTATGGTACTAGTTTTAAAATGTTGATCTGCTACTTGAATTAGTATATATTTTACTTGAATTAGTATATATTTTACTTTGCAGAGTCTATATGAGTTGGGGGCAAGGACGGTTTTGGTGACAGGAACTGGACCATTAGGTTTTGTCCCAGCAGAACTAGCTCAGCACAGCAGAGCTGGTGAATTTGCGGTGGAGCTGCAACGAGCAGCAGCTTTGTTCAACCCACAGCTTGTTCAAATGCTAAACAGTCTCAACAGTGAGCTCGGATCACATGTTTTCATTGCAGCAAATGCATATGAAATGCACATGGATTGGATCAGTAACCCTCAAGCATATGGTACGCCTCTTCGTGTCAGTACACAACATTTAATGTTAATACTGGGACATACCAATAATGATTTTGTCAAACTGTAAAAGCCTGAAACTGTTTTAGTAACATAGAACATAGATTCAAAATTTGGTAGATACAAAAGATGTGTAGCATGTGTTGTTGAACAACAGAAAGAAAAATGGGAACATTTTGAAGTCAATGCCATTATATAATGAAAGTTAAGGCTCTGGTTGGTCCCCAGACTCTGCATAAAATTTATTGTTAAAAGTTATGAATGGAAATGGCTACATGCAACTTGAGAAGCCAGGGCTAACCATTACTTGTAAAAGTATAATTTTGTTCGTCTAGGTCATAAACCTTGCCGTTAAGTACAGTTATCCACACCATATAGCCTTTGTTAATGGTTTAAAAACACTTGTTTGACTCACAATATATATTTTTAATGTTAGGTTGCCGAAGATGAGATTTGAATATGAGACTTCCGTAATTTGAAGTAAAACGTGACTAGACTAACATGAACCGTTTCACTGCCATATTAGATTTCACTAAAGCTTAGTCTTTTACCCCGAATTTAGCTTATTAGCACATACTAATCATCTGAATAATATTTTTTTGCAGGTTTTGTTACATCAAAGATAGCCTGCTGTGGACAAGGACCATACAATGGAATCGGACTCTGCACAATGGCATCAAACCTGTGTCCTAACCGAGACGATTACGCCTTCTGGGATCCATTCCATCCATCGGAGAGGGCTAACAGCCTGATTGTACAAGAAAATAATAACTGGTTCCAGCAAGTACACGAATCCAATGAACCTTAGCACGATTATGGCATTAGATTCCAGGGTCTAGCAATATTAATAGTACACTCAATATTTTTCTTATTAAAAACTGGGTTTTGTTTTCTACTTACTTATTATATGCCTGGTTGAGAGATTGTGTGTCTTGATTAGTTTCATATCACATGAGAAATTGTTACCATGATATGCTTCAAATTGGTTAATGAGTAAGCATTGGTAGAAGGTCAGGTTCTTCTTGAATAATAGCTTGGATATATTAACTTATTCATACAAATAGGAAAATTTCTCCATTTTTTTTTCCTTCTGTTTTGACTCCTTTGTTTAAGACTTGGCCATGGAAGTACTAGGGCTTTTCTTGTGTTCTGAGCCATAGTGAGAGCTCAAGAATAAATGAAAGCAATGAGTTCAAAATAAAAGAAAAAAAAAAAAAAACACACCTATGGGAACACAATATTAATATATATTTTTTTTGAGTAAAATTGGTGTCAGACAAGTAAGGAGCAATTGGGTACTTGGCCGCTGCTCCAGACAGAACCTGACTGGATCTTTTGGAGAGAAAACAAACTTGCAGCCTACAGCCTGATAAAATTTACCAGAAATTTCATAAATAAAATTCGTAAAATTTTTTATTAAAAATAAATAAATAAAAATTTTGAATCAATAAATTGATATAGTGCAATATGAATATCAACAATATATAAAAAAATATTAAAAATATTTTTTATAATTTAAATTTGATTAATATTTATTCAATGATAAAAATTTTATTAATCTTTTTATTAAAAATATATATTTAATAAATATATCAAAATTTATTAAATTTTTTTCAAAATTTACATATTTAATATACGTAATGAAATCTTTTAATTTATCGATTTTAATTTTTAATTTTAATATATATATTTATTTATTTTTAATAAAAAACTTCACAAACTCTACATATTAAATTTCATATAAATTTTTCCCCTCTGGCCAGTGATCAGCTGGTTCAAACAAGACATGCCAGTACCCTTTTTGTTTGATTTATTTACTGTTATATCCTCTTCTTTTAGTTTTTTATTTTCAATCCTCAATAAAAAATATTTAAATTAACTTTTTAAGGATGATACATATTCTATCAAAAATAAGGGGAAAAAACACTACCAAACAGAACTTAATTTTTATTCGACTAAACAATTCAACACGTTGCTGAATGCAAAGGGAGAAGCCTCAGCTTTTCACCCATTTGCCTTTGTTTTATGGCCCGGACCATTATTTGCTGCAGTGAGATAAGCCCATTTTTATGATACCACCAGCCAATTGTAACTGTCCATTGGAATGGTAAATCTGGTTTTTTATTTTTTGACAACGGACAGATAGTTTTGTCAAGTTGAACGTGGATGGGGCAGCATCTTTAAAATCGGTGACATTACGGTAGGGGACTTTGTCGAGACAGTCAAGGGCTGTGGGATTCATCATGATCAAGATTGGCAGAGGTTGTATTTTGAAAGCAGAATTGCATTCTATTTCTACTAGATTGAAGATTGGAAGGTAATCGTGGAATGCTACTCTTTAGTCGCAGTCATTAAGATTAAGCAACCTTTACAGCATAAAGATCTCTTAAGTGGGTTACTCTGAAGTGCAAGCAACTATGGTTGAAACATAAACTCAAAATTTAATTTAGTTTATGCAATTATCCGTAAATAACATTTAACAGATTTTTTGTTCAAATTCTAATATATATAATTTCTTCTCTTATCCTAAATTGCATGTATGGATGCTCCAATGATTGGAGTGTTACAAGACCTATATCTCATGTGTTTTAATTAGCATACTTAGTCTCCTCCAATAATTTATAAAAAAAAAAAGAGAGAGGAACATGCAAGACTCAAAACCTAATCAACATAAAATTTTGAAGTGGGGAATACTCTTTTCTTCCATCAATTCTTGATATCAAATTATTCAATTTCTCTCTTGGCAACTTGATTATAACAAATTATAGAGCCGGTTGCTTTTTTAATTTGTACACCCATCTCAAACATAATTAGCAGTTTAATTTGATGATTAAATCTCAACTTAACCCAATTAATTTATGCACATATGTGTGTTTCTTACTAAATACAAAAAATTCAATTTTGAAACTCAATTGATTTAGGAGCTATCTATGAAAATCTTTTGCATAATATAAATCAAAATAAATGATAATGGTGGTTGTGGGAGTGTTGATATAGTTCAATTGAAGGTCGTAGGGACAAGATTTCCATACCCATGCTTTTGTAGGAATTTAAGAGCCTAAAAAGCAGGTTAAGTAATATTAGTATGAAAACTTTGATGAAAGTGGTTATTTTTTCTATTTTTCCAGCTAGGTAAGACTAGCATATATATATATATATAAATATATATATATATATATATATTATCTAGAGTAGTTGAATTTTTTCCTTTTAATTTGAGTGAGTAGTTGGTATTTTAAAGCCTTGGAAATATTCAATTTTATATATTTATGAATTACTATTTTTAACATTCAAAGTCTATTCTTTTTCCTTTTGTTTATGAAATATGAAAGAATTGACAGTTAAAATTATATTAATAAAATTATATTAATTCATAAATAATTCTAATTCTGGTATATACACGATCGTTATTCATAATTTATCATATTATTTAAAAATTTATTAAACTTTTACTAAACATTGCTGATCTTGATGAGGTCGAAATTATGATTTGTGAATAGTATATTAAATACAAATTCTTGATTTTATCTTACATGATAAATAAAAATAAATGAACATTATTATCCAAAAATATATATGAATATTTGAGACACTGAATATAAGGCTTTCGTCAAATAAAATTATAATACGTCACATATCGTTACCTAAATTAATCATAATTACATTTTCCAAAAAAGCATTGTTTTTCCATACATTCTTTATCATGATTTGCTTTTGATTATGACAACTGATTCCCAATTTCTTTTTTTTTTTTTTTAAATTCCAAACCTTTTCTAGTCAAGGTTTAACCCTTAACAACATAAAATATTTAAAAATTGTAATTAAGCCACAAGCAATTTGTAATTGCATTTCAATTTTCCTATCAATTTCCATATATAACTAGCACATGACAGGTTCACTAAGGTGGCTTTATATACTCCTCCCCCCCCCCCCCCCCCTCAATGAATAACCTTTAGTCAAAGTGGAATTTAAAGTTAGTTAATCTACATTGATTGTCAACAAAACAAAAGGCTTCAATTTGCTGAATATTTATGGCTAAAATAACAAAAAAATCCTTTAATTTTATTATTTTATTTAAATAAATCCTCATATTTTGTTACATCTAAATAAATCTTTAATTTTTAATTTATATTTAAATAAATTCTTAACTTTTAATTTGTATACAAATAAATTCCTGTAATTTAATTTGTATCTAAATAAATTCTTAACATAATATTTAATGCGTGTAAGACATTAATTTCTCACCATCATAAATGTGAATTTGAAGTAAAATCTTTATTTATATAAAGAGTCAATTTTTATATTATTAAAGAGAATTAGAAAAAATTTACAATAATTAGTTTAAAATAAAATTTTATTTAGATATAGATCAAATTATAAAAGTTTTGTTTGGGTGTAATAAAAATATAAGATTTTATTTAAGTAAGTTGATAAAGTTCAAGAGTTTTTTTTTAGTATTTTAGCAAATATATATAAGCCACTTCTAAAGAGTAATATCTAATAAATATAGAATTTTAATCTCAATAATAATATATAAATTTTTTATTTTTAAACTGTGATTTTTTATATATAAAAAATGTGAAGTATTTTGATAAAATATTAAAATTTTAATTTTAGTGATTAAAGATAATTTCTCGCAACTTAAAATAAAAAAAAAGTAATATTATTTTTAGAGGGAGTCACACCAATAAATTAAGGACCCAACAAAAAAAAAACAATAAAAAAAGTCCACTACGAGTTGTTGTGGTTGGTTTTCTTTTATTATTATTATTATTATTATTAGTCCAAACAATTTGATGTACCTTGTTGGTGTAAATGAAGATCCATCCGAAAGTCAAAACGTCTAAATCAGTATGAACTTAGCTCACGCAAGTAGGGCAATGTCCTAAAGTTTGGATTAGAAGTCCTAAGAATTAAATTAGGGTCGACAATCTAATTCGATACGATTTGATTTTATAAGATTAAATTTTTTTTTTTTTTAAATTCAAGTTTCAGGTCGAGTTTAAATTTTAAACAAATTTGATTCGATCCGATTTGATATTATATAAAAAATTTATTTTTAATTAATTATTTAATTTTTTATTTATATATATTTATTTAATGATATTTTTAAATATTTATATTTAAAAAATAATATTTTTATTTTAAAAATAATATTTTATTAATTTTGGATCGAATTTGGTACTATTTATATAGTATCGAGTCGGAATTGAGGCCGGGTTCAGATATAAAAAAACAAAAAAATTTTCGTATAAAATTATATTCGAATTTAATAACACATAAAATCGGATCGAGTTCGGGATGAGCATGCCAATCCTAAATTAAACCCCACATATTACTTTTCTTTCCTAAAACAGAGTTGAAAAAATTAATCTCATTTCAGATAAGCTTCTTTATTATTAGCTTAAATTAGTAAATAAGTAGCATCTAAACATTTGATTCATGATTGATATATAATTTTATATTCAAAATTTTTTTGAATATTTTTTTTCAAAAAAATTTGCCGAAAATGAAAGTTCAAGAAGATATCTTAGGGAAGAAGAAGTGATATGAATGCTGTAATATCAATTACTAATTAAGCAGAACAGCAATGGCGTCTAGCCATTGTTATATCTCTTTGAGAAAGATAAAGTGGGATGAATTCCCCTTCCTTGAACTTTCTCAAATGTGCAAGTAAGCAGTAAATTGAGGAATTTCAGTTAATATTATTGAACAATGTTTTGTAAAGGGAACAAATAAGTAGTTATGTAAATAGAGTTAGATAGTGAATGACTACCCTATTTAAAATCATTTCATTTATTCCATATCAAATGAACAAATAGGTGATTGTTGAAAGTGACAAATCTTTTTTTTTTTCAATTTGAATTTATCAAAAATTAATAATTAATTATTAAAATTAAGAGTTTAATACTTTACTAACATAATATATCAGTTGGCGGTTGCGACAAATCAATATTTTTGGAAAGCATCAAGGATTGTAAAAGTTAAGTACATGGAACCAAAAACATTGCGGTAAGTTTTTACAACATTTTCATGTTCAAATGTTAGGAGAAAAAAACCTACCATTATGAAATTTAAGGCAAAGCTAACCAAATTGATTTGAAAGCCTTAAAACATTGAACTATATTCATTAATTCAGAGCATTAAAAGTAGATGATTCAATTGAATTGGGGAGAGGGTGAGGGGTTGGGTGGTCAGTGGTGACTTCATAGCATTGCCAAATACAACTGCCTGTACTACATTGCTTTTCTTTGTGTAGGCTATGTTTTTCTCCTTTAACAAGAGCCCCTACCTATATATAAGCAGTACCTATTCTTTGATACACATGCCAAGACAGTCTCCAATAAAGAGATAGCTGGGTATTATTCTCCTTTCTGCATCCATGGCAAACTCAGTGGTTCTTGCTTCATGGATGGTTTTAGGGCTTGTCATGGCAACCTCAACTACTCAAGTTGAAGCTGCCAGGGCATTTTTTGTATTTGGTGATTCTCTGGTTGACAATGGCAACAACAATTACCTAGCAACCACTGCTAGAGCAGATTCACCTCCATATGGCATTGATACTCCTAGTCGTCGCCCCACAGGCCGCTTCTCAAATGGCAAAAACATTCCTGATTTTATCAGTTGGGATTTCTGTTTTTCTTTCCATGTTTATTTTGTTTGTTGTGCTTTCAATGTTGTCTATGTCATGCTAATTGAATTGACTTAATGTGTGTGTGTGTGTGTATCAGGTGATGCACTTGGCTCAGAGCCAACATTGCCATACTTTAGTCCAGAACTGAGGGGAGATAGGCTACTTGTTGGTGCCAATTTTGCTTCTGCTGGTATTGGAATCCTCAATGACACTGGCATCCAATTTGTAAGTCCTGAAATTTCTTTCTCAATCATATAAAATCTACATAGTTCCATGGAAACGGACACAGTCCAAGCCCCATTTTGCCTAATTCTTTCCTTTTTTTTTCAAATGATACATTGGCAGATAAACATTATAAGAATGTTCAGGCAATTACAATACTTTGAAGAATACCAGACCCGGTTGGCTGACCTTGTAGGATATGACGAAGCACAGCGTATTGTGAGCGATGCTCTTGTCCTAATCACTGTGGGTGGCAATGATTTTGTGAACAACTACTTCTTGGTGCCCTTCTCTGCAAGATCTCGCCAATTCAATCTACCAGATTATGTTAGATATCTCATCTCTGAGTACAGAAAAATTCTAATGGTAAATTTCTTCCCCTTGGTTTTAAATTTGTGTCACATTGACTTACATGCATAAAAAAATGCATTTCAAAACTGTCACAATTTATATTGCAGAGACTACATGATCTGGGAGCTCGGAGGGTTCTGGTGACCGGGACCGGCCCGTTGGGTTGTGTTCCAGCGGAATTAGCCTTGAGGAGCCTTAGTGGTCAGTGTGACCCTGTGCTGCAACGAGCTGCAGCCTTGTATAATCCACAGCTGGTTGAAATGATAAATGAACTCAATAACGAGTATGGTGCAAATATCTTCATTGCTGCTAATACACAGCAACAAACCAATGATTTCGTTAGTAACCCTGGAGCCTATGGTAAGTAAATCCATAATTCAACATTTGATCACTCTTTATTTTTGTCACATCAAAAGGAAACCAACAATTAAGAGTAATGAATGAGGCATTAATTAGATATGAGATTGAGGAGAATTGATAGAAGGCAGAGAGACACTGCAGAATGGAGGCCAAGGATGAACAACAAAAAAGTATGATATTTTGTTGACCTAATTAAGAAAAGTACCCAAAGTTTATTTATTAGGGCAACCTACCCCACGTACAATCACTGTGAAATTATAATGAAAGCTACCAAAGATTTTGGATTTTGCTCCAAAATTTTCCCTCTCAAAAAGAAAAACACTTAATGAGGTTGGAGTAAGATCATGACTTGACTCTATTTCTCTTTAAGAGACCCTTTGCAATCCTTTATTTTTGGTACTCATTTTAGGTATATCATAATTAATTCTCAACAAATATCATGAATCCTGTAATTTCATAAACAAGCAGAATGATTCTTCTGGTGAAGATGATAAAAACCAGCAATGGAGATGAACTAAAAATCATATCAAATCAATGTTTTTAACATGATATGTTGAATGCTATACTTTTTCTGTGCAGGATTTACTACGTCAAAGATAGCTTGTTGTGGCCAAGGACCCTACAATGGTCTGGGATTATGCACTGTGTTATCAAATTTGTGCTCGAATAGAGACGAGTATGCTTTCTGGGATCCATTCCATCCATCAGAAAGGGCTAATGGGATTATTGTTGACATGATCTTGAGTGGTTCAACAAATTACATGAGCCCCATGAATCTCAGCACCCTCTTGGCTTTGGACTCCAACACCAGGACTTAGTTGCATTCTAACAAGGACAAGAACACCTTGTGTTATACCATTGTTGTTTCCTTGCCATGCATTTGATTACAATGTTGTTCCTGTGATTGGAATTAATTTCTTGATAATTTGTAATGTAATGTTTCAAACTGTTTTATTATTAATCAGTAGTTTCCTATTATTCATTTTTCATTATCTCTACACATTCAAAACCTCGAATCATATTATTTAAAAAAAAAGAAAATGAAAAAAAAATGATATTGTATCTTTAAAATCTGAAATTCCAATCATTGTTCTTTGCATTTGTCAACCATTCAAATCATATTAGTTAATAAACCTCACATGCAAGCTCACTGGAGTAAGGTAGGAAATTAATGTAAGTTGCTGTTCAGCATTTATTACAACAAAATTTTGTTATAAATGACTTATGAATTGTCTGAATAACAATAAGCTGGCATTTTTGTTTTTGGCCAATAGTAACTAACTAGCTTAAGAGTCAATATCGAAATTATTTTATTTACCAAACCAACTTATCATTTTCAAGTTTGATTTTATTTTAAATTTCAGATTTTCCCAAAATCTATTGAAAACTTTTTTTATGAATGCGATATATAGATGATGTGGAGATCCATATCCAATTTATGATATATTACCCATTTTAATTTAAAATTTTTACGGTTTTATTTTATAAAAAACATCTAATAAATATAAATTTTAATCTTTATATATGTCATAATAAATTTTTATAATATTTTGATATAAGAATGGAACATTACATGCAGAGAACTATATTACAAAACTTCAAACTTACTAGAAAATGAAAAATAAATAGACCTTATCGACCGACGCGGCATCTCATTACTTTGGTTACTAACATTAAGGATGAACATAGGCTAATCCGTAGGATGTTAATTGGCATTTCATATTTAATAATGTTTTTGGTCAATGTTCAAATCACATGCTATTTTCTTATATGCCGGGTTGGTAAAGCCACAAGAGACGTAAGGGATCCATCTTTGGCCCATTGTGAAATTAAATTCTTGCCATCTACCCTCTATCTGTTATGATCTTTTGCTTTTTGTTTGGTTTCTCATCTAATGGGTCAATCTTGATACTTTCATTTTCATAGTAAATATCACACCTTACTTGGTTAAGGAGAAAATTTTTTTTTGTCTGCAAAATGGATGCAAAGAAATATGTTCCAAACTCGAAAATTAATTAAATTAGTTACAATTATTTTTAGTTCAAGTTACGATAAATCCCATGGTGCCTTGTGTTCTTTATTTCAATAAAGATAGGGATAAAACTATAGCGTTTTGTTGTGCTTTTGCAATACCCAAGTTAATGTTCATTCTTTTATTTTTTTTTTATTTGAAGAAAAGAGTTCAAATTCAAAATTTAAAGAGGAACTCGAAATAAATGCATTTTTCACTAAATCAATTCATGAGTGCATTTAGTTCAAGCTTTAGTGATGCATTAAACTTCTAGATCCTCATACCTAAGCTCTTCCATTTGAACTCATGGAGGCCCACTCTTGACTCTTGACCAATCCTTCACTAGAGAAAATATTTTGGAATCAACACTAAATAGATGGCCTCTTGAATAGCCTCTTTACTTGCAATTTTAATTTGTTAGGTAAAAGCTCAATAATGACTATCTACTTCAACCTCTAACACCGTAGAATGTATTTTCCACCTCATCTGTTGGTGAATAGACTTGAAAATTCCACGTCCTGATCCATTGTGATTGGCTGTCATCAATGTTCATCATTGATGCCCATGCATATATATATATATGTATATATGTAGGAGAAAATGCCATAGGTTTTGATTTAGCAATTTAATTAAAAAGGTTTAATTAATTTTAAGGGCATCAGCTACCATTTACTTTTTTCTAAACATGTGCAAATATTAATTAATTTGCCTGGTAAAATTAACACATGTACAAAATCTCTCTTGATTGATTGGATGTCATTATTTATTGCGTTTTGATCTTTGCAATGACTGTGGGCGGTCCAACGGAAATAATTCTTTGGGGGTTTGGGGTATTAAGTTCAATTCAACTGCAAAAGCCATTTACACGTATCACATGGAAGCAAAGCTAAAAGTATTAAGGGCGTTACTACGAGATCTGTTAAAAGAGTGTTAAATTTTTAATTTTGTCATAATTTAATTTTTGATAATCTCAAATATAAAAAATGTTTTGCTTTTTCCTTCTCCATTGAATGAGTATATCCATATGGGAAAGAGTACTTAATTAATTGAACCAGAAGGTTCATTTGCTTTTGTCATGATCCTAACCATGAAAGCGAAAAATTATTCTGAACAACCAAAATTGTTTTGAAGTATGATTATTGGTCTACCTTGGTTACCTGCACCAACATATTGTATCTTATCAATTCAATTTTCTAGGCTAAACCAATCTGGTTTTGATTCCTAAGTAGAAGTTCGGAAACAAACAACTTCTGGTGTTGATATGATTGAATGATGATAAGAGAGAGAAATGTATTCATTGAGTTTGATGTTATGGCATATTATAGTTGGACTGTTGGAGTCATAAATGACTTACAGGGAACTTTACTGTCACCCAAATGCTTGATGATGGAACAGGCAATTGTCACGTGCAAAAGCAGTCACAAAGAGTCAGAAAGAAAAGAAAAGAAAAATTTTTCTATAATAGCTATAAGATAACTTTCTTAATATGAAAGTAATTCACGTACTGATCATGTCTGTTGCAGATTATTTTCTTTGCTAATCAAAGTTGACATTAATATTGAATTGGCAATCGCAGAATGCAGATTGATCTAGCATGGTGGCAAGTTTTTATCACCATGTTCTGGTATGGTTGCAAAGATATCAATGTCTATCCTAGGAACGATATTAGTATCTTAAACCATACGATAGTCTTTCATGACAATGCCCAATGGCACCCAGTGTTGAAGAAGATACTAGGACTTGTGGTGTTGTCTCGAGATTCAGCAACTTCATACAGCCAGGTAAGTGAAAATTAGGGGTTGCCGGGGTTTAAAGGGTAGGTGTTATGTTTGGCCAAAAATAGAAATTCTTGGATAGTTTTAGGCCTTTGTATTTGCTCTAGAAGCTGTTTTTATCCAAGCTGAAGCTTGAGAATTCTTTGTATTTGGTGATTCACTTTATGGTGGAAACAACAACTACCTTGTGACAACTGCTTGTGCGGGTTCTCCCCCTTATGGGTTTGATTACCCAACTGACAGATCAACAGGCAGTTTCTCTAATGGCCTTATCATCCCAGACTCATTAGTTAGGTTCCAACTTGAGTTATTAACTTTCCAACGTTGTTTGGTTGTCTTTGAACATGTATAAGTATTTAAGTCATTTCTGTACTTGTCTGATCAGGCCAGCAAATTGGTTTATCACAACACCAATTGCCATACATGAGTCCAGGGCTCAGAGGACAAAAGCTGCTTAATGGTGCCAACTTTGCTTAGCAGGGTTGGAATCCTTAATGACACTGGAATTCAATTAGTAAGTTTGCCGCCCTTGTTACTGAGGGTCCATTTGCCACAGCTAATAAATAGGAAGAATCTTTGGTGCTTTTTCTCCTACTGCATACATATTCTTATAAGCAGCAATAATTAATATTCATCGGCAAAATTTGAATTTCTATCCAAATTGCCTTTGGCTTGATATCTTTCAATTCTCATTTTAACTTTTCTTTTGTTTCATATAAATTTCCCTGTAATCCTGCAAAAACTTTGACTATATGAACTACTGTATAGAAGCTTGTATTCTAATTTGAGCTGTAACATAGAATTTCCAATTTGGAGGTAAATATAATAAGAATGTTCAGACAATTTGATTACTTTGAAAAATAAAGCAAAGATTGAGTGCCCTCATTGGAGCTGAGCAAACGTGCAGACTTGTAAACTAGGCACTTTGAAGGATTTAGAGCAGAAAACAAGAGAAACTAATCTGTTACTTGAAGTAAATTGGCTCATATGATCATGAGCTTCATTTCATTAATTTATAGGCTTCAAAAATACAAAAGTAGTTGGCCTAACAGCATGGGTCACCATGCACAGACCTATCATTTTACCTAGACTAATCTGCTGTCAGAAAGTTCCAGCAGAAATGCCATACTTAGTTGCTTCAACCACTAACACACTAACATGCTTCAACCACTAACACACTAACACTCCTCCTTGGTATTTCTGCTGGAAACACCAAGACTTTTCCTTAATGTTTCAAACCTTGCCTTTGGTAAGGCTTTGGTCAGAGTATCTGTAATTTGATCTTCTGACTTGCAATGCACCAGTTTCACTTCATTCTCAGCTTCAACTTCTCTAATAAAGTGATACTTGATCTTAATATGCTTAGTTCTTCCATGAAATACATGGTTCTTGACCATTGCAACTGCTGACTGATTATCATAAAAAATTTCTGTTGGATCATCTTACTTTTGACTCAAATCCAACAGAATTTTCCTTAGCCAAATTGCTTGATTAACAGCAGCTGCAACAGCTATATACTCTGCTTCTGCTGTTGATTGAGCCATTGTTCCTTGTTTCTTTGAATTCCAGCTGAACACATTTAATCCAATGAAAAACACATAGCATGAAGTGCTTTTCATGTCTTCATGAGAGCCAGCCCAGTCACTGTCTGTGAATCCTACCAATCTTGAACTGTCATTCTTCTTGAACCAAATTCCAAGTTCATTGGTTCCTTTGACATATCTCAACACTCTTTTTGCAGCCTTAAAATGCAACTCACTAGGATTTTGCATGAACCTAGAGAGTAAATTTACAGCATACATGATGTCTGGCCTTGTTGCTGTCAAATACAATAAGCAACCAACCAAGCTTCTATAAATAGAGCCATCAACTTTGTTAGCTCCATTTTCCTTAACAAGTTTCTCATTTTGAGCCAAAGGAGTGATGACTGGTTTGTAATTTTCCATCCCAAACTTATTCAGGATTTCATTTGCATATTTTCTTTGACAAATGAAGATTCCTTGTTGGTCTTGATGAATCTCCATTCCAAGAAAATAAGACATTTCTCCCATGTCTGTCATCTCAAAAATTTCTTGCATTTGGAGCTTAAAATCTTCCATAAGAGTTGATTTACTACCTGTCACCAGAAGATCATCAACATATAAAGAAACAATCAACAGATCATTACTGTTAAAAACTTTAATGTACAATGTTGCTTCACTGAGGCTTTTCTTGAATCTTAACTTCAGTAAATGATCATCAATTCTGGAATTCCACACTCTGGGAGCTTGTTTTAATCCATACAAAGCCTTCTTGAGTAGATAGACTTTGCCTTCATGTCCCTTGGCAACAAAACCATCAGGTTGTTCAATGTAGACCATTCAAGAAGGTAGATTTGACATCAAGTTGGTATATTTTCCAACTTTGCTGAGTTGCTAAGGCTAATAGCAGCCTTATAGTGTCCAACCTTGCAACTAGAGCAAATGTCTCTGAAAAATCAACACCAAGCTGTTGGGAGTAGCCTTTAGCTACCAATCTAGCTTTAAGTTTGTTGATGGAACCATCAGCATTCAACTTTGTTCTGAAAATCCATTTGACACCAATGATGTTTTTGTTACTTGGTCTGTCAACCAGCATCCATGTTTGATTTTTTTCAATCATTTGAATCTCCTCTTTCATGGCATTTCTCCACTCTGAAAATTTGACAGCTTCTTCAAAGCTTGCAGGTTCAAGAATGGCAACATTTAATCTTTGATAAATATCTGTGAGTGGTCTGATTCCTCTCACTGGTTCATGATCAATGATTTCATTTTCAAACATATAATCTTCTTGATTTTGGAAGCTTATCATGTTTGCAGCAATTTGCTTGACTGATTCTCCCTTTGATTTTTTCCAATTTCAGGCAGCTTGCTCATTAAATCTCACATTTTTACTTACAATCATCTTGCCTGTAAGTGGGTTGTAAGTCTTATAGCCTTTGGTGATGTTGCTATAGCCCAGAAAAATACATATTTCTGCTTTTTGATCAAGCTTGTCCCTTTTGATATCAGGAACGAACACATAACAGATGCTGCCAAAAATTCTGAGGTGGTGCACTGATGGTTTGCTTCCATTCCAGGCTTCAAAAAGAGTGTTTCCCTTCAAAGCTTTTATGGGCAGCCTGTTGAGCAAGTAGACAGAGGTATTGACTGCCTCTGCCCAAAATTTCTTTGGAAGATTCTTCTCAAACAGTATGCATCTTGCCATCTCCATGATTGTTCTATTCTTCCTTTCACTGACTCCATTTTGTTGTGGAGTGTAAGTTGTTGTCAGTTGGTGTTCAATTCCTGCAACTTCACAAAACTCATTAAATCTGTCAGATGTGTATTCAGTACCATTGTCTGACCTTATGATCTTGATTTTGCAGCCACTTTGATTCTCAATCCAAGCCTTGAACTTCCAAAATACATTTGCAACTTCAGACTTTTGTTTCATGAAGTAAATCCAACACATTCTAGTAAAATCATTTATAAAAGCAATGAAATATCTACTGCCATTCAAGGACAAGGTTCTCATAGGACCACAAACATCAGTATGAACAAGTTGTAATTTTTCAGTTGCCTTCCATGCATTGTTAATTGCAAATGGCAACTTACTTTGTTTTCCTAGTTGACAGACTTCACACACTCCAGCACTGACTTCAACAGTAGGCATGTTTAATACAAGATCATTTTTATGCATGAAATTCAATGCATTGTAGTTGAAATGTCCCATCCTTTTATGCCATAAAGAAGATTCATCATGTGAAGTAACATATGCAGAGGAGTTTGCTTCATGCCAATTCAAGGAAAAACATTTTCCTTTCATATTAACAGTAAAGAATTCATGGCCAGTGGGATCATGAATTATGCATGCCTTGTCTTTGAAGACTAAAAAGTAGTTATTTTCTAGCAACTGTCTTACACTCAACAGGTTTTGATCTATTTTGGGCATAAATAACACATCTGAAATGAGTTTGGTACCTGTTGGTGTCTCAACTGCCACTACTCCTTTTCCTTTGACTTCTATGAAATTACCATTACCTATTCTGACTTTAGAGGTGCAGGTCTTGTCTAGTTCTTTGAATATGTTGATATCAGATGCCATATGGTGTGTGCAGCCACTGTCAATGAGCCATGCACTGGAGGAGGTTCTGGTTCCATAGCAAGTTGTAACAAAAACTTGCTCTTCTAGCTGTTGTTGATTGTCAGTAACTCTGGCTTGTTAATCTGGCTGCTGCTGTTTTTTGTTTTTACATACCTTCTCCATGTGACCAAGCTGCTTACAGTACCTACATTGTATGTTAGGTCTGTACCAACAATATTTCTCCAAGTGAGTAGTCTTTTTACAGTGAGAGCATGTTGGAAATTTTCTTTTCTTTTCACTGTTTCTAGAACCTTGGTTTCTTTGATCTCCTTGTTTTCTGCCTTTGCTTTCTGTTTGCATCTTGTCTTTCTCCTTGGCTGTAAAAGCACCTCCTGTTGAATCCTCTTGTCTGATAGCCCTTATTTGCTCTTGAGCTTGTAGAGCATTGAACAATTTTGCTGGAGTTATCTTGGTCAGGTCCTTAGAGTCTTCAAAGGATGAGATTTTTGACTCAAACCTCTCTGGTAAGCTGACAAGAACCTTCTCTATAATTCTTTTATCTGACAGCTCCTCACCAAGTAATCTAATCTTGTTTACTATCTTCATGAGTCTGTCATTGTACTCCTTTAAATTTTCAGACTCCTTCATCTTTAAGACTTCAAACTCTCTTCTAAGATTCAACACTTGCATTTGTCTTGTCTTGTCACTGCCTTGAAACTCTTCCTTGAGCACATCCCAAGCTTGTTTTGCAGTTTCACAAGTCATGATTCTAATGAATATGTCATCAGAAACTGAAGACTCAATACAGCTTTTAGCCTTGTACCTCTTTGCCTTTTCTTCACTATAATTTTTCATTTGAGTTACTGTTGGATTTGCAGGAAGTTGTGGTGGTTCCTTCTCATTTTCCACCACTTCCCACAAATCAAAAACACTCAAATAAGTCTTCATTTTGACAGCCCATATCTGGTAGTTTTCACCAGAAAAAATAGGAGGTGGAGGTAAGGAGCAATTGCTTGAGGCTATTTAAGGTTGACAAAGGCTGGCTGGAAAGTGTTTGATGGCTTTTCACTCAATTTTTGGGACTCACAGATCCTCTAAGAACTTAAGGAATGCTCTGATACCAATTGAAGGATTTAGAGCAGAAAACAAGAGAAACTAATTTGTTACTTGAAGTAAATTGGCTCATATGATCATGAGCTTCATTTCATTAATTTATAGGCTTCAAAAATACAAAAGTAGTTGGCCTAACAGCATGGGTCACCATGCACAGACCCATCATTTTACCTAGACTAATCTGCTGTCAGAAAGTTCCAGCAGAAATGCCATACTTAGTTGCTTCAACCACTAACACACTAACACACTTGTTCTCATCACTGTTGGTGGCAATGATTTTGTGAACAATTACTACTTGGTGCCTACTCAGCAAGGTCTCTTCAATATAATTTGCCAGATTATGTGAAGTTTCTCAACTCAGATTATCGGAAACTTTTTATTGTGATTCCATTTCCCATCTTTACTTTCCAACAGTTTTTTCCCCTCAAATATGCAAGTGATGCAATGTCAGATGACTGCGAGC
Source organism: Durio zibethinus (assembly GCF_047325235.1). NCBI lineage: Eukaryota > Viridiplantae > Streptophyta > Magnoliopsida > Malvales > Malvaceae > Durio > Durio zibethinus. Next base: position 2,110,429 of record NC_143175.1, read on the forward strand.
ACGCCATGTTCTTGTGACAGGCACTAGACCATTAGGTTGTGTTCCAGCAGAATTAGCCATGAGGGAACAAATGGTTGATGTTCAGCTGAACTGCAATGAGCTGCGTCTTTGAATAACCCACAACTAGTTCAGATGGTAAATGGACTAAACAGAAAGGTTGCCAGTGATGTCTTCATCCCTGAAAATATACAACAAATGTGCAGGATTTTGTTAGTGACCCTCAAGCATATATTATGTCAGCTTTCCTACCATTCCATGCAACTATGTAATGATTTCTAGCTGGTAATGATCATGAAGCAGTTGCATTTTGGATTTTGACATGCATATGTTATGATTTGGCAGGGTTTACTACATTACAAATGGCATGCTGTGGGCAAGGACCGTATAACGGTATGTACAATGCTCTCCAACTTGTGCCCAACAGAGAGATATACGCATTCTGGTATGCATTTCCATCCCCCAGAGAAGGCAAACAAATTGATTGCAACAAATCATGATCGGCTCTACCAAATTCATGTATCCAATGAACCACAGCATCATTATAGCTTTAGATTCCACATCCTGATTGACATTTTTCGTTGACAACTTTCCAACTGATCTAATGCCAATGGATTTTGTTTAATTTCTGTGTCAATTTCTATTTGGTCTTGATATTTCAATGTGAAGTTCAAATTTTATCCGTAACTTTTGAAGAGTAAGCAATGCCAGACAGATTATTCATAAAACAAGTGACTCAAACGGAGAGGCATCTCATTCGAAATTTCAGAGAGTTGAACTAAGAAACAATTGCAGGAAAGCGAATGTACAAGATTACAGCGATATGCATCCACAAAATTGAGGATATTGATCAGAGAATTACTTCTAGATTCTAACTCTTGAGAAGATAATTTATGTACTTAAAACAACAATGTTTCCTTGGATATAAATGTTTGATAAAGCTATCCAAAACAGCAGAGCCATTTAAGCGTTCTAGCCTTCATTTGAGAAGGAAAAAGAAAGGACAAAAAAAACTGAAAGTTATCTCAGTGCCTTTTAAACAAAGCTTTATTTTAAGAAAGAATATGACTTCCTGCTATTTGTATATCTGTAATATGCCACTGGCACTGGTTAAAATGATGACCTTCAATGATATGCTTAATACACCAATTACATGGTTTATTTCCATTATTGATCTACACAAAAAGTCTGAAGTATCATATAAATTCATATCTTCCCTAGCCCGCTGTGACTGAGATCCAGTAGCCAGGACAGACAGATCATTATCATGAAAAATGCAACACTATCAATAAATTTCCTGATAAAGGTGCAATTCCATTTTCACATCTCTTGGCGGTGATTTAAAAGGAAGAGCAAAAGTTGGTATGAGTATACAACTACCAAAACAGCTTGCTTTTTGCTTTGTAGCTTCTCTTTAATTCAATGGTTGCTGAAATTCCAGCTCTATAAAGCAACCCCATTATTTTCATATTCCCACAGAATTCTTCTTTTGTTTCTTGTGATAATGCTAATGGCTTCTTCATCAACATTTTCTGATTTTTTGATGGTCTTGGTTTTCATATTGGCCTTGGGGAGTATTGTTCCCATAGCTGAGGCTCGAGGTCGAGCATTCTTTGTTTTTGGTGATTCACTTGTTGACAGTGGCAACAACAACTACCTTGCAACAACTGCTCGTGCAGATTCACCCCCTTATGGAATTGATTATCCAACTCGAAGACCCACCGGGCGTTTCTCTAATGGCCTTAACATCCCAGACCTGATTGGTTAAGTTTCTAATAATAGTCATAGTCATGTTATTGTCCTTGTTCTTTTTTAATTTTGTTATATTCTTGTCTACAGAAAATGAGGCAATAAAATGTATTTATTTAAGTCAATTGAATTAATGCTTGCCAGGTGAGCAAATTGGCTTATCAGAATCTCCATTGCCATATTTGAGCCCAGAGTTTAATGGGAGAAAGCTGCTTGTTGGTGCCAACTTTGCTTCAGCTGGCGTGGGAATCCTTAATGACACTGGAGTTCAATTTGTAAGTTAGCAGCTAATCAGCCTCATTTCTTTCCACCATAAAAGTTTATTTAAGAGATAATAACATGAATGGCTATGGACTGTAGTGAAACATTTAATGTAGAATCTGAATTTTAAAAATCTATAATGTGATATTTGAAATATAAATCTCTTAATAAATGTTGCATTTGGAGGGTTGTTAGTCAATTATGTGTCATCATTTGAAGTTAACAATGTTAGATATAAATATCATATTAATTAGCAGATCATTCATTATTTAAAAATTATATTAGAGATTTTTAAAGTTTAAATATCAGGTTAAACATTTTATTACAGTTTAAAGGTCATTTGTGATATTAATCTTTTATTTAAAAGTAGAAGATCATGCTATGCTTGCTTGAATAGATAGCCGTTTTTTAACAAGAAATGCTGCTATAAGCCAATACGACAATATGTCAATAACCCAAAATGTGTCACAATTACAGGTAAATATATTGAGAATGTATAGACAGTTGGAGTTGTTTCAAGAATATAAGCGAAGACTGTCTGCTCTCATTGGATCGAGGCAAGCTCATCAACTTGTAAACCAAGCACTCGTCCTCATTACTGTTGGTGGTAACGATTTTGTCAACAACTACTACTTGGTGTCCTACTCTGCAAGATCTCGCCAATACAACTTGCCTGATTATGTTAAGTTTCTCATTTCGAAATATCGAAGCCTCTTGATGGTAGTTTCTTTTTCCTTTTTTATTTTCGGTACAAATTGTCTTGCCCTGATCTGCATCTTTACCATGCACTGGCAGTCACATGAAAGTTGGCAACATTTTAAAGATGGTGGATATTATAACTTCCTTGTGTGAATAAGGGACAAAATTGAGGCTGAAACCTTAACTCAATTGGTTAATGTAGCAATCCTTAAGAGATGACATTTAGAAGTTTATGGTTCGAATTCTAACATCTGCAATCCCTTCCTTTATCCCCAGGCTGTAGCTTCTTTGTAAAAAAAAAATTGAGGTTGCACAAAGCACATGTTTCATGTTTGGCTTTGCAAGCAAGCAAACATCACTCATTTTCTGCTTGGACTTTTTTCTTTTTTATACTTAAACTTGTTAGGATTTGAATCCTAATTACTTGAACTAAGAATCGAACACTACCCATAACCACACGGTTGTGGGCTGCTTTAACTTTATTATTAGCTCTTTTTGGTTCTTCACTTATTTAACTACAAACCCTGAGTATTCTTCATCATTATTATTGCAGAAGCTATACAAGCAGGGAGCACGCAGGGTTCTAGTGACAGGCACTGGACCAATGGGCTGTGTTCCAGCAGAACTGGCTATGCGGGGCACCAATGGCGGATGCTCAGAAGAACTGCAACGCGCTGCATCCTTTTACAACCCACAACTTGTTCAGATGTTAAATGGACTCAACAGGAAAATTGGCAGAGATGTCTTCGTTAGTGCAAACACTCAAAAAATGCACAATGATTTCATTAGCGACCCTCGAGCCTTTGGTACTTCCCTGCCTTCCAAAATCTAAAACGCTACAAAATTATGTCTTTTCTAACTTGGATCTTTGTCATGTTTTGAACAGGATTTACAACATCACAGATAGCCTGTTGTGGGCAAGGACCTTACAATGGACTTGGTCTATGCACTCGATTGTCCAATTTGTGTCCCAACAGAGCTCTCTATGCATTTTGGGATCCATTCCATCCATCAGAGAAGGCTAACAGATTGATTGTGGAACAGATAATGACTGGCTCTAATGAGTACATGAACCCCATGAATCTCAGCACCATCATGGCCTTGGATTCTAGGATCTGACATGAACTTTTTTTTTAACTCTTTTGGTTCTTCTGCAATAACCTGTTTCTTCAACTGTTTGCTTTGTCGTGAATGTAATGGAATTCAGTGGATTCTAATGTTGGAATTGGACATGCCTTTGTAATGAATTGATGAGTAGTTGGCATCAATGCCTTTAACCTTTATCATAATTCATATCTAAAATAAAAATATAAAAAAAGTTTCTACTTTTTGCTTGGTTTAATGGAAATAATACAGCTTCTTTCCCTTTAAACCCGTTTTCATTGCTAAAAGCAAGACTGAACTACCAACCAAATTGTAGTTAAAATTATGGGATAATGGCGGTATTTTGATTCAAAGAAAAAAAAAAATTCAATCTTAAACACACAAAATTATTCAACATTTAAAATAAGAATCACATCATGAAAATCTTTTTTTTTTTGTTGCCAACGCATCATCAAACTTTAATATTTTGATTGAAGTTTATTAAGGTTTTATCTATCTACCAAACGCTAAAATTGATCCAAAATGGGTCCAAAGATTTATGAATAAAATGAAATGAAGATAATTGATTATATTTATTATAAAAGATTTTAATAAAAAAGAATTATAATTAAATTGATAAAAATAAAAAAATATGAATGATCTTCTTTTTACCTATTCATCTCTTAAAATTAGCATTCAAGTAAGCAAAAAACTAGCAGTGAGGTAATCAAATTAAGCTATGTATCTTCTTTTTACCTATTTACATGTTATTGCTTTAAGTTGAGTAAAATTTTCATGACTTCTTATAGCTAACCTTTTCTATGTTTGAAAGAAGCAGAAGGTTGAAAAATTGTGCTTGGAAAAGGTGCATCGAGTTCATTGAGCATGAATAAGGTTGATGGAGCTGAAGATATGGTTGACAACAGCAACAACTTCACTGTGCTAGTTGCTGATGATGATCCTCTCATCCAAAAACTCCATGAAATGCACCTCAAAAAATTTGGACTAAAGGTTCAAGTCGTTGAAAATGGAAAAAAGGCTGTTGATCTTTGCCATTTTGGAGCTACTTTCAATCTCATTCTAATTGACAAGGAAATGCCTGTCATGGATGGTGCTGAGGTGTGTATATAGTTTTCAAAAATCAATTTGCTTGGACTCTAACAAAAGTTACAAGCACATAATGAGATAAAAATTTCAAAGTTGGGGTTTACTCTTTATGATAATACAAGTAATGAGTCCTTCTGATCCTTGCTTTGTTGAATCGAAAGGGCTTAAACATTTCGAAAAAAATATTAATACCAGAGATTTGAATCTAAAATTTATTAACGGATAAGTTTAATTGAACATTTTTTGGTATATGTTACAGGCAACCAAGGAGTTGCAAGCTATGGGAGTGAATAGCTTGATCGTTGGTGTAACTTCCCGTGATTCACCATATGAGAAGCAAGCTTTCATGGAGGCAGGATTGGATTATTGCTTTGAAAAGCCATTGACTGCTGATAAGATCAACTTTCTTCTCCAAGAGCTCAATAAGAACAACTGATCATGATCAGTTTGGTTGAAGTTATTTGACCATGGATTATGTTACTTCTTAAGCCAAAAAAAACTTAAACTTTATGGCCTAAATATGACTACAAATAAAAATGCAAACCTCAATATGCTTTATATAAGCATACGTATATGTGTAGGTTTGCTCATTTAGCCTTTGGTTACTATAGTTTATGTGCTAGTTTCGTTTTCCTAAACTAAATTAATGGATAATGCCCTTTATTTTAGTAATTAATTCGGATATATTTGTCTAAATGATTGGCAAAATTTCCATGATTAATAATTAAAATAATTAAAAGAAATACTAGCCAAAAACTCCTTTTTTTTTTTTTTTCTTTTTAACCTCTTTGGGTGTTTTTTTCCTAAGATTTTTACTTGAATCATCAACCTTTATCCATCATGAATTAAGAATTAATGCAATAACCCAATTTGGAAAGTATTTTTTCTTTAATTTTATTATTTTAGATAAATTAGAAGACTAAATTTTAACCATTGTCTGAGGCATAAATTTGTGCACACTGATTGTAGTTTGGGGATAGGGAATATGGATATCAATAGATTTGAAATATATATTTTTTACAAAAGAATAAGCAATTTGAGAATAAAAAAATTATAGATGCTGAAATTAAAATCTTAAAAATAACTACATAAATTAATTAAATTAAATAATGAATTTGAAATTATTTTTTTTGCCAAAATAAATATACCATCTTAAATAAATTAGATGAAAATAAAATTTTATTTGAGTGTAAAATAAAAAATAAAAAATTATTTAGATACAATTAAAAAATAAAAATTTATTTAAATAAGATAACAAAGTTCAACTTTTTTTGTTACTCTAGTTTTATTTAATTATTTGGCTAAAGTTTCAAAATCAAACGCTTCTTCATAATAATACAAAATGGTTTCACACTCACACACTCAAAGTATCACGTTCCTTCAAGCATATATGCCTTATAAAAAAAAAAAAAATTGCCCTAAGCACCTCGAGGCAAATACGACAAATCATCTCGTATCTTTTAGTTGGATTTAATTATGTTTTTTATGCTGTTTTTACCCTCATATTTGTAATAATCTTTCTTGATTCTTTACCAGAAGATGTCATCCCACTCAAAAGGTTCCATAAGTAAAGCTTTTTTAAAAGTTTTTTAACTTAAAAATTAATGACCCATATGCTCATATTTGTTTCATGTGATGCTCTTCAAGTCATTTTTTCAAGCAATTTATATAATAGACGGTGATAAATTTTTTAAAGAATTTTTTTTTATTGCATATATATGTTTATATTTTTTTAATTTTTATAGTCATGATTTATTAGTTTTATAATTGAGAGTAGTATTTGAGTTCAAAATAAATTCAAAATAGTTTTATTTTTATTGTCATGATTTTCTTTTAATACAAGATTTCTCAGTTTCATACCAATTGAGTTTTTTATAATATTAAAAGATTTAAAAATCTATTAATAAGTTAATTTATTAATTAAAATTTTATTTATTTATATTTTATAATAGAATTACATATTTACATGCAAAGTACCTAAATAAAAGCATAGATATGGAGGAATTTTTGAATTGACGGAAATAATTATTGTTGTTCAGTATATTTTTAAATTATCATTGTAAATATTTTTTTATTATTAATAAAATTTATCTAATTTATAATTGTTTGATAATAAACAAAAAAGAATAAAATTTACATTTAATTATTTTATTTGAAAATTTTAATTTACATTAGTGTTAAAAAGTAAATAAATATATTTGATAAATGAAAATTTTAAAAAATTTACATTAAATTTTTTATTTTTATAATGCAATTGCTAAGATAATCTCCCAAACAGGTCGTCAAATCAAACTAGATACGTGTCAGTAACAAACCGAATCTTCTTTTTTGTTTTCCCCTATCACCAAACGGCCTAATCTCTTCCTTACACGTACAAATCGACGGCTCAGATTTCCCATCTATTCACTATATAAACTCCCCATCAACAGTTCTTAGTGAAATGGGGGAAACAGCCTGAACAAAAAAAAACACTGTAAGAAACTGTGGCGTTTGATCGAGCCGTTTGATCTGATAAATTTCGAAACTTTTTTTTTTTTTTTTTGCGGTTTGATGATTGGATTTTGTTGAGGGAGATCGGAGATGTTGTCGATGCAAAACGGAGTGGGGATCTCTAGGGCTGCTCCGTACGGTACCGGAGTCGTCGATAGATCTAATGATACCTCCAACGGGGAGGCGGTGGCTGCTGGCAAAGCCGCCGTTTATGCGGTAAAGCCGGAGCCGGCTTCTTCGCTCGGTATTGTGCTTCATAAAGGACATGATTCACATGAAGGTTCGTTTCTTCATTGTTTTTCATATCAATGTTCTTTCTAAATTATTGTTGTTTCTTAATTGTTGGATCTTCAATACTCTCTTGTCCAAAGAAAAAAAATTTAATGCTCGAAAATTTTAGACCATTACAGTTGATTTAAAAAAAAAAAACTTTTTTTTTGAAATTTGATCATAAAAAGTTTTTATTGGATTTTAAAAGCTGTATTTTCAGTTAGATCTGCCTTTTTTTTTTTTTTTAAATCATTTTGATACAAATTTTAGACTTTGATTCTTTTATTTATCATCTTTTTTTTTGTATAATTCTTCAAAATTGAAATAAATTACAGATTTTATACCTTTTTGAAGAATTTATTATATATATTTTTTACTGTTCTAAATTGGTTGAATCTTTTATCAGTCTAAATTTTTAGTTGGCTGATGTGGCTGTTGATTTAATGTTGATGCAGTTGATGAAGATATGCACTTGGCTCTAGCTCATCAAATGTATAAATCCGGAAACTACAAAGAAGCATTGGATCATAGCAATGCTGTTTATGATCAAAACCCGCTTCGTACTGATAATCTGCTTCTTTTGGGTGCTATCTATTATCAGGTTAAAAAAAAATTACCTTTTTCATCTTTTATATGGGGACATGATTTTGTAGTTTTCTAATCTTTTTGTGTATGTGTACAGTTGCAAGATTATGATATGTGCATTACCAAAAATGAAGAAGCACTTCAAATTGATCCTCGTTTCGCTGAGTGTTATGGGAACATGGCAAATGCTTGGAAGGTACTTATTTAATCTCTACATTGATTTTTTGAAACTAAATTAAAAATGAATCTTAAAAAAGAAGGTTTTTTGAAGAACTGAAACTGATGGAGGCGTGCTATTTTCCCTAATTTGTAGGAAAAAGGCGATATTGATGTTGCCATTCGTTACTATATGATTGCAATTGAGGTTTGTTTATAGTTATAAAACTTTCTCTTTTGTTAGTAATGGTTTTTGTTCCTCCCTTGCTAGTGGAATCCATTGTTAGTTTGTTGATCTTTGTTTGAAATTGCATTGCTGCAGCTTCGACCAAACTTTGCTGATGCATGGTCAAATTTAGCTAGTGCTTACATGCGAAAAGGAAGATTTAATGAGGCTGCACAGTGTTGCCGTCAGGCGCTGCAATTAAATCCTCTTTTGGTATATTTTGATCTGGTTATATCTTATTATAATCCACTTAAATGTTCTAAACTTCTAAGTCAACAGGAATTTCTGCATTTCAATTTCTGTTTTTTGTTTGTTCCTTTGTTTTCTTAACAACTGAGACACATCATTTAAGGTTTCAGTTAAACTTTTAGGCCTATGTGTAAGATTTTCTGACTTAATCTTTTAATTGCTTTGCAGGTTGATGCTCATAGTAACCTTGGAAATCTAATGAAGGCACAAGGGCTGGTGCAAGAAGTAAGTGTCAATAAATGAAATGTTTATACAGTTTGATAGCTCATCTAGATAACTAGTAGCCAGGGATGTGAATTCTTGGGCTGAACTAAGGTAACTGATGTAATTGGTCACCATTGGTGACTACCATGTTGAACATCTGCAATTAGGATTTTGGTTGGACCTCATTCTATCCATGTTGTGTTGGAAGTGGTCTAATCTTTTGCCTACTGTGAGTTTATGCTCATTGCTGGGTTAACCTGGCCTAGACTCTTATCATCTTGCCTGAACAGAATGAGAGGGGAAAACATCCTTCCCATATTTAAATTTTCGTAGTGTCTTTATCCGGTAAGTTACTGATATAAGTAATTCATGTGTGGAACTGTGTCTATCACAGTTCAATACAGATATCAAGTTGTTATCTACAGGCCAGGGCTCAGATGATGGTTGCTCTTGTTGTAACTTCCATCTGCAAAGACTCGAAATTGTCAGAATCTAACGTTTTGTGCAGGCTTACAGTTGCTACCTTGAGGCTTTACGGATACAGCCAACGTTTGCCATTGCATGGTCAAATCTTGCGGGTCTTTTCATGGATTCGGGTGACTTAAATAGAGCACTTCAGTATTACAAGGTATGCAGAATCTTGTTTCCATCATTGTTTCTTTTGTTGTTTTTGTCTTGTTCAAATGCTGTAATTTTCATTGTCTTGCTTGCAAAAGATATGGCATGACAAATTTTTTTATGTGTTGGTTCTTTTTTAATAATTTTGTATGAGATAATCTACCATTTTCGCCCTACTTGATTTTAGTCGTAAGAACTGTTTTATCATGTAGTTATACTGATTTATAAATTTTAAATCACAGGAAGCTGTTAAACTCAAGCCCACATTTCCTGATGCCTATTTAAATCTTGGGAATATATACAAGGTAAGCCATCTTGCTTTGTGCCCATAAGTTGGGTTGGTGCAAGTGCATGGACCGATCTTCTTGTATTGGACAAAAACAAGATATCTCTTTTGCCTTTTCCAGGCTTTGGGGATGCCTCAGGAGGCTATTGTTTGTTATCAGCGTGCTGTTCAGACTCGGCCAAACAATCCAATAGCTTTGGGTAAGAGCTACCACATCACATGGATCCCGTATATCTTCTCTTTTATTAAGGTTGAAATTTTAAGATTAGTTGCATTTGACTTGATTGGAGGTATATATATATATATATATATATATATATATATATATATATTTCAGCTTTTGCTTTAGTCAAAGGCAGCAAGACTTGTTAGGTTTTTTCTTTGTCACTTTATTTGTTTTGTGCAGTAATTTTACTTTGCATTTTTAATTTCTTAATATCTCTTTCTTATATATTAACCTCAAAGTCACTATGTCTAGTCCTTGCTGTTTTTGGAAGTTGGGGTCCCAGCCTACATGATAAAGTGTGATGTAACTGCTGAGTATTTTTGTGCATAGAGTTATTGTTGAAGTTAGTCATGTTAATTTATGTTAATTTGTTTTGGCCAACGTTAATTTATGTTATTGAAGTACCAGGTTGTATGACTCTATGGTGCAGGGAATCTGGCTAGTACGTACTATGAACGAGGTCAACTGGATCTGGCAATCCTCCATTATAAGCAAGCTATTGCCTCTGACCGAAGATTTTTGGAGGCTTACAACAATTTGGTTGGTTTTCTCAATTTGTGTCAGAGTATAAACATTATAGTTAGTATCTATGCTTTTGCTTTTAAAGTTGTTGCTAGCTTGAATTTGCTTTTAACTATTGACTTGAAGGGAAATGCATTGAAAGATGTGGGCCGTGTTGATGAGGCAATTCAATGCTATAACGTAGGTTCTTTTCTGGTCATCTGGGCTTTATTTTCACTCATTTACTGTTATTGATCTTTTGATGGTGGGTGCAGCAATGTCTCACATTGCAACCTAATCATCCACAAGCTCTTACGAACCTTGGGAACATATATATGGAATGGTACACTATCCACAAATTCTTGACATCTGAATGATCAAAATTCAGTTCACGATGAGTTTCTAGAGAATGGTATTTTTACAAGGTGTTTTGAAACTCACAGGAACATGGTTGCTGCTGCCACTTCGTACTATAAGGCTACATTGGCTGTCACAACAGGGCTGTCTGCTCCATTCAACAACCTTGCTGTAATCTATAAGCAACAGGTTATTCTTTGGTGTTTGATTTTCTGTGTTTCCTTTGATACTAAATGGATGTTAGTAAGTGCGCTTCTTTCTTTCCCTCCGGTATTTAATGAGTATCATAATTCTACTATAGGGAAATTACGTGGAAGCTATTTCTTGTTACAATGAGGTTTTGCGGATTGATCCTTTGGCAGCTGATGGGCTTGTAAATAGGGGTAACACTTACAAGGAGATTGGTAGAGTGAGTGAAGCAATTCAAGATTATATTTGTGCTATTAATATCCGGCCAAATATGGCTGAAGCCCATGCAAATCTGGCTTCTGCTTATAAGGATAGGTAATTTCATTCATTCCCACCATATCCTTTTATTGTTCACATTCCTTGGTAATAGAAACCATTTTTGTTAGGACATTTTGTTAGGGTCACTAGCATCTTTTTACGGGGCACTTAGAAAGCGGGGACTTTTCCTTTGGTATTTTCTTTTTTGCTTTGAGCTTGAGTAAAATCTTTGAGCTCTTTGTCCCTTGCCTTTCGCTAATGATTCCTTTTGAGTTTTGGTTCTTACTCTCTGTTTTGTGAAGATATTTTTCAGACTCGTTTTTGTATTCCCTGCATTGAGGGTCAATAGCGGTGTAATTTGCTTCGATATGAGTATCTCATCTTCCTTGTATAGTTTGATTGCGCTTTTTGAATATTTTAGAAAGTCCTAAGATCTGTTTCTTTGTCTCGTCTTTTGTGATTAACCTTTATAGCTCAAAAAAGAAAAAAAACCAATGGGAGGTTGATGTTTCATCCAAAATATGGAAAAACCAATATGATGCATCCAACTTTTGTCAGTGTAAAGTTTATTTATGACATCTATTTAACATCTGCTCTATTGGGGTGAGGAAACTGCCTTTTGATCTTCTAACAATTTGGTAATATTGAGTTGGGTTTACTTGTAATGCAGTGGACATGTGGAGGCTGCTGTTAAAAGCTATAAGCAGGCATTGCTTCTTCGACAAGAGTTTCCTGAAGCAACTTGTAACCTTCTACATACATTACAGGTATCATGGCTGGAATTTTAATGCACTATGGAATTAGTTTAAGCTAGCTCAAAAAGTAAAATTAGTATCTAGTTAAAAGCTACTTTTACAACCATTAGATATCATTTTATATAGTTGTAGGAAGCATTTTGAATTGAGATAAACTCATCTAATTTTATTTTATATTTCCAGTGTGTGTGCAGCTGGGAGGATCGTGATAAAATGTTTACTGAAGTTGAAGGCATTATCCGAAGGCAGATTAATGTGAGTATTGACATGCTTGTACTTTTTCCGTTTCCTTGTAATATATGTTATTTTTTATTATATCTTTTTTTAAAGACCAGCAACTTCTTCCATAGTATTTCCTTCTTCAATTCACTTAACCTCAATAATTCCTTTATCCCAGATGTCAGTTCTTCCTAGTGTGCAACCTTTCCATGCCATTGCATATCCCATTGATCCGATGCTTGCACTTGATATAAGGTATAAATTTCTTTTCATGGCACCATATGTAATTTACTGTGGTGAACTAGAGTTTTTTCTTAGTATTTCTTCCCTTCTCTTGCAGTTGTAAATATGCTGCTCATTGCTCCATGATTGCATCTCGTTTTGCTCTCCCTTCTTTCAACCATCCTGCTCCAATTCCTATTAAGCGCAATGGTGGAAATGAGAGGCTAAGAGTCGGTTATGTGAGCAGTGACTTCGGCAATCACCCCTTGTCACACCTCATGGGATCAGTGTTTGGCATGCACAACAGGGAGAATGTTGAGGTTGTTTTTTTTTGTTAATCTCATTATGTTAGAACTCTCTGGATGATTAAACATAAAAACATGGTGTTTGCAGGTATATTGCTATGCCTTGAGTCAAAATGATGGCACTGAATGGAGACAGCGTATCCAGTCAGAAGCTGAGCATTTTATAGATGTCTCAGCCATGTCATCAGATGTGATTGCCAAAATGATTAATGAGGATGGAATACAAATCCTTATCAACCTGAATGGTTATACTAAGGTATATCATGTTTAATTTACTCCTCCTTTGAGGAACCTAATTTTAATTTTCAGAGGTTTGCTATATTGAGTTATTTTTTGATATCATAGAGAAAAATCTATTTGAGTTCCATTCTTTTAATTTTTTGGCTTTTGTGGTGCCTATTTTATGTAATGTATGGTGCTGAAAAGTCTGTTCTATATTACACTTCTGAATTGTCAACATTATGACTATGAAATTTTAATATGAAATGCCCTGCTCGATAATACAGGGGGCGAGGAATGAAATTTTTGCCATGCAGTCTGCACCTATACAGGTTTCATACATGGGATTTCCTGGGACTACTGGGGCAAATTACATTGATTACTTGGTCACTGATGAGGTAGAAATCGAGGCCTTACATAACCCTTCAATGATTCATATTTTCTTTGTCTAACATGCTATTTTGTTTTCTTTCAGTTTGTTTCACCTTTGCGCTATTCACGTATTTATTCTGAGAAGCTTGTCCATCTCCCTCATTGCTACTTTGTTAATGATTATAAGCAGGTGAGTTTTTTTTTTTTTTAACAGTGCAATAAAATAGAATCTATTTGTTGTCAGTAAACTCTTATAATGTGCTGTCATTTAGACAATAAAGGCCTGATACTATGGCTATTAATGTTTGCAGAAAAATCGTGATGTGTTGGATCCAACTTGTCAGCTCAAGCGATCTGATTATGGTCTTCCAGAAGATAAATTTATTTTTGCATGCTTCAACCAATTGTATAAAATGGATCCTGAAATCTTTAATACTTGGTAGTATGACGATGATCCCGATTTTTGGTAATTTCCCATATTTTGTCATTTCACTTGTATACTTATTTTATCATTCAGGTGTAATATTCTTAAGCGTGTACCAAGTAGTGCACTTTGGCTCCTCAGATTCCCAGCTGCTGGAGAAATGAGACTGCGAGCATGTAGGTTCTACTAGTTCATATTTCTTATAAGAATGCAACCTTCATGATATTGGGGTTTTTATTGGTTTTGATGGTCTTTATTTCAGATGCTATCGCACAAGGGGTACAGCCTGAACAAATTATTTTCACAGATGTTGCAATGAAACATGAACATATAAGGCGCAGTGCTTTAGCTGATCTATTTCTCGACACGTAACTATTCTCTTCCTTCTCTCTTTCTTTAGCAGCATTATTTTGATTTGGATTTCAGTAATGATGGTTGCATTATTCTTCTTTCTAGGCCTTTATGCAATGCACATACCACTGGAACAGATGTATTATGGGCTGGTTTACCGATTGTGACTCTGCCTCTTGAGAAAATGGCTACAAGGGTTGCTGGATCACTTTGTCTAGCCACTGGTTTGGGGGAGGAGATGATTGTGAACAGGTAAGTGTTTTTAACATTGTCCTTGGAGAATATGGATTTGTACAAGATAATGTTATGAATAATGCTTAAACTATAGTCAAAATTTTAATGTGATACCTAAATTCTACTGTGATATTTGAATTATAAATTTATTAATTAATGTAATATTTGGAGTTTTTTGTCTGTTACTTTTTATCATTTAGAGTTAATCATATTAGAGATGAGTACCATATTAATTAATAAATTCATAATTAAGGTATCATGTTAGAAATTTTTAAAATTCATATATCATATGAAAATGAAATTCAGGACTTTTCATAACATTAACTTATTTGTATAAAATCATATTAAATTCATTTTTGTACGATCTGAGTTGGACATATCCTCTTGGACATATCCTCTTGTATCTAATTATCATTCTATGCCTTTATTTGCCATTTATGTTATTGTAATTTCTTCCTGCTTTACAGTATGAAGGAATATGAGGAAAGGGCCGTCTCTTTGGCATTAAACAGACCGAAACTCCTGGCTCTCACAAATAAACTCAAGGCAGCTCGTTTAACTTGCCCTCTTTTCGACACAGCACGATGGGTAAAGCTTAATTGACGCATCTGTTATTATTTTTGTATTATCTATTGATAAATAAATAAACTGTTTACTTGTAAACCGTGGCAGGTGCGGAATCTGGAGAGGTCATACTTCAAAATGTGGAGTCTTTATTGCTCAGGGCAGCAGCCCCAGCATTTCAAAGTCACTGAAAATGACTTTGATTTCCCTTATGATAGATAGGACCAAACGGGGATTGTAGATAAGATTCAGAGGATATAAGAAAAAAAAAATTTCCTTAGTAAAAAGATTGTTGAGGGTTTATTCAAAATAGAGATGTGTTTCTGATATTTTTATGCAGATGCATAAAAATCTCTGTATTGCCCTAAATTTAAACAAGTGGCAAAGACTAAAGAGTTCTGGCAGAAGAAATGAAATTACTACTACAATTTTTATTTACCTGATCATTCATGTCTCTTGGAAATTTGCAGAAAGATTGTGTCTTGTCCTGATTCTTCAGCACAGAATGAGTTTCAGAGCAAGATTTATCCACGATGCGAAAGAAAGAAAAGGAAAGAAAAACGAATAGAGGTTAAGAATTGTTGGGTGAAAATGACTTCAAATTCTTTAATCCTGAATTGCAATTTGCCAGACAGCAAGAGTATTTTAGTAAACTGTTATATCACCATCAATAACTGACCGTGTGATTCTTTAATTAACTCCCGTCATTATTTAACAAATGAACCTCACCATTTTATCCAATCATCCATAACAAAATACAAAATAATTGTTTGAACCGTTGACCAGAATTGTTGACAGCCTAACAAAATACAAATTACAATAAGAACTTGAATCTCCATTTGTTCAAACTTTCAACACAAAGACAAAAGACACTAGTTCGTTTTTCAGTGTCACTCCCTTCATGATTTAACTTACTAAACACAAGCATAGACAGACTAATTGCTATAGGAAAAAGGGAAACATAAACAATGTGGGGAGTACAAGATTGAAAAATGGAGAATGCATAAAAATTATTCAAAACAAAGAAGATAAAGGAGTACACTTTATTCAAGGAATTTCTTGATCAGTTGTTATCCCATCAGAACTGAGTCTGAAGATATTTCACCACTTCCTTGTCCAGTTTGAAGGCTTTACTAAGAACATCAGGGTTGATAGGTGGTTTAGAGCCAAAGACTGCATTTGCAATAGTGATAACACCTGGATTTTGGCTGCTGAGACCAGCTAAGGCAATGGCATTAGTTTTCCCGACATTGAACTGGAAGTGAATGAGACCAACAGGGAAAACAAACACATCTCCTGTCTTCAGGACCTTGGTGATGAAGCGATTGTCCGGATTGGAGGTCACAAAGCCAACATAAAGTGTACCCTTTGCCACAACTAGGATCTCTGTGCCACGAGGGTGAGTGTGAGGAGGGTTTAGGCCACCATTAGGTGCATAGTCAATTCGAGCCAGCGATATATCAAGAGTGTTAAGTCCTGGTATTTGGTCAACATTGACAGGAGTGACTTTTGATCCCACTGCATTTGATGTGTTTCCTGCTTTTTCGAGCCCTGAAAAGAAGAAGTCATCTGCAGTGGCAAGCTTTGGATCCTTGCACAACTTACCATTTACAAACACTGGATGAAAAGAAAATGATGATGGTTAATACAAATACAAGCAAAAGTTAGTGTACATGGTAAGGTTATCATGACGAACTAAATGCATACCAGCATTCTTGGTGCCATTGACGGCTACACAGAAGTCCTGGAGAGGGCTAGGGTCTGAGGCTGAGGCAAATGTAGAAGCCAAAGCCAAGAGGGAAAAAGTTACAAGGAAATTGTTCACTCCTTTCATTTTGGATCACTTTGCTATATACTTCTAGTACTTCTTTGCTATTTGCTTGGAGGAGAGGTGAGAAATTTTACTTGGCAGACAAGGACTATATATAGATGAAGATCCAGTACAGTAGTACTAATTATCTCATATATTCCAGTTTTGTTTATGCTATATTCCCCAAGAATATTTTTCATCTAGAGGTAGATTACAGGATTGAACCCATATATGAACTTTTCATTTGGATAATACAAAGTATACATAAATTATAGGATCACACTAGATATTGGGATTCCACCGCGTAGCACTTAGCTCATGTTCGATTGGTGATTGTTTTGATACTATTTGTGAAGATTTGCATCAAACCTGTGAAATATTATTCGTTTTAATCCGAAAGTTTTAAGGTTTTATTTTATAAAAAGCACTTTACAAATTTGAGCTTAAACTTCTACGTATATATATCATGGCAAAATTTCAGAGAGGGATGGGGCGTTACAAAAATGAAGCATGACAGCTCTGTTCCAACGGAAAGCAGTAGGTCAGCAGAAGACAAACAGGAACAAGTTAATCCGAAAAAACAAAATTAAACCAGCAAGACAAAGACCATCAAAATAGACAAATGAAGGCTACAGCAAGAATAAATAACAGAAGAGGTCGGAATTTAGCCCCAGTTCTGACAAAAAACTCTTACTATAGGCTTATCAGCAACTTTCAATTAGTAATTTAAATTCTCTTATATCAGGACAGAAAAGCTTCATCTTGAGACACCTATCATTCCTTTGATATTCTTTGTTCAGAACGCTACACGTAATGTAAGTCGAAAAATAATATTTATCAAAGGAAATTTTTTTTTCACTCAAGATTTAATCTATAAATGTTTGGTGAATGGCAGAATCACTTAGAACATTAAACAGTCTTGCTCTGAAACTAAAAGTAATGCTTCTTCTCAAACCACTTGATGACATTCAATCAGCATACACAATATTAGTCTTTTATCATTAGGGTCAGTTGGTGCATCCTATAGTTGATGAAACTAATCAGGTAAGCAAATTGTTGAAAAATGTGGCACCAACTAGCCGGCTAACTTGTATAATGTAATCAAGAGAAAATAATGAAGAGTAGTTGAAAAAATTGGGAGGTGATGATGACATTGAACCATAAGCCAGTCAGAAAACGTATAATAGAAAATAATGTAACAGATTGCAAACATCCAACACTAATGTCCATAGCCGACCAAGTATTCCAAAATTTCTATTTTTATAACACAAATCATGCTAGTAGTCTTCCATTATTCTAGACTTATCATAGTTTTTGTTTTGAGGAAGGATCACCAATTGAATCTGAGCTTAACTTAATTGGTTTATATAGTCACCTTTAAGAAATACCATTCAACAGGTAGGGATCAAATCCCAGCCCCTGCAATCAGTTTGCCTATTATCAGGCTGTAGCCTCTTTTCTACCAAAAAAAAAGAAAAAAGGATTACTAGTTATTGTTTTATACAAATTTGGTTTTGATATTTATTAGGTATCCTACGAAATAAATTTTCAGTCATTTATGGCAGTTTCTATTTCACACAGGTTCCTGTGGCTATTGGTCATATTTGTATTACTATTTTACTAGTAAATTATAATTCAAAATGAAGTTCCTATGTATATTTGAGGAAAAAAACTGGCATTCTCCATATAATTCGAAGACATAATGCTCGCTTGTTCATGATATCAATATTTTGGGTTATAAATCATCGTGATGGAGTTAACTTTGATCAGACTTCAATATTGTTCAGAGCAGAATGTACCATAAAAGTTTGCAGAAGGTTCGCTCAGTTGCTTGGTAGACAATCTACTGAAACAATATATCCAAGAAATGGTTGCTTATCATTTGCAATAGTTATATGGTGACAATCCTAGTAGCAGTTGTTCTGACTAATCCATTGGCCTCAAGGAAGGCCCTGAACTTGACGCTGGGCAAAAAAAACCAAGAGATTGAAGGGTCAAGGCCCATAATTCTTTCAGGTACCTATGAAAATCAGTTGATTGTCTGAAATATGTTCCATGCACTATTTGTAATCCTAGGATTTTTCAGATTCAATTTTATGAAACTAGGATTAATTAAATGTCTCTCTAAATCTTCTTTGAAGCATTGGGTCTTTGACTCTTATGAACAAATTTAGTGTATTCTGGATTCTGGCAAATAAGTTTGGAACTTTCCAAAACTTGCATGAAACATAAAATCAACCAATTATGGAAATCCTCTAATGTTTTGCATAAATTCACATGGCTAATTCCAAGGCCTTAATTAAAGTATCTTCCAGAGGATGCTTTCAATGAGATCTTTATAAAAGTTGAGATTGGGCCTTAATTTGGAACAAGCTGTAATAACTTAAAAAAAATCCAAAATCAACATACAAGGAGGATTAGATCAGCAAAGATACAAAAGCAGCATAAAGTTTTTATGCATTGATTCTGTGTTAACTTTATGGAAAAGAAGTGCTAAAAACAAGTTTATATCTGACGGCCTGCAGTTGGCACAAATTATGAGTAAATCATAATTTGCCAGTCACAAGTTGCCATTTCCTTGAAATTAACATTTATTAAAAAAAAATTTTGAGGCTGCAGGTTACTATTTAGTAAGTTTATAGATATATAGAAAGTGCATAACATATCATCAAATATAAACTCAAAAACAGTTTTGCATAGTCTTCTTCATATATCTTTTTCTTTTTCAAATTCATTATTTTCAATAGTGAAATAATTTAATTTATATCTGGAGTTGCTGCATACAGCCGGCAATTTTGTCAGCCAAAACTCCATTCATTCTTGTAGTTAGCATGGTCTAAGAAGCGTTAATGAGACAAAAACTAAAGCTAGTTTAAGGCTTCTGATTTTATCTCCAATCAATATATTATATGGTCTCAGTTGATAAAGTCTGTTCTCACATGTTCCTTGATGCTCAATCATATATGAGAACATTCTTAATTTCTTACAAGTGCAATTAACCATGCTACAGTGAAAATTTCCTGGTCTTTTGATCGCTTCAGTTAGCGAAAAATGAACGGGGGTACTTTGAATTGAATTGACCTCCGAGAACTGTTCCTTGATATTCAAAATTTTTTTTAGAGTAATGACTTGAATTTTGCCTGGTTAGGCTTTCACACGTGACAGAAAAGTAAACTTGAAGGCTTCTGTTACCTCAAAGACTTTGAATCAAATTTTTGTAAGTGATAACACGGTTTTATTCAATACTAGTTTTTTCATACATAAAATGATCTCAGATCACAAGGAGAGAGGAGACTGGACTATGGAGAGGTCCATTATCAACCAGCCTGTTTATCGTACGATGGTACCATACTAAGTGGAATAATATGATTTGGCTTTTAAGTTACTTGTTAACCTGATCCGAATCGGGACTGAAGATAGGTAACCGCTGTCTTGTCCAACTGGAAGGCCTTCGTGAGAACATTTGGATTGATTGTTGGGTTTGAGCCAAAGACTGAATCAGCAATAGTGACAGCCCCTGCATTTTGGCTGCTGAGACCAGCAAAGGCAACAGCCTTAGTTTCCCCTATATTGAACTGGAAGTGAATCAAACCGATCGGGAAAACAAAAACATCTCCAGGGTTTAGGACTTTAGTGAAGAGACGGTTTTCTGGGTTGGATGTAACAAAGCCAACGTAAAGTGTGCCCTCTACAACAACTAGGATCTCAGTTCCTCGAGGGTGAGTGTGAGGAGTGTTTAGGCCACCATAAGGCGCATAGTCGATTCGAACCAGAGATATGTCAAGAGTGTTAAGTCCTGGTATTTGGTCAACATTGACAGCAGTGACATTTGATCCAACTAGATTTGATGTGTTTCCTGGCTTGTTGAGGCCTGAATAGAAGAAGTCATCTGCTACTGTAAGCTTCGGGTCCTTGCAGAAGTTCCCGTTTACAAACACTGCAGGAAAGAAATGTTAGTTGATATATATCACATCATGCAACAGTAGCGCACCTTCAGCAATGTTATTATATTAAAATATTGCTCCCCTAAGCTGAATGTCCTTCAGCTCAGGCATTATTAGCATCATGATCATGAACAATAAAGTAAAGTTGACGCAGACGAATGCCTACCGCCATCCTTGGTGTCATTGATAGCCACACAAAAGTCGTGGAGAGGACTGGTGTCAAAGGCTGAGGCTAATGAGCAAGCAAAAGCCAAGAGGGCAAAAGCAGCAAGGATAGAGTGCATTCCTTTCATTATAGGACGTACAGGCAATGTTTTATCTGACTTTGCTAGTTGTTTGCTATTGTTTTGAAGAAGAGTGGGAAGCTTTGCAGGACAGACAGCTATTTATAGATGGAAACCAATGACCTGGGTCCCTATTTTCCATAACTAACAGGTAAAGACTTTTCAAGAGCAATCATTTTCAAATACTTTCAGTAAATTTATCCTGGTTTATTACTCATTCTATGTAGCCATATGCTTAAATTGCTGAAAAATGGCCATGAAAGTTGTCATGTCTCTGTCTATGGTGTTTTTGCAGTGTAGGTTGGAATTGAAAGTCAGACAATGAGATTGAAAAGAATCCAATCTTCTGTTGTTTGTCTCCGAATTCTACACTCTTTACTTTATGGTAAAGGTGTAATTGGTTAAGTTTAAATCAATATAGTATTAAGTACGAACTTAAGCTCGATTTTAAATTTAAGTCTTGAAATTTAACTTGAATTTGATTAAATTTTATTTTTTTTAGCTTGAATTTGATACGAAATAAAAATTGAGCTATTCAAACTCACTTGATTAAACTCGATTAGCATGTAAAAATAAGCTTTATTTTTATATTCAACAAAAGTTTAATTAAAATATATTAAAATATAAAATATAAAAGCTCGATTACGCTCGTGAACTACTCAAGCTGGGTGTCATGGTCAGGCTTTGGTCCTACCATGACTGACCCTGGACCAAGCAGCGGTCGAGACCGAGTTGACGGGAAAGCGGTTCTAAGGAATGCGGGCGTGCATTCGGAGCTTGGGAACATGATGCTAACATGTTGTAGGGGCAATGGGAGCCCTGAGCCGTAAGATACGCGGGAAAGTTCGGGACAGTGATCGGACACCCCCAAGCCAAGTAGCCTGGTGGGTGCCATCTGTGGAAGCAGTGTGCGGGCGTTCTGAGCATGGGAATAGGTTAGGGACATTGCGTGTGGATGGTCCATGCCCTAAACCTTGAGATATGCAGGTAAGTATAAGGCATTACACCGATGCCCTAGGACCAGCTAGTCAGACAGGTGTTGTCGGTCGAAGCCATGTGCGGGCACCTTCGAGTGGGTTGGTGGAGCAACGAGCAGAATCAAAGAGCATTGGTGACCAAGAGGAAGGTTACGAGGCCCTGAGTTAGCCGAAGAAAGGCCCTGAGGGGGCTGGGCAGAAAAGTGTCCCTGTTTCAAACATTCTTACGATCACTAGTAGCATATTGAGAAAATCTCTAACGCTCTTTATAGGGGGACGACTGGTGTCAGCTCTCCACCACCCCCTTGGCTAGCGGGCAGACGGGGGCCTGGCTAGTCTGAAGTGAGCTACTCCTAGGCACTCGTGGTGTCTAGGTGGGCGGACATCGTAGGGTCACGAGCGTAGCACGATGTTTCCTCGGGTAAGGTAAACCCGGGGGCGATTGGGGCCGGCGGGCCTCGTATCGCGCCTTTGCGTTGAACCATGGGGTTGGACGGTAGAGACCGTTAGGCCCCTCGGTTTCCCCTCCTCGAGCCGAAAGGATCAGGTGATGGTGTTTACGTAGGAGGGATACTATCGAGCCAAAGGGATGCACAGGCTAGCTAGCGGGCACGCTGCTAGACCTCTGTGGCTAGTCGGACTGGTGGGCTACAGCTAGGGCAGTCCACCCAAGGACCCTTGCGGGACTGGACCACGCGATGGTATTCATGTAGGAGGGATGCCATCGAGCCGAGAGGATGCGCGGGCTAGCAGGCAGGCACGCTGCTAGGCCCCAGTGGCTAGTCGGGCAGCTGGTGTGCTGCAGCTGAGGCAGTCCACCTGAGTTCCCTTGTGGGACTAGCATGATGTTGGGTGTCAATCATGCGTGCGAGTGGCCAATACTGATGCTAGAGGGTGTAAGCCCTAAGAACCGAGTCCCGTGGGACGAGTTGAGCCTAGAGGCTCCGAGCTGGCTGCTGACTAGCGTGAAGGGGATGCTTGCGTAAACTTGATACGGGAGCTTGCGTAAACTTGATACGGGAGCTTGCGTAAACTTGATACGGGAGCTTGCGTATCATATGTGCGGGTGTGGTGTTGGGTTCTCACCATGCCAAGATGTAATAACATCAAGAGAACTGGGGCTATGTGCCCCTACGAGATTCGAGGGTCGGGGCTCAAAGCATTAAGCCTTGCAGCCAGAGCTAGGTGCTCGTGGTCACTGGGAGAATCGTGGGTCGATGCGCGATGAGAGATAGGTTCCTCTTTATAGAGTTCAGAATAAGCCACCCTATGGGGATAAAAGCCAAAAAAAGCTTGTAGGCATGCGGCTTGAAGGGTCAGATTTGGTTGGTCCGCGAAGAAAAATGGACATGGTGAAGGCTGACCTTGACTATGAGTAGTCTTGGTGCCGCACAGTCGCGTGATTTCAGTAGGAGGAACGCGTGGACAGTGACATTTGGTATCAGAGCCTAGGTTGGCTCAGTGGCGAGATAGACACGACCCATGTGTGGGCCTTGTGGCGTAAAACTGAGGTGGTGCTAAGCTCAAATGGAGCTATCGAGACGCAAATATGGGTTATGTGCCGATAGAGGCTCGAAAATGAGCCAGCGATGCGTGCTGCGGGAAATATTGGGCTAATGTAAAATGGCTCTCGAGTAGACTCTTGGATGCCAAGCAAAAGGGCACTAGAGTCTAACTTCACCTTGGAAAAGGTGTTGGCATATGTTGCGGCATGTGATGCCTTTATGGTGGAAGGAACCGTAGTGAGACCGAGATGCGAAAAGGGGCTTACACCATGAAATGGTGTTGCGTAAGGCCACGTGGGTCGAGCGAACCTTATCCTGAAGGGGCAAGAGGTATCGAGTTTCAAGATTAATTACTAATGTGTGCACTTGCTGTATGGTGCAGGTGCCCCAGTGGGGGCGCAAGTCGAAGTATTCGGGTCCAAGCATGGAATTCTTGCACAAAGGAGTGTGGAGTGGCCAAAGATTGAAGCCACAAGTGGGATGGTCAGTGGACCATGTGCTGTGATGGTCAGTGGACCAGGAGTTCTCGTGGTCAGAGGATCACGGGGGCGTATGAATCGGTAAACCGAGTCTGTGTTGGCCGATGAGAAAGGCTTCACATGAGCTGTGGTGGTCGGTGGGCCACAACAGGGTGTAATCGGGCGAGACTAGAAAAAAAGGAAATGGCCAATTGACAAGGCCTTAGGCGTGTAGGTCAGTGGACCTTGAGGATTGAGCGGGTGAATCCCCGAGTCGAGCTAAGCAGTGAACCAGGTGTTTTGTTAGATCAGTGGATCTTTGAGTGTAAGTGGATTTTGGGATGCCCTAGGAACTGGGCCAGAGTCAAAACAATCGAGCAAGAGAACCATCGAAGAGATATGGTTGCACATAATATGGCGCTGAGTTTCGAGTAAAAGTGGAGGAGATCTATCAATTCCCCGTGAGACTGAGCCAAGATAGTGGAGCTTGGGTAATGGAGCATAGTGTTTAAGTCGGGGGCAAAGACCGAGTTAGCGCGCTTTAAGGTGCCGTCTTGGGGGCGGTTGGCCAGAGGGCCACACCTAGAGAGGTGACATTGGAGGGGCCGAGGGGACCCAAGTTGGGAGATGACCTAGGTGCTTGAATGCCACTGTGTTAGGGTCCTCATGTAGGGTGCCGTATGAGTGCGGTTGACCTAAGCACCACGTCCAGAGGGGCGCATCAGTGGGTTGATGCTGCAAGCGTGCAGTTGGTGTGAGGGGTCACGTCCGGTGGGACGCACCAATGAGTGGCAAAACGGGTGGTCATTCATTCTACTAAAGGTCATTGATCGACGAGGGCGCCTCAAGGTCGCAACATGACATGATCAAGAAATGAAGCCATGGTATGGCCCATATGGAACAACCAAGATTAAACGGATCGAGCAGGAATCGAGCTGAGCTGTAGGAGTGCGACAATGTGACCCATCTACATCAACAATGGACGAGTACTGTGGATGGTGCCTCGTGTGACGGGACCTCGACCCAATTCTTGAGGGCACAAGTGAGAGACATATGAGTAAATGTCAACTGTGTGCAACAAGATAGTTGGGTGTGGTCTAGGCGTCGATAAGGGCATCAACATAGTAAGTGGGGGAGAGTGTCATGGTCAGGCCTTGGTCCTACCATGACTGACCCTAGACCAAGCAGCGGTCGAGACCGAGCTAGCGGGAAAGTGGTTTTAAGGAATGCAGGCGTGCATTCGGAGCTTGGGAACATGATGCTAACATGTTGTAAGGGCAATGGGAGCCTTGAGCCACAAGATATGCGGGGAAGTTCGAGACAGTGATCGGACACCCCCAAGCCAAGTAGCCTGGCGGGTGCCATCTGTGGAAGCAGTGTGCGGGCGTTCTGAGCATGGGAATAGGTTAGGGACATTGCGTGTGGATGGTCCATGCCCTAAACCCTGAGATATGCAGGTAAGTATAAGGCATTACGCCGGTGCCCTAGGACCAGCTAGCCAGACAGGTGTTGTCGGTCGAAGCCATGTGCGGGCACCTTCGAGTGGGTTGGTGGAGCAACGAGCAGAATCAAGGAGCATTGGTGACCAAAAAGAAGGTTACGGGGCCATGAGTTAGCCGGAGAAAGGCCCTGAAGGGGTTGGGCAGAAAAGTGTCCCCGTTTCAAACATTCTTACGGTCACTGGTAGCATATTGAGAAAATCTCTAACGCTCTTTATAGGGGGACGACTGGTGTCAGCTCTCCACCACCCCCTTGGCTAGCGAGCAGACGGGGGCCTGGCTAGTCTGAAGTGAGCTACTCCTAGGCACTCGTGGTGTCTAGGTGGGCAGACATCGTAGGGTCACGAGCGTGGCACGATGTTTCCTCGGGTAAGGTAAACCCGAGGGCGGTTGGGGCCGACGGGCCTCGTATCGCACCTTTGCATTGAACCATGGGGTTGGACGGTAGAGACCGTTAGGCCCCTCGGTTTCCCCTCCTCGAGCCGGAAGGATCAGGTGATGGTGTTTACGTAGGAGGGATACCATCGAGCCAAAGGGATGCACGGGCTACCTAGTGGGCACGCTGCTAGACCCCTGTGGCCAGTCGGGCTGGTGGGCTACAGCTAGGGCAGTCCACCCAAGGACCCTTGCGGGACTGGACCACGCGATGATATTCATGTAGGAGGGATGCCATCGAGCCGAGAGGATGCGCGGGCTAGCAGGCAGGCACGCTACTAGGCCCCAGTGGCTAGTCGGGCAGCTGGTGTGCTGCAGCTGAGGCAGTCCACCTGAGTCCCCTTGCGGGACTAGCATGATGTTGGGTGTCAATCATGCGTGCGGGCGGTCAATGCTGATGCTAGAGGGTGTAAGCCTTAAGAACCGAGTCCCGTGGGACGAGTTGAGCCTAGGGGCTCTGAACTGGCTGCTGACCAGCGTGAAGGGGATGCTTGCGTAAACTTGATACGGGAGCTTGTGTAAACTTGATACCGGAGCTTGCGTATCATACGTGCGAGCGTGGTGTTGGGTTCTCACCATGCCAAGATGTAATAACATCAAGAGAACTGGGGCTATGTGCCCCTACGAGATTCGAGGGTCGGGGCTCGAAGCATTAAGCCTTGCGGCCAGAGCTAGGTGCTCGTGGTCACTGGGAGAACCGTGGGCCGATGCGCGATGAGAGATAGGTTCCTCTTTATAGAGTTCAGAATAAGCAACCCTACAGGGACAAAAGCCAGAAAAGGCTTGTGGGCATGCGGCTTGAAGGGTCAGATTTGGTTGGTCCGCGAAGAAAAATGGACATGGTGATGGCTGACCTTGACACTGAGTAGTCTTGGTGCTGCACGGTCGCGTGATTTTAGTAAGAGGAACGCATGGACAGTGACACTGGATATAAAAATACTTGAACTTGACTCGATTGATAAGTCGAATTATTCGAATTTAACTCGATAATAACTGAGTCAAATTTGAGTTTTATTCAAGTTAAATTCGAATAATTTACGAGTATTAATATATAATTTATACTCCTATCTTATGGGCTCTTACCTCTTATCCAATGCAATACCTCAAAAATATCTATCATCTGACTTTTCACCACCCAAGTTGAATGTTATAACTTATTAGACAGTATAATAAGTTAAAATTGCATATGATTTTCTACCTTATCATGCTATGAATGGTGGCCAGACATTTTGTTTCCCTTGGTGGTCTATTTTTTCTCTTTAATTCAATTAAGATAATAAATGTTCATTTATACTTTTATTATTTTGGTGCAACAGGCCAGCAGAGTTTACAATATAGAACTCAATGAAGTGATATACGAATAGCTTGATTCATGCAGCACAAATGCAATAAATTAATGTTAGGCTTAGAGCTTGTGATTTTATCTCTGAAGATATCTCAGTTTGAAAGGTCTATTCTGACATATTCATAGTTACTTAAGCTATGACGTTTATGCTTATCACATTGAAAACACAAAATTTCTTGTAAGATCAATTAACCTTGTTCTACCCAGAGCACTTTTTACTATTTGACCACTTAGCATATCTGGGGTGGTGTAGAACTGGTGCTGGAAGAAATGGTCTGAGAATTTTGAATAATCTGTTGGAACTCTTCTGAATTGAACACACCTTGAGTATTGAATATTATACACAGGCTTACTCTATGAACATTGAACTTAAAGCTTTCTATGTTCATTGAACTAACCAGCAAAGCAGATTGCTCAAAGAAAATAGCCAAATTACTTGCACAACTTGATCAAGGAAAATTAAGGAAGAGTTGTTAAAAGATTAACATTAAGCCACAAACAATCCACATTAAGCAAAAGAAATCACATGGTAAGGGGATTGGAGCGTTTAAGACTGATGTTCACAACCTACTTAACTTTAAGAAATTTCTTTCACGTGGCAAGTAAACGGTACATCAGAGTTTTGCTATTTTTAAGGGTTGTCGGTGAGATTAGTTTGGGTAATATTGAAAACAGCTATTGAGATGAGATTAATTACCATAGTGGTGAAATTGATTACTGTTATAGTAAAATTAAAATCGAGAAGAAAAAATGACTGTTAAAAACTTTACTCTAAAACTGAGATTAGTTTCTTGTCTTTGTGCCGTTTATCGGAGGGTAAAAAAAAAAAAAGAAAGAAGATGATGCAGGGGTACAAAGGGGAAGAAGGGCTGCGCTGGATAGAATGTTTTCTCACTGGTGCCTTAAGGTCCAGTGACGATTGGCACCTCCAGCACGGTCAGAGAAACTTCAATCGCACCGAAGCATGAGATCCAAACCTACTACAGAGGCAGTTGAAGCTTCAAATCGTGCCGCCTCGTTGATAATCGATGATCCAAATTGAGCCTAAGACCATTTCCCCTCTTAGTTTAAAATGATCACTAGTAATTGCTCAAGACAAGTTTGGTCTACTTTACACAGGTTTATTCATATTCGGTTCTATGGAGATAGGGTGTAAATGAATCGAAAATGAATGAACTTTGTTATGTTAGTAATCAATTTGTTTAATTAACGAAACTGAATGCTTTCTTTGTTACAATGCTCTCTTTTCCTTTATTATACTTATTATTCACTATTTTAATTGTAAAAATGATATTCATGAATTGCTGCCGCAGACCGGCTAATGAACCTCTCCAGGAATTTAATTAATTAATTCAAAGAAATAGCATGCATGACTTGAGAAGTAGTCATGCAAGAAAGCCTTGGGAAGATTCAAGAATTGTGGTTTTGCATCTCTGGATAAGTTTCATTGTCTTAGTTGACACAGTTCAATCTGAGATGCTTGCACGCTCAAACACATTAATATAGTTAACAACACGTTAATAAATTACATTAATGTAGATCAATCTCAGATACATGGAAATATTTCTTTTGATTTTTGTTTTAAAGTCAATATAGTTAAATAAACAAAGAAAATATTTGGTATGTAAAGATTGACCAGTTCCATTGCAATTTGTTGATGCAAACATGGGAAGATTAAATACGAAAAGCATAAAGGTGCAGAGTAGCTGGACAATGAATCATTCAGATTTTTTAAAAACAATTAATCACTGCAGACTTGGTAATCTTTCATCTGTTTTTTTTTTTTGTTTTCTCGAAAGAATAATTCAATAATGAAAATGAATAAACCTGTTCAGTGAGTGCTATCTATAAATAGCATGCTTTCATGCCAGATCTTTCACTCCTCACCAGGCAAAAAACTTAGAACAATTTAATCAAGAAAGCTTCCATACAACAATGAAAGGTGTTCATTTCCATGTAGCATTTGTCCTGTTGGCTCTGGCTGTCACATTTGCCTCTGCCTCTAATCCCAGCCCTCTTCAGGACTTCTGTGTAGCAATTAATAATACCAACGATGGTGGTATGTACTTTAATTCTCTATCCGACTTCTTTGGAATGTATTCATGTCAACACCTAAACTATTTGAGAAGTGTTATCTCATTTTCTGTATGGAATTGTATCAAATTGTTAATATTTTTCTTTCCGTTTTTGCAGTTTTTGTTAATGGCAAGTTTTGCAAGGACGCAAAGCTCGCCACCGCAAATGACTTCTCTTTTCCGGGCTCAACATTCCAGGAAATACAGCAAATCAACTAGGATCAAAAGTCACTCTAGTCACTGTTGAACAAATACTAGGGCTTAACACTCTTGGCAGATCTCTTACTCGACTTGACTTTGCACCCAACGGTGGCCTAAACCACCCCCCCCCCCCCCCCCCCCACACACACACACACTCATCCTAGAGCCACAGAAATCCTAGTCGTTTTGGAGGGCACCCTCTACGTTGGCTTTGTCACATCCAACCTGGATAATCGTCTTATCACCAAAGTCCTATACCCTGGAGTTGTTTTCGTTTTCCCAATAGGCCTCATTCACTTCCAGTTCAACATAGGGAACACGAATGCTGTTGCCATTTCTGGTCTTAGCAGCCAAAACCCAGGGCTTATCCCCATTGCAAACGCAGTCTTTGGCTCAAACCCTCCCATCAATCCTGATGTTCTTGCCAAGGCCTTCCAGTTGGACAAGACTGTGGTTACCTATCTTCAGTCCCGATTCTAGTGAGATACCAGCTAGAGGAAAATTTATACACCCATGAAATTTATTTAGCAGCTTGTTCGTAATAATGTTCGACTTGTTTCTCTCATTGAATTTAGTATAATTCTTGGGTTGAAATGTATAAAATAAAGAAGCCGCTTATGTTCTTTGGTTTATGCAATCATCTCTGTATTTTATTTTGATCGATATAATGTGGAAAATTGCATTTTGTTTTTAGTTTGGACCCACCCCTTCTTCATCTAGGGAAATGAATGCATCAGATGATAGTTTTTTTTCTTTTCTTCCTTTTTAGGGTATTGGACTTTGACATGGCATTCACTCATTGGTTTGTCAGTTACAACAGCTGTAACACGGTCAGGATTCAAGGATCATCCGTACAACCATCAAAAGTTCTATATAAACCGTCAACAGTTTTTCTGCCTT
Organism: Durio zibethinus; assembly: GCF_047325235.1. Lineage (NCBI taxonomy): Eukaryota > Viridiplantae > Streptophyta > Magnoliopsida > Malvales > Malvaceae > Durio > Durio zibethinus. The sequence continues at coordinate 2,141,038 of NC_143175.1, forward strand.
TTTCCTGTTCCCCCTGCATTTCAACCAATGAACACAATCTCTCTAACCAAGATTGAAAACTGAAGAATCCAGAAAGGCAGAACTCATGGGTGAAATGAACCAAGAAGCAGACTTTTGAAGTTTCCAATCAAGAAGAAGATGATGTTCAACTCCAAGAATCCATCAACCTCTCCTACTACACCTTGACAGCTTCAAGAACAACTACCAAAACCACCATCCATGCACAACCTGTGCCTCAAATGTCATCGTTTTCTACCCAATGAAACGTCCTTCTCCTGAACCAATCTCAGAACCCAAGTCCAAAAAGCCTTCACTGGACAACCTCCAGTACTTCCTCAAAAGTTTATATTTCATACAGGTTCCTATTGGTCATATTTATATTACTATTTTACTAGTAAAATATAATTTAAAACGAGGTTCTTATTTATATTTGAGGAAAAAAACTGGCATTCTCCATATAATTCAAAGACATAATGCTCGCTTGTTTATGATATCAATAATTCTGGTAATAAATTATCGTGATGGGGTTAACTTTGATCAGACTTCGATATTGTTCAGAGCAGAATGTACCATAAAAGTTGCATAAGGTTCGGTCAGTTGCTTGATAGACATCTACTGAAACCATATATCCGGGAAATGGTTTGCTTATCATTTGCAATAGTTATATGGTGACAATCCCAGCAGCAGTTGTTCTGACTAATCCATTGACCTCAAGGAAGGCCCTGAACTTGAAGCTGGGTAAAAAAATACTTGCTACTGAAATGCCAAGAGATTCTCATGAAGGCTCAAGATCCATAATATTTTCAGGTACCGATGAAGATCATTTGATTGACTGAAATATATTCCATGCATCATTTGTAATCTCAGGATTCAATTTTCTGAAACTATGATTAAATGTCTCTCTAAATCCTCTTTGAAGCACTGTGTCTTCGGCTACTTGTGAACAAATTTAGTGTGTTCTGGATTCTGGCAAATTAAGTTTTGAACTTTCCTAAATAATTTGTGGAACAATAAAATCATCCAATTTTGGAAATCCTCTGATATGTTGCATAAATTCACATGGCTAATTCCAAAACCTTAATTAAAGTATCTCCCAAGGGGTGCTTTCAATGAGATCTATATAAAAGTTGAGATTTGGTCTGAATTTGGAGCAAGCTGTAATAAAGTAAAAAAATTCAAAATCAGCATACAAGGAGGGTTAGATCAGCAGAGATAGACAAGCAATATAAAGTTTTTATGCATTGGTTCTGTGTTACCTTCAAGGAAACAAGTGCTAAAACCAAGTTTATATCTGATAACCTGCGGTCACAAGTTTATATCTGCACAAATTATGAGTAAATCATAATTTGCTACTGACAAGTTGCCACTTCTTTCAAATTAATATTTATTAAAAAAATTTAAAGGTTGTCGGTTCCTATTTAGTAAGTTTATAGATATATAGAAAGCGCATAAAATATCATCAAATATAAACTCAAAAACAGTTTTGCATAGTCTTCTTCATATATCTTTTTCTTTTTTAAATTCATTATTTTCAATAGAGAAATAATTTAATTTATATCTGGAGTAGCTTCAAATACCTAGCAGTTTTGTCTGCTAAAACTTAATTTATTCTTGTAGTTAGCATGATCTAAGATGTGTTAATGAGACAAAAACTAATGCTAGATTTAAGGCTTCTGATTTTATCTCCAATCAATATGTTATATGGTCTCAGTTGACAAAGTCTGTTCTGACATGTTCCTTGATACTTAATCATATATGACAACTGTGCTTATCACATTCACAACATTATTAATTTCTTGCAACTTCAAGTAACCATGCTACATTGAAATTTTCCTGGTCTTTTGATCACTTCAGTTAGCGAAAACTGAACGGGGCTGCTTTAATTGACCTCTGAGAACTATTCCTTGATATTCATAGCCGACTTAATATTCAAAATTTTTTTACAGTAATGACTTGAATTTTGCCTAGTTAGGCTTTCACATGTGACAGAAGATTAAACTTGAAGGCTTCTGTTACCTCAAAGACATTGAATCAAATTTTTGTGAGTGATAACAAACGGGGATTGTAGATAGGATTTAGAGGATATAGGAAAAAAAAAATCCTTGGTAAAAAGATTGTTGAGGGTTTTTTCAAAATAGAGATGTGTTTCTGATATTTTTATGCAGATGCATGAAAATCTCTGTAGTGCCCTAAATTTAAACAAGTGGCAAAGACTAAAGAGTTCTGGTAGAAGAAATGAAATTACTACTACAATTTTTATTCACCTGATCATTCATGTCTCTGGGAAATTTGCAGAAAGATTGCGTCTTTTCCTGATTCTTCAGTTCAGCTCAGAATGAGTTTCAGAGCAAGATTTATCCACGATGCAGAAGAAAGAAAAAGGAAAGAAAAACGAATAGAGGTTGAGAATTGTTGGGTGAAAATGACTTCAAATTCTTTAATCCGGAATTGCAATTTGCTAGACAGCAAGAGTATTTTAGTAAATTGTTATATCACCATCAATAACTGACCGTGTGATTCTTTAATTAACTCATGTCATTATTTAACAAATGAACATCACCATTTTATCCAATCATCCATAACAAAATACAAAATAATTGTTTTGAACCATTGACCAGAATTGTTGACAGCCTAACAAAATACAAATTGCAATAAGAACTTGAATCTCCATTTGTTCAAACTTTAAACACAAAGACAAAAGACACTAGTTCGTTTTTTAGTGTCACTCCCTTCATGATTTAACTTACTAAACATAAGCATAGACAGACTAATTAATATAGGAAAAAGGGAGACATTAACAAAGTGGAGGTACAAGATTGAAAAATAGAGAATGCATGAAAATTATTCAAAACAAAGAAGACAAGGGGTACACTTTATTCAAGGAATTTCTTGATCAGTTGTTATCCCATCAGAACTGAGTCTGAAGATATTTCACCACTTTCTTGTCCAGTTCGAAGGCTTTACTAAGAACATCAGGATTGATAGGTGGTTTAGAGCCAAAGACTGCATTTGCAATTGGGATAACACCTGGATTTTGGCAGCTGAGACCAGCTAAGGCAATGGCATTAGTTTTCCCGACATTGAACTGGAAGTGAATGAGACCAACAGGGAAAACCAACACATCTCCTGTCTTCAGGACCTTGATGATGAAGCGATTGTCCGGATTGGATGTCACAAAGCCAACATAAAGTGTACCCTCTGCCACAACTAGGATCTCTGTGCCACGAGGGTGAGTGTGAGGAGGGTTTAGGCCACCATTAGGTGCGTGGTCAATTCGAGCCAGGGATACCAAGAGTGTTAAGTCCTGGTATTTGGTCAACATTTACAGGAGTGACTTTTGATCCCACTGCATTTGATGTGTTTGCTGCTTCATCGAGCCCGGAAAAGAAGAAGTCATCTGCAGTGGCAAGCTTTGGATCCTTGCACAACTTACCATTTAGAAACACTGGATGAAAAGAAAACGATGATGGTTAATACAACCAGAAGCAAAAGTTAGTGTACATGGTAAGGTTATCGTGATGAACTAAATGCATACCAGCATTCTTGGTGCCATTGACGTTTACACAGAAGTCCTGGGGAGGGCTAGGGTCTGAGGCTGAGGCAAATGTAGAAGCCAAAGCCAGGAGGGAGAAAGTTACAAAGAAATTGTTCACTCCTTTCATTTTGGATCACTTTGCTATATACTTCTAGTACTTCTTTGCTATTTGCTTGGAGGAGAGGTGAGAAATTTTACTTGGCAAACAAGGACTATATATCGATGAAGATCCAGTACAGTGGTCCTCATTATCCCATATATTCCAGTTTTGTTTATGCTATATTCGCCAAGAATATTTTTCATCTAGAGGTAGGTTACAGTATTGAACCCATATATGAACTTTTCATTTGGATAATTGAGATTTGATATTTTCGAAGTTTCCAACTTATGAGATTCTAACTGCTTTGATTCAAAGATTTCAGATTTTGTCCCATAACAAGAATCTTACAAGTTTGAATTTAAATATTTATATATATATATATATATATCATAGTAGAACTTTAGAACTGATACGAAATTGGGACGTTACAAACTCTTCTTAATACAAAACACATAAATCCATCGAATCACAGTAAACGTTGTGTAAACCCAACACAAAACATACACAAATTACAAGATTACACAAGATGTTGAGATTTCATCGTGTTGGAATACTATTTATGAAGACTCGCATCCAACTTGCGAAGTGTTAGCTGTTTTAATAAGAAAATCTTCCGGTTTTATCCGATAAAAAACACTTTACAATTTGTTGAGAATACTCCATAGGATTAGAGAAGATTGAGAATATCTTATGAGTATTGATTGTTGAGTGAGATTGATTTGATTTGATTTGTATATTTGTAATTCTCTACAACTATTGGATCTTGTTTCTCATCCGTGGACGTAGGTCAGTTGGATCAAACCATATTAAATTATTGTCTCTTATGTGATTGATTGATTGTTCGATTATGCTTTCATTGGTGTGATTGGATTGAGGTTTTTTGGCCAAACAAGTGGTATTAGAGCTGTGGTAATCTCTAACACTAATAAGGTAAGCAAATTGTTGAAAAATGTGGCAACAACTAGCCGGCAAACTTGTATAGTGTAATCAAGAGAAAATAATGAAGAGTAGTTGAAAAAATTGGGAGGTGATGACGACATTGAACCATAAGCCAGTCAGAAAACATATAATCGAAAATAATGTAACAGATTGCAAACATCCAACACCAATGTCCATGGCCGACCGAATATTCCAAAATTTCTATTTTAATAACGCAAATCATGCTAGTAGTCTTCCATTGTTCTAGACTTATCATAGTTTTTGTTTTGACGAAGGATCACCAATTGAGCTTAACCTAATTGGTTTATACAGTCACCGCTACGAAATACTATTCAACAGGTAGGAATCAAATCCCAGCCCCTGCAATCGGTTTGCTTATCATCGGCCGCAGCCTGTCTACTACAAAAAAAAAAGAAAAAAGGAGTACTAGTTATTGTTTTATACAAATTTGGTTTTGATATTTATTAGGTATCCTATGAAACAAACCTTCAGTCATTTATGGCAGTTTCTATTTCACACAGTTTCCTATGGCTATTGGTCATATTTCTATTACTATTTTACTAGTAAACTATAATTCAAAATGAAGTTCCTATGTATATTTGAGGAAAAAAACTGGCATTTTCCATATAATTCGAAGACATAATGCTCGCTTTTTCATGATATCAATATTTCGGGTTATAAATTATCGTGATGGAGTTAACTTTGATCAGACTTCAATATTCTTCAGAGCAGAATGTACCATAAAAGTTGCGTAAGGTTCGGTCAGTTGCTTGATAGACATCTGCTTAAACCATATATCCAGGAAATGGTTTGCTTATCATTTGCAATAGTTATATGGTGACAATCCCAGTAGCCGTTGTTCTGACTAATCCATTGGCGTCAAGGAAGGCCCTGAACTTGAAGCTGGATAAAAAATACTTGCTACTGAAATGCCAAGAGATTGAAGGGTCATGGCCCATAATTCTTTCAGGTACCTATGAAGATCAGTTGATTGTCTGAAATATATTCCATGCACTATTTGTAATCCTAGGATTTTCCAGATTCAATTTTATGAAACTAGGATTAATTAAATGTCTCTCTAAATCTTCTTTGAAGCATTGGGTCTTTGACTCTTATGAACAAATTTAGTGTATTCTGGATTCTGGCAAACAAGTTTGGAACTTTCCTAAACTTGCATGAAACATAAAATCAACTAATTATGGAAATCCTCTGATATTTTGCATAAATTCACATGGCTGATTCCGAGTCCTTAATTAAAGTATCTTCCAAAGGGTGCTTTCAATGAGATCTTTCTAAAAGTTGAGATTGGGCCCTAATTTGGAACAAGCTGTAATAACATAAAAAAAATCCAACACAAGGAGGATTAGATCAGCAGAGATGCAAAAGCAACATAAAGTTTTTATGCATTGATTCTGTGTTAACTTTATGGAAAAGAAGTGCTAAAAACAAGTTTATATCTGACAACCTGCAGTTGGCAAAAATTATGAGTAAATCATAATTTGCCAGTCACAAGTTGCCATTTCCTTGAAATTAACATTTATTAAAAAAAAATTTTTGACGTTGCAGGTTACCATTTAGTAAGTTTATAGAAATATAGAAAGTGCACAAAATATCATCAAATATAAACTCAAAAACAGTTTTGCATAGTCTTCTTCATATATCTTTTTCTTTTTTAAATTCATTATTTTCAATAGTGAAATAATTTAATTTATATCTGGAGTTGTTGCAAACAGCCGGGAATTTTATCGGCTAAAACTCAATTCATTCTTGTAGTTAGCATGGTCTAAGAAGTGTTAATAAGACAAAAACTAATGCTAGATTTAAGGCTTCTGATTTTGTCTCCAATCAATATATTATATGGTCTCAGTTGATAAAGTCTGTTCCCACATGTTCCTTGATCCTCAATCATATATCAGGACATTCTTAATTTCTTACAAGTGCAATTAAACAAGCATGCTATACTGAAAATTTCCTGGTCTTTTGATCGCTTCAGTTAGCGAAAAATGAACGGGGCTACTTTGAATTGAATTGACCTCTGAGAACTGTTCCTTGATATTCATAGCCGACTTGATATTCAAAAAATTTTTTAGAGTAATGACTTGAATTTTGCCTGGTTAGGCTTTCACACATGACAGAAAAGTAAACTTGAAGGCTTCTGTTACCTCAAAGACTTTGAATCAAATTTTTGTGAGTGATAACACGGTTTTATTCAATACTAGTTTGTTCATACATAAAATGATCTCAGATCACAAGGAGAGAGGAGACTCGACTATGGAGAGGTCCATTATCTACCAGCTTGTTTATTGTACGATAGTACCATAATAAGTAGAATAATATGATTTGGCTTTTAAGTTACTTGTTAACCTGATCCGAATCGGGATTGAAGATAGGTAACTGCTGTCTTGTCCAACTGGAAGGCCTTCACGAGAACATTCGGATTGATTGTTGGGTTTGAGCCAAAGACTGAATCAGCAATAGTGACAGCCCCTGCATTTTGGCTGCTGAGACCAGCAAAGGCAACAGCCTTAGTTTCCCCTATATTGAACTGGAAGTGAATCAAACCGATCGGGAAAACAAAAACATCTCCAGGGTTTAGGACTTTAGTGAAGAGACGGTTTTCTGGGTTGGATGTAACAAAGCCAACGTAAAGTGTGCCCTCTACAACAACTAGGATCTCAGTTCCTCGAGGGTGAGTGTGAGGAGGGTTTAGGCCACCATAAGGCGCATAGTCGATTCGAACCAGAGATATGTCAAGAGTGTTAAGTCCTGGTATTTGGTCAACATTGACAGTAGTGACATTTGATCCAACTAGATTTGATGTGTTTCCTGGCTTGTTGAGGCCTGAATAGAAGAAGTCATCTGCTACAGCAAGCTTCGGGTCCTTGCAGAAGTTCCCGTTTACAAACACTGCAGGAAAGAAATGTTAGTTGATATATATCATCTCATGCAACAGTAGCATACCTTTCGGCAATGTTATTATATTAAAATATTGCTCCTAAGCTGAATGTCCTTCAGCTCAGGCATTATTAGCATCATGTTCATGAACAATAAAGTAAAGTTGACGCAGACGAATGCCTACCGCCATCCTTGGTGTCATTGATAGCCACACAAAAGTCGTGGAGAGGACTGGTGTCAAAGGCCGAGGCTAATGAGCAAGCAAAAGCCAAGAGGGCATAAGCAGCAAGGATAGAGTGCATTCCTTTCATTATAGGATATACCGGCAATGTTTTATCTGACTTTGCTAGTTGTTTGCTATTGTTTTGAAGAAGAGTGGGAAACTTTGCAGGACAGACAGCTATTTATAGATGGAAACCAATGACCTGGGTCCCTATTTTCCATAACTAACAGGTAAAGACTTTTCAAGAGCAATCATTTTCAAGTACTCTCAGCAAATTTATCCTGGTTTATTACTAATTCTATGTAGGCATATGCTTAAAATGCTGAAAAATGGCCGTGAAAGTTGTCATGCCTCTGTCTATGGTGTTTTTGCAGTGTCGGTTGGATTTGAAAGTCAGACAATGAGATTGAAAAGAATCCAATCTTCTGTTGTTTGTCTCCGAATTCTACACTCTTTACTTTATGGTAGGGGTGTAATCGAGCAAATTTAAATCGATACAATATTAAGCTCGAGCTTGGGCTTGATTTCAAATTCGAGGCTTGAAACTTAACTCGAACTGAATCGAATTTTATTTTTTTAATTTGAACTCACTGGAGATAAAAATTGAGTTACTCGAACTCGCTTGATTAAACTCGATTAACATGTAAAAATAAGTTCGATTTTTATATTTGACAAAAGCTTGATTATTTGTATTTAAGCTATATTTTATCAATTAAAATAATTAAAAAATAAAAACTTGATTAGGCTTGTGAATTACTCGAGCCGGATATAAGAATGCTTGAACTCGGTTCGATTGATAAATCAAGCTACTCGAGCTTAATTTGATAATAACTGAACCGAATTTAAATTTTATTCGAGTCGAACCCGACTAATTTGTGAGTACGAATATATTATTTATACTCCTACTTTATGGGCTCTTACCTTTTATCCAATGCAATGCCTTAAAAATATCTATCATCCTGACTTTTCACCACACAAGTTGAATGTTATAACTTATTTGTCAGTACAATAAGTTAAAATTGCATATAATTTTCTACCTTATCTTGCTATGAATGATGGCAAGACTTTTTGTTTCCCTTGGTGGTCTATTTTTTCTCTTTAATTCAATTAAGGTAATAAATGTTCATTTATACTTTTATTATTTTGGTGCAACAGGCCAACAAATTTTACAATATAGAACCAATCAAGTGATATACGAATAGCTTGATTCATGGAGCACAAATGCAATAAATTAATATTAGGCTTAGTGCTTGTGATTTTATCTGGTCTATTCTGACATGTTCATAGTTACTTAAGCTGTGACGTTTATGCTTATCACATTGAAAACACAAAATTTCTTTTAAGATCAATTAACCTTGCTCTACCCACAACACTTTTTACTATTAGGCCACTTAGCATATCTGGAGTGGTGTAGAACTGGTGCTGGAAGAAATGGTCTGAGAATTTTGAATAATCTGTTGGAACTCTTCTGATTGAACACACCTTGAGTATTGAATATTATACACAGGCTTACTCTATGAACATTGAACTTGATGCTTTCTATGTTCATTGAACTAACCAGCAAAGCAGATTGCTCAAAGAAAATAGCCAAATTACTTGCACAACTTGATCCATGAAAATTAAGGAAGAGTTGTTAAAAGATTAACGTTAAGCCACAAACAATCCACATTAAGCAAAAGAAATCACATGGTAAGGGGATTGCAGCATTTAAGACTGATGTTCACAACCTACCTAACTTTAAGAAATTTCTTTCACGTGGCAAATAAGTAAACGGTGCATCAGAGTTTTGCTATTTTTAAGGGTTGTCGGTGAGATTAGTTCGGATAATATTGAAAACAGCAATTGAGATGAGATTAATTATTATAGTGGTGAAATTGATTACTGTTATAGTAAAATTAAAATCGAGAATAAAAAATGACTGTTATAGTTTCTTGTCTTTGTACCGTTGATCGGAGGGTAAAAAGGAAAAAAAAGAAGATGATGCAGGGGTACAAAGGGGAAGAAGGGCTGCGGTGGAGAGAATGTTTCTAACTGGTGCCTTAAGGTCCAGTGACGATTGGCACCTCCAGCACGGCCAGAGAAACTTCAATCGTACCGAAGCATGAGATCAAAACCTACTACAGAGGCAGTTGAAGCTTCAAATCGTGCCGCCTCGCTGATAATCGATGATCCAAATTGAGCCTAAGACCATTTCCCCTCTTCGTTTAAAATGATCACCAGTAATTGTTCAAGACAAGTTTAGTCTACTTTACACAGGTTTATTCATATTCTGTTCTATGGAGATAGGGTGTAAATGAATCGAAAATGAATGAACTTTGTTATGTTAGTAATCAATTTGTTTAATTAACGAAACTGAATGCTCTCTTTGTTACAATGCTTTCTTTTCCTTTATTATACTTATTGTTCACTATTTTAATTGTAAAAATGTTATTCATGAATTGCTGCTGCAGACCGGCCAATGAACCTCTCCAGGAATTTAATTAATTAATTCAAAGAAATAGCATGCATGACTTGAGCAGTAGTCATGCAAGAAAGCCTTGGGAAGATTCAAGAATTGTGGTTTTGTATCTCTGGATAAGTTTCATTGTCTTAGTTGACACAGTTCACTCTGAGATGCTTGCACGCTCAAACACATTAATATAGTTAACAACACGTTAATAAATTACATTAATGTAGATCAATCTCAGATGCATGGAAATATTTCTTTTGATTTTTGTTTTAAAGTCAATATAGTTAAATAAACAAAGAAAATATTTGGTATGTAATGATTGACCAGTTCCATTGCAATTTGCTGATGCAAACATGGGAAGATTAAATACGAAGAGGATAAAGGCGCAGAGTAGCTGGAGAATGAATCATTCAGATTTTTTTAAAACAATAATCACTGCAGACTTGGTAATCTTTCTTCTGTTTTTTTTTTTTTTTTTTCTCAAAAGAATAATTCAATAATGAAAATGAATAGACCTGTTGAGTGAGTGCTATCTATAAATAGCATGCTTTCATGCCAGATCTTTCACTCCTCACCAGGCAAAAAACTTAGAACAATCTAATCAAGAAAGCTTCCATATAACAATGAAAGGTGTTCATTTCCATGTAGCATTTGTCCTGTTGGCTCTGGCTGTCATATTTGCCTTTGCCTCTGATCCCAGCCCTCTTCAGGACTTCTGTGTAGCAATTAATAATACCAACGATGGTGGTATGTTCTTTAATTCTCTCTCCGATTTCTTTGGAATGTATTCATGTCTACACCTAAACTATTTGAGAAGTGTTATCTCATTTTCTGTATGGAATTGTATCAAAGTGTTAATATTTTTCTTTCCGTTTTAGCAGTTTTTGTTAATGGCAAGTTTTGCAAGGACCCAAAGCTCGCCACCGCAAATGACTTCTTTTTTCCGGGGCTCAACATTCCAGGAAATACAGCAAATCAACTAGGATCAAAAGTCACTCCAGTCACTGTTGAACAAATACTAGGACTTAACACTCTTGGCATATCTCTCGCTCGACTTGACTTTGCACCCTATGGTGGCCTAAATCCCCCTCACACTCATCCTAGAGCCACGGAAATCCTAGTCGTTTTGGAGGGCACGCTCTACGTTGGCTTTGTTACATCCAACCCGGATAATCGTCTCATCACCAAAGTCCTATACCCTGGAGATGTTTTCGTTTTCCCAATCGGCCTCATTCACTTCCAGTTCAACATAGGGAACACCAATGCTGTTGCCTTTTCTGGTCTTAGCAGCCAAAACCCAGGGCTTATCCCCATTGCAAACGCAGTCTTTGGCTCAAACCCTCCCATCAATCCTGATGTTCTTGCCAAGGCCTTCCAGTTGGACAAAACTGTGGTTACCTATCTTCAATCCCGACTCTAGTGAGATAACAACTGGAGGAAAATTTACATCCATGAAATTTATGTAGCAGCTTGTTCGGAATAATGTTTGACTTGTTTGTCTCATTGAATTTCGTATAATTCTTGGGTTGGAATATATAAAATAAAGAAGTCGCTTATGTTCTTTGGTTTATGCAAACATCTCTGTATTTTATTTTGATCGATATAATGTGGAAAATTGCATTTTGTTTTTAGTTTGGACCCACCCCTTCTTCATCTAGGGAAATGAATGCATCGGATGATTGGTTTTTTTTTTTTCGTTTTTTCGTTTTTTGGGTATTGGACTTTAACATGGCATTCCCTCATTGCCTTGTTAGTTACAACAGCTGTCACATGGTCAAGATTCAAGGATCATCCGTACACCCATCCAAAGTTACTGTATAAACCGTCAACAGTTTCTCTGCCTTTTTCCTCTTCCCTCTTCCCTCTTCCCCTGCATTTCAACCAATAAGCACAATCTCTATAGCAAAGATTGAAAACTGAAGAATCCACAAAGGCAGAACTCATGGGTGAAATGAACCAAGAAACAGACTTTGAAGTTCCAAACCAAGAAGAAGACGATGTTCAACTCCAAGAATCCGTCAACCTCTCCCTACTACACCGTGACAGCTTCAAGAACAACTGCCAAAACCGCCATCCATGCACAACCTTTGCCTCAAATGTCATCGTTTTCCACCCAATGAAACGTCCTTCTCCTGAAACAATCTCAGAACTCAAGTCCAAAAAGCCTTCACTGGACAACCTCCAGTACTCCCTCAAAAGTTTCTATTTCATACAGGTTCATATTTATGTTACTATTTTACTAGTAAAATATAATTCAAAACGGGGTTCCTATGTATATTTGAGGGAAAAAACTGGCATTCTCCATATACTTCAAAGACATAATGCTCGCTTGTTCATGATATCAATAATTCTGGTTATAAATTATCGTGATGGAGTTAACTTTGATCTGACTTCGATATTGTTCAGAGCAGAATGTACCATAAAAGTAGCATAAGGTTCGGTCAGTTGCTTGATAGACATCTACTGAAACCATATATCCAGGAAATGGTATGCTTATCATTTGCAATAGTTATATGGTGACAATCCCAGCAGCAGTTGTTCTGACTAATCCATTGACCTCAAGGAAGGCCCTGAACTTGAAGCTTGGTAAAAAAAATACTTGCTACTGCAATGCCAAGAGATTCTCATGAAGGGTCAAGGCCCATAATATTTTCGGGTACCTATGAAGATCAGTTGATTGACTGGAATATATTCCATGCATTATTTGTAATCTCAGGATTCAATTTTCTGAAACTATGATGAAATGTCCCTCTAAATCTTCTTTGAAGCACTGTGTCTTCGACTACTTGTGAACAAATTTAGTGTGTTCGGTATTCTGGCAAATTAAGTTTGGGACTTTCCTAAATAATTTGTGGAACAATAAAATCAACCAATTTTGGAAATCCTCTGTTATTTTGCATAAATTCACATGGCTAATTCCAAAAACCTTAATTAAAGCATCTCCCAAGGGGTGCTTTCAATGAGATCTATATAAAAGTTGAGATTTGGTCTTAATTTGGAGCAAGCTGTAATAAAATTAAAAAAAAAAAATCAAAGTCAGCATACAAGGAGGATTTGATCAGCGGAGATAGACAAGCAATATAAAGTTTTTATGCATTGGTTCTGTGTTACCTTCACGGAAACAAGTGCTAAAACCAAGTTTATATCTGATAACCTGCAGTCACAAGTTTATATCTGCACAAATTATGTGTAAATCATAATTTGCTACTGACAAGTTGCCACTTCTTTCAAATTAATATTTATTAAAAAAATTTAAAGGTTGTAGGTTACTATTTAGTAAGTTTATAGATATATAGAAAATGCATAAAATATCATCAAATATAAACTCAAAAACAGTTTTGCATAGTATTCTTCATGTATCTTTTTCTGTTTTAAATTCATTATTTTCAATAGAGAAATAATTTAATTTATATCTGGAGTAGCTTCAAATACCCAGCAGTTTTGTCTGCTAAAACTCAATTTATTCTTGCAGTTAGCATGATCTAAGAAGTGTTAATGCGACAAAAACTAATGCTAGATTTGAGGCTTCTGATTTTATCTCCAATCAATATATTATATGGTCTCAGTTGACAAAGGCTGTTCTGACATGTTCCTTGATACTCAATCATAGATGACATCTGTGCTTATCACATTCACAACATTATTAATTTCTTGCAACTTCAATTAACCATCCTGCACTGAAATTTTCCTGGTCTTTTGATCACTTCAGTTAGCGAAAAATGAACGGGGCTGCTTTAATTGACCTCTGAGAACTATTCCTTGATATTCATAGCCGACTTAATATTCAAAAATTTTTTACAGTAATGACTTGAATTTTGCCTAGTTAGGCTTTCACATTTGACAGAAGATTAAACTTGAAGGCTTCTGTTACCTCAAAGACTTTGAATCCAATTTTTGTGAGCGATAATTTAGTACTAGTTTGTTCATACATAAAATGATCACAAGGAGAGAGGAGACTGGATTATGGAGAATAATAGGACTTTATTGAGGAAAATGCATTACAACATTATTCAAAAAAAAGAAGAAATTTTTGGGGTTTTGATTTGGCTTTTAAGTATAATTGTTAATCTGATGAGAATCGAGAATGAATATAGGTAACCACAGTCATGTCCAAATGGAAGGCCTTTGCGAGAACATCCAGATTATTTGATGGGTTTGAGCCAAAGACAGCATTAGCAATAGTGATAACCCCTGGATTGTGGCCGCTGAGACCAACAAAGGCGACAGCCTTAGTTTCCCCTATATTGACCTGGAAGTGAATCAAACCAATTGGAAAAACAGAAACATGACCAGGTTAATTATGTCTTTTGCAGTACTTACAACTTGAGTCATTTTGTTGACTTTAGCACAAATCCAAGGTTGCTAATTATGGCAGCTATAAGATACAATTAAAAATAAAGTTAACAATGGTCTTGTTGAAAACCTTTGCCATTTGGCAGTGTTTAAGTATAATATGCTAGAAACTGGGCAGGTTCCATATGCCACTTCTCAATCAAATATAAAATTAGTCTGCATATTTAACAGTAATTCTTACATTACCATTCTGGCATGGCTTTATAATTAAGTTGGAAACATTGGCTTTCATATTTTCTTGGTTGAGCGGAATGGGGTTCCTGGGCTTCCCCCAGTGCATCCCTTCCCCGGACCAGGACAAGCATGGCTTCATATTTGACCCAATCATTAAACATTTTCAGGCATGTAAAAATGAGTATCAAACATTTACACTACTAGATTTAACTGTACCGGTTTTATCATCTTTCTGATTCTTGCCGTCCAAGTTTAATGACAGTATAGCCATACGTGCTTGAAAATTGTTTGTGATTTTCATCTGATCAGGGCTAAAATTATTAATTTCTTAGTTAAAATGTTAAAGACACTGCCATTTATCACCACTTTTCTTCAGTGATTAATGTTGAAACTTTTTCTCTTTTCATCTTCATTGCCTTCTTTTATTATTCTTATTATTCACTATTTTAATTGTAAAAATGATTTCCAGGAATTACTGCTGCGGGCCGGCTAATGAACCTCTCCAGGAAATCAATTAATTAATTAAAAAAAAAAGCATGTACAAGTTGAGAAGCCGTCATGCAAGAAAAGCCTTGGAAAGATTCAAGAACTGTGGTTTTGTATCTCAAGATAAGTTACGTTGTCTTAGTTTGACACAGTTCAATCTGAGATACTCAAACACATTTCTTTTGATTTTTGTTTTAAAGTAAATGTAGTTAAATAAATAAAGAAAACATTTGGTATGTAAAGATTGACCAGTTCCATTGCAATTTACTCATGCAAACATGAGACGATTAAATACGGAGAGCATGGAGGCGCAGAGTAGCTGAAGAATGAATCATTTAGATATTTTAAAACAATAATCACTGTAGACTTTGTAAATCTTTCATCTGTTTTTTTTTTTTTTTTTTCCTCAAAAGAATAATTAAATGAAAATGAATAGACCTGTTCAGTGAGTGCTATCTATAAATAGCGTGCTTTCATGCTACGTCTCTCACTCCTCACCAAGCAACAAAACTTAGAACAATTTAATCAAGAAAGCTACCGTACAACAATGAACGGTGTTCATTTCCTTGTAGCATTTGTCCTGTTCGCTCTGGCTTTCACATTTGCCTCTGCCTCTGATCCCAGCCCTCTTCAGGACTTCTGTGTAGCAATTAATAATACCAACAATGGTGGTATGTTCTTTAATTCTCTCTCTTTCTTCTTTGGAATGTATTCATGTCAACACCTAAAATATTTGAGAAGTGTTATCTCATTTTCGGCATGGAATTGTATCAAAGTGTTAATATTTTTCTTTCCGTTTTAGCAGTTTTTGTTAATGGCAAGTTTTGCAAGGACCCAAAGCTCGCCACCGCAAATGACTTCTTTTTTCCGGGGCTCAACATTCCAGGAAATACAGCAAATCAACTAGGATCAAAAGTCACTCCAGTCACTGTTGAACAAATACTAGGACTTAACACTCTTGGCATATCTCTCGCTCGACTTGACTTTGCACCCTATGGTGGCCTAAATCCCCCTCACACTCATCCTAGAGCCACGGAAATCCTAGTCGTTTTGGAGGGCACGCTCTACGTTGGCTTTGTTACATCCAACCCGGATAATCGTCTCATCACCAAAGTCCTATACCCTGGAGATGTTTTCGTTTTCCCAATCGGCCTCATTCACTTCCAGTTTAACATAGGGAACACCAATGCTGTTGCCTTTTCTGGTCTTAGCAGCCAAAACCCAGGGCTTATCCCCATTGCAAACGCAGTCTTTGGCTCAAACCCTCCCATCAATCCTGATGTTCTTGCCAAGGCCTTCCAGTTGGACAAAACTGTGGTTACCTATCTTCAGTCCCGATTCTAGTGAGATAACAACTAGAGGAAAATTTATACACCCATGAAATTTATGTAACAGCTTGTTCGGAATAATGTTTGACTTATTTGTCTCATTGAATTTAGTATAATTCTTGTGTTGGAATATATAAAATAAAGAGGTTGCTTATGTTCTTTGGGTTATGCAAACCTCTCTGTATTTTATTTTGATCATATATTTTGGAGTAGTGCAATTTGTTTTTAGTTTGAATCCACCCTTTCTTCATCTAGGGAAATGAATGCATCACATGATTGGTTTTTATTTTTCATTTTTCCCTTCTTGGGGTTTTGGATTTTGACGTGGCATTCCCTCGTTGGTTTGTCAGTTACAGCTACTGTCACACAATCAATATTCAAAAATTATTCTTACACCTCTCAAAAATATAAACCTTCAACAGTTTCTCCTCTTTTTTCATCTTCCTTCTTCCCCTGCATTTTAACCAAGGCAAGAAACACAATCTCTCTAACCATAATTGTAAACTGAAGAATCCACAAAGGCAGAACCCATGAGTAAAATGAACCAAGAACCAGACCTCGAAGTTCCAAACCAAGAAGAAGATAACCAAAAGGAAGTGCTTCTTCTTGTGCAATGCCTCCAACGGCCCATGTTTAAAGCAGGTTACGATCTGATCCCATTTTATCTCTTTTCAAGTCCTTCTCAAGGTCTTTAAGCTCCAACGACATGGGCGTGGAATTGATCAAGGAAGAGAGTAGCGGTGCCAAGGTTGGTTTTTTCTTCAAAGTTGAAAATTGGTCCATGTATTATATCAATTTTTAAAGATTTAGTCCCATTCCAATGAATTTTATCATCATATTTTTCCCACTGGATTAAAAACAATCATTAACGGTGTGAATATTCGTGGCATGATATGTGGTTTAGTGAAGATAAAAATTTTGGCGGCCTGAATGCATATGTTGGAAAAAAAAAAAAGCCCCTAATCCAATCACATCAACGAAAGCAAAATCAAATAATTAATTAATCACACAAGAAACAATAATTTAACGTAGTTTTGTCCAACTGACCTACATCAACGGATGAAAAACAAGATCCACTAATTGTAGAGAATTATAAATATACATCAAAATAAATCATCAACCACTCAATACCCATAGACCCTTTCAATCTATTCTACTCCTATAAAGTATTCTTATCCCAAACAAACACATAACAATGTGCACCCTTTCAACACAATGAAATACATACCCATATGCACCCATACATCACATATTTGTGAACCCTCTCAGTCTGCTCTAATCCACTCACAAACAAATATACACATCCATAAGATGTAAAACTCCAGTACTCTTATGGGGTGTTTATCTTACAAAATCTTAATTGTAAGTAAAGCATTCTTTACTTGGCCGAAAACCGGGCTTTTCCAAAGAATTACTGCTGCTTTTCCACTCCCTTTTTAGTAACAAAATGAACCAAAAATAAGACCAAACTTACAGTTATTAGCATAAACAAAGATGGATTTGTGAATGAGAAATAAAAGTCCCCTATATTCATAGGAAGAAATGGCATAATCTCAAATTGATCAAGGGGGCTGTTGGGGACTAGATCCTGAATCGCATATTTATAGGACTCACTGTATATATTTTCTTCATACTTAACCATGTAGAGACTTCACCTATTTATAAATACAAGCTTGCCTATTAAAAATCTATTTCCTCTTAGAATTCTTCTTTTACAAGTCTTCTTATCCATCAAGTAATATATGGCAAATCCCAAACAAATCTCTAACAAATCTCAAACAGATATCTTATGAAATTTGAGTCATTATTTCTAACAATCTACACCTTGACTCAAATTTCATCAATTATCTGTCTTCATACTAAACATGCTTGGCTCCATCTACAATGGAAGTCTTATAATCATTTTCTTTTGCGTGCCTTAATGTATCGCGTAAACTGATTCTCAATCCTGAAAACTTGAACTCGAATTCTTTTTTTGAATCGAGCTCCTCTGGACCACTTGTTAGAATCACCATAGCTCTAATACCATTTGTTGAGCAAAAAAAAGCTCAAATCCAATCACATCAGCGAAAACAAAATCAAATAATTAATTAATCACACAAGAGACAATAATTTAACATGGTTCAGTCTAATTGACCTACATCCATAGATGAGAAACAAGATCGACTAGTTGTAAAGAATTAAAAACATACATCAAAACAAATAATCAACCACTCAATACCCATAGACCCTTTCAATCTCTCCTAGTCCTATAGAATATTCTCAACCCAAACAAACACATTTATGTGGACCCTCTCAGTCTCCTCTAATCTACTCACAAACAAACATACACATCCATAAGACGTAAAACCCAGTAATCCTATGGGGTGTCTATCCTACAAAACCCTACAACTCTCTTACATCTTTTTCTCATACCTAACCCTGTAGAGACTTCACCTATTTATAACCATACAAACTTGCCTATTAAGAATCCCTTTCCTCTTAAAATTCTTATCCTGCAAGTCAAACTTTTTATTAAAAATCTTATTTCTCTTAGAATTTTTATTTTACAAGTTTTCTTATCCATCAAAGCAATATCTGGTAAATCTCAAACAAATCTCTAACAAATCCCAAACGAATATCTTTTGGGATTTGAATCATTATTCCTAACAACAATAATATCTAAATTTACCTTCACATTGCATTTTAAGTTACTTAAGCAACAATATCTACAATACTAAATAAATGAAGAACATGATCCTTGTTGAGACGGTTCCCTCCATAAATTAAAAACTAAAATTGTAGCAGCAACTGGACGCAAGCTTTATGTGCAATTTTCATTCAAACAGGAAATGTCTGATTTTGTTCTACTAATTTGTATTATTTAATCCAGTTCTGTAAAAACTTGTGAAGTATTATTATCTGATTTTTTACTAATTGAAGCTAAGAGCTTTTTTTTTTCTTTTACAAAACAAGTCCTAGTCCGAAGATAAAGAAAAAAAGTATAAATGCTAAGATTTTGAAATAGGTTACTATATGAATCAAGTAGACTAAGTCTTGAGTTCAACAACAATATTTTTGAAACTATAAGAATTTTTGACGATTGCTAAAACATCTTAGCGTCGGTTCAAATTCAACGTAAAAACATTCTGTTGTAACTTTTTCGGTTTTGGTTTTTTCTTTTTTTTTTTTCAAAGACATAACACACTTGTTTCTCCGTATAGTTTTATTTAACCTTTCTTCTTGTTATTCAATAGTCATGTTTATCGAATTTTCTTTGATATAAAAAATTTTTAGCAAAGAAAAGTCACCAATCAAGATCAGGTGAAGAGCCTGTTTGGAATCTGTTTATTCATAAAATTAACATAGATTATTGAAGTTTTCCCACCTAATTGACTTAAATCAAGTGGTAAGAGTAGATTAATTAAGGGTTGGTTCGTGGCATTGCACCCATCTTAACTAAATCCAGGCATAAAAACAAGAATTAAGGAAATTACTACTGTTTTTATCACAAATTAAAGAGAATTATTATTGTGCTAAAACAATATTGAGCTGATTCAGTGCTTCTGCCTCTATTCCTACAACACGGGATTGGAATATATTTTAATGCTTAAAAGTTACTCTGTTTTATAAAAGCAGCATAATTGATGCAGTTAGGTATAATTTCTGTATATTTGAGTGAGATTTTTGTCCAGCCTTGTACGTTGCATACACATACGAGCATACATCTTCACGCAAGAGTAAGAGAGAGAGATTGAAAATTTAACTATATATTCTGATTTTCATGCACAGAATGATCATAAGGAGAGAGGAGACTGGACAATGGAGAGGTCCATTATCAACCAGCCTGTTTATCATATGATACTAAGTAGAGTAATATGACTTTGTTGAGGAAAATTCATCAAAACATTATTCAAAACAAACAAGAAATTTCTGGGGTTTTGATTTGGCTTTGAAGTTACTCGTTAATCTGACCAGAATCGGGACTGAAGATACTTAATCACAGTCTTGTCCAACTGGAAGGCCTTTGCGAGAACATCCGGATTGATTGGTGGGTTTGAGCCAAAGACAGCATTAGCAATAGTGATAACCCCTGGATTTTGGCTGCTGAGACCAGCAAAGGCAACAGCCTTAGTTTTCCCTATATTGAACTGGAAGTGAATCAAACCAATTGGAAAAACAAAAACATCTCCTGGGTATAGGACTTTAGTGAAGAGACGGTTGTCTGGGTTGGATGTAACAAAGCCAACATAAAGTGTGCCCTCTACAACAAGTAGGATCTCAGTTCCTCGAGGGTGAGTGTGAGGAGGGTTTAGGCCACCATAAGGCGCATAGTCGATTCGAACCAGAGATATGTCAAGAGTGTTAAGTCCTGGTATTTGGTCAACATTGACAGTAGTGACATTTGATCCAACCAGATTTGATGTGTTTCCTGGCTTGTTGAGGCCTGAAAAGAAGAAGTCATCTGCTACTGCAAGCTTCGGGTCCTTGCAGAACTTCCCATTTACAAACACTGCAGGAAGGAAATGTTAGTTAATATATATCATCTCATGCAAAAGTAGAGTACCTTTAAGCAATTTTGTTATATTAAAATATTGCTCCCAAGCTGAATGCCCTTCAGCTCAGGCATTATTAGCATCATGATCATGAACATTAAAATAAATCAACATATATAGACCGAACGCCTACCGCCATCCTTGTTATCCTTGATAGCCACACAGAAGTCCTGGAGAGGACTAGGGTCAAAGGCCGAGGCTAATGAGCAAGCAAAAGCCAAGAGGGCAAAAGCAACAAGGATAGAGTGAATTCGTTTCATTGTAGGATATACCGGTAATGTTTTATCTGACTTTGCTAGTTGTTTGCTATTGTTTTGAAGAAGAGTGGAAAACTTTGCAGGACAGATAGATACTTATAGATGGAAACCAATGACATGGGTCCGTCTTTGGAATAACTAGCAGGTGAACGACTTTTCAAGGGCAATTATTTTCAAATAATTTCAGTAAATTTATCGTGGTTTATTTTACTCATTCTATGCAGCCATATGCCTAAATTACTAAATATTGGTAATGAAAGTTATTATGTTTCTTAGGAGTGAGAAAAAATTAAAAAAAATTAAAAATTGATTAGAAATTGTGGTGTTTAGATTAGATTGGATTAGTTTTTTTTTTCTCCGGTTTAAATTAAATTTAAATATTAAATGTATATATTACATTCGAATTGAATTTTGGATCATGATATTAAAATTAAAAAAAATTAAATTATTTATTCTTATTAATTTTTATATATTTTTTAAATTTTTATTAAATAAAAATAATTATTTTATCTATAAACTTGTTTAAATATATTAAAAATCTTATTAAAATAATATATAAAAATAAAAAAAATAAACTTAAAAATCGCTAAATCAAATCAAACCAAATCGATAAAATTTAATTCGAATTAAATTGATTTAAGAGAAAATCAGTTTGGATTCAGATTAAATTTTATAAATTTATAATATTATATATTATCAAAAAAAAAAAAAAAACTAACTAAAACTGAAATTGAACTGTTATCACCCTTTCTGTTTTTGTCTATGGTGTTTTTCCAGTGCAGGTTGGATCAGAAAGTCGGACAACGAGATCGAAGACAGTCTAATCTTCTGTTGTTTGTCTGCAGAATTCTACACTCTTTACTGTACACTTATCCAATGTAATGCCTCTAAAACATCTATCATCAATCTGACTTTTCACCATCCAAGTTGAATGTCATAACCTATTTGACAGTACAATATCTTAAAATTGCATATGATGTTTCCAGCTTATCATGCTATGAATGATGGCAAGACTTTTTGTTTCTCTTCGTAGCCTATTTTTTCTCGTTATTTCAATTAAGGTAATAAATATTCATTTATACTTTTATTATTTTTTCTCTTGAGTATGGAATATTATATACAGGCTTACTCTATGAACATTGAACTTGGTTCTTTCTATGTTATTTGAACTAACCAGCAGAGCAGATTGCTCAAAGAAAATAACCAAATTGCTTACACAAGTTGATCAAGGAAAATTAAGGAAGAGTTGTTAAAAGATTGGTAGGTGACAATGACATCAAGCCACAATCAATCCACTTTAAGCACAACAAATCTCATGGTCAAGGGATTGCAACATCTAAGACTGATGTTAACAGCCTACTTAACTTTCGGAAAATTCTTTCACGTGGCAAGAAGGTAAACGGTTCATAAGACTTCTGCTACTTCAAAGACCATTTCCCCTCTTTGTTTAAAATAATCACCAGTAATTGTTTAAGACAAGTTTGGTATACTTTATACAGGTTCGTTCATATTTTTTTTATGAAATAGGAGTATAAATGAACCGCAAATAAATGAATTTTATTATATATATGATCAATTTATTTGATTAACAAATTTATTATTTGTGATTATTTGTTAAATTTAATAAACGAATAAAAATTAAATTTGTTCACGTATTATCAAATGCCCTCTTTATTTATACTTACCAGAGTTTCATATTTTTCATAGCTTAAGTCCTTGGATAGAGCTATTGACAAGAATGAAAAAAAAAAAAAAAAAAAAAAAAACCTAGTTTAATCATTATTATATGCCAAAAGAAGTGGGAAATCAAGGAATCTCATCAGTTATGACTCATGAGGCCTTTGCACTTAAATTAAAAAAAAGGGGGTTGAAGAACTACTACTTTGAACAGGCGGAAGGACTCAAAACTAACTGCTTTGAGTAAATTATTCGATACAATACCTGCTGCAGCAACAGCATCTAAAAAGATTAGTGTTTGAAATAGGCTTATCCAAGACTGTCCAAATTTTTAAGTCCTTATTCTAGAAATTGATTTGGTAATGTCATAAAATTAACCCCGTTATTTGCTGAAAATTTCAGTCCTCTGGAAAATCCATGCAAATATAAAATTCTAGATTGTTTAACAACTCTGTCATCTAACAAGAAGGTTACAGGGGAAGGTTCAACTGCTTACCAAATCTCCTTTATTTATTTATTTTTATGATACTAGATTTAGATCTGCGCTACATTGTGGGACAATTTTTTATTTTTTTAAATTATGTTTTAAATATGGAAGAAGTAAAATTTTTATATCAAATTTTAATGGATAATAAAATATTGATAAATATAAATATATTTGTTTTTTAATATAAATTATAACGTAATTATATATAAATGTAATTTTTATTAAATTAAGGAATTAAATAATATTTTTATTAATATAATATATATTAAATAAATAATAAAGCATATTCTTTTATATATCCTGAAGAGGGTCAAGGCAAAGCACCTCAAACCCGATCCCGACTTAATCCAAATTATTCAAAGAGGCAACATTTAACCACAATCTTTATTAAAAAAAAAATACTATGGAGACGTGCACCCAACTTATGAAATATTATCCATTTGATTCATAGTTTTATAGTTTTATCCTATAAAAGTAACCTCACAAGTTTATCATAGCAAATCCTTATAATCTCTCAATATAGGATTTGGATGTTATATCATAATAGATCATCAAACACTTAGCTTTCTTGAGATTTTAGAAGTGGTTTCTACATTTAGCTCATGTCTGACTGGTGACCACTTTGATACCATTTTTAAAGATTCGTACCTAACTTGCAATGTATTATTTATTTTAACTAAAAAATCTGACAGTTTTGTCTCATAAAACATATCTCACAAGTATAGATTTCAGTGTCTACTTATATATAATAGTATATCCCATATGAGATTAGGGTATCACATTCACATTGATTAGATCTTGGCAAATTGAAACCTATCGAATATAGGTTATTTTATCATCCCTAGATTTGTTACAAAATTTATCTAATAAATAAAATTTTAAAAAACAAATAAAATGACAAAAAAAAAAAAAGGATTGATATGTGAATTTATTAAATATTTTAAGGTATTATATAAGATTTTTTTAGTAATATATAATTATATAATTATATAAATAATAAAAAAATATTTTTATATATACTAAGGTCCAGACGTAATACTTAAAAAACTCAATCAAATTATCCTAATTAAAAGAAAGTGCACCAATTGGATCAAATTGAATCGAAACCAATCGAATATGAATTATTTTGTTATCTCTAAATCAATTGGCTTTTTTATTACAAAATATATCTAATAAAAAGTAAAAGCAAAAAAGTTTAAGAAAAAGAAAAAAGGAAACTAGAAAATGTAAAAGCTTAAAAAAAAAGAAAATGAAAAAAAAAGAAGTGCCATGTGAACACTTGAGAGGAGAATAAACATTTTAAATCTATCTCCAACTCGACTCTATTTTTTTTTTTTAAATCTCAATGTAATCTCATTTATCATTTTTTAAAGACACACTTATATTAGATTGATGTGAATCAAAACTAATCGAATATAGATTGTTTCATCAACCCTGCGTTCATTGATTTTTTTTTTTTTTACAAATTTGTTTAATAAAAAAATAAATACAAATAAATAAAAAAGTTTAATAAAATAAATTTAATAAACATAAAATAAAAAACAAAAAAATTAGAGAATGGAGGAAGGGAAGGGTGCCACATGAACACTCCCAACTTTATTTATTCTTTACAAAATTGATATTATAACTGGAGTTAGACCCATGCTTCATTACAGAATAATTTTTTATTCTTGTAAATCATATATTAAGTATGAGAGAAGTAAAATTTTTATGCCAAAGTTTAATGGATGATAAAATACGATAAATATAAGTATATTTATTTTTAATATAAATTATAACTAAATTATATAAATGTAGTTTTTTTTATTAAATTCATATATTAAATAATATCTTTATTAATATAATATATAAAAATATAAATAATAAATAACAAAATATATTCTGTAATATATCTCAAAGAAGGTTGGGTAAAGCACCTCAAACCCAATCTTGACTAACCCAAATTGTTTAAAGAGAAAAACTTAACCCAATTTTTATTTGAAAAAAAAAAAAAACACACATTGATTGAATCATGGTGAATCAAAACCCATTGGAAATAGGTTATATTGTCATTCCTACATCAATTGACTCTTTTTTTATAAAATTTATATAATAAGCCAAATTGGATGGCACATAAATTTATTAAATTAAGATATTAAATAATATTTTTAATAAAATACATATAGAAATATAGAATTAAATAAATAATAAAATATATATTTTATATATATCAAAGATGAGGTATAACACCAAAAGCCTTGTTTTGACCCAAGCTCAATTTTAAAAAATTCAACTTAATTATCTCGAATGAAAAAAAAAATGCATCAACTGAATTGGGACGAATTGAAACCCATTGGATATAAATTACTTTATCATTTCTATCTTAATTAATTTTTTTATTACAAAATTTATCTAATAAAAAAGTAAAAAAATTTTAACAAATGAAATTAAAAAAAATAAAGAAAATGAAAAAACAAATAGAGGTGTCATGTAGACACTCAAGATGAGATGGAATATCTTAAATCTGTTTCCAACCAGATTTCATTTTGTCATGCCTTGAGATCAAAATACAACACAACTATATTACCTTGAAGTAAAACTCAAAAGTAATATGAAGCCTTTTTTCTTAACCATTTTAAAATTTTTCAATAAAATAATCTACCAACTAAAATCCATATCTTTAATCTAACTAATGATAAATCTTTATTTATCCAAATGTAAACTAATAAAAATACAAAACTATTTCATAAAATCTCACTAACTAACAATGTCTCAAATACCCAAGTAATCTTTTCAATTTGATCCTCTAACTTCTCTCAAGACTAAGCAAATTTATCATTTTAATCATTTGTAAATAAAAAGTAAAAGGAGAATGAGCAAACCATAGCTTAGCAAATATAGACTTACACACCTTATCGGATCAAATATTGTTTTCATACATACATATAAATTATTCAAAACATTTGTCAAATCATAATGTCAAAACATTTCAAAAACTATCATTATGTCAAACATTTTGTAGATCATAAATCAATAGCAAAATATGTCAATTCATAAATCATTACAAAATATGATGTCATTCAAATATTATAATCAAACCAAATCATGGATCAATCTTTAAAAATCACTGTAAATCATTATTATCATTCATTTGTCGTTAGCTATGGTCACTACCATAACCATTGACATTGGTTGTATTGATAATTTTATCCTCATGATCATCGCTAACTATTATAACTTACTACTCATAGCCTTAAGCTAACTACTAGAACCCATTAACAAGGCCATATGATCATAGCTATATTGACTACTATAACCTATTAGCCAGGGTTATAGAACTAATTCTAATGTCAATGATCTTACTTCCCAGAGATGTTAAAAAATGTAGCTATCATAAAATTGTTATTTAAGCATAATTTTTTTTTTCATTTTATTTATAAGTATGATCCATTATTTATATAGCCAATCACCAAAATAATCATATGCTTGATCTTATTTTCATATATCGAAAATAAAGAAATTAAATATTTATTTATTTAGAAACATATATATACATATATATAGGTTTGAAAATAAGCAAAATGTGTGAGATTCTACTTACCTTCTTTTGATTTCACCACTTAGTTTTTCCCCAAAAATAATTAATGGTCTATTCAAGATCATTTCAACACATTAGAAATGAATCAACTCATTTTGAGAACATTTATACTAAAAACAACTAAGCTATTCAAGAATTAACTCAACTAACTAATTCTGATAGTCTACACTACTTTCACTAAAATGACTATATCTCAAGATGTACAACTTAGAATTAAGATCTTTTTAATGCGTTAGAAACTAAACTTGATAAGCTTTCTAACCATGATGGCCCGCCTCGTAATTCTTTGTAGATTAATTATAATAAATTTTGCAATCCATGCCATATATTGCTGCTAAATAGTATGTATACCTTGTAATAAAAATTATATATTTATTCATAGGAGACTCCAAATTTAATTCCACTTATTTTGTTAGAAAGTAGACTCAATAATCTTTTCAAACTTCTATAGCTCAATTATTAATTCCTTGTATGAAATTTAATACAATTTTTAAATTTCAACCCTGATGCTACTGTTATATGGCCTGCATATCTTTAAATAAAAATTAAACAACTCTTCAAAGAAAACTCATATTCAACTTCCGTGTGTTTTATTAGAAAGTAGATTCAACATGCTTTCCAATGATATATGATAATCATAGCAATATCTAATCCCTTGATATAGAATATTATTTTAATCCAATATTATAGATAATAGCATCTTATCTAAAAATAGAATTTCTCTTTTAACGTTTAAAAATCCAAATCCCCACTTTTAACATTTAAAATCCACTCAACAATCATCATTAAATCTTAATAACATGAAGTAAATAAAACCCAATAATTTACCCAAATCGATCATGAAGATTAATGAAAGATTTCATAATTTTTCTTGGTTTTTCTCTTATAAGTTTCAACTCTAAATAATAGCAACTAATATGATATTTTTCTTAAATAAAAAAAGACATATACTTACCTTTAAGAGATTAATTTGATTGTAGTCTCCAATTTTGGACCCTTAACTTGATTTTTTATGCTGTCTAACTTTAAGAAAGATAGGAAAAAAAAACTCTCATTTTCTTTTGTGTTTCACAATAGGTAGGTTTTTTTGATAAAACACCTCAATCACTTTTTCTTTAGTAATTAACATCTTAATTAAATTAATGGGTTTTAGTAACAGTTTAGCCCAATTATCATTTGGGTTGAAGTATTACATTTTCTTCTTATAAAAAGTTTCATCCTTGAAACTTGATCTACCTTCACATCTTATTCTTTCATTTCTAAAATCACTTCTCTTACTATATTGTTGTTTCATTAAACTTTTACAATGGTAACAATTCCGTCTCAAAGCTTGTTTTTTTCAATCAACCATTCAAATAAGATAGTTTCAATATGTTAAAACTTATATCATCCTTAATTTCTAAATACTCATATCCAACCATATAACTTGGATTAAGAACATATTCTTTCACCATAGATTTGTAACACAATATGTATAATAGATATTTAAGGTGGCAAGATTCTTTATATTGAACTTCTTTCACTTTACCAAGAACTTCTCATGTCCTTCCATAATGCAAACTTAACCTTCCTCACCTTATAATCCTCATAATACTTTAATGATAACACATTTGAGTATAAATGATTAACCACTTAAAGCTACAAATCTTATTTCTTAATTTTGGCATAATTCTTTTGCTTACTTTAAACCATTCACTAATGATTTGTCAACCATTTGTTCCATAAATTCAAGAAATAAAATTTTTTTTTCTTTCTTGTCTTTAACTCAATAAGCTTGAGACATAGATCTACTTTCATACAAAATCTTAAAATGAATCATTGAATATTTGTCTTATGACTATTATTACAAAAATGTTTCTCTTCAAGTGATGACATAAGCACTTCTTAGAAAATGTCAATCAAAGATAAAGCCCCCCTCCCAAAAAAAAAAAAAATAGAAGTAACATAAAATATTCTTACCCAAAATTCATTAGTCCTTATTTATTAAAAATTCATTACTTTCTCAACTAACAATAGCCTAACAATTTACACTTTAAACCAAATCAAGCTTTCACTGCATATTTTGATATTTCCTTTTAATCAAACTCTGAAATAACAAATTAACTTTCATAATATTATTTTATAACAAGAAAAGCATATGTCCACAAAATTTCATATAATTTGCTTCACATCAGATATTCATAACCATAACAACTTTAAAGTGGAATACCAATATCAATAAATCCTTTAGTCACCAAAAAGATACACATACTACTTTAATTTTCTTTTTTTATTCTTCAATGTGAATATGAAATTTTTTATCAATTAACCATTAGAATACATATGAAATCGATGCAATAGATCATATCTATAAATTTATAGTATGTAAATTCAAACATAAATCTTTGATATCTAAAGTTGTCTCCAATTTTGAATATTGTTCTTTCTAATTTAATGGACCAATTATCCTATAAAAACTGATTCTCCACAATCATCACTAATATCATAATGTTTCAATTTTTTTTTTACCAACTATATTGCTATCAACTTTGAGTCCAAGTCAAAACCCATGTATCATAACTCATAAATAAAATTCTTTTATAGAATTTAAACGATAAAAACTCAAAATATTTGAATTCGTGTTGAAAGTGTAGTTATGAACAATAACTAAATGCATCATATTATTTTAGAAATTTTCTCAAATTTCTCTAAAATCAAGTACATGCTCAGCATCACCAATTACACAAAATCATCACTAATTATTAAGATTTGATCATAAAATGAACAATCTTTTGCACTTGTAAGATTTCAAGCAATCATTCTTAACCAAAACATTTATATTTTTCCATAAATCGATTACTCATTCAAAACCAACTTCTTCACTAAATCATTTAGATAACCACAACTTTAATTTTTATCCACAAATTTAATTTTTTTGATAAGTACATACACCTTGTACCACAATAGTCAATATTCTCCATAAGTATACAATTCCAAAGAATCGAATATTGTGCCACAAACTATAATCACAAATAATCACTTTGACAATTGAGAAACTTCTTTACACTCCAAATAGAAATATATTGATCAAACTTAAATTAACTATACAAACTTCCAACTCTCATGATTAAACCTTAAATAATTTTTTAATAAAAATGTAGAATTAAATCAAGTGAATATACTTCTTTGTGTATGTTAAACTATTTACCGCAATTATCATATTTCAGACTAAATCCATCAAGACAAATTCTCAAACATTATAACCCATAAATAATTACTTCAAAATTTCAAAATATCATTCAATCCCAACTTCAATATTCTATACTTTTAATTCTAGCAATGTATCATTCTACTTTAATCTTAATTTATGATTAAGGATTTACTTAACATTCATCAAATAATTTCAAAACCTCATTAAATTGAAGATCTTTTTCTCTAACCTATAAGATCTCCATTGATCAAATTATTCTCTTAAATAATCCTTTAGCTCATAATTATGTCTCATTATAAGTTGTAGTAGAAATCTTTTCAACTTATAAAATCGCATTATATCAAAGTAATTACACTTTCTCTTAACTACAATATCCAAAAGCAGTATGTACTTATCGACCAAAATAATTACTCCAAAAATTCATTGAATCATTGATTTTTCAAAATTCATTGAAACTTTAACTACTCCAAAATTCATTAAATCATTTACTTATACCCACTATTATAGTCTATGAATCCAACTTATGTCCTTGAAAAATCATCAAATTATCCAAAGGCCATCAACTAAGTTCTTAAAAATCTTCATATAGTATATAGATTATAACCACATTCATAAAATCTCTTTCAACCTAAAAATCATAAGCTACATTCTTAGAAAATCACTGTTAAACTAATTATCATAATTTAACTTTTTAAAAATATCCAAAAATCATAATCGTAGTTCTTAAAAACCCTCAAAATCATAATATAAGATTTTTAACATCTCACATAGTTTAAAGATCATAACTTGAACTTTTAAAAAATCTCCAAGAAACATAACTTATGCTTTTAAAGAAAAGATTATCACAATTTACAAATCATATTACCTTGAAGTAAAACCCAAAAGTAATACAAAGCTTTTTTTCTTAACCATTGTAAAATTCTTCAATAAAATAATCTACAAAATAAAATCCATATATTTAATCCAACTAATGATAAATCTCTATATATCCAAATGTAAACTAATAAAAATACAAAATCATTTCTTAAGATCTCACTAGCTAACAATGTTTCCAATGCCCAAGTAATATTTTCAATTTGAACCTCTAGCTTCTTTCAAAACTAAATAAACTATCATTTTAATCATCTGTAAAGAAAAAATAAAAGAAGAATTAAACTATCATTTTAATCATCTGTAAAGAAAAAATAAAAGAAGAATGAACAAATCACAGCTTAGCAAGTATATGCTTACTTATCTTACCTAATCAAGTATCATTTTCATACATACATATAGATAATTCAAAACACTCATCCAATCATAATATCAAAATATTCCAAAAATTATCATTATGTCAAATATTTCGTAGATTATAAATCAATATCAAAACATGTCAATTCATAAATTATTACAAAATATAATGCCATTCAAATATCATAATCAAACCAAATCATGTATCAATATTTAAAAATCATCGTAAGTCATCATTATCATTCATTTATTATTAGTTGCGGTTATTGCTATAACCTGTGATATTAGCCGTATCATTGCTAACTATTATAACCCATTAGCTAGGGTCTTATACTAACTACTACAACCTATTAGTAGGGCTATATGATTATGACTATGCTAACTACTATAACCCATTAGCTAGGTGTATAGAATTAATTATGGTGTCGATGATTCCACTTCCTAGAGATGTAAAAAAAAATATAGCTATTATAAAATCGTTATATAAGCATAAATCCTTTTTCTCATTTCATTCATAAGTATGATTCATCATTTACATATCCAAATACCAAAATAATCATATGCTTGATCCTATTTCATATATCAAAAATAAAGAAATAAAACATTTACTAATTTAGAAACATACATATATATAGGTTTGAAAACAAGCAAAGTGTGTGGGATTCTACTTACCTCTTTTTGATTTCACCATTTAGTTTTTCTCTCAAAATAATTAATGGCCTATTTAAGATCATTTTAACACATTAGAAATTAATCAACCCTTTTTTAGACCATTTATACTAAAAATAACTAAGTTATTCAAGAATTAACTCAACTAACTAATTTTGACAACATGCTCTACTTTCACTAAAACAACCATATCTCAAGATGTTCAACTCGAAATTAAGATTTTTTTAATATTTTAGAAACTAAACTTGATAAGCTTTCTAATTACATATGACCCGAGCATAATTCTTTGTAGATTAATTATAATAAATTTTCAATTCATGTCATATGTTGCTGTCAGACAACACATATACCTTCTAATAAAAATTACATATTTATTCATAGGAGACTCCAAATTCAATTCCACTTATTTTGTTAGAAAGTTGACTCAATAACCTTTTCAAACATGTATAGCACATTTCTTAATTCCATGAATAAGATTTAAGACAAATTTTGAAATTCAACCATGATGCTGCTATCATATAGTCTGCATATTTTTAAGTAAAAATTAGATAACTCTTTATAGAAAACTCAGATTTAAATTTCGTTTATTTCATTAAAAAGTAGATTCAACATGCTTTTTGACATTGTATAATAATCATAGCAATATCTAATCTCTTGATATAGAATATTATTTTAATCCACTGTTATAGATAATAATATTTTATCTAAAAAGAAAAATTTTCCTTTAACTTTTAAAAATCCAAATCTCCACTTTTAACCTTTAAAATCCACTCAATAATCATCATTAAATTTTAATAACAAAAAGTAAATAAAACCTAATCAATCATGAAGATTAATGAAAGATTTTATAATTTTTTTTGGTTTTTCTCTCATAAGTTTTAACTTCAAACAATAGCAACCAGTATAGTATTTTTCTTAAATGAAAAGAGAGTATATACTCAAATTTAGGAGATTAATTCAATTATAGTCTTTGATTTTGGATCATCAACTTGATTTTTCATGCTTTCTAATCTTAAGACAGATAAGAAGAAAACTCCCATTTTCTTTTTAGTTTCATGATAGCAAGGTTTTCTTTAGTAAAATACCTTAGTTACTTTTTCTTTAGTAATTAATTTCTTGATTAAATTAATAGGTTTTAGTAAAAGTTTAGCTTAATTATCATTTGGGCTGGGGTATTACTCATTTAAAAAAAAAAAAAAAACCTCAATCCAATTTTTATTTTTTATTTTTAAAATGCAACTATGTTGGATTAATGTGAATCAAAACTAATAGATTATGAATTATTTTATCATTCCTACCTCTATTAAATTTTTATTTTCCAAAATTTGTTTAATAAAAAATTAAAAAAAAAGCAAATAACAAAGTTAAAAATTAAAAAAAAAAAAAGCAAAATATAGATTTAATAAAAAATAAAATAAAACTAAAAATAAAATTTGAGAATAGAGGGAGGATGGGATGTTAGGTGAATACCTTCTTCTTATTCCATTGTCTACAAAATTAATATATTATATGAGAAACACCTTTATTGGTAAACTTTAAGTGAATTTGTAACACTATAATTCTACATTGGGATATTACGAAGATCCACTATAATATTTATGTAAAGACTTGAATCTCATACTTATGTGATATTTTTTTAAATAAAATCATGAAGATTGTGAATCGAATTGGATAATATCTAGGTTTGGTGCAAGTTTCCTTAATATTGTAGCACAACTCCAAACACAGATGCAACTTGAGTTCTAGCCACTTGTATAGGAAAATTCACCCCAAAATGATTTCCAAGTTTACGAAATGTATTTAATGAGCCCTTTTTCCACTAAGCTAAACCCAATTATTAATCCCATTGTCAACAGTTATTGTAGACCAAGTTGAATGCCAAGATATAAAAGGACTATTAGCTCCTGCTGATATATACACATGCAAAATTGAATTGGGCCAATACTGCAGATGCCAACTTATTTTACTTGGATTTGTGATGGTACGTATTGGACTTGATAATGCCATGTCCTTGGCAATTTTTCACATTAACTTTGATCATCTGAAGAATTGAATCCATATTAATTGATTGAAAGTTGTCCAAAAAAAGTAATTAACATGGTCTATTAGGGTAAACAAGAGTAAAGTCCATAAGACATATCTGCCAACTATAACATTTGGGATTGCAGAACTCCATTTTCATGACTAAATACGAGGGTTTATGACTTGATCAAGAAGTCATTTATGTAGCCCACAATTGGATCAAGGAAAAGAAGGGATAGGGTCCATACAGTTTTCAGGTTTACGCAGTCAGCAGATTGATTCTGAAAATCACATTGACAAGTATGTTATGAGCTTTGCTTTGCTGATAGTACTTCTTATGGATGCTTTGAGCACTATAGCATCCATTTTGGAACTATTTTGATGTTGGTATAGCTTTGTGTTGTAAATTTTTGTATTTTCCAAATATTAACACATTTCATATCTCAAAAGATGTATTTTATAATCGAAACATTCATTTTTGCACTAGTCACTGAGATTCGGACACACGTTGACATGTTGGTCCAAGTTTTGAAACATAATGCAATATTACTCTAATGAAGTTTAAACATATGTAGAGGCTTCCATAAGCACAGTTACTTCAGCAATTCATTTATTTGTAAAATTCAACTAGAATTGTAAAATAATGAGGGGAACATGTCCAACAATATCTACATTAACCTGCAACTTAATGTGTAATAAAATAATGCTCTGGTTGCTATCCCATCGAAATTGTGACTGAAGGTATTTCACCACATTCTTGTCTAGCTAGAAGGCCTTGACAAGAATATCAGGATTGATAGACGGATTTGGTCCAAAGGCGGCGTTTGCAATTGTTGTGACCACCAGGGTTTTGGCTACTAAAACCAGTAAATGCAATAGCATTAGTTTTGCACTCATTGAATTGAAATTGAATGAGACCATCTGGGAAAAGAAAAACATCTCCAGGGTTGAGAACTTTGGTGATGAGATGGTTCTCAGGTTTGGATGTAATAAAACCAACATAAAGTGTACCTTCCATGACGACGAGGATTTCGGTGGCACGAGGGTGAGTGTGACGAGGGTTTAGCCTAACATAAGGTGCCAAGTCAATTCAACTAGAGATATGCCAAGATTGTTAAATCCTGGTATTTGTTGAACATTGACAGGGGTAACTTTTGATCCTACTTAATTTGATGTGTTTTTAGGCATCCTGAAAAGAAGTCATCTACTTTGGCAAACCTAGGATCCTTGCAGGACTCCCCATTAGCAAACACTATAGGATTGAAAATTTTGTTTGTTGCTACCATACTAACATATTTGAAGCATAAGTTTAAAAACTGATTACAGAGAAAAAACAAAACATAGCACTATCATTGGTGTCGTTGATGGCTATGCAGAAGTCTTGGAGAAGGCTTGGATCATGTGCATGGGCAAATGAGGAAGCCATAGCCAAAAGAGAAAATGGTAGGAGGAGATGAACACCTTTCATTGTGAGAATGTAAGTTCTAGCTTAAATTCTTCTAAGTTTGATTTGTTTGAAAGGGATGAGAAACTTTGCTGGAGAACATGCCTATTTACAAATTGGAGTCTTTGAACTAGTCTATGCCATTTCATTTTCAAGAAGCAAATGAAATAGTTACCAAGTCTGTTGCAATTTTTTTTTTCTTTCAAAATTTTGATGAATTGTTCTCCAATTACTACCCATGTCTCTTTAGCGAGTTGCCTCTGTCACGGGCTCCAACCTAAGACTCAGAATCTGTATAGCTTGAGGCTTGAAATTACCTCCTTCTAGTCTAAGTCAACCTAAAACACAAGCTTGTGGACACTAGAATAATAGAAAGGACAAAATGCGTAAGTTTGAAAGAAATAGAAGAACAAGAAAGTTACTGGAATATGCTCTATATTTTACTACAATAGAAGTGTATATGATGATGTACAAAAGAGGGTGAGGTGACCCTCTATTTATAGTTGAGGCCCTCAGCTACACTTATGGTTAAATCCCTAGAATTAAGGAATTATAATCAATCAAGGATTACACAGATTACATTCATTCAAGATTTTACTTTCTGATTTTTAGAGTCAACCAGATCCGCCATAAAGCTCTTACTGATCCTGTGTGCTTCTAGAAGATCTCATTATGCACTTCCCTTTTTGGGCCTTCCTTGATGTGGTGCGAGCATCATGCGGGCCTAGCCTTGGTTGTGCGAACTGGCCTACATGCTGTGCAAACGATCTAGACTTCTCTCCAAGGCCTTGTGCGTAAACCACCACCAATGCTCCTAGTGCACCAGCCTCAACCTCGAGTGCTCAAGTTGGTACACCCGGTGTGCTCGCCCAGGGTATGAGTAACATTTTCCCCTATTTGATTGCACAATGCCCTCATTACATCTTCTATATAGTACTGTTTGATCTGATCCTAAAACTACCATAAGTCTTCTACTAGTTCCCAACTTGCCTCATTGTCTGAAAGTCTTTTCCAATGCACCAAGTACTTCTGTCTTGGTTGATAGTTCTTTTACCTCATTTCTCGATCAGCTATGATGCTGTAGACCTCCTTCTTATATAAGGCCCTAGCTCTCAATGGTGTACGCTTTGACTCTACCCATCATGGATCTCCTTTATCCTCATAAAATAGCTTGAGTATGCTAACATGGAACACCGGGTTTACCCTTAGCTTGGGTGGCATATACAGTTTGTAAGCAACGTTGCCTACTCTCTTGATACTTGGAAAAGCCTCTCATACCTCTGAACTAGGCCTTTATGCAGCTTCCTATGGTGCACAATAAGATGTAGCTTCACTAACACCAAGTCTCTTACTTAGAACTGCATGTCTCACCTATTCTGGTCTACCCACTTCTTTGACCTCTTTGCTGCTTTGTGAAGATTGACTCTGACCAAGTTAGCTTGCTCCTGCCAAGCCTTGGCAAACTTGTATGCTACTGGATTCGACCCTATATAACCTGCAGCAATCGAACTGAGTGTTAAAGGTTATTGACCTATCATGATCTCAAATGGACTCTGGTTTGTTGCTTCGTTCATTTGCAAGTTGTAAGAAAATTGGGCAACATCTAATAGCTTTGGCTAGTCCTTTTACATGGCACTCACATAGTGCTTGAGGTAGACCTCCAATAGTCTATTCACACACTCAGTCTACCCGTCGGTTTATGAAAGCATGCTGGTGAAAAAGTTCAAGTCTGACCCCAACAGCTTGAACAATTTAGTCTAGAACCTATGCGTGAAACGTCCGTCCCGATCACTAACAATGGTCCTTGGCACTCCTCAATACTTCACGACATTCTTCAGGAACAATCGGGCTATTTCCTTAGCTAGACACTTATTGGTTGCTGGAATGAAAATTCCATACTTGAAAAACCTGTCCAACATTACCATGATGCTTCCGAACCCTTTTGCCTTGGGTAGACTGACTATAAAGTCCAAAGTGATGCTCTCCCATGGTCATTCTGGCACTGGCAATGGCTCTAAGTGACCGCTTGGTTTCTTGAGCTCTATTTTGTCTTGTTGGCACATAAGATAAGTCTTTACATAGACCTCCCCATCTTTTCTCATGTGCGGCCAGTAGTACCAATCCTCTAGAAAAGCCAAGGTGTAGTTCACCCCTAGTTGTCCAACCTAACTTCAATCATGGCACTCGTGCATGACTTCTCTACGGAGCTTCCCATGTTGTGGCACAAACAGTTTACTACCCCTGGTGTACAACAAACCATCTTGCAACCAAAATCACCTAGTCTTACTTTACTGGGCATACTTTATGAGAGCCTTAGCTATAAGATTATGCGCAAGCCCTTCTTTGATACACAGTACCAAAAACCCTTCTGGTTGGCTAATGGCAACAAGGTTAGCCTTCCTGCTTAGGGCACCAATCACTAGGTTTGCCTATCCAGGCTTGTACTCTATTTGAAAATAAAATTTTGTAAGAAAATCTTATCGTTTCACTTACTTGGGAGACAGCTTTTTCTGTGACTAGAAGTAGTTAGTCGCCACATTGTCCATCCTAACCATGAACCTTAACCCCAACAGGTAATGATGCCAAGTGCGCAAGTAGTCCACCACTACAGTCATCTTCTTCTCTTGGACCATGTACTTATGTTCAATCTTGTTGAGATTTCTATTCTCGAACATGACTTGATGTCCTTTCTGCATCAATACACCTTTTATTGTGTAATCTGATGTGTCTGTATGCACCTCATATGGCTTGGCATGGTCTGGCAAGGTCAAGATTGGTTCTTCGATCACAGCCTGTTTCAATCGATCAAAGGCTTCCTGGCATCTTGCACTCCACTCCTATGCTCTTTTTTTCTTAAGCAAGTTAGTTAATGGCATGGCTATGGCTAAGTGGCCTTTGACAAAGTGCCTGTAATAGTTGACCAACCCAAAGAATGACCTCAACTCAATGACCTTGGCTGGTAATTCCCACTTTAGGATGGTCGTACCTTGCCTTCATCCATGCGAATCTTGCCACCTCCCACTATGTGGCTTAGGAATAGGATCTTTTGCTGGGTAAATGAGCACTTTTCCCTCTTGACATATAGCTTGTGCAATCGTAACACCTCAAACACCTATCTCAAGTGGTCTACATGCTCTCTCAACTTCTGGCTATAGATCACAATGTCATCAAGATAAACTATAAAAAATTGATCAAGGAATGATTGAGGTACCTTCTTCATGAGGGTGCAGAATGTTGCTAGGGCATTCGTGAGTCTGAATGGCATAACCAAGAACTCATACTAACCATACCGAGTGACACACACTGTCTTAGGCTCATTTCCCTTCGTGATCCTAACTTGGTAGTAGCCTGACCTCAAATCTAGCTTGGTGAACCATCTTGCGCTCTCAAGTTGATCGAACAAGTCCGTAATGAGTGGGATAAGATACTTGTTATTGATGGTCAACTTGTTCAAAGGTCAATAATCTATACATAACTGCAATGACCTATCATGCTTGTGCTAAAATAAAATCGGGGCACCATATGGCACCTCGGATGGCTTGATGAAGCTAACATCAACTAACTCTTTGAACTACTTCCTTAACTCTTCCAACTCTAGTGGGGACATTCAGTAAGGGGCTCTAGCTAGTGGCTTGGCCTCAGGCACTAGCTCGATTTTGTGGTCTACCTCTTTTTTAGGTGGTAGCTTGCTTGGTAACTTTACGGGCATTACATTGCTAAAAAACTCTAGCACCTTTAACACCTGCAAGGGGGTGTTGGACTTCTCCTTCCTTAGTTTTTTATACTTTAGGGTAGCCAAAAAGGTGTCTTCATCCTTACCTACCATTTTAGTAAATTGAATGGCTAACACCACTCTCAAATCAATCCCGAACCCTCGTCTCAATGTTATAAGGCATTGGCTCCGCACATCCAGTATGCAAATACAATTGGCAAAAAGCACAAGGAAGGCATTAATCTGAATAAGAAAATCTATCCTAATCATAAACTCATAGTTATCCAGGGGTATTACCTCAATAGTTTCCTTGCCCTTCCAGTCTCCAAGCTATAACTTCACTCATCATGCTACTCCAATGGCTGGAACTTTCTTAGAGTTCACCATCTTATGGTACCAGTCCCTTTCTGCACCTTCAGTTTGAACTTCTGGGCTTCATCACCTGAAATAAATAAGTGTAAGGCATTTATGTCCACCAGTACGCTCACCTTTTGGCCCACAATCATCAAATCTGTAAACATCAAGCCTTTTAGCTTATGGCACCCTTTACTCTAGACAGTATTGAGCACCAACGCCCCAAGCTTTGTTGCCCTTACCTCTGGCTCCTCATCAAACTCTTTGTCTACAGTAGCCAGCTTGCTCTTCTGTGGGCAATTGCACGCTATGTGGCCTTCTCCATATAGGTAGCATGAGAACGACTTTTGGTCTTTTTTTGCCTTCCACTTTTCTGCTGGTGGCTTCCTCTAGCCATCTTTGTTCGAACGCTCCTAGTCCCCATCCTTGGACTGTCGATCACAGTCCCTACCTTTAGACTACTTTTCCCAATCCCTCTTATCCTTGCCCTTACCCTTGGGCTTAGTAAACTAGAACTTGTTCAGTGGTTTGAACTTCACCAAAGACTTAACAGTAATCATGGCTTTAGCCAAGTCACGAACTCCCTGCCTTTGTAGGTTGTGCTTTATCCAAGGCTTCAGCCTATCCATGAAAGCAAATAAACCCTTCATCTCACTTAGATTCAAGATCTGAAGCATTAGTTCAGAGAACTTCTAAACATAGTCCCTTATCTCCCCTTGTTGGGTAAGCCTACTCAACTTCACCCCTGCCACATCATTGGCGTACTCCAGGTAAAATTACTCTTTGAACTCTTTTTGGAACTCTACTCAGGTGCCAATCATAGCATCTCCACGCTTCACATCATCACACCTATGCCTCTACCACAACAAGGCAACATTAGTAAGATACATTGATGCGGTGCTTACCTTGGTAGCCTCATCTTGCATGCCTGTGGCCCGAAAGTACTACTCTATGCCCCATAGTTAGTTATCTACTTCCTTGGCCACCCTGATCCCTTTAAACTCTTTGGGCTTGGAGATGTCCATATAGGTCTTAGATGCTCTAGCAAACATACCATCCCCAATGGCAGTCTTGCACGGAATGAGCTCACTCTTGAGCTCCTCTATCTCTTTGTGCATGGCCTCCATGCCATCGTGCATAGTCTTCACTTGGGCTTCCAAGGTCTCGTTCCTTTGGGTGATCACTTCCAGGCCTTGATTGAGGGCAGCTTGTAACTCACCCTTGAGCTCATTCTCCATGGAGTCTAGCGCTTCAACATGAGTATTCACATCATCAAGCTTCTCATTCATGTCACCCATGGTCACCTCCACTTTGGATAGCTTCCATCCATGGTAGACCAGATGTCTCTCGAATTAGCCTTCTTGCCCCTTCCATGGCCTTGCTCCGAGGCTTTTAGTTATTGGCTAGCAACATCGCTTTGGGACGCTATCTCCTCGACTGTAATCTAACCTACACAGACACAAACAAACAAAATCGAAACTGCTCTAATACCAACTGTCACAGATTCAGACTTAGGACTCAGAATCCATGCAGCCTTAGGCTTGGAATTACCTTTTTCTAGCCTAAGTCAGCCTAAAACACAAGTGTTCGGGCACTAGAACAATGGAAAGGACAGAATGCACAAGTTTGAGAGAAACAAAAGAACAAGAAAGTTGCTGGAATATGCTCTATATTTTACTGAAACAGAAATATGTATGATGATGTACAAAGGAGGGTGGGGCAACCCTTTATTTATAGTTGAGGCCCCTAGCTACACTTATGGCTAAATCTCTAAAATCAAGGAATTACAATCAATCAAGGATTACACAAATTACATTTATTCAAGATTTCTACTTCCTGATTTTTAGGTTCAACCAAATCTACCAGAAGGCTCATGCTGATCTTGTGCGCTTCTAGAAGATCTCCTTACACACTTCCCTCTTGGGCCTTTCTTGATGTGGTGTGGGCATCATGCGGGCCTGGTCTTGGCCGTGTGCATTGGCTTGCATGCTGTGCGGGTAGTCTGAACTTCTCTCCAAGGCCTTTTGTGCAAACCCCCACCAATGCTCTTGGTGCACGAACCTCAACCTCGACTGCTGGAGCTGGTGTGCTTGGTGCGCCCGCCCAGA
Source organism: Durio zibethinus (assembly GCF_047325235.1). Classification (NCBI taxonomy): domain Eukaryota; kingdom Viridiplantae; phylum Streptophyta; class Magnoliopsida; order Malvales; family Malvaceae; genus Durio; species Durio zibethinus. Next base: position 2,182,779 of record NC_143175.1, read on the forward strand.
TAGTGACACCTCTTCCTATGCTTGCATCAGTAGTTTTCTCATGGAAACATTCATTTCCATTATTAAATTATGTCTTTTATAGCACTTAATACAACTCGAGCAATTTTGTTGACTTTAGCACAAATCCAAGGTTGCTAATTGAGGCTCCAGGCACTCCAAGCCATATAAGACACAATTAAAAATAAAGATAACAATAGTCCTTGTTGAAAACCTTTTCCATTTGGCAGTGTTTAAACATAAGATGCTAGAAACTGGGCAGGTTCCATATACCGCTTGTCATTCAAATATAAAATTAATCTGCATATTGAACTGTAATTCTTACATTACCATTATGGCATGGCTTTATAATTAAGTTGGAAAACATGGCTTTCATTTTTTTTTTTGGTTGAGTGGTACAGGGTTCTTAGGCTTTACTCACTGCAAGCGTGGCTTTCATATTTGACTTGATCATTAAACAATTTTCAGGCATGTAATAAAGAGTATCAACATATACACTACTAAACATAACTGTACAGGCTCTGTCATGTTTCTGATTCTTGCTTTCTAAGTTTAATGACATTATAGCTGCTTGAAAAATGTTTGTGATTTTCATCTGATCAGGGCTAAAATTAATTTTTGGTTAGAATGTTAAAGACACTGCCATTGTGGGTTTGCCTTCACTTCAGAGTGATTAATATTGAAACCTGATCTCTTTTTTTCTTCATTTTCTTCTCCTTTTATTTTTCTTATTATTCACTATTTTAATTGTAAAAATGATTTCCGGGCATTACTGCTGTAGGCTGGCTAATGAACCTCTCTAGGAAATCAATTCATTAATTCAGAAAAATAGCATGCAAGACATGAGAAGTACTCATGCAAGAAAAGCCTTGCAAAGATTCGAGAATTGTGGTTTTGTATCTCTGGATAGGTTTCATTGTCTTAGTTGACAGTTGACACAGTTCAATCTGAGATGCATGCACACTTAAACACATTTCTTTTGATTTTTATTTTAAAGTCAATATAGTTAAATAAACAAAGAAAACATTTGGTATATAAAGACTGACCAGTTCCATTACAATGTACTGATGCAAACATGGGAAGATTAAATTCGATGAGGATAGAGGCGCAGAGTAACTAAAGAATGATTCATTCATATTTTGTAAAACAATAATCACTGCAGACTTGGTAAATCTTTCATTAGTCCTTTTTTTTTCTCTGAAGTATAATTAAATAATGAAAATGAATAGACCTGTTCAGTGAGTGCTATCTATAGATAGCGTGCTCTGATGCCAGATCTTTCACTCCTCACCAAGCAACAAAACTTAGAACAATTTAATCAAGAAAGCTGCCTTACGACAAAGAAAGGTGTTCACTTCCATGTAGCATTTGTCCTGTTGGCTCTGGCTTTTACATTTGCCTCTGCCTCTGATCCCAGCCCTCTTCAGGACTTCTGTGTAGCAATTAATAATACCAACGATGGTGGTATGTTCATTAATTCTCTCTCCGTCTTCTTTGGAATGTATTCATGTTAACCCCTAAACTATTTGAGAAGTGTTATCTCATTTTCTGCATGGAATTGTATCAAAGTGTTAATATTTTTCTTTCCGTTTTAGCAGTTTTTGTTAATGGCAAGTTTTGCAAGGACCCAAAGCTCGCCACCGCAAATGACTTTTTTTTCCGGGACTCAACATTCCAGGAAATACAGCAAATCAACTAGGATCAAAAGTCACTCTAGTCTCTGTTGAACAAATACTAGGACTTAACACTCTTGGCATATCTCTTGCTCGACTTGACTTTGCACCCTATGGTGGCCTAAACCCCCCTCACACTCATCCTAGAGCCACAGAAATCCTAGTCGTTTTGGAGGGCACACTCTACGTTGGCTTTGTTACATCCAACCCGGATAATCGTCTTATCACCAAAGTCCTAAACCCTGGAGATGCTTTCGTTTTCCCAATCGGTCTCATTCACTTCCAGTTCAAACATAGGGAACACCAATGCTGTTGCCTTTTCTGGTCTTAGCAGCCAAAACCCAGGGCTTATCCCCATTGCAAACCCAGTCTTTGGCTCAAACCCTCCCATCAATCCTGATGTTCTTGCCAAGGCCTTCCAGTTGGACAAGACTGTGGTTACCTATCTTCAGTCCCGATTCTAGTGAGATAACAACTAGAGGAAAATTTATACACCCATGAAATTTATGTAGCAGCTTGTTTGGAATAATGTTCGACTTGTTTCTCTCATTGAATTTAGTATAATTCTTGGATTGGAATATATAAAATAAAGGAATCGCTTATGTTATTTGGTTTATGCAAGCCTCTCTGTATTTTATTTTGATCGATATAATGTGGAGAATTGCAATTTGTTTTTAGTTTGGACCCACCCCTTCTTCATACAGGGAAATGAATGCATCAGATGACTGGTTGTTTTTCTTTTTTTCCTTTTTTGGGTATTGGACTCTCACATTGCTTTCCTCATTGGCTTGACAGTTACAACAAACGTCACACGGTCAAGATTCAAGAATCATCCATACACCCCTCAAAAGTTCTATATAAACCGACAAAAGTTTCTCTGCCTTTTTCCTCTTCCCTCTTCCCCTGCATTTCAACCAAGAAGCACAATCTCTAACAAAGAATGAAAACTGAAGAATCCACAAAGGCATTACCCATGGGTGAAATGACCCAAGAAGCAGACTTTGAAGTACCAAACCAAGAAGAAGATGATGTTCAACTCCAAGAATCCATCAACCTCTCCCTACTACACCTTGACAGCTTCAAGAACAACCACCAAAACCGCCATCCATACACAACCTGTGCCTCAAATGTCATCGTTTTCCACCCAATGAAACGTCCTTCTCCTGAACCAATCTCAGAACCCAAGTCCAAAAAGCCTTAACTGGACAACCTCTAGTACTCCCTCACTGTATGAAAGTTTCTATTTCATACAGGTTCCTATTGGTCATATTTATATTACTATTTTACTAGTAAATATAATTCAAAATGAGGTTCTTATGTATATTTGAGAAAAAAAACTGGCATTCTCCATATAATTCAAAGACATAATGCTCACTTGTTCATGATATTAATAATTCCGGTCATAAATTATCGCGATGAAGTGACTTCGATCAAACTTCGATATTGTTCAGAGCAGAATGTACCATAAAAGTTGCATAAGGTTTGGTCAGTTGCTTGACAGACATCTAATGAAACCATATACCCAGGAAATGGTTTGCTTATCATTTGCAATAGTTATATGGTGACATTCCCAGTAGCAGTTGTTCTGACTAATCCATTGACCTCAAGGATGGCCCTGAACTTGAAGCTGGGTAAAAAATACTTGCTACTGCAATGCCAAGAGATTCTCATGAAGGGTCAAGGCCCATAATATTTTCGGGTACCTATGAAGATCAGTTAATTGACTGAAATATATTCAATGCATTATTTGTAATCTTAGGATTCAATTTTCTGAAACTATGATTAAATGTCTCTCTAAATCTTCTTTGAAGCACTGGGTCTTGGACTACTTGTGAACAGATTTAGTGTGTTCTGGATTCCGGCAAATAAGTTTGTAACTTTCCTAAATAATTTGTGGAACAATAAAATCAACCAATTTTGGAAATCCTCTGATATTTTGCGTAAATTCACATGGCTAATTCCAAAACCTTAATTAAAGTATCTTCCAAGGGGTGCTTTCAATGAGATCTATATAGAAGTTGAGATTTGGTCTTAATTTGCAGCAAGCTGTAATAAAATAAAATAAAAAATTCAAAATCAGCCTACAAGGAGGATTAGATCAGCCGAGATAGACAAGCAATATAAAGTTTTTATCCATTGGTTCTGTGTTACCTTCAAGGAAACAAGTGCTAAAACCATGTTTATATCTGATAACCTGCAGTCACAAGTTTATATCTACACAAATTATAAGTAAATCATAATTTGCTACTGACAAGCTGCCACTTGTTTGAAAATAATATTTATTAAAAAAATTTAAAGGTTGTAGGTTACTATTTAGTAAGCTTATAGATATATAGAAAGTGCATAAAATATCATCAAATATAAACTCAAAAACAGTTTTGCATAGTCTTCTTCATATATCTTTTTCTTTTCTAGGTTCATTATTTTCAATAGAGAAATGATTTAATTTATATCTGGAGTAGCTTCAAATACCCGGCAGTTTTGTCTGCTAAAACTCAATTTATTCTTGTAGTTAGCATGATCTAAGAAGTGTTAATGCGACAAAAACTAACGCTAGATTTAAGGCTTCTGATTTTATCTCCAATCAATATATTATATGGTCTCAGTTGACGAAGTGATATGTACCTTGATACTCAATCGTACCTGACATCTATGCTTATCACATTCACAACATTATTAATTTCTTGCAAGTTCAATTAACCATGCTACACTGAAATTTTCCTGGTCTTTTCATCACTTCGGTTAGCGAAAAATGAACGGGCCTGCTTTAATTGACCTCTGAGAACTATTCCTTGATATTCATAGCCGACTTAATATTCAAAAATTTTTTACAGTAATGACTTGAATTTTGCCTACTTAAGGCTTTCACATATGACAGAAGATTAAACTTGAAGGCTTCTGTTACCTCAAAGACTTTGAATCAAATTTTTGTGAGTGATAACACGGCTTTATTTAATACTAGTTTGTTCATACATAAAATGACCACAAGGAGAGAGGAGACTGGATTATGGAGAATAATATGACTTTATTGAGGAAAATGCATCAAAACATTATTCAAACAAACGAGAAATTTTCGGGGTTTTGATTTGGCTTTTAGGTATAATTGTTAATCTGATCAGAATCGACAATGAAAATGGGAAACCACAGTCTTGTCCACCTGGAAGGCCTTTGTGAGAACATCGGGATAGATTGATGGGTTTGAGAAAAAAACGGCATTAGCAACAGTGAGAACCCCTGGATTGTGGCCAATGAAACCAACAAAGGCAACAGCCTTAGTTTCCCCTATATTGACCTGGAAGTGAATCAAACCAATTGGAAAAACAAAAACATGACCAGGGTAATTATGTCTTTTGCATTACTTACAACTTGAGCCATTTTGTTGACTTTAGCACAAATCCAAGGTTGCTAATTATGGCAGCGGCCACTCCGGGCCATATAAGATACAATTTAAAATAAAGTTAACAATGGTCTTGTTGAAAACCTTTGCCATTTGGCAGTGTTTAAGTATAATATACTAGAAACTGGGCAGGTTCCATGGGCAGGTTCCATGTGCTACATCTCAATCAAATATAAAATTAGTCTGCATATTCAATAGTAATTCTTACATTGCCACTCTGGCTTGGCTTTATAATTAAGTTGGAAACATTGGCTTTCATATTTTTTTGTTGAGCGGAATGGGGTTCCCGGGATTCCTGGGGATCTGGGCTTCGCCCAGTACATCCCTTCCCCGGGACAGTACAAGCATGGCTTTCGTATTTGACCCAATCATTAAACATTTTCAGGCATTTAAAAATGAGTATCAAACATATACACTACTACAATTAACTGTACCGGCTTTATCATCTTTCTGATTTTAACCGTCCAAGTTTAATGACAGTATAGCCATAGATGCTTGAAAATTGTTTGTGATTTTCATCTGATCAGGGCTAAAATTATTAATTTCTTAGGTAAAATGTTAAAGGCACTGCCATTTATTACCACTTTTACTTCAGTGATTAATGTTGAAACTTTCTCTTTTCATCTTCATTGTCTTCTCCTTTTATTATTCTCATTATTCACTATTTTAATTGTAAAAATGATTTCCTGGAATTACTGCTGCAGGCCGGCTAATGAACCTCTCCAGGAAATCTATTAATTAATTCAAAAAAATCTCATGTAAAAGTTGAGAAGCCGTCACGCAAGAAAAGCCTTGGAAAGATTCAAGAACTGTAGTTTTGTATCTCTAGATTAGTTACGTTGTCTTAGTTGACACAGTTCAATCTGAGATACTCAAACACATTTCTTTTGATTTTTGTTTTAAAGTCAATATAGTTAAATAAACAAAGAAAACATTTGGTATGTAAAGATTGACCAGTTCCATTGCAATTTACTAGTGCAAACATGAGACGATTAAATACGGAGAGGATGGAGGCGCAGAGTAGCTGAAGAATGAATCATTTAGATATTTTTAAAACAATAATCACTGTAGACTTTGTAAATCTTTCATCTGTGTTTTTTTTTTTTTTCTCAAAAGAATAATTAAATAATGAAAATGAATAGACCTGTTCAGTGAGTGCTATCTATAAATAGCGTGCTCTCATGCCACATCTCTCAGTCCTCACCAGGCAACAAAACTTAGAACAATTTAATCAAGAAAGCTGCCTTACAACAATGAAAGGTGTTCATTTCCTTGTAGCATTTGTCCTGTTGGCTCTGGCTTTCACATTTGCCTCTGCCTCTGATCCCAGCCCTCTTCAGGACTTCTGTGTCGCAATTAATAATACCAACGATGGTGGTATGTTCTTTAATTCTCTCTCTGTCTTCTTTGGAATGTATTCATGTCAACACCTAAACTATTTGAGAAGTGTTATCTCATTTTCCGCATGGAATTGTATCAAAGTGTTAATATTTTTCTTTCCGTTTTAGCAGTTTTTGTTAATGGCAAGTTCTGCAAGGACCCAAAGCTCGCCACGGCAAATGACTTCTTTTTTCCGGGGCTCAACATTCCAGGAAATACAGCAAATCAACTAGGATCAAAAGTCACTCTAGTCACCGTTGAACAAATACTAGGACTTAACACTCTTGGCATATCTCTTGCTCGACTTGACTTTGCACCCTATGGTGGCCTAAACCCCCCTCACACTCATCCTAGAGCCACAGAAATCCTAGTCGTTTTGGAGGGCACACTCTACGTTGGCTTTGTTACATCCAACCCGGATAATCGTCTCATCACCAAAGTCCTATACCCTGGAGATGTTTTCGTTTTCCCAATCGGTCTCATTCACTTCCAGTTCAACATAGGGAACACCAATGCTGTTGCCTTTTCTGGTCTTAGCAGCCAAAACCCAGGGCTTATCCCCATTGCAAACGCAGTCTTTGGCTCAAACCCTCCCATCAATCCTGATGTTCTAGCCAAGGCCTTCCAGTTGGACAAGACTGTAGTTACCTATCTTCAGTCCCGATTCTAGCGAGATAACAACTAGAGGAAAATTTATGTAGCAGCTTGTTCGGAATAATGTTTGACTTGTTTGTCTCATTGAATTTAGTATAATTCTTCTGTTGGAATATATAAAATAAAGAGGTTGCTTATGTTCTTTGGCTTATGCCAACCTCTCTGTATTTTATTTTGATCATATATTATGGAGTATTGCAATTTGTTTTCAGTTTGAATCCACCCTTTCTTCATCTAGGGAAATGAATGCATCACATGATTGGTTTTTATTTTTCATTTTTCCCTTCTTGGGGTATTGGATTTTGACGTGGCATTCCCTCGTTGGTTTGTCAGTTACAGCTACAGTCACACAATCAAGATTCAAAATTTATCCGTACACCTCTCAAAAATATAAACCTTCAACAGTTTCTGCGCCTTTTTCATCTTCCCTCTTCCCCTGCATTTTAACCAAGGCAAGAAGCACAATCTCTCTAACAATAATTGTAAACTGAAGAATCCACAAAGGCAGAACCCATGGGTAAAATGAACCAAGAACCAGACCTTGAAGTTCCAAACCAAGAAGAAGATACCCAAAAGGAAGTGCTTCTTCTTCTGCATTACCTCCAAAGGCCCATGTTTTAAGCAGGTTACGATCTGATCCCATTTTATCTCTTTTCAAGTCCTTCTCAAGGTCTTTAAGCTCCAACGACATGGGCGTGGAATTGATCAAGGAAGAGAGTCGCGGTGCCAAGGTTGGTTTTTCTTCAAAGTTGAAAATTGGTTATGTATTATATCAATTTTAAAGATTTAGTCCCATTCCAATGAATTTTATCATCATATTTTCACCACTGGATTAAAAACAACCATTAAAGGTGTGAATATTCGTGGCATGATATGTGAACTTTCTGTCAATAGGCTACCTTCACATATGGTTTAGTGAAGATAAAAATTTTGGCTGCCTAAATGACTTATGCAACAATATCTAAATTTACCTTCACATCGCATTTTGAATTACTTAAGCAACAATATCTACAATACTAAATAAATGAAGACCATGATCCTTGTTGAGACAGTTTCCTCCATAAATTAAAAACTAACATTGTAGCAGCAACTGGAGGCAAGCTTTATGTGCAATTTTCATTCAAACAGGAAATGTCTGATTTTGTTCTACTAATTTGTATTATTTAATCCAGTCCTGTAAAAACTTGTGAAGTATTATCTAATTTTTTACTTATTAAGTATTATCTGATTTTTTACTTACTGAAGCTAAGAACAGTTTTTTTTTTTTTTTTTTAACAAAAGAAGTCCTAATCCAAAAATAAAGAAAAAGATTATAAATATTAAGATTTTGAAATAAGTGGCTATATGAACCAATTAGACTAAATCTTAAGTTCAACAACAATATTTTTGAAACTATAAGAACTTGTGACGACTGCTAAAACATCTTAATGTCGGCTCGAATTCAACCTAAGAACATTCTATTGTAGCTTTTTCGGTTTTGTTTTTTGTTTTTTTTTTCCAAGGACAGAGCACACTTGTTTCTCCCTATAGTTTTATTTAAACTTTCTTCTTGTTATTCAATAGTCATGTTCATCGAATTTTCTTTGATATAAAAAATTTTGAGCAAAGAAAAGCACCAATCAAGATCAGATGAAAAGCCTGTTTGGAATCTGTTTATTCAGAAAATTAACATAGATTATTGAAGTTTTCCCACCTAATTGACTTAAATCAAGTGTTAAGAGTAGATTAATTGAGGGTTGGTTCGTGGCATTGCACCCATCTTAACTAAATCCAGACATAAAAACAAGGATTAAGGAAATTTCTACTGTTTTTATCACAAATAAAAGAGAATTATTATTGTGCTAAAACAATATCGAGCTGATTCAGTGCTTCTGCCTCTATTCCTATAACATGGGATTGGAATATATTTTAATGCTTAAAAGTTACTCTGTTTTATAAAAGCAGCATAATTGATGCAGTTATGTGTAATTTCTGCACATTTGAGTGAGATTTTTGTCCAGCCTTGTACGTTGCATACACATTCAAGCATACATGTTCACGCAAGAGTAAGAGAGAGAGATTGAAAATTTTACTATATATTCTGATTTTCATGCACAGAATGATCATGAGGAGGGAGGAGACTGGACAATGGAGAGGTCCATTATCAACCAGCCTGTTTATCATATGATACTAAGTAGAGTAATATGACTTTGTTGAGGAAAATGCATCAAAACATTATTCAAAACAAACAAGAAATTTCTGGGGTTTTTTGTTTTGGCTTTGAAGTTACTCGTTAATCTGACCAGAATCGGGACTGAAGATACTTAATCACAGTTTTGTCCAACTGGAAGGCCTTTGCGAGAACATCCGGATTGATTGGTGGGTTTGAGCCAAAGACAGCATTAGCAATAGTGATAACCCCTGGATTTTGGCTGCTGAGACCAGCAAAGGCAACAGCCTTAGTTTCCCCTATATTGAACTGGAAGTGAATCAAACCAACTGGAAAAACAAAAACATCTCCAGGGTGTAGGACTTTAGTGAAGAGACGGTTGTCTGGGTTGGATGTAACAAAGCCAACATAAAGAGTGCCCTCTACAACAAGTAGGATCTCAGTTCCTCGAGGGTGAGTGTGAGGAGGGTTTAGGCCACCATAAGGTGCAAAGTCGATTCGAACCAGAGATATGCCAAGAGTGTTAAGTCCAGGTATTTGGTCAACATTGACAGTGGTGACATTTGATCCAACCAGATTTGATGTGTTTCCTGGCTTGTTGAGGCCTGAAAAGAAGAAGTCATCTGCTACTGCAAGATTCGGGTCCTTGCAGAACTTCCCATTTACAAACACCGCAGGAAAGAAATGTTAGTTGTTATATTTCATCTCATGCAAAAGTAGAGTACCTTTAAGCAATGTTATTATATTAGAATATTGCTCCTAAGCTGAATGTCCTTTAGCTCAGGCGTTATTAGCATCATGATCAAGAACGTTAAAATAAAGTCAACATAGACTGAATGCGTACCGCCATCCTTGTTGTCGTTGATAGCCACACAGAAGTCCTGGAGAGGACTAGGGTCATAAGGCCGAGGCTAACGAGCAAGCAAAAGCCAAGAGGATAAAAGCAACAAGGATAGAGGGAATTCGTTTCATTATAGGATATATCGGTAACGTTTTATCTGACATTGCTAGTTGTTTGCTATTGTTTCGAAGAAGAGTGGGAAACTTTGCAGGACAGATAGATATTTATAGATGGAAACCAATGACCTTGGTTCCTATTTTGCATAACTAGCAGGTAAAAGACTTTTCAAGGGCAATCATTTTCAAATAATTTCAGTAAATTTATCCTGGTTTATTTTAGTCATTCTATGGAGTCGTATGCTTAAATTACTAAAAATTGGTCATGGAAGTTGCCATGTTTTTTATGAGTGAGAAAAAAATTGAGAAAATTAAAAATCGATTAAAAATTATGGTGTTTGGATTAGATCAGATTAGTTTTTTCTTATTCGATTTAGATCAAATTCGAATATTAATTGTATATGTTAAATTCGGATCGAATTTTGGATTGAGATATTAAAAATAAAAAAAAAAATTAAATCGAATTGAATTGAATTATTTATTTTTATGTATTTTTAAAATTTTTATAAAATAAAATTAATTATTTTATATATAAACTCTATTAAATATATTAAAAATTTTATTAAAATAATATGTAAAAATAAAAAATTAAACTTTAAAAACCATTATATCAAATCAAACCTATCATAACGTCTAGATCCGTAGATCTATCGTTAGACATTAACTTAAGAGTTACCATCAATCTTTTTTATTTAGGTGCAATTGACCATCTAACTGAATCTATCTTACTTTAAAAAAAAATCTTAAGTTTGACTCAGGTGCTCTTTAAAAGATAGATTCAATTTCTACGGAATCAGAATTAGATTTGAAAGTACGATTATGTGTGAAAAATATTGTAGCACATTCACAACACCTATAAAAAGATAATACCAGCTTGATTTCATATTATCCACTAAGCCTTAAGAATCTTACCAAATAATTAATTATTGAATATTATTCTTAATTGACTCAAATACTTTTAGTAAAAAATTTAAAAAATTTTCTTACTTCAAGAGTATACAAAAAAATTATTGTTTCTCTTGTAGGGGTTCGTCGTTAGATTATTTAACATTAAAAAATTTCAAGAAAAGAAAAAGTTTAATACTTCAACTTCTCTTGAGATTTCTTTTCTCATTTTATTTTTTAAAAAAGATTAATATTTATTCAAAGAAAATTGATACTTTTAAATTGTCTTTAAATCATATCTTTTGAAAATTTTGTTTTCAAGGAAAATTGATGCTTTTAACTTTTTCTCAAAACATATCTTTTGAAAATTTTATTTTTAAAGAAAATCAATACTTTCAAATTTTTCTCAAAAATATCTTTTGAAAATTTTATCTACAAGAAAAATTTATACTTTCAACTTTTCTTTAAAAAAATATTTTTAAAAATTTTTATTTTCAAAGAAAATTAATACTCTCAACTTTTACTCAAAAGTACTTTTTTTTTTGAAATTTTATTTTTAAAGAAAATTGATACTTTTAATTTTTTCTCAAAAAAGATATCCCTCGAAATTTTCATTTAAAAAAAAATTGATACTTTCAACTTTTAAAAAAATTTTTTTTTTTAATTTTTACTTTTAAAAAAAATTGATATTTTAAGCTTTTTCTTAAAGCTTTTTTTTTTAATTTTTTAAAAAAATTGATACATTCAACTTTTCTTTAAATTCTTTTTTTAAAATTTCTTTTTCAAAAAAATTAATACTTTTAACTTTTTCTTAAAGTATCTTTTTTAAATTTGATCTTAAAAAAAATTGATACTTTTAACTTTTAAAAAAAAAAATTTTTTTGAAATTTGATCTTCAATAAAAATTGATACATTTAAAATTTTTCTTTAAATATATATTTTAAAATTTTTTATTCTAAAAGTCATTAAAAATCTATAAAATACTCAATTAAATAAATAAAAGATATCAATTTAATCAATAAATAAAATAATAATAATAATAAAAATTAAATTAAATTAAAAAAATCTTAACGCGACTCGAATTTGAATGAAACGCGACTCTAGAAATAAGCGCGATTGAAATGACTTAATGTGCGATTCGGCTCGATAGCTTAGATGATAGGGTTGGATTTCTGGATTAGCGGCACGGGTTGTGTTGGACCAAAGAAAACACGCGGATGCTATTCTGTTTCTAGCTCAAAACGAGGTCATTTTTGGGTGGTATAAAAAGCAGAAATTTCCTTTTTCGTTTGGTGCTTTTTCCTTCTCTCTCTCTCCTGCTTTTTTTTCTTTTCTTTGTTTCTCTATCTAAAAGGGGAAGAATGCCGATTAAAGTTTTGTCGATTTCTGGGATTCACTATCGGAAAACTGGGTTTGTTGCCAGCAAGCTACCAAAAAATTTGAATTTTCACCGAAAAATTCAATCGGTTTCTGAAATTTCCAAAAGATTTCTGGAAGAAAAAACGTATAAAAATTCCTAAAAACCTTAATTGCTTGTCCACTTCCCTGAGATTGTCCTAAATACAACCTATGTTCCACTCTGACCTTCAACCAGAAAAATTCCAAGAAAACTATAATTTCTTCGAAAGTTCTTTGGTACCTTTTGACTACTCTCCTCTTTCTGTCTGTCCCTTTTTCTGTGATTGTTGGGGTTTATATAGGGTTAGTTCGAGGATTCAAAAATCAGAATCCTCCCATCCTCTCATCTGTTTATCCCCTTTTTTTTTTTTTAAAGAAATCCTTCTTTATCCCAGTTTCAAAATTTAAATTCCTTTATCTCATAATTTTATTAGGATTAGAACTCTACTTTTATTTATTTTATTTAAAGCTTACCGAAAAAACAGGTTTAAAAAAATGAGTGTCTACAAAACCGAATCAATAAATTTTGATTCGGATCAAAATGATTTTAAAAGAAAATCGGTTCCTATTTAGATCGGATTTTAAAAATTTATAACATTATGTATTATCCAAAAAAACTAAATAAAACTGGAACTGAACTGTTATCACCCTTTTTGTTTTTGTCTATGGTGTTTTTGCAGTGTAGGTTGGATCAGAAAGTCAGACAACGAGATCGAAGACAGTCCAATTTTCTGTTGTTTGTCTGCAAAATTCTACACTCTTTACTAGACTCTTATCCAATGCAATGCCTCTAAAACATCTATCATCAATCTGACCTTTCACCATCCAAGTTGAATGTTATAACGTATTTGACAGTACAATATCTTAAAATTGCATATGATGTTTCCACCTTATCATGCTATGAATGATGGCAAGACGTTTTGTTTCTCTTGGTAGCCTATTTTTTCTCTTTATTTCAATTAAAGTAATAAATGTTCGTTTATATTTTTATTATTTTTTCTCTGGAGTGTTGAATATTATACACAGGCTTACTCTATGACCATCGAACTTGGTGCTTTCTATGTTCATTGAACTAATCAGCAGAGCAGATTGCTTAAAGAAAATAGCCAAATTTCTTACACAACTTGATCAAGGAAGATTCAAGAAGAGTTGTTAAAAAATTGATAGGTGACAATGACATCAATCCACATTAAGCAAAACAAATCTCATGGTCAAGGGATTGCAACATTGTTAACAGCCTACTTAACTTTCAGAAAATTCTTTCACGCGGCCAGAAGGTAAACGGTTCATAAGACTTCTGCTACTTCAAAGACCATTTCCCCTCTTTGTTTAAAATGATCACCAGTAATTGTTTAAGACAAGTTTGGTATACTTTATACAGCTTTATTCATATTTTGTTTTATGAAATAGGAGTATAAATGAACTGAAAATAATCAAATTTTATTATATTTATGATTAATTTATTTAATTAATTGTTTACCGTTTTTAATCGTTTGTTAAATTTAATAAACGAACAAAAACTAAACGTATTCACTAATTGTAAAATGCCCTCTTCATTTACACTTACCAAGAGTTTCATATTTTTCATAGCTTAAGTCCTTGGATAGAGCTATTGACGGGTATGGGGAAAAAAAAACCTTAGTTTAATCATTATTATATGCTAAAGGAAGTGGGAAATCAAGGAATCTCATCAGTTATGATTCATGAGGTCTTTGCAGATAATTCAACTTAAATAGAAAAAGGGGGTTAAAGAACTACTTTGAACAGGTGGAAGGAATCAAACTAACTGCTTTGAGTAATTTATTTGATACAATACCTGCTGCGGCAACAGCATCTAAAAAGATTAATGTTTGAAATCGGCTCATCCAAGACTGTCCAAATTTTAAGTCCTTAATCTAGAAATTGACTTGGTAAAGTCGTAAAACCCAGTCATTTGCAGAAAATTTCACTTCTTTGGAAAATCCATGCAAATATTCAATTCTAGGTTGTCTAACAACTCTGTCAGCTAACAAGAAGGTTACAGGGGAAGGTTCAACTACTTACCAAATCTCTTTATTTATTTATTTATTTTTACGATGCTAGATTTAGATTCGCACTTCATGGCGGAATAATTTTTTTATTTTTTTAAATTATATTTTAAATGTGAGAAAAATAAAATTTTTATACCAAATTTTAATAAATGATAACATATAAACAAATATAAATATATTTATTTTTAATATAAATTATAACTTAATTATATATAAATGTAGTTTTTATTAAATTAAAGTATTAAATAATATTTTATTAATATAATATATAAAAATTAAATAAATAATAAAATTCATTCTTTTTATATATCCCGAGAATGGTAGGGACAAAGCACTCTAAACCTGATCCGAACTTGATTCAAATTGTTCAAAAAAATAAATTTTAACCCAATCCTTATTTAAAAAAATCGTTATAGAGATTTAATTTGTGAGGTATTATTCGCTTTAATTTAAATGTCTTACGATTTTATCTCACAAAAAACATCTCAAATTTGAATTTAAACCTCTACTTATATATCATAACAGATCCGTGAAATATCTCGATATGAGATTGAGTCTCATGATTTTATTTTATAAAAGACATCTTACAAGTTTCGATTTAAGTCTTTATTAATATATTATGACAAATTCTCATAATCTTTCAATATGAGATTGGGACGTCGAATGATATACGAATTTATTAAATTAAGATATTAAATAATATTTTTAATAATATATAATTATATTATTATATAAATAATGAACTATATTTTTATATATGCCAAGATAAAAAACATAACACTCAAAATCTTAATTTGACTCGAGCTCGCTTTTAAAAAAAAAAACTCAATCAAATAATCTAAAAGAAAAGGCATACTAATTAGATCAAGATAAATCGAAATTCCATCATATACAAATTAATTTATTATCTCAATCTCAATTGGCTTTTTTATTACAAAATATATCTAATAAAAAGAAAAAGTAAAAAAGTTTAAGAAAAAGAAAAAGGAAAACGTAGAAAAAATAAAAGCTTAAAAAAACAAAGAAAATGAAAAAAAAAAAAAAAGAGATGCCATGTGGGTACTCCAGAGGGAAAAAATATTTCAAATCTATCTCCAACCCTACTCCATTTAAAAAAGAAAAAAAAAAACCTTGATCCAATTTCATTTATCATTTTTTTTAAAAACAAACTTATGTTAGATCAATACAAATCAAAATCACTTTGCGTACAGGCTGCATCAACCTTGCCTTTATTGATTGTTTTTTACAAATTTATCTAATAAAAAATAAATATAAATTTAAAAAAATAAAAAATAAATTTAATAAAAAATAAAATAAAATAATAGAGAATGGAGGAAGGTAAGAGTGCCACGTGGACACTCCCACCTCCCTCTATTCTTTAAAAAATTGATATTACGACTAAAATTAGACTCACGCTTCATTATGGATTAATTTTTATTTTTTTAAAATCATATATTAAGTATGAGAGAAGTAAAATTTTTATGTCAAAATTTAATAAATGATAAAATATGGACAAATATAAGTATAGTTATTGTTTAATATAAATTATAATTTAATTATGTAAATGTAGTTTTTTATGAAATTCATTATTAAATAATATTTTTATTAATGTAATATATATAAATATAAATTAAATAAATAATAAAATATATCTTTTAATATATCCCAAGGAAGATAAGGGTAAAATACTTCAAACTCAATTCGGACTTCACCTAAATTGTTTAAAAAAAAAAAACTTAATCTGATCCTTATTTAAAAAAATGAATTAATTGAATTGTGATGAATTAAAACCTGTTGGATATAGGTTGTTTTGTTATTCTTACATTCGTTAACTTTTTTTTTATAAAATTTATCTAATAAGCCAAATAAGATAGCATGTGAATTTATTAAATTAAGATATTAAATAATATTTTTAATAAAATACATATGAAAACATTTAATTAAATAAATAATAAAAAATATATTTTTATATATATTTAAGATAAAACCTAACACCCAAAATCTTGTTCTGACTCAAGCTCAATTTAAAAAAAAATTCAACCCAATTATCTCGAAAGAAAAGAAAGCCCTCCAATTGAATTATGGTGAATTGAAACTCATTAAATATAAGTTATTTTGTCATCTTTATCTCAATTAATTTTTTTATTACAAAATTTATCTAATAAAAGATGAAAGTAAAAAAATAAAAAAATGAAAAATGAAACTAAAAAAAAAGCAAAAAATTTAAAAAAATAAACAAAGAAAATGAAAAAAAAAAAAAAAAGAAAAAGGATGGAGGCATCACGTAGACACCCAAGACGAGGTAAAGCACCTTAAATATTTCTCCAACTTGATCTCATTTTCAAAAAAAAAAAAAAAAAACCCTCGATCAAATCTTTATTTTTTTAAAAAAAATACACCTATGCTGGATTTATGTGAATCAAAATTAATAAACTACAAATTATTTTATCATCCCTACTTCTATTGATTTTTTATTTTATAAAATTTATCTAAAAAAAATTAAAATAAAAAGCAAGTAAAAATGTTTAAAATAATATATATAAATTTAATAAAACATAAAAATAAAAAGTGAAAAATAACAAAAGGATGGGATGTCACATGGATACCTTCTTCTTACTCCGGTTTTTATAAAATTAATATATTAGATGAGAAACATCTTTATTGATAAACTTAAAGTGGATTTATAATACTCTAATTTTACGTTGAGATATTCAAAGATTTACTATAATATTTATGTAAAGATTTTGAATCACGTACTTATGAGATTTTTTTCAAAAAATAAAATAGTGAGAATTTTGAATCGAACAGGGTATTATCTGTGTTTGGTGCAAGTCGCCATAATATTGTACCACAGCACCAAACACAGGTGCAACTTGAGTTATAGCCAATAGTATAGGAAAATTGACCCCAAATTGTTTTCCAAGTTTACAGAATGTATTTAATGAGCCCCTTTTCCACTAAGCTAAACCCAAATGGATAAACCCAATTATTAAGCCCATTGTCAACAATTATTGCAGACCAAGTTGAATGCCAAGACGTAAAAGGACTATTAGTTCCTGCTGATATATACACATGCAAAATTGAATTGGGCCAATACTGCTGATGCCAACTTAGTTTACTTGGATTTGTGACGGTACGTATTCGACATAATAATGTCATGTCCTTGGCAATTTTTCACATTAACTTTGATCATCTGAAGAATTGAATCCATATTAATTGATTGAAAGTTGTCCAAAAAAAGCAATGAACATGAGTCTGTTAGGGTAAACAAGAGAAGAGTCCATGAGACATAGCTGGCAACTCTTGCATTTGGGATTGCAGAACTCCATTTTCACGAGTCAATGCAGGCGTTTATGACTTGATCAAGAAGTCATTTGTGTAGCTCACAATTGGATCAAGGAAAAGAAGGGACAGGGTCCATACAGTTTTCAGGTCTACGCAGTCAGCTGATTGACACTGAAAATCACATTGTCAAGTATGTTACCAGCTTTTCTTTGCTGATAGTACTTCTTATGTATGCTTTTTGGAACTATTTTGATGTTGGTATAGCTTTGTGTGGTATATTTTTGCATTCTCCAAATATTAACACATTTCAGATCTCAAATGAAGTAATTTATAATCGAAACTTTCATTTTTGCACCAGTCACTGAGATTCAGACACACCTTGACATATTGGTCCAAGTTTTGAAACATAATGCAATATTATTCTAATGAAGCTTAAACATATGGAGAGGCTTACATAAGCAGAGTTACATCAGCAATCCATTTATTTGTAAAATTAAACAAGAATTGTAAAATAATGAGGGAAACATGACCAACACTATCCACATTAAGCCACAACTTAATATGTATTAAAATAATGCTCTAGTTGCTATCCCATCAGAATTGTGACTGAAAGCATTTCACCACATTCTTGTCTAGCTGGAAGGCTTTGACAAGAACATCAGGATTGATAGACGGACTTGATCTAAAGATGGCGTTTGCTATTTTTATGACACCAGAGCTTTGGCTACTAAAACCAGCTAAGGCAACAGCTTTAGTTTTCCCCACATTGAATTAGATGTGAATGAGACCAACTAGGAAAACAAAAACACCTCTTGGGTTGAGGACTTTGGTGATGAGAAGGTTCTGGGGTTGGATGTAACAAAACCAACATAGAATGTGCCCTCCACGACGACTAGGACCTCATTGGCACGAGGGTGAGTGTGAGGAGGGTTTAGCCCACCATAAGGTGCAAAGCCAATTCGAACCATAGATATGCCAGAGTGTTAAGTCCTGGTATTTATGCAACATTGACAGGGGTAACTTTTGATCCTACTTGATTTGATGTGTTTCCAGGCATGTTTAGTCCTGAAAAGAAGTCTTCTGCTTTGGCAAGCTTAGGGTCCTTGCAGAACTTCCCATTAACAAACACTGCAGGATTGAAAAATATTTTAGTTGCTACGATACTAACATATTTGAAGCTTAAGAACTAATTACAGAGAAAAACACAACTACCACCATCCTTGGTGTCGTTGATGGCTACGCAGAAGTCCTGGAGAGGGCTTGGATCTTCTGCAAAGACAAATGAGGCAGCCAGTGCCAAAAGAAAAAAATGGTAGGAGGAGATGAACACTTTTCAGTGTGATAATGTAACTCCCAGCATAAATTCTTCTAAGTTTGATTTGTTTGGAAGGGATGAGAAACTTTGCTTGAGAACATGCAATTTATTGGAGTCTTTGAACTTGTCTATATCTTTTCATTTTCAAGAAGCAAATGAAAGTGTTACCAAGTCTGCTGCAATTTCTTTTTCCTTTCAAATCTGTGATAAATTGTTCTTCAACTACTACCCATGTCTCATTACCAAGTTGCCTCTTCCTATGTTTGCATCAGTAGTTTTCTCATGGAAGCAGTCATTTGCGTCATTAAATTATTTCTTTTATAGTAATTAATACAACTTGAGCCATTTTTGTTGACTTTAGCACAAATCCAAGATTGCTAATTATGGCTGCGGGCACTCCAGGCCTTACAAGATGCAAATAAAAATATAGTTAATAATAGTCCTTGTTGAAAACCTGTGCCATTTGGCAGCGTTTAAGTATAAGATGTTAGAAACAGGGCAGGTTCCATATGCCACTTCTCATTCAAACAAAAAATTAATCTGCATATTTTACAGTAATTCTTACATTACCATTATGGCATGGCTTTATAATTAAGTTGGAAAACATGGCTTTCATATATTTTTTTTTGGTTGGTTGGTGCAGGGTTCTTAGGCTTTACTCACTATATCCCCTCCCCTAGCCGGTCCAAGCGTGGCTTTCATATTTGACTTGATCATTAAACATTTTTCAGACATGTAATTGTAATACCCCAGCCGGACTATTACCAAAGTCTATCAATTTATTAAGAGATTGATTAGTAAAAGAAAAAGAGGTTGAAGTATTATACGAAAGAAAACCTAGCAATCGTGAAACCGAAAGAAAATTTGAGTTTTTCTTCCTCATCTTTCTTAGGGTTAGAGAATATGAAAAATCAAATTGACGATTTAAAGTTAGAGGCTATAATCAAGTTAATCTCTTAAATGTGAGTATATGCCCTCTTTTTATTTAAGAAGAAATATCAAGTTGATTGCTATTATTTGGAGTTGAAGTTTTGAGAGTAAAACCAAGAAAAATTATGAAATCTTTTATTAATCTTCATGATCTATTTAGATAAATTATTGGGCTTTGTTTATTTTATATTTTTAAGATTTATTGATAATTATTAAATGGAGTTTAAAGGCTGAAAGTAGATATTTGAGTTTTTTTTTTTTAAATTGAAGGAGAAATTTTGTTTTTGGATAAGATGTTGTGATCTACAGTAATGAATTAAAATAGGATTCTATATTAATGGATAGATTATTGCTATGATTATTATATATCGTTGGAAAGCATGTTGAATTTACTTTCTAATGAAATAAACGAAAGTCGAATCCGAGTTTTTTATAAAGAGTTGTCTAATTTCTACTTAAGAATATACAGACTATAAGGCAGCAGCATTAGGATTGAATTTCAAATTTTTTTTTTTATTTTTATACAAGGAATTACAAATTAAGCTAGATAGGTTTGGAAAGCTTATTAAGTCTACTTTCTAGCAGAACAAGCGAAATTGAATTTGGAGTTTTCTGTGAATAAATATCTAATTTTTATTAAAAGGTATATAGGTTGTCTGATAATAGCATATGATGTGAATTGCAAAAATGGTTATAATTAATTCACAAGGAATCACGAGATGGACCATATATGGTTAGAAAACGTATTAAGTCTACTTTCTAACGCATTAAAAAGATCTTAATTTTGATTTAGATATATTGAAATATGACTGTTTTAATGAAAACAGATCAGATTATCAGTATTAATTAATTGAGTTAATCTTTGTGTAACTTAGATTTTGTATAAATGATCTCAAAAAAGGTTGATTAAATTCTGATGTGTTGAAATCATCTTAAATAGGCCATTAATTATTTTGGGGAAAAATTAAGTGGTGGAATCGAAAGGAGGTAAGTAGAATCTCGCACACTTTATTTGTCTTCAAATTTACGTATATATATATATATATATTTCTAAATGAATGAATGTTTTATTTCATTATTTTAGATGTATGAAAATAGGATCAAGCATATGATTATCTAGTGCTTTTGCTATGTAAATGATGGATCATGCTTATAAATGAAATGAGAAAATGATTTATGTTTAAAGAATAATTTTATGATAGTTACGTTTTTACATCTACGAGAAGTGGGATCATCGACACCAGAACTAGTTCTACGACCTTGGCTAACGGGTTATAGTAGTTAGCAAAGACATGATCATACGGCCCTGCTAACGGGTTATAGTACTTAGCATAAGGCCCTAGCTAGCGGGTTATAATAGTTAGTAATGATAATGAGAATGAAATTGTCGATACGGTCAATGTCACGGGTTATAGCACTAACCGTAGCTAACGATAAACGAATGATTATAATGATTTATGACGATGATGATTTATGATGATTTTAATAATTGATCCATGATTTGGTTTGATTACAATATTTGAATGATATAATATTTTACAATGATTTATAAAGTGACATGTTTTAACATTGATTTATGATCTATGAATGCTTGATGGAATGCTGATTTCTTTTAAATGTTTTGACATTATGATTTGATGACTATTTTGAATACTCTATATGATATGTATGAAAATGATATTTGATCCGGTAAGATGTGTAAGCATATACTTACTGAACTGTAGTTTACTCATTCTCTTTTACTTTTTCTTTTCAGATGATTGAAATGATAAGTTTGCTTAGTCTTGAGAGAAGCTAGAGGATCAAGTTGGAAAGATTACTTGGGCATTGGAGACATTGTTGGCTAGTGAGATCTTACGAAATGATTTTGTATTTTATATGGTTTGTGTTTAGATATACAGAGATATATCATTAATTAGATTAAAGATATGGATTTTACTTGACATACTATATAATTTATTGAAGAATTTTAGAATGATTAAAAAAGAAAGCTTCATATTACTTTGAGGTTTATTTGGAGATAATATAATTGTGTTGCGTCTTGATATCGGGCGTGACAATAATAAACAGTATCAACATATACACTACTAAACTTAACTGTACAGGCCCTATCATGTGTCTGATTCTTGCTGTCCAAGTTTAATGACAGTATATCTGCCTGAAAAATGTTTGTGATTTTCATCTGATCAGGGCTAAAATTAATTTCTTAGTTAAAATGTTAAAGACACTGTCATTGTGAGTTTATCTTCAATTTCACATTAGAGAGATTACTACTGAAACCTGATCACTTTTTTTTCTTCATTTTCTTTTCCTTTTATTCATTATTTTAATTGTAAAAATGATTTAGAGGAATTGCTGACGCAGGCCGGCTAATGAACCTCCCTAGGAAATCAATTCATTAATTCAAAAAAATAGCATGCATGACTCGAGAAGTAGTCATGCAAGAAAAACCTTGGAAAGATTCAACAATTGTGGTTTTGCATCTCCGGATAAGTTACATTGTCTTAGTTGACACAGTTCAATCTGAGATGCTTGCACACTCAAAACGCATTTCTTTTGATTTTTGTTTTAAAGTTAAGTTAATATAGTTAAATAAACACAGAAAAAATTTCGTATGTAAAGATTGAACAGTTCCATTTCAATTTACTCATGCAAACATGGGTAGATTAAATTCGATTAGGATAGAGGCGCAGAGTAGCTGAAGAATGATTCATTCATATTTTTTTTAAAACAATAATCACTGCGGTAAATCTTTTATTTGTCTGTTTTTTTTTTTTTTTCTTAAAAGAATAATTAAATATGAAAATGAATAAACCCGTTCAGTGAGTGCTATCTATAAATAGTGTGCTCTCATGCCATATCTCTCACTCCTCACCAAGCAACAAAACTTAGAACAATTTAATCAAGAAAGCTGCCTTACAACAATGAAAGGTGTTCATTTCCATGTAGCATTTGGCCTGTTGGCTCTGGCTTTCACATTTGCCTCTGCCTCTGATCCCAGCCCTCTTCAGGACTTCTGTGTAGCAATTAATAATACCAATGATGGTGGTATGTTCTTTAATTCTGTCCGTCTTCTTTTGAATGTATTCATGTCAACACCTAAACTATTTGAGAAGTGTTATCTCATTTTCTGCATGGAACTGTATCAAAGTGGTAATATTTTTCCTTCCATTTATGCAGTTTTTGTTAATGGCAAGTTTTGCAAGGACCCAAATCTCGCCATCGCAAATGACTTCTTTTTTCAGGGGCTCAACATTCCAGGAAATACAGCAAATCAACTGGGATCAAAAGTCACTCTAGTCACTGTTGAACAAATACTAGGACTTAACACTCTTGGCATATCTCTTGCTCGACTTGACTTTGCACCCTATGATGGCCTAAACCACCCTCACACTCATCCTAGAGCCACAGAAATCCTAGTAGTTTTGGAGGGCACACTCTACGTTGGCTTTGTTACATCCAACCCGGATAATCGTATCATCACGAAGGTCCTATACCCTGGAGATGTTTTTGTTTTCCCAATAGGCCTCATTCACTTCCAGTTCAATATAGGGAACACCAATGCTGTTGCCTTTTCTGGTCTTAGCAGCCAAAACCCAGGGCTTATCCCCCTTGCAAACGCAGTCTTTGGCTCAAACCCTCCCATCAATCCTGATGTTCTTGCCAAGGCCTTCCAGTTGGACAAGACTTTGGTTACCTATCTTCAGTCGCGATTCTAGTGAGATAACAACTAGATGAAAATTTATACACCCATGAAATTTGTGTAGCAGCTTGCTAGGAATAATGTTTGACTTGTCTCTCTTATTGAATTTATCATAATTCTTGGGTTGGACTATATGAAATAAAGAGGTTGCCTATGTTCTTTGGATTATGCAAACCTCTCTGTATTTTATTTTGATCATATAGTGTGGAGTACTACAATTTATTTTTAGTTTGGCTCCACCCCTTCTTCATCTAGAGAAATGAATGCATCACATGATTGGTTTTTATTTTTCCATTTTTCCTACTTGAGGATTTGAACTTTGACGTGGCATTCCCTCATTGGTTTGTCGTTACAACTGCTGTCACACAATCAAGATTCAAAAATTATCCGTACACCGTCAAAATTTCGATGAAAACCGTCAGCAGTTCCACCGCCTTTTTTATCTTCCCTCTTCCCCTGCATTTTAACCAAGACGCACAATCTCTCTAACAAAGATTGAAAACTGAAGAATCCACAAAGGCATAACCCATGGGTGAAATGAACCAAGAACCAGACTTTGAAGTTCCAAACCAAGAAGAAGATGATCTTCAACGCCAAGAATCCATCAACCTCTCCCTACGCCACCTGACAGCTTTAAGAGCAACCATCAACACCGCCATCCATGCACAATCTGTGCCTGAAATGTCACCGTTTCCAACCCAATAAAACGTTCTTCTCCTGAACCTATCTCAGAACCCATGTCCAAAAAGCCTTCACTTGACAACCTAGAGTACTCCCTCACTGGATTCTCTACGCTCGCACTTCCACAGCTCCGTCGCTCTGCTTCTGACCTTATACTCCTCCAAAAGCTAGTCTTTAAGAGAATACAAAGGCCTTGGAAGATAATCCATTGTCAAAAAGGTAGTGCTTTTGCTTATGCATTACCTCCAAAGACCCTGTTTTTGTTGGAATAATGACTCAAATCTCATAAGAGATTTGTTTGGGATTTGTTTGAGATTTATCAGATATTGCTTGTGAACAAAAAGACTTACAAAAAAAAAATTATAAAAAAAAATGATTTTTAATAAGTAAGTCTGACTTGCAAGAGAAAAATTCTAGAAGAAAATGGATTCTTAATAGGCAAGTTTGATTTACAGGAGAAAATTCAAAGAGAAAAAGATTCTTATGGGCAAGTTTGTATGGTTATAAATAGGTGAAATCTTTACATGATTAGGTATGAA
This sequence comes from Durio zibethinus, assembly GCF_047325235.1. Classification (NCBI taxonomy): domain Eukaryota; kingdom Viridiplantae; phylum Streptophyta; class Magnoliopsida; order Malvales; family Malvaceae; genus Durio; species Durio zibethinus. The sequence goes on from NC_143175.1 coordinate 2,207,752, forward strand.
AAAAAGATGTAAGAGAGTTGTAGGGTTTTGGTAAGATAGACACCCATAGGAGTATTAGAGCTATACGTTTTATGTGTGTGTATGTTTGTTTATGAGTAGACTAAAAGAGACTGAGAAGATACACATATGTATGATATATGAGAGCATATAGATATGTGTTTGGTTATGTTGAAATGGTGCATAAGGGTTTGGGTTTGTGTTTGTTTAGTTTGAGAATATTCCATAGCATTAGAGGAGATTGAGAGTGTCTTATAAGTATTAATTGTTAAATGAGATTGATGATTTGATGTATGTTTGTAATTCTCTACAACTAGTGGATCTTGTTTCTCATCCGTGAACGTAGATTGATTAGACCGAACCACGTTAAATTGTTGTCTCTTGTGTGTTTAATTTATTGTTTGATTTCGCTTTCGCTAATATGATTGGATTGGAGGCTTTTAGCCCAATAATTTTAAGCAGGTCAAGGTCTGATCCCATTTTATTTCCTTTCAAGTCCTTCTCAAGGTCTTCAAGCTCCAACTACATAACACACTTGTTTCCCCCTATAGCTTTATTTAACCTTTTTTTCTTGTTATTCAACAGAGTCATGTTTATCGAATTTTCTTTGATACAAAAAATTTGAGCAAAGAAAAGTCACCACGATCAGGTGAAGTGAATAGCCAGTTTGGAATCTGTTTATTCAGAAAATTACTATAGATTATTGAAGCTTTTCCACCTAATTGACTTAAATGAAGCTGGAAGAGTAGATTAATTGAGGCTTAGTTTGTGGCATCATACCCTTTTAATTAAATCCGGACATAAAAACAAAAATCAAGGAAATTACTACTGTTTTTATTAAAGAAATTACTATTGTTTTTATCACAAATAAAAGAGAATTATTATTGTGCTAAAACAATATCGAGCTGATTCAGTGCTTCTGCCTCTATTCCTATAACATGGGATTGGAATATATTTTAATGCTTAAAAGTTACTCTGTTTTATAAAAGCAGCATAATTGATGGGGTTATGTATAACTTCTGTACATTTAAGTGAGATTTTCGTCCAGCCTTGTACGTTGCATACACATACAAGCATACATGTTCACGCAAGAGTAAGAGAGAGAGATTAAAAATTTTACTATATATTCTGATTTTCATGCACAGAATGATCATGAGGAGAGAGGAGACTGGACAATGGAGAGGTCCATTATCAACCAGCCTGTTTATTATATGATACTAAGTAGAGTAATATGACTTTGTTGTGGAAAATGCATCAAAACATTATTCAAAACAAACAAGAAATTTCTGGGGTTTTTTGTTTTGGCTTTGAAGTTACTCGTTAATCTGACCAGAATCGGGACTGAAGATACTTAATCACAGTTTTGTCCAACTGGAAGGCCTTTGCGAGAACATCCGGATTGATTGGTGGGTTTGAGCCAAAGACAGCATTAGCAATAGTGATAACCCCTGGATTTTGGCTGCTGAGACCAGCAAAGGCAACAGCCTTGGTTTCCCCTATATTGAACTGGAAGTGAATCAAACCAATTGGAAAAACAAAAACATCTCCCGGGTGTAGGACTTTAGTGAAGAAACGGTTGTCTGGGTTGGATGTAACAAAGCCAACATAAAGTGTGCCCTCTACAACAAGTAGGATCTCAGTTCCTCGAGGGTGAGTGTGAGGAGGGTTTAGGCCACCATAAGGCGCATAGTCGATTCGAACCAGAGATATGCCAAGAGTGTTAAGTCCTGGTATTTGGTCAACATTGACAGCAGTGACATTTGATCCAACCAGATTTGATGTGTTTCCTGGCTTGTTGAGGCCTGAAAAGAAGAAGTCATCTGCTACTGCAAGCTTCGGGTCCTTGCAGAACTTCCCATTTACAAACACTGCAGGAAAGAAATGTTAGTTGATATATATCATCTCACGCAAAAGTAGAGTACCTTTAAGCAATGTTATTATATTAAAATATTGCTCCTAAGCTGAATGCCCTTCAGCTCAGGCATTATTAGCATCATGATCATGAACATTAAAATAAATCAACATATATAGACTGAACGCCTACCGCCATCCTTGTTGTCCTTGATAGCCACACAGAAGTCCTGAAGAGGACTAGGGTCAAAGGCCGAGGCTAATGGGCAAGCAAAAGCCAAGAAGGCAAAAGCAACAAGGATAGAGTGCGTTCCTTTCATTAGGATATACCGGCAATGCTTTATCTGACTTTGCTAGTTGTTTGCTATTGTTTTGAGGAATGGGAAACTTTGCAGGACAGACAGCTATTTATAGATGGAAACCAATGACCTGGTTCCCTATTTTCCATAACTAGCAGGTCAAGACTTTTCAAGGGCAGTCATTTTCAAATAATTTCAGTAAATTTATCCTGGTTTTTTTTACTCATTCTATGAAGCCATAATCTTAAATTACTGAAAAATGGTCACGGAAGTTTTCATGTTTCTGTCTATGTGTTTTTGCGGAGTAGGTTGGATTTGAAAGTCGGACAACGAGATTGAAAACAGTCCAATCTTTTGTTGTTTGACTCCAGAATTCTACATACTCTTTACTGTGCGGGCTCTTACCTTTTATCCAAAGGCATCACTCTAGAATATCTATCGTCATCGTGACTTTTCGCCATCCAAGTTGAATGTTATAACTTGTTTGACAGTACAATATCTTAAATTGCACATGATTTTCCACTTTTTCATGCTATGAATGATGCCAAGACTTATTGTTCTCTTGGTGGCCTATTTTTTCTCTTTATTTCAATGAAGGTAATAAATTTCATTTATGCTTTATTATTTTGGTGCAACAGGCCAACAAATTTTATAATATAGAACTCAATCAAATGATATACGAACAGCATGATTCATCGAGCACAAATGCAATAAATTAATGTTAGGCTTAGAGCTTGTGATTTTGTTTGTGAAGATATCTCAGTTTGAAAAGTCTATTCTGACATGTTCATAGTTACTTAAGCATTGACATTTACGCTTATCACATTGAAAACACAAAATTTCTTGTAAGATCAATTAACGTTGCTCCATCCGCAACACTTTCTATTATTTTGACCACTTAGCATATCTGGAATGGTGTAGAACTGGAGCCGGAAGAAATGATCTGAGAATTTTGAATGAATTTGTTGGAACTCTTCTGAATTGAACACACCTTGAGTATTGAATATTATACACAGGCTTACTCTATGAACATTGAACTTGGTGCTTTCTATGTTCATTGAACTAATCAGCAGAGCAGATTGCTCAAAGAAAATAGCCAAATTTCTTGAACAACTTGATCAAGGAAAATTAAAGAAGAGTTGTTGAAAGATTGGTAGGTGACAATGACATCAAGCCACAAACAATCCGCATTAAGCACAACAAATTTCATGGTAAGGGGATTGCAACACCTAAGACTGATGTTCACAGCCTACTTAACTTTTAGAAAATTCTTTCACGTAGGAAGAAAGTAAACGGTTCATAAGACTTTTGCTACTTCGAAGACCATTTCCCCTCTTTGTTTAAAATCATCGCTAGTAATTGTTTAAGACAAGTTTGGTCTACTTTACACAGGCTTATTCATTTTCTGTTTTATGAAATAAGAGTATAAATGAACTAAAAATGAACAAACTTGTTTATATTCGTGATTTATTTGCTTAATTAACAAACTTCTTGTTCTTGATCATTTGTTAAATTTAACAAAGGAACAAAAACTGAACTTATTCACAAATTGTCCAATGCTCTTTTTATTTACACTTACAAGAGTTTCATATTTTTCATAGCTTAAGTCCTTGGATAAAGCTATTGACAAGTACGGGAAAAAAAAAAAAAACTAGCTTAATCATTTTTATATGCCAAAAGGAGTGGGGAACAGAAGCAACTGTTTTCTTAATTAAAAAATGAAGCAAATTGATTCAAGGAAATCTCATGCGTTATGACTGATGAGTTCTTTGCAGATAATTCAACATAAATAAAAAGAAGGGGGGCGGGTTGAAGCAACTACTAATTTATAAGGTATCAAACTAGGTGCTTTGAGTAAATTATTTGATATAAAACCTGTTGCAGCAACAGCATGTAGAAGAATTAGTGTTTGAAATAGGCTTATCCAAGACTATCTAAATTTGAATTCCTTATTCTTGAAATTGACTTGGTAATGTCATAAAATCCAGTCATTTGCAGAAAATTTTCTGTCTTCTAGTATATCCATGCGAATATTTCAATTCTAGATTATCTAACAACACTGTCAGCTAACAAGGAGGTTACAAGTGAAGGTTCAACTGCTTACCAAATCTCCTTATTTTTTATTTTATGATGATGAGAAACATTTTTATTGGTAAACCTCACATGAATTTGTAACATTCTAATTCTATGTTGGGATATTGTCACTTGCCATGATTAATTATGATATTTATGTAAATACTTGAATCTATACTTGTAAGACATTTTTGTGAGATAAAATCGTGAAAAATTTCAAGTCAATCCTATAATTTCTTGGTTTGATGCAAGTCTCCATGGAATTGTAAACACAGATGCAACTAGAGTTCTAGCCACTAGTATAGGAAAATTCACCCCAAATTCTTTTCCAAGTTGAATAACAAGACATAAAAGGACTATTAGTTCCTGCTGATCTTTACTCATGCAAAATTGAATTGGGCCAATACTGCAGATGCCAACTTATTTTACTTGGATTTGTGATGACACTTTTTGGACATTATAATGTCATGTCTTTGGCAATTTTTCACATTAACTTTGTTCATCCCAAGATTTATATCCATATTAATTGATTGAACATTGTCCCAAAATGTATTAACATGAGTCTATTAGGGTAAAGTAGTGTAGAGTCCATGAGACATAGCCGCCAACTATAGCATTTGGGATTGCAGAACTCCACCTTCATGAGTTAATGCAGGGGTTTATGACTTGATCAAGAAGTCTTTTGTATAGCTCACAATTGTATCAAGGAAAAAGAAGGGCCAAGGTCCGTACAGTTTTCAGGTCTACGCAGTAAGCTGATTGACTCTGAAAATCACATTGTCAAGTATGTTATGAGCTTTACTTCGCTGATTGTACTTATGTATGCTTTGAGCACTATGGCATCCATTTTGGAACATTTTTTATGTTGGTATAACTTTTGTGCAGTTCTTTTTTGCATTCTCCAAATATTAACATATTTCAGATCTCAAAAAAAGTATTTTATAATCGAAACTTTCATTTTTACACCAGTCACTTAGATTTAGACACACCTTGACATGTTGGTCCAAGTTTTAAAACATAATGCAATATTATTCTAATGAAGCTTAAACTCCATTTATTGGTAAAATCCTAACACGAATTGTAAAATAATAAGCGAAACATATCCAGCAATATCCACATTAAGCTACAACTTAATGTGTTTTAAAATAATGCTCTAGTGGCTATCCCATCAGAATTGTGACTGAAGGTATGTCACCACATTCTTGTCCAGCTGGGAGGCCTTGACAAGAACATCAGTATTAATAGCTGGATTTGATCCAAAGATTGCGTGTGCTATTGTATGACAGCAGGGTTTTGGCTACTAAAACCAATAAAGGCAACGGTATTAGCTTTCCCCACATTGAATTGGAAGGGATGAGAAACTTTTCTGGAGAACATTCCTATTTATTGGAGTCTTTGAACTTGTCTGTGCCTTCTCATTTTCAAGAAGCAAACGAAAGAGTTACCATGTCTGCTGCAATTTCTTTTTCCTTTCAAATTTCTGATGAAGTATTCTTTAACTACTACCCGTGTCTCTTCACCGAGTTGCCTCTTCCTATGCTTGCATCGGTAGTTTTCTCATGGAAGCAGGTTGTTTCTGTTATTAAATTATGTCTTTTATGGTATTTAATACAACTTGAGCCTTTTTGTTGACTTTAGCACAAATCCCTAAGTATGGCTACAGGCACTCTAGCATCCATATTTTCTTTTTATACAAATCTTTCTTTTTCTTTTCCAAATTCAGTGTCCTTACTAAGCTCTGAACAGTTTGCCTTTATCACTCTTAACCTTTCCGAGGTAATGTAGAGATCTTTCATGCTATTATTTATTTATCAATCATTATTTCAATTTCAAAACATAAAAATGCAATCACATTTCATCTATTGCAAGGTATTTAAGGGAAAAAATCAAAGGATGGATTGGGAATAAAAGGGAAATAGTCATTAGAAGAGAGACACAAGGAATGAAATGAAATATCTCTTATAACAACTTTAGCCATTGAATAATATAAAAGAAGAAAGGTTACAAAAATGGGTATGGGGAAATAACACCTAAAATAAACAATCAAATAATCATGATAACACAACTTGAAGTCTTTTCAAAAACCTAACAACCAGATGCAGCTAACAACTCAGAGCTTGTCAGAACATGCTAGCCTCCATGTTGGTGAGTTTCCAAATTCGATGCTATATCCTCATTATCTAAGCCACCTTTTTGGGTTTTCAACTTAGATGAACCCTTTTTTTTACTCAAATCGACAATTTGGGTTTTCAACTTGAGTTCTCTTTTTTTCCATTCATTTTTTTTCAGTTTTATTTTTTTATTTTTTTTCAATTATAGTATTTCTTCACAGTATCAAAATTTATATAATTAAGCAAATCATCTCCATTTATCTATATTAAGATTAATGCTTCACCCAAAAAAGCTCTTTTCATAACATATTGTCCTTCTCAATTTAGAGTCCACTTTCCTCTATTATTATGCTGGCTTTGAAGATTTTTTTTCAAAACTAACTCTTTTTTTCGAAAATGATGAGGTCGAACCTTTTTATCATGAGCCCTTATCATTCTTTTTTGATATAGTTGACCATGATACAACGCTGTCAATCTTTTCTTTTCAATGAAATTTGACTGCTTATAGTGTTATCAAATCCATTTAGCCTTTTCTAATCCAACTTCCCTTATGACTTTCATGGATGGGATTTTTACTTTCACCGGTAACACAGCTTATATTCCATAGACCAAAAAAATACGATTGCCCCAGTAGAGGTATGCATTGATGTCCAATAAGCATGCAGAGCAAATGACAACTTCTCATGTCAATCTTTACAGGTTTCAGTCATTTTCTCAAGAATTTTTTTTTTGTATATTCTTGTTTGTTGCTTCAATTACCCCATTCATCTTTGAATGATATGGGATCAAATTATGATGTTTGATCTTGTACTGGGTACATATTTCTTTCATCATCTTACTATTTAGGTTCTTGGCATTATCTGAAATGGTTTTCTACAAAAGTTCATATCTACAAATAATCTCTCTCTTTATGAACTTGCACACCATAGATCATGTCACACTTTTAAATGAAATTGCCTCCACCCATTTAATGAAATAAACTATCATCATAAAACTGAACCTATGCCCATTTAAGGCTTTGAGGGTAATTGGACCAATAACATCCATGGCCTACATAGATAATGGCTAGGGTGGTGCCAAAACATGTAAAGTAATAGGTAGAGCATGAATCTTATCAACATATATGTAGCACTTATAACATTTTCAAGTATAATCAATGCAGTCACTCTATTATCAACCAATGGTACGTAGTTCTCATAATCTATCTTGCCATCATATGTTCATTTGTATGTGCCATACGTATTCCATCCTACACCTTTTCAATAATCTTTTTCACCTTAGTCATATTTACACACCTTAATAGTACTTGATCCCAACTCTTTTTATGCAAAACATCACCATCCAGAAAAAAACTCATAGCAAATATCTTAATAACTCTTTTATCATTTTCAGTTGCTTGGTTGGGGTATTGCTAATTCTTAATGTTTTACAAGATATCATAATACCATGGCTTCCCATTCTTTTTTCTTTTACTTTAGAACAATGAGTCGGTGCATCCTTAATATCTAGTTTGATGGGCTGAATGTCAATATTATTATCGATTAGGATCATTGCAGCTAAAGTAGCAAAAGCATCAACAATCAGATTCTTTTCACGAGGCAAATGATCAAAGTAGATATTTTCAAACTACTTGATCAACATTAGGATATACTTATGATATGGGATGAGTTTTAAATCTCTTGTTTCTTATTCTCTTTTCAATTGATATATGATTAGAGTTGAGTCCCTAAACACGTTCAATACCTAAAATTTTTTGTCTATAATAGCTTGTAAACCCATGACATGTGCCTCATTTTTAGTGATCTTATTAGTGTAATTGAAATTCAACCTCGTCATTATAAGATGATATCATTCTTCAAGAGAGATCAAAATCGCCCCAATTCCATGTCTCAAGGCATTGGCAACTTCATCAAAGTACATTTTCAAGACTTTTAATTATGCCTTTCCTTCTCAAGTTAGGAAACAGTCATCAAATCTTCATTAAAAAAGTCTAACCTCAATTGCTCATAATCTTCAGTAGCATAATCTGTAAGAAACTCGAATATAACACTTTTTTATTACTTTTTAGCTTACATATATGATATTATATTCTAAGAGCATCACTTGTCATCTAGCAATTCTTCTAGACAATGAAGGCTTCTCAACGATATATTTAATTGGATCCAATTTTACTATAAGCTAGGTGGTATGATAGAACATGTACTATTTAAGTCTTTTGCTAGTCCAAGCTAATGCATAACACATTTTCTCTAAAAAGAAATACTTGGACTTGTATTTTGTGAACTTCTTACTCAAATAGTAGATAGTTTTCTCTCTTTTGCTAAACTCATCTTGTTGTCCTATCACACATCCCAATAATTTCTTGCACATCGTTAGGTATAAGATCAAAAGTCTCATTGGAATAGGTAGCATAAACATTAAAGGATTAGACAAGTACTGCTTAACTTTATCAAAAGCCTATTGACATTTCTCGTTCCATTCACCAGGGTCATTTTTTATGAAAAAGCTTAAAAACAGGTTCACACTTGTAGGTAAATTGAAAAATGAACCAAGAAATGTAGTTCAATCTATCCCAAAAACTTCAAACTTTTTTCAATGTGCATGGAGGTGACAAATTTTGAATAGCTTATATCTTGTTTAGGTTGACTTCAATCTTTCTTTTGCTGACATAAAGCCTAGCAACTTCCTTGACTTAGCTCTAAATGTACATTTGGCTTGGTTCAACTTAAGCTAGAATTTTTTTAACCTCTTAAACAACTTTTTACGATTGGTGACATGATTTTCTTTTTCATAAGATTTTGCAATCATATCATCTTCATATACCTCAATCTCTTTATGCATCATGCTATGAAAAAGCATCACCATGGCTCTTTGATAAATTGCACAAGCATTCTTTAAACCAAATGGCATAACTTTATAGCAAAATGTACCCTACATAGTCACAAAAGTGATCTTTTCTATGTTATCTTCAGCCATCTTTATCTGATTATATTCTGAGAACTAATCCATGAAAGAAAACATAGAATGCCTTGTTGTATTGTCCACTAGTGTGTTAATATAAAGCAAAAAAATGTTATCCTTTGAGCTAGCTCTATTCAAGTCATGATAATTTGCACACATTTGTACCTTTCCATCTTTTTTAGGGATAGGTACTATGTTGGCTACCCATTCTGAATACTTGGCCACTTGTAAAAAACCTACATTAAACTATTTTTTTCATCTGTTCCTTAATTTTTAGTAGCATCTTTGGCTTTATTCACCTTAATTTCTATTGGACTAATTTATATTTTGGCTTTAAAGGTAGTTTATGTGTTATTATTTTTGTTCTAAACCCAGGCATATCCTAATAAGATCAAGCAAATACATCTACAAATTCCCTAAGTAAATATTTCAATCTTTACTCTTTTTTTTTTTTATGAAAGTGATGTACTGACCTTAACATCTTTCCTGTTCTCCTCATTTTCCAAGTTTATCCAGTCAGTTATATCCTGAAAAGGCTCAATTAGTTTATTTTCTTGCTTAATTAGTCTCATTAGGTTTGAAGGTAATACATATTCCTCAGAATCATCTTCGTTATCAAGTTCATTAGCGTTAATTGAATTTTCAAAATTAAACGCTTGATTGTTATCATGATTATCATCATATTCATTTAAGGATCTAAAATTGAATGAAATTAGAAATGTTGGCAAGATATGTTGGGATAATGGAAAATAAGAGCAATAAAAAAAATGAATGAAAATGTATCCTTTCTATTCTTTTATTGAAATAAAAATAGATAAATGGCTTATACATAAAAGATCATCCAATGCCTTTAGGCATAGGCTATTGGGATGTACAATTACATTGAAATAGTCTCAAGGATAGCAAGCATTTTGATAGAGCTGTAATTATTCAGCTTATAACCTAGCGGACAAAGGTGGACCCATATTTCTTTTTTATGCTCTTTTTCATCTCCAATTGCATGGATGGACAACTCAACGAATGTTTCTTCCATGCTCAATTCTAGCTTATCTTTAAAATCTTAGTTTGACTTTGGATACGTGAACCTTCCAAGCCTAAATGTGTTATACAGGTGTGGAATGACCATTGGCATAGTTTTTGGTTCATACTTTTTAAGCCTCGCTATCTTTTTTTCTCTTCTATTTGCTTGTCTTCTCCTTATCTCTCAACCTTTTGGCTCATAGCCCAAGCTTAACCTCTTATTATTATCAATTATTATTAAAGGCTCTTTTATTTCTTGCAAATTTTTGTCTAGCTCTATTCCAAGGTACCAATCTTTGTTGATGATCTGATTCACCACTATCTTTGAGAAACAAAGTTGGTTTTCATATCTTTTCCCAATAGAATTGACAAGTTCGAAGGATTGGTAAAAGTATTCCAACACATTTTCAATAGCCTCCATATATGAAGCATTTCACGAGGTAAGTCATATGCATATCCTCTTCTCTAAACACTACCACCAATTAGCCTACCACATTGAACTTGGTCTTTTGGTGTAAGATAAAAGGGATAGCACTTGTCATATAGATCCATAGCTTTCTTAAGAAGCAAGTATAAAATAAAAAGATATCCATCACTTGAAATTTTACATTAAACGTGCATAGTACAATCTACAAGGGCATCTCGATGTCTCTTAAAACCTTATGCCTAGTCCCATCAAAGGCTCATACAACCATATAACTGCTCTTCATATGTGAATAATCAATAGGTAGCCTTGCCAAAGTTGATATAGGCATGACATTAATAGTAGAGCCATTGTCGATGAGGACTTAGGCTATAATATGACTCTTGTACTTGATAGTGATATGCAAAGCCTTAGTGTTTTCATTTCCTTTTAGAGGAATCTCATCATTGCTAAATGCTATATAGTGTGGCATCACCAAGTTTCTAGCTAAGTGATTTATATATTCAACAGACACATTGTATGCCACATACATTTGGTTCAACACCTTTAGCAAGATTTTTTTGTGTGATTTAGAATTCAACAATAGCAATAATAATGAGATTTTTGCTGGTATCTTATTTAATTGTTCAATAATAGAATACTTATTATGTTTTATTGACTTTAAGAATTCATAAGCCGTTTTCTCTAATACTGGCTTTTGTTATTCTCTTTCAAGCACCACTTTTAGTTTTTTTTGTTCTTTTCCTTCCTTGGTCTTTTTCTTCCTAGCCTTCTCTAGTATTTTTAGAGTATACATATTTCACTTTGGGTTATACCACTTACACTAATTATATTAGCAACATCAATCTTGGATGCAGTCTTTTCTCACCCTTAGATTACCATGTCACAACCATATTTCTATGGCATAGCTTTTTCATCCTTGTATGAAAATGGACTAAGGGCCTTAAAAGTTATTGGTTTGGAAATGAGCTTGTTTATAATCGACTTTAGCTTTTTCCCACTATAAATTATTATTGGTTTGGAACCAATTTTGATGGCCTGTCGACTATAAACACTTCTTCATTTCTTGAAGTCTCCATTTTTTCATAAAAATCAATTTAGTATAAATCCATAAGCTTCTGTACCTAAAGGTGGAATTGCTTATAGGTTTCAATGGAGTGGTCAATTGCTCCACTATGATATTTGCACTTTTTATTTGGTACACTTTTTTCATGATAAGTATATGGATCCATCAGCTGTATCATGTTAGCTTCATATAAAACATCAAATAACTAATTAAAAGGAGTCTTGGTCTTTTTTACTTTTTTTTTATACGATGCCCTCAGTCCTCATTTGGAGAATTTACATTGTGGTTGGGCAATGGATTGCCACTAACATTTGGCATAGTTATTTCTCTTGTATCAAAATTTATCATTTCATCTTTAATCAATCGTTGCACTTTATGCTTTAGAGTAACACAATTCTTAATGGAATGACTAACAATTCTATAATGGTAGTTACAATGAGTTGTAAGATCATACCATTTGAGATAGGGAGCTTGAATGGCTCTAGATGACTAGGGACAATTAAGTGGTTATTGTAGAGCTCTCAATATAGCTCCGTATAGGTTATGAGTTTTTTTTAGTTATTTCATGGCTCTCACAAACCATTTGTTAGGTTAATAAAGAGAATTAGGGGTCTTGCATGAGGTTGGGTGTTAGGACTGTATATAAGAGTTTGTGGTCTCAAATTTGGTTTATTTACAGGTTGGTAGGATTGTTGTGGGATTGGCTGGTATAGGTAAAGTGAGGTATTATTCACAGCATGGTAATATTTAAAGTAGGCTTGTAGTGGATAGGCTTGGTAATTCTGAAATGGCTATCTTTTAAAGCTCACAGCTTCAGCTTCGATCTTTTTTCTTCATGGGTGCTTTTCTAGTGAAAGCTTCTTTCCTTCTAACTTGCCATTCTTAATGGCATTCTTAAAGATTTTGCTTGAGATCATCATATTGGTGAAATTTTTTATTGCATTCCCTATCATCTTTTCATAATAAGAAGATTTTAAAATACTTAAAAATAACATTGTGATATCTTTCTCAATCAAAAGTAACTAAACTTGAGCAGTTATATCCTTGCACTTATGAACATACTCTTTAAATGATTTGGTCACCTTTTTCTCTATATTTTGTAAGAAAAAAATAATCAGGAGCTAGATCGATGATATATTAATACTGATTGATGAAGTCGTAGGCTCGCTCACTCCAATAGTAAATATGAGTCCCATCCAGCTAGACATACCATCTAGCAGCAAAGTCGATAAGGTTATCTTGGAATACATGTATTAGTTACTTTTTATTATTAGCATAGGCAACCATTTTCTAGCAATACATGATAATGTAAGTTATTAGACACTTTGTGCCATCATATTTTTTAAACTTTGAGACTTTGAACTTCAGAGGAATAATGACATCTGAGACTAAATAAAGTCTAACAACATCTATGGAACCATAAAAATCACTTTCCTTCATTGCTCATAACTTTTCTTTAACCATGTTCATCTTCTTATCAACTATTGAGTCCTCAAGCAACTCAACCACTTTTGTTTTTAATTTCTCTTTTTCCTTTAGATCATTTAGATTAAGAACCTGGATTGGTTCTGAAACTTTTTCTCTAAAGACTAGATTAACATAACTTTAGAATTGACCTTAAGCAGTGGTAGATTATATTCCTAGGTTAGTGTATGATAGGCCCTAGGGAAATTTGCTTATATCCCTTGAGAAGGTTAGTCTTGATAAAGATTGCATCCTAAAGGGCACAAAAGGTCAATTACATCCTATATAGGAGGCTTAGGTTACTTAGAGATTCTTTTACCCCCTTTCCTTTATTCAGCTTGTTGAAGGCTTTCAAAATTTTATTCTTCTTGGGCTTTTTCAATATTGTCAAAATGATTTGAGTTTTCTTGTTCCATTGTCTAGCTCTAGCTCAAGTGTTATATTAATGGTGAGTGGGTTTTTAGATGATGGAGCTATCCTTGAACATTGACTATCACAGTTGTATTACTAGAAATGATATGCTCATGTTTGACATTTTAATACATGAATGAAATATACTAATAATATTTGCCACATAACTATTATTAATAAAAGAAATCTAAATTCGTAACTTTATTAAATAAAATTTTAAAACTACATCCTAACAAAGCCAAAACGATATTCTAAAATCCTAAACATCAATTGTAATATTTTCTAAACATTATTTTAATGCTTCCTTATAAATTTCTTAGCTTGTTGGTAATGATCTTGTGCCTCATTTAGGAAGTCAAACAATTGTTGCCCATGAACTCCTATTAGCTGCACCACGACCTTCAATTCTACCACTTTTTCTTTCATTTTTATTGTTTTATCTATAACCATCTATAGCTGATCGAACAAATGCCTTAAATGTTTATGTTTTTCATGTATATGTCTTTTCATTACTTACTTTGTTCAGCATGTTTCTTTCATTCATTAGTCAAAGCTTTTACTTATGCTCTGCGTTGGTCCACTACCTCTTATAGGAACTGGTTATGTTTGTACGCTCTAGTAGTGGCCTTTTGTCCTTCTTCCATCCTTGCTTTCAATAATTTATTTTCTTTTAAATGTCGAGTAAGCTCGGGTGTGACTGATGAGTGGTCTTATCTAAATCATTGAATAAGACCTTCCATTAGTCTTTTTGTTCATTGAGGCTCTGGATTTTTTACTCTTGCAGCTTCAAATTTTTTTTCTATTCTTTTTTAATTGCTTATTTTCTTGTTTAAGCTCATCTTTCTCAGTTTGGATTTTTTTTTAGCAGTTTCTACCTTCAACAAGGAATCTTAGGGAGTTGACTTTGAAGAATGGTTAGTTCTTTGTTCTCACGGAAGCATAATGTCTTTCTTCCTCATTGTATGCCACATTAAATATTCTGGAGTAACATCATATGTAAGCTTCCCCTAGTTAACCCTGACGATCTATTTTTATGCCTTTTTTATTATTTCAATATTTCCATATGCCTTTTTTTCAATAAAAGAAAATTCTTACTGATTAAGTCCGTATGTTTCTAGAATAAATTGCTTACATCCAAACTATCTTTTTACCAAAGTTAGAGCATAAGTAACAGACCCCATAGGCCTAATAAAAAAAACCAAGATTAATTCTCACAACTATACAACACTAGATCATGACGTATCTAAGGTGCTTTCCAAATTATATTTTTGCTATCAAGGGCATAAAGATATGAAACGCATTTCTCTTTTGACCTTGCTTTATGCTATGCGTTACAATAAAACTCCTTAATTAGAATGCTGAAGTGAAGGTATGATTTGTGAAACTTGTTTTCTTCACATTTCAATATGACTCTTCATCCATATATAAAGCAATTGTATGCACTTATTAAACCGACCTTTACCATTTCTATAACAATAATTCAAGGATCAAATGGTTTTTGCCAAAATAATCGATGTTGCATTGACTTTATGCTCTAACTGATCAACAAAATCTATCACTGTGACATTAGCATATCCAATGACTTTTAGAAAGATTACCAATCCATATGGAGCTATAGCCATTGTTACTATTCCTTGATCATCACCGAAATGTTCCTGAATGAAGTCTCGTAGAGAACCTCATGGAATACCCTTACTCTCGCCTTTTGTTTTAACACATGCATCAACTTAAGGCAAGCTAAGTCTAAGCATTTGCACAAGCTTCTTATGATAACCCATTTTGTTTGACCAATAAATCTTGTTTGAGTTTGGCAAATCAAAGTGAAGTAGGACCATATACTCTTCAATTATCAGTATCATATCTGTTTCATTGAAGATAAAGCACTTATAAAAAAGATCTCAAAACTGCATGATGGCTATGATCAGATTATTGTCCATATCTACTTAAAGCAATGAAATTATGTTCCCATATTTATTCTCAAATATCTCCTGCCTTATCCTACTCATGCATCTCAAAATATTGTTTAAGTCAGCAGTGTCATTTTATTAGAGATCGAGATGAACTCTCTCAGGCAATGATGAAATAAAACCTTAAAGTAGGCAATTACCCTCTTTTCTTCGACCTTCATCTGACTTGATTTTCAACTAGTGAGCAGATTATAATGAATTGATGTAGACTTTGAGTGCATTTGGCCTTCCATGGATGTAAGTATGAGATTTGGTTTATCAATAATTGATATGTGACAAATATTCCTTATATGAGAATGATGCAAATGTATAATGTTAAACATGACAATGAAAATGATGCATAAAACTAAATGGATGATATGATTATGGAGACCCATACCCAATTTGTAAGGTATTGTTCATTTTCACCAAAGGTTTCACTATTTTATCCTATAAAAAACACCTCACAAATTTGGGTTTAAACCTCTATTTATATATCATAATAGATTCTTAAAGCATCATAATAAGGGATTGGGGTGTTACAAACTCCCTTCATTAAAGCTTGACTCTCTATCAAGCCTAGCACAAAGCACATAGATCTATTAAATCACACCAAACATCGGGCAAGCCCAATATAAAGTACACATAGATCATAAGATTACACCAGACATTGAGATTCTAGAGGTGGCTCTAACTGTATAGCATTTAGCTTCTATAGGATTCTAGAGGTGGCTTTCATGGTGTAGAGCTTAGCTTTCATCTGATTGGTGACTGTTCTAATACATTTATGGAGACCTACACCCAACTTATGAGGTATTGTCTGTTTTGACTTAAAAGTCTTATGATTTTATCCCATAAAAGACACCCCAAAAGTTTAAGTTTAAGCCTCTATATATATCATAATAGATTCATAAATTATCCTGATGTAGGATTAGGGCTTTACAAATTTTTCCTATTAAAGCTTAATGTCTCGGTCAAGCCCACCACAAAGTACACAGCATACAAATCTATTGATTAACACCAAACGTTAGCCAAAACCCAACATAAAGCACACAACACACAAATCATAAGATTATACCAGATGTTAATATTTTAAAGATGGCTCATATCGTGTAGTACTTAGCTCTCACAAGATTCTAGAGGTGACTTCCATGGCATAACACTTAGTTTTCATCCGACTGTTGACCGCACTAATACTATTTATGGAGACCCACACCCAACCTATAAGATATTATCTATTTTGACCCGAAAATCTCATGGTTTATCCAACAAAAGGTGTTTTACAGATTTAGGTTTAAGGTTCTACTCATATATCATAGTATATTCTCAAAATATCTTAATGTGAGATTGGGGTGTTCACCAACCTGTAAGGTATTGTCTACTTTAACCCAAAAGTCTCACGATTTTATCCCACAAAAAGTGCCTCAAATTTGGGTTTAAATCTTTACTTATATAACATAATAGATTCTTAAAGCATCCCGATATGGGAGTAGGGTGTTATAATGATAATGAAAACACTATAGTAATTGAAATGATGCAAATACATAAAGTTAAACAAATAAAAATGGTTAGATAATCAATATATCACACAAATTATTCCTTTTTCTATCCTAACATCAAGTTACATCTATCAACAGGTAAGAATGGCTCTATCTTAAAGCTGACCTTTTAAGTGTAGATTATATGCAAGGTTAAGTGATTTTGATCATTAAAGGTTCTCAAATTGTTTCTTATACCATTGCCCATCATAGACTAGTAAGGCATTCCAATCTTCACCCATCACAGGCTACTAAGAAAAATGATTCAATTTGAGTAGGAGTATTTGGCTAGCCATCACAGAGATTATCATCGCATAAAAGTGTAAGTATTTTACTCTCTCTTAAAAAGGGCAGAGCATGGATATAGACCTCATGTAATGCAAATGAATATGATAATGTATGTGTAAAGAAACATATAATTTTCAAACCCTTATAAATAAAAGATAAAAAAATTAGTAAACAAATAACACAATCATTATAATTTAAAACCATTAGCTCAAAAGATAAGATAAATTTAAAATATTATGGCCTGACTTTCTATAGTCTCCAATGAAGTCACCAAACTGGAAAACGTATAGATCCGTAGACCTATAACTAGACACAACCTAAGGAGTGGCCACCAATTTTTTTATCTAGGTTTGGTTGATCATCTAATAAATCTATCATTTTAAGGAGCTCCTAAGCTTGACTAAGAGTCTATAAAGAATAGGTTTTGATCTACTAATCAAAATAAGATTCGAGAGTTCAGTTACATATAAAAAAGATTATAACAGCCTTACATGCTTATCCAAAAGACAGTACCATTTTATTTTAAACTATCCTAAAGTTTATTGTCTAATGGTCTTAATTTTGATATTTAAATATTGAATATAATTCTTAAGATTTCTCCATTAATCTGGTAAAATTTTTAAAAATATTTTTCTTACATCAAGAGTATTCAAGAATCCTATTTATTTTTTTGAAGAGGCTTCATCATAGGAAAACTTAATCATTTTTTTTATTTGAAAAAATCTAATTCTTCCACCATTTGGGTTTAATTAGAGATATTTTCTCACCTTGAAATCTTAGATAATCATCCATTTGCAACTATTAAGAATTTCATCTTTAGAATTTATTTTTTGATTTTTATTTCTATTTCCAAATTTTTCACCATTTGGGTCTATTTAGAATCTAAACTCTTGTTAATTTCTTAATCTTTGAAAAGAAAATAATATGATAATTATTTTTTTTGAAGTCTCATTTAAATTCTTCTATCATTTGGGATGAATTTAAAAAAAAAAAAAAACTTTTCACCTAGAAATCTTATGAAAATCCAACCATTTGTGATTTTTCTTAAGATTTTATCCTTGGATAATTGTCAACTATTTTCACCTAAATTTTTAAGTTATATTTTTAATTTTTAATTTTTTTATTTGGAAAGAAAATACAATTACTTTTATTGAAATTTTGTCTAAATTATTCCACCGTCTTGGTCAAATCTAGAGAAATTCCTTACTTAAAGATTTCTTAGAAGATTTATCATTTAAAATTTTTAAAAATCTCATCCATGGGTAATTGTTAATTCAATCCTAAATTTTTATTAAATTTGTATTTTTTATCTTTTAAAAAAATTAAAAATAAATATTAATTATTGTTATTGAAATTTTATTTAAATTTTCCTCCAGTTGGGTTAAATTGAGAAAAGATTTCTCACATAAAAATTTTATAAAAATTAACCTTTTGCAATTTCTAAAAGATTTTATTATTGGGTAATTAGTATTAATTCCTAAAATTTTATTTAAAAATTATATTCTAAGAATTTATATTATATATATTATATATATTTTGATTTTTCCCTAAAATTTTTCTAAAAATTAAACCATGCAAAAATATTTCAAAAAATGTAAATGAATGATAAAATAAATAAATACAATAAATGAAAACCATAAAAATAACAAATGAAACAAATACTAAAAATAATAGGCTCGGCTCAATTGGCTTGTTTGGCGCAGCTACAAAAAGTGGGTCTAGTTAGGTTGACTCATTGGCTCAGCTTAGCTCAATTGAGCTAAAGAAGCTGGAGCAGGTCACCTGACGAGTTTGCTAATTGTGGTGCTCGTATCATGTCAACCCGAATTAAAACACGTTGATCCTTAAATCATTTTTAATCTTTAAAATGATATCGTTTTTAATAAGTATAAAAAGTTAAAAAAATCTCTTCTTTCTTCAAGCCTCTTTTTCCTTTGTTCTTTCTCTAAGATTGGATGAATTCTGGTAAAATATAAGCTGAATTCTAAAAAATAGAGCTAAAAACTGAGAAACTTCACCAGAAAGTTGCTGGAATTTGGTATTGTCACTAGAAAATTCAACAAATTCTAGAAATTTTTAAAATTTTTCAAAAACTTATAAAACTCTTCAAAAATCACCAATTGAACCTCAAAAAGATCAAATCAAACTTTTTCAAAACTAAAACAAAACCTCTACCAGAAACTTTTCTAAAAAAAAAATTAAAATTTAGACTTGATTGCTTTCTTTATTTTTGTCTTTGGTTTTTGCATGTCCTTTCATGTGTCAATTGGAATCTATTTATAGATGAGAATTCTAGTCTAAACAGTGCTTCAACTCATATTAAACTCTTGATAGTTGGATTGAGACTAGATTCTATTATTTTTAGAAAACCTTTTATCTAACTGATTGAATCCTTCCCTAACTAAGTTTTTGCCATTTCTTATAGTTTTTTTAATAGATAACAATAAGTTAAGTTAACCATAAAAAAAAAAAAAAACAAAGATAATTACTTAAGAGAATATATTAAAAGCAGATAAAGAAAAAATAAATACATAAGATAAATACAATAAAAATAAAATATAAAAAAATAAAACAATAAAATAATAATAATAATATCTTATAATTGGGCCGAGCTTGATTTGGGTTTGATCAAATTAGGTCTAGTCAATTTGAGTCTAATTGGTTTGGGCCCAATTGTTTCGGGCCCAGACCAAAAACTAAATAGAATATTGACTACAACTAGCCGATAAAGACTTTGCAAGACCAGTCATTTTCAATAATTTCAGTAAATTTATCCTGGTTTTTTTTACTCATTCTATGCAGCCATAATCTTAAATTACTGAAAAATGGTCATGAAAGTTGTCATGTTTCTGTCTATGTGTCTTTGCAGAGTAGGTTGGATTTGGAAGTCAGACAACGAGATTGAACTCAGTCCAATCTTTTGTGTTTGACTCCAGAAGTCTACTTACTCTTTAGTGTATGGGCTCTTACCTCTTATCCAAAGGCATCACTCTAGAATATCTATCGTCATCCTGACTTTTCACCATCCAAGTTGAATGTTATAACTTGTTTGACAGTACAATATCTTAAAACTGCATATGATTTTCCACCTTATCATGCTATGAATGATGCCAAGACTTTTTGTTCTCTTGGTGGCCTATTTTTTCTCTTTATTTCAATGAATGTAATAAATTTCATTTATACTTTATTATTTTGGTGCAACAGGCCAACAAATTTTACAATATAGAACTCAATCAAGTGATATACGAACAGCATGATTCATGGAGCACAAATGCAATAAATTAATGTTAGGCTTAGAGCTTGTGATTTTGTTTCTGAAGATATCTCAGTTTGAAAAGTCTATTCTGATATGTTCATAGTTACTTAAGCCTTGCCATTTATGCTTATCACATTGAAAACACAAAATTTCTTGTAAGATCAGTTAACCTTGCTCCATCCGCAACACTTTCTATTATTTTGACCACCTAGCATATCTGCAATGGTGTATAACTGGTGCTGGAAGAAATGATCTGAGAATTTTGAATGAATCTATTGGAACTCTTCTGAATTGAACACACCTTGAGTATTGAATATTATACACAGGCTTACTCTATGAACATTGAACTTGGTGCTTTCTATGTTCATTGAACTAATCAGCAGAGCAGATTGCTCAACGAAAATAGCCAAATTTCTTGAACAACTTGATCAGGGAAAATTAAAGAAGAATTGGTAGGTGACAATGACATCAAGCCACAAACAATCCACATAAAGCACAACCAATCTCATGGTAAGGGGATTGCAACATCTAAGACTGATGTTCACAGCCTACTTAACTTTTAGAAAATTCTTTCAAGTAGCAAGAAAGTAAACGGTTCATAAAACTTTTGCTACTTCAAAGACCATTTCCCCTCTTTGTTTAAAATGATTACTAGTAATTGTTTAAGACAAGTTTGGTCTACTTTACACAGGTTTGTTCATATTCTGTTTGACGAAATAGAAGTATGAATAAATCGAAAATAGACAAATTTTATTATATTCATAATTTATTCGTTTAATTAACAAATTTATTGTTCGTGATTGTTTGTTAAATTTAATAAAAGAATAAAAACTGAACTTATTTACAAACTGTCGAATGCTTTTTTCATTTACACTTACAAAGAGTTTCATATTTTTTATAGCTTAAGTCCTTGGATAGACCTATTGACAAGAATGGGAAAAAAAAACTAGTTTAATCATTATTATATGCCAAAAGAAGTGGTGAACAGAAGCAACTTTTTTCTTAGTTAAAAAATGAAGAAAATTAATTCAAGGAATCTCATGCGTTATGACTGATGAGTTCTTTGCAGATAAAACAACTTAAATAAAAAAAAAAAAAAGGGGTTGAAGCAACTATTAATTTGGAAGGAATCAAGCTAACTGCTTTAAGTAAATTATTTGATATAATACCTGCTCCAGCAACAGCATGTAAAGGGATTAGTGTTTGAAATAGGCTTATCCATGACTATCCAAATTTAAAGTCCTTATTCTATTAATTGACTTCTGCAATATCCATGCAAATATTCCAATTCTAAATTGTCTAACAACTCTGTCAGCTAACTAGGAGGTTACAAGTGAAGGTTCAACTGCTTACCAAATCTCCTTACTTTTTATTTATTTATTTATTTTTATGATGATGAGAAACATTTTTATTGGTAAACCTTACGTAAATTTGTAACATTTTAATTCAAAATCGTGATATTGTCATTTGCCAAGATTTATTATGATATTTATATAAATACTTGAATTCATACTTGTGAGACGTTTTTGTGAGATAAAATTAAATTATGAAAATTTCGAGTCAAATTGTACAGTTTCTTGGTTTGATGCAAGTCTCCATATAATTGTAAACACAGATGCAACTTGAGTTCTAGCCACTAGTATAGGAAAATTCACCCCAAAGTGTTTTCCAAGTTTACAGAATGTATTTAATGAGCCCCTTTTCCACTAAGCTAAACCTAAATGATAAACCCAATTATTAATCCCATTGTCAAAAGTTACTGCAGACCAAGTTGAATGCCAAGACATAAAAGGACTAATAGTTCCTGCTGATACATGCACATGCAAAATTGAATTGGGCCAATACTGCAGATGCCAACTTATTTTACTTGGATTTGTGATGGCACGAATTCTAAAAGATAATGTCATGTCTTTGGCAATTTTTTGTTGGGATAAAATTCCTATGTGAATAAAAAATCCCATGTCACTAAAAAATCTGAATAAGATATCCTATATATAAATGAAGGACCCAAAAACTCAATATCTTAAGCTTTTGAACTCAAGTAATGTCTAACATATATGTATGTGCTTTTGAGTGTGCTCTCAGTTCCAAGTGTGAATTATCTCCCCAATATTTTTCACATTAACTTTGATCATCCGAAGACTTATATCCATATTAATTGATTGAAAGTTGTCCAAAAAAGTATTTAACATAAGTCTATTTCAATTTGGGATTGCAGAACTCCATCTTCATGAGCAAATGCTCTGGGGTTTATGACTTGATCGAGAAGTCTTTTATGTAGCTCACAATTGTATCAAGGAAAAAGAAGGGCCAATGTCCGTACAGTTTTCAGGTCTACGCAGTGAGCTGATTGGCTCTGAAAATCACAATGTCAAGTATGTTATGAGCTTTACTTTGCTGATTGTACTTATGTATGCTTTGAGCATTATGGCATCCATTTTGGAACATTTCTGATGTTGGCATAACTTGACAAGAATTATTAATAGCTGAATATGATCCAAAGATTGCGTCTGCTATGTTTATGACACCAGGGTTTTGGCTACTTAAACCAACAAAGGCAAGGATGAGAAACTTTGCTGGAGAACATGCCTATTTATTGGAGTCTTTGAACTTGTTTATGCCTTTTCATCTTCAAGAAGTAAATGGAAGAGTTAAATAAATAAAGAAAACATTTGCTATGTAAAGATTGCCAGTTCCATTTCAATTTACTTATGTAAACATGGGAAGATTAAATTCGACGAGGATAGAGGTGCGGAGTAGCTGAAGAATGATTCATTCATATTTTTTTAAAACATAACCACTGCAGACTTGGTAAATTTTTATCTGTTTCTTTCTCTAAAGAATAATTAAATAATGAAAATGAATAGACCTGTTCAGTGAGTGCTATCTATAAATAGCGTGCTCTCATGTCAGATCTCCCACTCCTTTCCAAGCAACAAAACTTAGAACAATTTAATCAAGAAAGCAACCTTGCAACGATGAAAGGTGTTCACTTCCATGTAGCATTTGTCCTGTTGGCTCTGGCTTTCACATTTGCCTCTGCCTTTGATCCCAGCCCTCTTCAGGACTTCTGTGTAGCAATTAATAACACCAACGATGGTGGTATGTTCTTTAATTATCCCTCTGTCTTCTTTGGAATGTATTCATGTCTTTATTTAAACTATTTGAGAAGTGTTATCTCATTTTCTGCATGGAATTGTATCAAAGTGGTAATATTTTTCTTTCCATTTATGCAGTTTTTGTTAATGGCAAGTTTTGCAAGGACCCAAAGCTCGCCACAGCAAATGACTTCTTTTTTCCGGGGCTCAACATTCCAGGAAATACATCGAATCAACTAGGATCAAAAGTCACTCTAGTCACTGTTGAACAAATACTAGGACTTAACACTCTTGGCATATCTCTTGCCCGACTTGACTTTGCACCCTATGGTGGCCTAAACCCCCCTCACACTCATCCTAGAGCCACAGAAATCCTAGTCGTTTTGGAGGGCACACTCTACGTTGGCTTTGTTACATCCAACCCGGATAATCGTCTCATCACCAAAGTCCTATACCCTGGAGATGTTTTCGTTTTCCCGATCGGCCTCATTCACTTCCAGTTCAACGTAGGGAACACCAATGCTGCCGCCATTTCTGGTCTTAGCAGCCAAAACCCAGGGCTTATCATCATTGCAAACGCAGTATTTGGCTCAAACCCTCCCATCAATCCTGATGTTCTTGCCAAGGCCTTCCAGTTGGACAAGACTGTGGTTACCTATCTTCAGTCCCGATTCTAGTGAGATAACAACTAGAGGAAAATTTATACATCTATGTAGCAGCTTGCTCGGAATAATGTTTGACTTGTTTCTCTCATTGAATTTAGTATAATTCATGGGTTGGAATATATAAAATAAAGAAGTTGCTTATGTTCTTTGGCTTATGCAAACCTCTCTGTATTTCATTTTGATTATATAATATGGAGTATTGTAATTTGTTTTTAGTTTTGACCCACCCCTTCTTCATCTAGGGAAATGAATGCATCACATGATTGGTTTTTATTTTTTTTTTCTTCTTCAGCTTATTGGATTGATATGGCATTCCCTCGTTGGTTTGTCAGTTACAACAACTGTCAAACAATCAAGATTCAAGAATCATCCGTACACCCCTCAAAAGTTTCGTATAAACCGTTTACAGTTTTCTCTGCCTTTATCCTTTTCCCTCTTCCCTTGCATTTCAACCAAGAAACTCAATCTCTCTAACAAAGATTGAAAACTGAAGAATCCATAAAGGAAAAACCCATGGGTGAAATGAACCAAGAACCACTTTGACGTTCCAAACCACCAAGAAGATGATGTTCAACTCCAAGAATCCATCAACCTCTCCCTACTCCACCTTGATTGCTTGTAGAGCAACCACCAAAACCGCCATCCATGCACAACCTGTGCCTGAAATGTCACCGTTTCCAACCAAATGAAACGTCCTTCTCCTGAACCAATCTCAGAACCCAAGTCCAAAAAGCCTTCACTTGACAACCTCCAGTACTCCCTCACTGGTTTCTCCAAGCTCCCATTTCCACATATCCACCGGTCTGCTTCTGACCCTTATGCCCCTCCAAAACTAACCTTTCAGAAAATGCAAAGGCCATGGAAATAACCCATTGTCAAAAGGAAATGCTTCTTATTCTGCATTACCTCCAAAGGCTCCTGTTTTAAGCAGGTCAAGATCTGATCCCATTTTATCTCCTTTCAAGTTCTTCTCAAGGTCTTTAGGCTCCAACGACATGATGATGGGATTGATCAACGAAGAGAGCCCCAGTGCCAAGGTTGGTTTTTTCTTCAAAGTTGAAAATTGGTCCATGTATTATATCAATTTTAAAGGTTTAGTCCCATTCCACTGAATTTTGTCTTTCATATTTTTACCACTGGATTAAAAACAATCATTAACGTGTGAATATACGTGGCATGATATGTGAACTTTTTGTCAATTGGCTACATATGGTTTAGTGGAGCTAAAAATTTTGGTTGCCTGAATGAGAGATGCAACAATATCTAAATTAACCTTCACAATCGCATTTTGAATTACATATGAAACAATATATAGAATAGTAAATAAATGAATGATGACCTGATCCTTGTTGAGACTTGAGACTGTTCCCTCCATAATTAAAAACTAACATTATATGCAATTTTCATTCAAAGAGGAAATGTTTGATTTTGTTATGCCAATTAGAATTCTTATGGAACTTTCGAGCCGTCACTATCATGTATTATTTAATCTAATCCTGTAAAAATTTGTGAAGTATTATTTGATTTTTTACTGATTGAAGCTAAAAACATTTTTTTTATAAAAAAAGTTATAGTCAAAAAGGTTAAGATAGAGGAAAGGATTATAAATGCTAAGATTTGAATATCAGATTTAGATGTCACCTCTTAAATTAAGTGATTGTAAGAATCGATTAGACTAAATTTTGAGTTAAAGAATAATTTTTTAAAAACTATAAGTACTTGTGATGATTGCTAATACATCTTAATGTCGGCTGGAATTCAACCTAAGAACACTCTATGTAGCTCTTTTAGTTGTTTTTTTTTTCCCCCAAAGATATAAACACTTGTTTCTCCCTGTAGTTTTATTAAACCTTTCTTTTTGTTATTCAATAGTCATGTTTATCCATTTTTCTAATAGATACAGAATTTTGAGCATACAAAAGCCACGACGATCAGGTGAAGAGCCTATTTGGAAACAGTTTATTCAGAAAATTACTAGAGATTCGTGAAGTTTTCCCACCTAATTGACTTAACTCAAGTGGTAAGAGTAGATTAATTGAGGCTTGGTTCGTGACAGTATACCCTCCTGATTAGTTCCGGACATAAAACAAGAATCAAGAAAATTATTATTGTTTTTATCACAGATAAAAGAGAATTGTTATTGTGCTAAAACAATATTGAGCTGATTCAGTGTTTCTACCTCTATTCCTATACCATGAAATTGGAATATTTTTTAATGGCTAAATGCCTAATTTGAAATTAAAAATTTGGATAATTACTCAATTCAAGATTAAATATTTTAATTTATATTACACTAATGAGTTATGATTGTTCAGCACAACCATCTGGTTGTTTCTAATATACTTCTATCTCATTGCACTAACAGGTTAACCATGACTATGATTCTAATTCGGACCTATGCCATCAAGGTTAAAGATGGCCATAGCTTGTGAAGGGAGATAGATTTATAAAATTAAAATTGTAATATTTGTTGAGTTTTGTTATTCTAGCTTATGATTTTGAAACTAGCTATTTCGTAAATGCATGAATACTCTAAAATTTGAAATTGGTCTTTAATTCTTTTATTTTAATCTAAAAGTTTTAATCATGCTTCGCCCAGTCGAGGGGTGTTGGCTGCTTACTAAAGGGTTGTATTCGTTCTTTTCTTTAACATTTTTATAAGTTCTTATTTTATTATGCTTGCAGCAATTTTGGGGAGTGATGTTTCGAAACTTTCGTTACCATTTCAAGACTTTTAGGATTCTCTTAAATATTTAGACATTCAAACTTTTATAACTAGCTGTTTATGACTTTAACTAAACTAGTTTTAGGCACATATGTGATGTATGTGTAATTCTTATCTCTAAAAAATTGTTTCAATAAATAAATTTTTTTATACTATGATAATAATGATAAATACTTATAATTTAATTTTGATTTTGATGTAATATAAGTAAAATTTGATAATTTTTATAATTTTGATTTTGATAACTTTTGATGAAATTTTGATAACCATTAATAAAATTTTGGTAATTTTTGATAAAATTTTAGTAATGTCTTGATGTAATTTTAGTAATATTTTGGTAACTTATGATATATTTCAGGTAATTAATGATAAAATTTGTGTCATCATATATTTAACAAAAAATTCTTGTAGGAAAGCACAGGTTCAATTCTAGTAATATAAGATAATTTTCTTTTTATACAATAACACTATTGTTTTATTTAAATTTAGAATTTTTGTTCTATAAGGGGTCATTTGGTAACGTTTCCCTTTTTTTGTTTTTTGCTTTTCGTTTTCTATTTTCGTTTTCCTTTTCTTTTTAAATTGAAAACAAAAACATGTTTGGTAGGTTGTTTTTGTTTTCTATTTTTGAAAACTGAAAACAAAATTTTGAAAAGTTTTAGAAATTGTTGAAAATATAAAAATGGTTTTTCAATTTTTTGAAAACAATTTGGCACTGTTATCTCATGGGCACAATTCACAGAAATTACAATTAATCCACTACAATGACACTACAATTATAATATTAATAAAATAATATTTTTTATTACATAAATATTATGTTAATAATTATTTTATTAGTAAATAATATAATATATTAATAAATAATATTATAATATACTAAAAATAATAATTTTATAATTAATATTATAATATATTAATAAATAATATTATTATATTATTAATAACAAACAAAGCCTAAAAGCTTTAACCACTTTCTCTTATATTTTTTGTTTTCACATTTCTAAAATATAAAATTATATCCAAATATGTTTTCAAATTCAATAAATTGAAAATAAAACGAAAATAAAACAAAACAAAATTTTCAAAAACATAAAACACACAACAATACCATATGACCCCTAAATTTTTTTATTGAACAGGTTTATAGTAAGTTTATCCAGTCTCCCAAGATAAAATTTCTAGCTCTATTTTTGTTACTAACCAAAATTCAATTCCTAATAACTTTAAGTTTAAAAATTTTTTTCAATGATAGACAATTAAGTTATAATTAATTTATTATTATGCTATAAGTGATTTACTATTAAACTATCAATGATATACTGCTAAATTATTAATAATTTATTATTAAATTATCATTGATTTACTACTTATCTATGAATGGATTTACTATTAAATAATGGCTGATTTACTACTATATTATTGATAATTTACTATTAAGTTACTAATGATTTGTTATAAAATTATAACTGATTTTTTATTAATTTATCAATGATTTACTACAAAGTTTTTAATTATTAACTAATTTGTTGCTAAATTATCACTTATTTACAACTAAATTATTAGTGATTTATGACTAAGTTATCAACAATTTACATCTAAATTATTTATGATTTAGTATTATGTTATTATGTATTTACTACATGTTATCATTGAGTTACTACTTAATTTTTAATTATTTACTACAAAATCTTCACGAATTTATTAAAAAATTAAATATGATTCATTATCAAGTTATCATTCATCTATATTAAATTATTCATGATTTACTATTAAGTTATCATTAATTAACTATTAAGTTATTAATGAATAACTACTATTAAGTTATATTAATTTACTTTTAAGTTTCTAATGATTAACTATTAAATTATCGTTTATTTACTATTAAGTTATTTATGATTTATTACTAAATTCATTAATTAATTACTATTAAATTGAAACTTATTAACTATTAAGTTATCACTAATTTACTATTAAATTATTATAGATTTATTATTAAGTTATTAATTATTAACTACTAAGTTATCACTTTTTTTTATAAATCTATTATTAATTTACTAATATGTTGTTATATATTTACAATTATGAAACATGAAATTTAAAAGTTCACTAATAATATAAGAAATAATCTTCTTTTTATATAATAACATTATTGTTTTATTCAAGTTTATAATTTTTTCACTAATTTTTTATTGAATATATTCATGGTAGATTTATTCTAATCCTTAGAATGAAAGTTTTGACTTCATTTCTACTAGTACCCATGGTTCAATCCCTTACAACTTCAAATATAATAAAAATTATTAATGATTGATAATTAAGTTATCAATTATTTACTATTAAGCTATTAATGATGTACTACTAATTTATAAATGATTTGTCATTAACTTATGAATGATTTACCAATCATTGTTGGTGATTTATCATTAAGTTATTGATGATTTATTATAAAATTACAACTAATTTATTACTAATTTATCGATAAATTTATAAAAAATTTACTAAAAAATATCAATAATTAACCAATTTGCTACTAAATTATCAATAATTTACAATTAAATTATTAGTAATTTACTATTATGTTATTAATGATCTACTACTAAGTTATCAATTTGCTATTAAATTATCATTGTTTACTATTATATTTTTATATATTTATTATTATCTTATTATTGATTAACTACTTAATTTTTAATTATTTATCACAAAATTATAACTAATTTACCGCTAAATTATCTATAATTCACTATAAAGTTATTAATGTTTTATATTAAATTATGCATAATTTACTATTAAGTTATCAATGATTAACTATTATATTATTGATGATTTACTACTAAGTTATACTAATTTACTTTTGAGTTTTCAATAAATAACTACTAAATTATCAATTATTTACTACTAATTTATAATTCATTTACCATTAAGTTGTTTATTATTTACTACTATAAATTAATCACTATTAAACTGAAACTAATTTACTATTAAATTATTATTCATTTACTATTAAGTTATCATTAATTTATTGTTAAGTTATCAATAATTAACTACTAAGTTATCACTTATTTTTGTTAAGTTATCTTTGATTTAATATTATGTTGTTATGCATTTATAATTATATTATAATTAATTTACTTTTAAAGTACTATGTATTTATTATTGTATTATTCTAGATTTACTATAAAGTTATCAACTATTGACTATTAAATTATTACTAATTTACTACTAAGTTATCGATAATTACTACTAAGTTATTGATAATTACTACTAAGTTATACTTATTCTATTTAAGTTTTCAATTATTAATTATTAAGTTATTAATTATCCACTACTATATTATCAATGATTTATGTATATCAAAAAAAAAAATAATCACAATATATGCTAGATGATGTAATTAGTAAGGTAAAGAAAGAAAGAAAAAAAAGTTCATGTGTAAATTAATTGAAAAGTATGAGTAAATACTTTTAATTTATTACCAATAGTTTAAAACATAAAAAGAAGTTAAAATAATAACTTTTTATACTAACACAAATATTAAAACTAAATTAAATAAATATATACAATATACATTAAGTCAACATTTTTAAGATATTCTTCAAAATTTTTAGTTCATGATAAAATAGTAAAAGATTAAAAATTTTGAAATGTTCTATCACTAATAGAAGTAATAAATCTTGGCTTATGTTTATATTTTTAAGTATATAATTTTGGATAACAATTTTGTTATATATGTGATAAAAGTAATAAGAACAAATTTACTAAATAAAATTTATTAAAATTGAACAAACTACAATTTTAAAAATATTAAATTCACAATAATTACATTTGCATTCTCTACAAAAATTTTCCTCTACCAAACAAAAGAATGGTATATTTTTAATTATTGCTTTATTGTTATTACCATAATTCACAGTGATAGTTTTTATATTTTAATACCAATCAACTTCTCCACTTAGAAAGTGTAAAAAATATTGTAAAAGGTTATAACAACTCAAATAATGTTTAACTTTATACTATCTTCTTAAATGAGTATAAACTATGATATCTCTTTCAAATAAAATATTTAAATTATTTCTCTCAACCCATACAACAACAACTTGATCAATAAATGAATAATTATAAAGTCAATGATCTAAATTAATATTTTTGCAATACGAATTTCAAAATTCTTAAAAGAAAATTTATCTTTTAATCCCTATAAGACTCACATAAGGATTTTCTTCAAAATTTTTATTATTGTCTCCACCATTTTTACACTTAAATTTTTATAATGTTATGTTCTCGTTCTATTTTAAAATTTATTATTTATGTCATAAATATAGTTAAAATAACATGAATTAATCAACTAAAACTTAAAATAATTCAAAACTCAAATTCAATATAAATAAAATTTTTACTCATTTAAATTTTAATTTAATTAAACAAAATATAATACACATAATATAAAAATGAACTAACTCAACTTGATTTCAATTGATTTTAAAAGTCAACAACTTAATAGTTATTTAAAACTCGAAATGATTGAACATAACCAAAATCCAAATCAAAATAGAAACCCAATCAAAATTTAATATTTTTTATTCATCTTCATAACAATTTAAAAGTTCCTCATTTAAGCTTTTTTTTCTTCATCTTCAATGTCTTATTTTTACTATTTTTATGATTGAATTAGTTAATTTAATTTTTAAAAATATTTTTAAAATAAAATTGCAATTATAAGTAATTGAATATATATTTTTATTTTGATTTAAGAGGATTTGAATCCAATTTTTTAAATAAAGAGAAAAATGAACCAATTATTGAGTTAAATTTGCTCAGTTGTATAAGTAAATAATTGTGTATTTCATGAATAGAAGCAGATGATAAAACTTTATTCAACCTAATTGATCATTGATTATCAATTTAAAATCCAACTTGAAATTATGAAAAGTCAAATTTTAAAATGATTGAAATAATAAACACACAATTAAATAAAGATTTATCAAATAATTTTTGCTAAAAAATGCCTTTAAATCACTTTTAACTTTGGTTAAATTATAATTTATAATAATATTTTTATATTAAATGTAATAGTGATAATTAATTTGATAAATTTCAATTCTTTTGAACAAATATTATCTAATATAGTAACTTAAAAATTTTTGATATAATTGTGAATATTCTTAGACTGACATAAAGGAGAGAATGAAGGAGTATAGAATGTTTTCCTAGATAAAAGAGTTTCATATTAATCCTAAAGAAATTTGAAGCCAATAAATTTGTATATTTTTTATTGAATATCATATAGATTTAACCTTTTTTGTCATATAGAAAAGATAGAGTCATGCACAACCAATTAATCTTTCATCTCATTTTTCTGCTTAGGATAATCTTTTATTGATGTTTCCATCAATTGAATGTAATTATACATTTTATTAATTGAAAACTTATTTTTTTCTTTATTTAAAAAATTTTATTATACGTAAATTTTTATTATATAAAAATATTAAAATACATAACATAAAAAAATAAAATAAAATAAAATCCTAACCTTGGTACTTGTCAAGTTTTATTAAGAAAATTTCAATCTAAAAATAACAAACATGTTATGTAATACCAAAACTGTCATAACATATAGATCCGTAAATCTATAATTAGACTTAACAAACGAATGGAGTCACCACCAATCTTTTTTAACTAGGTGTGATTGGTCACCTAAGGAATCTATCATTTTAAGGAACTCCTAAGCTTGACTAAGGGTCCCTAAAAGAATAGGTTTTGGTCTACTAACCAGAACATGGTTTGGGAGTCAGTTACATATGGAGAAGGTTATAGCACCCCCACATGCCCATCCGAATGATGGTACCATATTATTTCGAATTTATCCTAAAGTATTGAGTCTAATGGTTTCAAATTTTAAGTTGAAATATTTATGAGATTCTTCCATCATTCTGATAGAATTCTTAAAAAAATATTTCCTCACTTCAAGAGTATTCAAGAATTCAATTTGATTTCTTGAAAAGGCTCCATCGTCGGAAAAGATTTATTTATTATTTTTTAGTCAAAAATATATATAATTATTCCATCATTTGGGTCAAATTAGAAATATTTTCTCTTTTTGAATTTCTAAAATTTTCCACCATTTGGGCCTGTTTAGAAATTCTTTTTATTTTGCTTTGGAAATAAAATAATATGACAATTACTTTTATTGAAAAATTTCATATAAACTATTCCACCATTTGGGCCAAATTTAGAGAAAATTTTTCACCCAGAGATTTCTTAGAAATTTACCATTTGAAATTTTTAAGAATTTCATCCTCGGATAATTATCAAATATTTCCAATCAAAATTTTATTTGGAAAAGAATACAATTATTCATATTGAAATTTCACCTAAATTATTCCTCCACTTGGGCCAAATTTGGAGGAAATTTCTCACCTAGAGAATTCTTAAAAAATTTACCATTTGAAATTTTTAAAAATTTCATCCTTGGATAATTTATATTTAATTCCAAAATTTTATATTTTATATTTTTTTAATTCTTTTGGATTGAAAATAAATATTAATTATTGTTATTGAAACCTTGTCTAAATTATTCCACCATTTAGGTCAAATTTAGACAAAATTTCTCACCTAGGAATTTTATAAAAATTTACCATTTGAAATTTTTATAAATTCCATCATTGGATAATTAATATTTATTCCCAAAATTTTATTTTTTTATTTTTACTTTTTTATTTTATTTAATATCAAATAATGAAAATCATAAAATAAAGTGAATAAATAAACAATTATGCATAAAACAAAAAAATGAATAAACAATCAATTAAAGAAAAAAAACAAGTATCAAACAATTAAAAAAAAACTAAATAAAAGTAAGAAAAAGTACCCAAAATTGACATAAGCCTTTGAAATTCTACCAAATCAATGTGCTAGCCTATCACATGACACTAAGGCATCAAAGCACACTAAGGCACCTGCTCCACACTCACGTGGTTCCCCTCTACTATTGCCTTTCACTATTTTTTGGTTCCTGCTAGCTTCTTTCGTTCTTGCTACTCAATCTTCTTTTCAATTCTTCTTTTTTTTTTTGGTGCCAGCAGCTTCACGTTCCTTCGCATGCCGTCAATTTTTTATTTCTCTCCCTAATTTTTTTTTGTATGTTTATGTGATATGTGTAGGCATGTATTTATAGGGTTTTAAATATGAGAACTCCAATCGAAAAAGGAATCCTAATTTCTTTTGAATTCTAAACTTAAACCCAACTCTAACTTTACAAACCAGTTCCAACAATTTCACACAAACTCAACCATCTATTTTTTTCATTTTTTATTTTTTTCATTATTTTTTATTCACAAAAATCACAAGTAGACCCCGGACAAATTAGGTGTCTACAAATATAATTTATAATGATTTCATTTTTAGTATTAACAATATAAATTTTCATGAATGAATGTAACTTTTGTATAAACGCATTCAGAAGATAGTTCCGATGAATTTTGTCACACCTTAAAAGAATTCACCAAAAACAATTCATTTACTTCACTTGAAAATTTTTTACTTAAAATAATTTATCTTAAGTCATTCAACTATCTATATGACAAAAAAAGAAGAAGCAATTTAATATAATTGCTCAAGATTAAATAATCTTGAGATATAAATTAAACATATATAAACATTTTAAGATCAAAGTTGAGAGAAAATTAAATCAATTATTATTTCAATCAAGGTGAACAATTTTTATAGTAATTTAACGGGATCCAATCTTGAGTTAGTGGTAGCTCCACCATCTCCTAAATTATATAATTTTATAAGTAGAAAGTCTGATTAAAGTGCTCATGAATCATATAATGCTAATTGTCAATGAAACGGTGGAATTGATTTGCATTTGATTTTATATTAGTTTTTATTCATAAGAATAACAATTATAAAATTCTAAAAAAGAAAATATAAAAGAGAAATTAATTATAAATGTCATATTAAAGTGTAAAAATAATATATTAAAAAATTATTTCAAGGGACTAAAAAGATTTAATTATATTATCAATGATTAAATGATCAACTCATAGAGCATATAGGTGATAAAATCATTATAACACATATATAGTTAATATATTAAAACAAAAAATTGAAAGGCAAAAAATTGAAAAAATACGTTAAAATGGCTTAATTATGATTATTTTTAATGAATTTATTTATCAACATAAATTGCATATACAATTGTTTTTGTAACAAATATAAAAACAAAGTTTATATAATTGTTTTATTCTTATGTACATTATGCTTTTATATCGTTCTATTTGTATTTTCATTTTATGTGAAAATTTATTCTACTTATAAAAAAAAGTTTAATAATAAAAATAAAATCATTTAAGTTAAAATTTATAAAAAAATTACTAATGGTATTTTAATCAATCACTTTTAATATTTTTTGAATTAAAATTTTTTAAAGGTTTAGTCAATCATTTTTAACGCTTTTTAATTTAATTATTAAAAAAAAGTCTAATAATAAAAATTTTATTTAAATTAAAATTATTAAAAAATTTACTAAAGATATTTAAGTCAATTACTTTTAACACTTTTAAAATTAAAATTTTAAAATTTTAAGTAGTTTAATTTGTCATAAACTCTATTTTTAATTCTAATTTATTTAAATTAAACTTAAATAAATAATAAAACTTATATATTTAAGGATAAATTTGTTAATTTAAAATTTTATGGAGATATTTATGTCAATGATTATTAACATTTTCCAATTTCACACTTTTATATATAAATATATGATATTTTAAGATTTACAAAATTCTAAATATTTTATTTTCGTTTCCAAAAATTCTAAATGCTATGAATTTTTCATTTTCAGACACACTTGTCTCATTTAGATTTTTATAAATCTTAAGATAAATCTTGTCTTGCACATTTGTAGGATAACATTTTGCAGATAAGTGATGAGTTTTTTTCATGTAATAGGATACATTAAAATCTTAATTCTCAAAATAGTGTACTTTTAATTTTTTTTCGTAAATAAGGTATTTTAAATTATCTAACTCCATGTCATCGTCTAGATGGTCTAATTGCCAACATGGCAATTAGTAGCATTTTATGGTTTTTTTTTTTTTTTTAATTTCTTCTCTTGCTCCTATGACACTTTTCTTCTCTTCCATGCGAACAGAACTATAGAAAAAAATTAACCAATACTAGTGTGATTATGCTAGGCTTAAATTTACCCAATTTGCAACACCAATTAAGTTAACTCAAATTTACCCAATTTGCAACACCAATTAAGTTAACTTCATCAAACCTCACTTTTGTCTTTTTCTTTTTCTCCATATACAACTTATTCATTTCCTTTGGCTTGCCACACTAAACAATTGCAATTCTTATTGTTCATGATAGATGAGACCTCTCAGCAAAAGATAAGAAAAATTATAAAACTCCTTTAAAATCTCTTATTTTTAGCAATTAGACAATCATTATACTTCAAGTTTCAATCACATCTTTTTTGTGGAATTCTATGAAACACCAAACCTTCCATATACATTTCAAGTTTTCAGCTCATATATCTTTTGATATCCAACAAAGCCATCATTACTTTTAAGAAAAAAAATACCAACAACTTATGAAATATCAATGAATTATGACATAATTCATGTAAACAATGGAGCAAAAGAATTACATCCATTGTGGAATCACTTTCTTTTTTTTTTTTTGGATAAATGAAAATTCTTTTATTTCAAAAATTCAAAGAAACAGAGCAAACCTCTGCTAGAAGAAATAACAAAAAAAAAAAAAAGAGTACTATCAACAATTATTGACTTATTGTCCGGTTATTACAGAGAGTATTTTTTGAATACTTAATTACTATATTAGAAAAAAATCGAACAAAAGTGAACCCATCGCAGCAACTTATTAAAACACTTCTTCTGGAGTTTGTTTGTATGCTTACTTGAATTCCTCTGCCTCCAAATATAATAAATACACGCTCTTCATGCAAGTTTGAGTAGAATAGAAGTCTATTCGGCAAGTATTTCAAGGAAAAAATTCAAATGATAATCTAGAACTTTTGAATGTAGGTGAAAATTTGTTGGGAATGAGAGAAGGATTTTAAATTATTTTATATTGTAACAAAAAGATTAAACAATAATGGTCAATAGAAGTGGTGAGGGAAAGGAAAAGTCAAAAAACGAAAAATGAAAAAAAAAAATAGAGCCAACTTCCACGTAAACAACCTTAAACGTGTAGACTATGACGTGTAGTTGAC
Source organism: Durio zibethinus (assembly GCF_047325235.1). Lineage (NCBI taxonomy): Eukaryota > Viridiplantae > Streptophyta > Magnoliopsida > Malvales > Malvaceae > Durio > Durio zibethinus. The sequence goes on from NC_143175.1 coordinate 2,245,188, forward strand.
AGGGCTTTAGTACTCTGTCTAAGGAAAAAAGATTAAAAGTGCCTCCTTTGGTAATAAAGATTTTAATATACACTGATATAGCAAAAAAACTCGGTATGCGACGTCCGTCGTGCATTGGTTGGGGGCATGACAACAGGCTTTTCCAAGACTGTCCAAATTTGAATTCACTTGGTAAAGTCATAAAATCCAGTCATTTAGAGAAATTTTGTCTTATGCAAAATCCATACAAATATTTCAATTCTAGATTGTCTAACAACTCTGTCAGCCAACAAGGAGGTTACAAGGGAAGGTTCAACTGGTTAGTAAATCTCCTTACAAGGGAAGGTTCAAATGGGTTCCTAAGGTTTGCCCAGTACATCCCTCCCCCGAGCCGGTACACGCAAGGCTTTCATATTTGACCCGATCATTGTACTTGCTCAGGCATGTAATAATAAGTATCAAACATATACACTGATACACATAACTGTACGGGCTCTATCATCTTTCTGATTCTTGCCGTCCAAGTTTAATGACAGTATAGCCATAGGTGCTTGAAAATTGTTTGTGATTTTCATTCTAATCAGGGCTAAAATTAATTCTTAGTTAAAATGTTAAAGGCACTGCCCTTTATCTTCACTCTCACTTCAGTGATTAATGTTGAAAGTTAAAACCTGATCTCTTTTCTTCTTCATTCTTTTTTCCGTTTATTATTCTTATTATTCACTATTTTAATTGTAAAAATGATTTCCGGGAATTACTGCTGCAGGCCGGCTAATGAACCTCTCTAGGAAATCAATTCATTAATTCAGAAAAATAGCAAGCAAGACATGAGAAGTAGTCATGCAAGAAAAGCCTTGGAAAGATTCAAGAATTGTGGTTTTGCATCGCTTGATAAGTTTCATTAGTTGACACAGTTCAATCCGAGGTGCATCCACACTCAAACACATTTCTTTTGATTTTCGTTTTAGAGTCAATATAGTTAAATAAACAAAGAAAACATTTGCTATGTAAAGATTGACCGGTTCCACTGCAATTTACTCATGCAAAACGAGGATAGAGGTGCAGAGTAGCTGAAGAATGATTCATTCATATTTTTTTAAAACATAATCTCTGCAGACTTGGTAAATCTTTCATTTGTCTTTCTTAATTTTTCTTAAAAGAATAATTAAATAATGAAAATGATAGACCTGTTCAGTGAGTGCTATCTATAAATAGCGTGCTTTCACGCCAGATCTCTCACTCCCCGCCGAGCAACAAAACTTAGAACAATTTAATCAAGAAAGCTGCCTTGCAAAGATGAAAGGTGTTCACTTCCATGTAGCATTTGTCCTGTTGGCTCTGGCTTTCACATTTGCCTCTGCCTTTGATCCCAGCCCTCTCCAGGACTTCTGTGTAGCAATTAATAACACCAACGATGGTGGTATGTTCTTTAATTCTCTCTCTGTCTTCTTTGGAATGTATTCATATCAACACCTAAAGTTTTTGAGAAGTGTTATCTGATTTTTTGCATGGTATTGTATCAAAGTGGTAATATTTTTCTTTCCATATATGCAGTTTTTGTTAATGGCAAGTTTTGCAAGGACCCAAAGCTCGCCAACGCAAATGACTTCTTTTTCCCGGGGCTCAACATTCCAGGAAATACATCGAATCAACTAGGATCAAAAGTCACTCTAGTCACTGTTGAACAAATACTAGGACTTAACACTCTAGGCATATCTCTTGCTCGACTTGACTTTGCACCCTATGGTGGCCTAAACCCCCCTCACACTCATCCTAGAGGCACAGAAATCCTAGTCGTTTTGGAGGGCACACTCTACGTTGGCTTTGTTACATCCAACCCGGATAATCGTCTCATCACCAAAGTCCTATACCCAGGAGATGTTTTCGTTTTCCCAATCGGCCTCATTCACTTCCAGTTCAACATAGGGAACACTAATGCTGTTGCCATTTCTGGTCTTAGCAGCCAAAACCCAGGGCTTATCGTCATTGCCAATGCAGTCTTTGGCTCAAACCCTCCCATCAATCCTGATGTTCTTGCCAAGGCCTTCCAGTTGGACAAGACTGTGGTTACCTATCTTCAGTCCCGATTCAAGTGAGATAACAACTAAAGGAAAATTTATACACCTATGAAATTTACGTAGCAGCTTGTTTGGAATAATGTTTGACTTGTTTCTCTCATTGAATTTAGTATAATTCTTGTGTTGGAATATATAAAATAAAGAGGTTGCTTATGTTCTTAGGCTTATGCAAACCTCTCTGTATTTCATTTTGATTATATAATATGGAGTATTGCAATTTGTTTTTAGTTTGGACCCATCTTCATCTAGGGAAATGAATGCATCACATGATTGGTTTTTATTTTTCTTTTTTCCTTTTTCAGCTTATTGGATTGACATGGCATTCCCTCATTGGTTTGTCAGTTACAACAACTGTCACACAATCAAGATTCAATATCATCCGTACACTCCTCAAAAGTTCCGTATAAACCGTTTACTGTTTCCCTGCCTTTATCCTTTTCCCTCTTCCCTGGCATTTCAACCAAGAAGCACAATCTCTCTAACAAAAGATTGAAAACTGAAGAATCCACAAAGGCAGAACCCATGGGTGAAATGAACCAAGAACCAGACTTTGAAGTTCCAAACCACGAAGGAAATGATGTTCAACTCCAAGAATCCATCAACCTCTCCCTACTCCATCTTGATAGTTTCTAGAACAACCACCAAAACCGCCATCCATGCACCCCTCCAAAGTTCGGTATAAACCGTTAATTGTTTGCCTTTAATTGATTTATTACTAGGATATTATTTATATATAAAAGTGTGAACTCTAAAACTATTAAAAGTGAACGATATAATATCTTTATAAATTTTAAGAAATAACAAATTTATTTTTAAATTTCTAGCATTTTTTATTTATGTATTAAAGATTATTTTCCATTAAATATATATAATTTATTATTTAATTATTTAAATTAATCCAAAAGTGTTAAAAGTGAATAGCATAAATATCCTTATGAATTTTAAAAAATAACAAATTTACCTTTAAATTTTTAGCATTTATTTATTTATTTAATAAAAATTATTTGTCATTAAATATATAACATTTTATTCGTTAGTTATTTAAATTTAAATCAATTAAAAATTTATGAATAGAATTTATATCAAATTAAACTACATTAAAAATTTATTTGTGGGATATGGTGATGTGTTGTCAAAAATTAACCCAAATTTACTCTTATCTTTTTTTTTGTAGGGTTTTTTTTGTTCAATTTCATAAGTAATAATTCAATTAAATTCATATAAAACATATTTCTCATCCTATGAGCTATGGCATACTATGAGTCCTTGATATTGAACAAAACATAGACAAAATCTTTCATCTGTTGCTCAATGAGTCATTATTTTAGTCTAAATTATTATATCATAACGTTTATGCCCCAAAAACATTTAATTTTATCTTAAGTAAAACATATAATATTTTTTTTTTCAAGATACAACCTAATTTACTCTTTATCTTCTTTAATAGTACATATCATGAGTCCTTAAATATATTTATATTTTTTATTTATTTAAATTAGATCAATTAAAATTAAATTTCACACAAATTATTAATTAAATTATCAAAATATCATTGAGAAAGAGTAATACATGTATTGCGGTAAGTTTGTATATTTGAATTTTTTATTTTTTTATGATAAATATACATTTATATGTGTAATGATTGCAAATGTTGATTTATTTTACTATAATATTTCTAATCACTTTATGCAATCACGTCTTAACATTGCAATGACTAAATGAATCTTTGCTTTATGAAAAAATCTCTTGTATATGTGAATTGTAACTAAACTTAGAGTTTATTTTATCTTCTATAGATTGATTCTATATTATATCCAAGTTAATTTAAGTCAATCCTTATTCTTTTATTTTTAATTTCAAATATTTTTTACTTAAGATATTTTTATGAAACCATAGTCAATACTATTAAGAAACATTAATCTTGAAGAAGAGAAACATCACTCACTTATTTTTTCAATTAGGTTTTTTTTTTAATATCACTCACTTATTTTTTCAGTTAGTCTTTTTTAATATACTCTGAAGCTTAAAGGGTATGTGTGTTATGTTACTAATTTCAATTGTGAAATTTAAAAACTCTACTATGAATATATTTTGTAATTTTCCCTTGAATAATATAGATTTATTTTTTTCAATCAAGAATGCTCTAGAATATTTTTGTATTTTGATAGTGAAAAATATTTTAATCACATGATTAATTGTGCGCATTTTGTTGAATAATCAAAGCTTTATTAGTTTTGTAATCAATTATTATATTCTTTGAATCAATAATGTTATAGTTTATTTTTTGTTATTTGTTTATATTCTTTAAGTATATGATTATTAATTTGTACTCTTATCATGAAAGCATCTATTTAATAATTATTTGTACTTTTATGAGTGTGCTTATTATAGATAAATACATGTATCATCTATGATATCTACATATGAAAGTGTGAACTCTAAATAATATTAAAAGTGATTTTTTTATTTGTTACACTCCTATTAATAATACACTGCATGCCAATCATGCATGTCCAATCAATTCTTTGATTCATAAAGAAAGGAAGACATACAATTAAACTCATTAGTTGCATAATAAAAAATTTGAAGTATGAGGATGTGAAATAAAATATGTTTATTTATATAATCTTACAATTAAGATAAAAAATTAATTCAATTAATAATGTTAAATTATATATACAAAATAAAACAAATGAATCAATTAATATTTTATATAGATTGTAAAATTATTAAATTAATCTTTTCATTATTCAGTGGGTCAATGTATCATAATATATATGAAAATTATTATAAAGAAAAGGTGTTGGATGACAAATGATAACGTGACATTTAAATTTTTTTCTCTTAATGTGTAAAAAGTGCTCCACTTGAAATTTAGTCAACTTTACTATAAAAAAATTATTTAAAGTTTAGCTAAATATTAAGAATACTCACAAACATAAGTATACTTTAGATTGTATAGCCTACCTTGAATAAGACATTCTATAATTAAGAAAATGTTTATTATATATCTATATTATATAAAAAATGTGATAATTTATTAAATTATCTCTATTTATTTTTATTTAATATTTTTTAGTAAATTAAAATATTATCTACTTTTTATTTATTTTCTTATTAAAATAGTTTTTTCTTTAGTTAAGTCATTCATGCCCCAGTTAACATAAGCAATAGGGCTAGAAGGCTTAAAATAGTTTTTCTATAAATGAATAATTTAGTGTTTATAATATATTACACCTATTAATATGATTTACACAATTAAATTAATTATAAAAGATTTAATGGTAAATCAATTATAACTTATTAGTAAATGTATAATAATATAGTAGCAAATTATTGATAATTTTGTTATACATTAGTGATAATTTAGACAAAATCAATAATAACTTTATACTAAATTAATGATAACTGTATAGTAAATTATGAATAACTTAATAGTAAAATAATAGTAACTTAATAGTAAATAAGTAATAATTTAGTAGTAAATAATTGATAAAATTGTGTATGATAACATAATAATAAATACATAATAACATAGTAGGAAATAACAAATAACTTAACAGTAAATCATTTATACATAATTATAAATGTATAACACATATTAGTAAATTAATGATAACTTAATAAAAAATAAATAATAACTTAGTAGTTAATTATTGATAACTTAGTAATAAATCAATGATAACTTAATAGTAAATAAGATTTAGTTTAATATTCTCTCCATCCCAACAAAATTGTCACATTTTTTTTGTTGGTCAATTTTTTTTCAATTTTAATCACCTGTTCTTTTTTATTTATTATTGATAAAAATATGAAAAAATATTTTAAAAACTTTAAATGAAGTGGTTTCTAAATATATGTTTTGTAAAATTTAATTTATTAAAATATTTAAAATAATAGATGTCATAATTAAAAAAATTTAACCAAAAAAATCAACTATGACAATTTAACTGGGATAGATAAAGGGAATACTAATTAATTGACAAATTTAATAATAAATCATAAATAGCTTAGTAATAAATCAATGATAATTTAATAGTAAATAATTTATAACTAAGTAGTAATTAATAATTAAAAATTAAAAATAAATCAATATAACTTAATAATAATCATCAGTAAATTAATAGTTAATCAGTAATAATTTAATATAGTAAATTAGAGATATAATTTAATAGTATATCAATTATAATTTAGTAGTAAATTAGTAATAATATAATAGTCAAAGCATAATAACTTAATAATAAATCAATTATAACATAGTTGTAAATGCATAATAACATAGTTGTAAATTAATGATAACTTCATAAAAAAATGATAACTTAATAGTTAATCATTGATAATTTAGTAATAAATTAATGAAAACTTAGTAGTAAATTAGTGATAGCATAATAGTAAATTTAGTTTAGTTTAATAGTAATTAAATTATAAAGTTAGTAGTAAATCATAAATAATTTAGTGATAAATCAATGATAATTTAATAGCTAATTATTAAAACTCAATAGTAAATCAATGATAACAAAGTAGCAAATGCATAATAGTATAAGTAGCAAATGCATAATAGTATAATAGTAAATCATTAATAATTTAGTAGTAAATTATTGATAAATTAGTAGTAAATCACTAATAACGCAATAGTAAAACATTGATAACTTAGTTATAAATAAGTGAAAAATTAGTTATAAATCAATGATAATGTAGTTGTAAATTAGTTAATTATTAATAATTTTATAGTAAATCATCAATAACTTTATAGTAAATTAGAAATAACATTATAATAATTATTAATAACTTAATAATAAATTATCAATAACTTAATAATAAATCATTTATAACTTAGCAATAAATCATCTATAACTTAGTGATAAATCATAATAATTTAGTAATAAATCAGTGATAAGATAGTAGTAAGTGAGTAGTAACTTATTTGTTAATTAGTAATAACATGTTTTTTATGCTTAAAGTTACTAATGATTGAACCTTGGTTACTAGAAAGAGAAAAGGATTAGGATAAACCTACCATGAACTTATTCATCAAAAAAATTTAGTAAAAAATTTCTAAATTTGAACAAAACAATAATGTTATATTATATAAAAAGAAAATTATCTCATATATTGTAATAACATAGTAGTAATTCAATGATAATTTAGTAGTAAATAATTGATAACTTAATAGCTAAATATTGAAAACTTAGTAATGTATAAATGGTAATTAGTAAATGCATAATAATATAATAGTAAATCACAAAATTTAGCAATAAATCACTAATAACGTAGTAATAAGTCATTTATAACTTAGTTGTATATCAATAATAATTTTGTAGTAAATCATTGATAACTTCATAGTAAATTAGTTATAACTTTATAATAAATTATCAATAACTTAGTACTAAATCATCAATAACTTAATAGTAAATCATTTATAACTTAATAGTAAATCATTAATAATTTAATAATAAACCACTGATAACATAGTAATGAATTAGTAATAACTTAATTGTCAATTGATGATAAGGTTTTTATATTTGATGTTTTTAGGGATTGAACTATGATTACTAGCAATAGTGAAGTAAAAACTTAGTAATAAATCAGTTATAATAATAAATCAGAGTTATTTGAATCGTAATTTATTTATAATTAAATGCTAAATCGCTTATAATTTAGTTATAAATCAATGATAACTTATTAGTAAATCAGTTTTAGCTTAGTAGTAAAGTCTGGATAACTTAATAGTAAATTATTCATATTTTGATAATAAATTAGTAATATAACTTTGCCGCCAATCATCAATAACATGTAGTAGTAAATCATTACTAACTTAGTAGTTTTTTTTTTATTAAATATTGACATAGAGCTATATATTTTTTAATATGTCTAACATATTTAATTCATTTAAAAAATTATACTAATTGCCATTTAATACTAAGGTATTGAGTTACAATATTTGTGGATATTTTTCACATATATAAATAATTAAAACAATATTCATGTACTAGTTACTATAACAACATATTTTTATTAAAAAAATCAAATTTTGAAGTGAAAATTTGGAATAACTTTATCTATATTTGTATGTCATTGATTGTCTATTTGATAATATATTAATAGTAACTAGATTAATGCTGTATCTTTACTAAAATAAATTGTTGTGTTTTATGGTATCATTTATAACATTGACAGCAATTATACAAAAAATTATTGTCTTTAAAGATATTTTTAAAATGAAAGAGAAAAATAATGAGTCTAAATTTATTGAAAAATACCATAGAAAATTTATTTATTAGTTATTTTCTCAGGTACATAATATTTTAAATTAAAATACATGATCTAATAACACTAATAATAGTATCAATTCTATAAATTATAATTTTATAACAATATCGTTTAAATGATGAATTTTTTGAATGACTTATACTTGATAAATAATTAAGTATTCATTGAATAATAAAATTACTCCATTTTAATTAAAAAAAAGTTCAAATATTAAAAACATATTCACTATCAATTTTAAAGTCTAAGATTTAAAACATATTTTACCTTCAAAATATACGTTTTGATATTTGTCTAAAATAGATCATATCTTATTAATTTTAAAATTATGATATGTCATGATTTAACAAACAATAATAATATTGAACCAAAGTTAATTGAAAAAAGTATTTGACTATTTAAAGAACAACATAAAAAACTATTTGATTAGGATAAGGTATACCTTTAAGTAGAGTTTGTTTTTTAAACTCTTAGTATAACATATTTTAATAAGTTATGTATATTTAATAGTTTTTTAAGAAATCAGTATTTGATACTAAAAGTAGTTTTAGTCAATATCCCTTATAAAAACATAAATAAACATTATTCATTATTATATCGAGATAGTAATAGTTTTTTATAACTTCACATCATTTTTTTAGAATATGTTTACAAATTAATATTTTTAATTAGTAAAATTCATATAAGTATGCATTTTTTACTATAAAATGAAATTACAAAATGATTTATATTACATAAATAAGTACATGTTAAAAACATAAGTTAGTAATGAAAAAAAAAAAAAACAGTATATATTTACTTTATTTCAAGTAACAAAAACTTTATAAAAATTTGGTTTCAAATAAAAAAACGAATTTAAATTTTAAATAGAAAATAGATGAGAAGTAATAGTTTGAATGAGTTTGGCAATGATCAATTGCCTAAAAAAATTATAAAATTGAAGATAAAAATCCACTACTAAAAAATCTTTAAAAAGCTCTAGAAGAAACATAAAATAGAGAAGAAGAAAAATACAAAATCCAATTTGATTATGATAGAAGATAATCTTTTATAGTTAAAAAAATTAAAAAAAGGAAAAAAAATTAGAAAAAAAGAATGAAGATGATGACTTAACACTAAAAGACTTAAAAGAAAATTTCTAAAAAGAATCAAAATAAAGAAAGATTAAATATTTATTTTTATTAGAATTTTAATTTTAATTTTTTGTCATATTTATTTTTTTAAACTTAAATTTATATTTTTTATTTAATTTAGTACGATGATAATTATTTTAATTTTATTATTATAAAATATCAAAATTATTATATTATATTATAATTACAATTTGGTTAACAATCATGTGCATAGCACGTGGAATAAAGCTAGTTAATAATTAATTACTAAATTATTGCTTATTTTTGTTAAGTTATCTTTGATTTAGTACTATACAATTAAAAGTATTATGCATTTATTATTATATTATTTCAAATTTACTAAAAAGTTATAAACTATTTAGTATTAAATTATAATTCATTTATTATTAAATTATTACTAATTTACTATTAAATTATTAATAATTATTACTAAATTATATTGATTATATTTAAAATTTCAGTGATTAATTATTAAGTTATTAATTATCAACTACTATGCTATCATTAATTTATGTATATCCAAAAAAATAATCACAATATTTACTTGATGATAAATATATATATATAATTTGTATGATAGAGAAAAAAAGAAAAAAGTTCAAGTGCAAATGAATTGAAAAATATGAGTAAATACTTTTAATTTACTATTAGTAGTTTAATATGTAATAATAAGTTAAAATAATAACTTTTTATACTAATGTAAATATTAAAACTAAATTAAATAAACATATACAATATACATTAAGTCAACATTTTTAAGATATTCTTTTAATTTTTTAATTCATGATAAAATAGTACATATTAAGATAAATTTTATTAATAATTTGATTGAATTATTAATGTATATATTTTCATATCTGTTAGTGAAGTACAATTGTATGTAAAATATTAAAAATTTTGAAATGTTCTGTCCTCTATAGAAGTAAAAAATTTTGCCTTATGTTTCTATTTTTAAGTATATAATTTTGAGTAACAATTTTATTATGCAAGTGATTAAAGTAATGAGAACAACTTTACTAAATAAATTTTATAAAAATTAAACAAACCACAATTTTAAAAACATTAAATTCACAATAATTACTTTCATATTTTCCACAAAAACTAAATTCACAATAATTACTTTTGTATTCTCCATAAAAACTATCTTCTACTAAACAAAAGGATGGTTTATATTTAATTATTGCTTTATTGTTATTACCATCATTAAAAATGACTTTTTTGATATTTTATGCCAATCAACTTCTCCATTTTAAAATAGTAAAGAATATTATAAATGATCATAACAACTCAAATAATGTTTAACTTTATACTATCTTCCTAAATAAGTATAAAAGTATGATATCTCTTTCAAATAAAATGTTTGAATTATTTCCCTCATCCCATATAATAGCAATTTGATCAACAAATGAACAATTATAAATTCGTTGATTTAGATTAATATTTTTGCAATACGAATTTCAAAATCATTAGAAAAAGATTGATCCTTTAATTTCTGTAAGACTTGGACATAAATTTTTCTTCAAATTATTATTAGTATCTCCACCATTTTTACACTTAAATATTCATTGTGTTGTGTTCTTATTCTATTTTAAAATTTATTATTGGTGTCATAAAAATATAGCTAAAATAACATAGATTAATCATTTAAAACTTAAAATAATTCCAAACTCAAATTGAGCATAAATAAAATTTTTACTCATTTTAAATTTTAATTTAATTAAACATAATATAATACACATAATTATAAAAATGAATTAACTTGACTTGATTTCAATTGATTTTAAAAATCAACAACTTAATAATTATTAAAACCTAAAATGATTGAACATAACCAAAATCCAAATCGAAATAGTAACCTAATCAAAATTTAATATTCTTTATTCAGCTTTCATAACAATTTAAAAGTTTCTTATTTAAGTTTTTTTCCTCCGTCTTCTATGTCTTATTTTTACTGTCTTTATCATTAAATTAGTTAATTTAATTTTTAAAAATATTTTTAAAATAAAACTTCAATTATAAGTAATTAAGTATACATTTTTATTTGGATTTAAGATGATTTGAATCTATTTTTTTAAATAAAGAGAAATATGAATAAATTATGGAGTCAAATTTACTCAATTACATAAGTAAATAATTGAGTACACTATGAATAGAAGGAGATGATAAAACTTGTTTTAATCTAATTGGTCATTGATCGTAAGTTTAAAATCCAACTCGAAATTATAAAAAGTCAAAATTCAAATTGATTGAAATACTAAATACACAATTAAATAAAGATTTATCAAATAATTTTAGCTAATAAAAGCGTTTAAATCACTTTTAATTTTAGTTGAATTATAATTTACAATAATATTTTTATATTAAATGTAATAGTGATAATTAATTAGATAAATTTCAATTATTTTAAACAAATATTACCTAATATGATAACCTCAAAATTTTTGATATAATTGTAAATATTCTTAAGCTGACATAAAGGAAAAAATAAATGAGTGTATAATGTTTTTTCAAATAAAAGAGTTTCATATTAATCCTAAAACAATTTGAAACCAATACATTTGTATATTCTACATTGAATATCATTTAGCATTAACTTTATTTTGTCATACAGAAAAGATGGAGTTATGCATAACCAATCATAACTAATCAATCTTTCGTCTTATTTTTCTGCTTATGCTTCCATCAATTGAGTATAATTGTATGTTCTATCAATTGAAAACTTAAAATTTCTTTTATTTAAAAATTTTTATTATACATAAATTTTTGTTATAAAAATATTAAAATACATAATTAAAATAAAATAAAATAAAATCCTACCCTTGGTACTTGTCAAGTTTTATTAAGAAAATTTTAATCTAAGATTAATAAACTTGTTATGTAATATCTATACAATTTATAATGATTTCATTTTCAACATTAACAATATAAAATTTCAAGAATAAATGCAATAAATGCATTCAAAAAAAATTTTTAATAAATTTTGTCACACATTAAAAGAATTCACCAAATACAATTAATTTTATTTCACTTGAAATTTTTTATTTAAATAATTCATGTTAGGTCCTTCAACTATCCAGATAACAAAAAAAAAAAAAAAAAAAAAAAACAAAAGAGCAATTTAATATAATTGAGAAAAATTAAACAATCTTTATATGTAAATTAATCACATATAAACATATTAAGATCAAAGTTGAGAGAAAATTAAATTAATTATTATTTCAATCAAGGTGAACAATTCTTATAATAATTTGAAGGAATCCAATCTTGAGTTAGTAATAGCTCTACCATCTCTTAAATTATTTAATTCTCTAAGTGAAAAGTCTAATTAAAGTATTCATGAATCACATAGTGCTAATTGTTAGTGAAGAAGTGCAAGTGATATGCATTTGATTTGATATTAGTTTTTGTTCATAGGAATAACAATTATAAAATTCTAAAGAAAAAAATTCAACACAAAAATTAATTATAAATGTCATATTAAAGTGTAAGAATGATATTTAAAAAAATTATTTCAAGAAACTAAAAAGATTTAATTGTATTATCAATGATTAAATGATCAACTCATAAAGCAATAGATAGTAAAATCATTATCATAAATATATAGCTAATATATTAAAACAAAAAATTGAAAGGCAAAAAAAAAATTATATGCTTAAATGACTTAATTATGATTATTTTTAATGAATTTATTTATCAACATAAATTGCATATACATTTGTTTTTGTAATAACTAAAGAATCAAACTTTATATAATTGTTTTATTCTTATGTACATTAAGTTTTTGTATCGTTTTATTTATATTTTCATTTGATGTGAAAAATTATTCTACTTATAAAAAAGAGTTTAATAACAAAAATAAAATTATTTAAATTAAAATTTATAAACAAATTACTAATGGCATTTTAATCAATCACTTTTAATCTTTTTGGAATTAAATTTTTTTAAAGATATCACTTTTAGCACTTTTATTTTAATTATTAAAAAAGATTCTAATAATAAAAAAATTATTTAAATTAAAATTATAAAAGAAATCACTAAAGATATTTTAGTCAATTACTTTTAACACTTTTAAAATTAAAATTTTAAGTAGTTTAATTTATCATAAATTCTATGTTTAATTCTAATTGATTTAAATTAAACCTAAAAAAATTAATAAAAATTATATATTTAAAGATAAATTTGTTAATTTAAAAATTTATAGAGATATTTCGGTCAATCACTACTGCCACTTTTTGAATTCACAGTTTTATACATAAATGATATTTTGTGATATACGAATTTTTAAGTATTTTATTTTCGTATCAAAAGTTTCTGCATGTTATGAACTTTTTTTTTTAGACACACTTGTCTCATTTAGATTTTTATAAGTCCTAGTATGAATCTTGCCTTATATATTTGTAGGATCACATTTTGCAGGTATGCAACGTCTGTTATACTTTGGTTCGGGACATGGTAATAGGCTTGTCCAAGACTGTCCAAATTTGAAGTCCTTATTCTAGAAATTGACTTGGTAAAGTCATAAAATCCAGTCATTTACAGAAAATTTCTGTCTTAGGGAAAATCCATGCAAATATTTCAATTCTAGATTGTCTAACAACTCCGTCAGCTAATAAGGAGGTTAAAAGGGAAGGTTCAACTGGTTACATACCACCTTACAAGGGAAGGTTCAACGGGTTCCTAGGGTTTGCCCAGTACATTCCTTCCCCGAGGCGGTACACATGGCTTTCATATTTGACCCGATCATTAAACATTTTCAGGCATGTAATAATGAGTATCAAACATATACACTGCTACACTTAACTGTCTGGGCTCTATCATCTTTCTGATTCTTACTGTCCAACTTTAACGACAGTATAGCCATAGGTGCTTGAAAATTGTTTGTGATTTTCATTTTGATCAGGGCTAAAATTAATTCTTAGTTAACATATTAAAGACATTGCTATTTCTCTTCACTTTCTTCGGTGATTAATGTTGGAAGTTAGAACCTGATCTCTTTTCTTTTTCATTCTCTTCTCCTTTTATTATTCTTATTATTCACTATTTTTATTGTAAAAATGATTTTCGGAAATTACAACTGCAGGCCCCCTAATGAACCTCTCCAGGAAATCAACTAATTAATTCAAAAAAATAGCATGCATGACTTGAGAAGTAGTCATGCAACAAAAGCCTTGGAAAGATTCTAAGAATTGTGGTTTTGTATCTCTGGATAAGTTGACACAGTTCAATCTGAGATACATGCACACTCAAACACATTTCTTTTGATTTTTGTTTTAAAGTCAATATAGTTAAATAAACAAAGATAACATTTGGTATGTAAAGATTGACCAGTTCCATTTCAATTAACTCATGCAAACATGGGAAGATTAAATTCGATGAGCATAGAAGTGCAGAGTAGCTGAAGAATGATTCATTCATATTTTTTTAAAACATAATCACTGCAGACTTGGTAAATTTTTCATCTGTTTTTTTTTTTTTATCTCAAAAGAATAATTAAATATTGAAAATGATTAGACCGGCTCAGGGAGTGCTATCTATAAATAGCGTGCTCTCATGCCAGATCTCTCACTCCCCACCAAGCAACAAAACTTGGAACAATTTAATCAAGAAAGCTGCCTTGCAACGATGAAAGGTGTTCACTTCCATGTAGCATTTGTCCTGTTGGCTCTGGCTTTCACATTTGCCTCTGCCTTTGATCCCAGCCCTCTTCAGGACTTCTGTGTAGCAATTAATAACACCAACGATGGTGGTATGTTCTTTAATTCTCTCTCTGTCTTCTTTGGAATGTATTCATGTCAACACCTAAACTATTTGAGAAATGTTATCTCAGTTTCTGCATGGAACTGTATCAAAGTGGTAATATTTTTCTTTCCATTTATGCAGTTTTTGTTAATGGCAAGTTTTGCAAGGACCCAAAGCTCGCCTGTGCAAATGACTTCTTTTTCCCGGGGCTCAACATTCCAGGAAATACATCGAATCAACTAGGATCAAAAGTCACTCTAGTCACTGTTGAACAAATACTAGGACTTAACACTCTTGGCATATCTCTTGCTCGACTTGACTTTGCACCCTATGGTGGCCTAAACCCCCCTCACATTCATCCTAGAGCCACAGAGATCCTAGTCGTTTTGGAGGGCACACTCTACGTTGGCTTTGTTACATCCAACCCGGATAATCGTCTCATCACCAAAGTCCTATACCCTGGAGATGTTTTCGTTTTCCCAATCGGCCTCATTCACTTCCAGTTCAACATAGGGAACACCAATGCTGTTGCCATTTCCGGTCTTAGCAGCCAAAACCCTGGGCTTATCATCATTGCCGATGCAGTCTTTGGCTCAAACCCTCCCATCAATCCTGACGTTCTTGCCAAGGCCTTCCAGTTGGACAAGACTGTGGTTACCTATCTTCAGTCCCGATTCAAGTGAGATAACAACTAGAGGAAAATTTATACACCTATGAAATTTATGCAGCAGCTTGTTCGGAATAATGTTTGACTTGTTTCTTTCATTGAATTTAGTATAATTCTTGGGTTGGAATATATAAAATAAAGAGGTTACTTATGTTCTTTGGCTTATGCAAACCTCTCGTATTTCAGTTTGATTATATAATATGGAGTATTGCATTTTGTTTTTAGTTTGGACTGATCTTCATCTAAGGAACTGAATGCATCACATGATTGGTTTTTATTTTTATTTTTTCCTTCTTCAGCTTATTGGATTGAAATGGCATTCCCTCATTGGATTGTTGGTTACAGCAACTGTCACACAATCGAGATTCAATAATCATCCGTACACCCTCAAAAGTTCCTTATAAACCGTTTACAGTTTCCCTGCCTTTATCCTTTTCCCTCTTCCCTTGCATTTCAATCAAGAAGCACAATCTCTCTAACAAAGATTGAAAACTGAAGAATCCACAAAGGCAGAACCCATGGGTGAAATGAACCAAGAACCAGACTTTGAAGTTCCAAACCAAGAATAAGATGATGTTCAACTCCAAGAATCCGTCAACCTCTCCCTACTCCACCTCGATAGCTTCTAGTACAACCACCAAAACCGCCATCCATGCACCCCTCCAAAGTTCGGTATAAACCGTTAATTGTTTCTCTGCCATTAATTGATTTATTACTAAGATATTAATAATTAGTTACAAAATTACTGCTTATTTTTGTTATCTTTGATTTAGTACTATACTATTATTCATTTATAGTTATATTATAATTAATTTATTATGCAGTATTGTGCATTTATTATTATATTATTGCAAATTTATTAAAAGTAATAAACTATTTACTATTAAATTATAATTCTTTGATTATTAAATTATTACTAATTTATTACTAAATTATTGATAATTATTACTAAATTATGCATATTATATTTAAATTTTCAATGATTAATTACTAAGTTATTAATTATCCACTACAATATTATCATTAATTTATGTATATCCAAAAAAATAATCACAATATTTGCTAGATGATATATATAATTTGTAAGGTAGAGAAAGAAAGAAAAAAATTCAAGTGCAAATGAATTGAAAAGTATGAGTAAATACTTTTAATTTACTATTAGTAATTTAATATGTAATAATAAGTTAAAATAACAACATTTTATATTATTGTAACTATTAAAACTAAATTAAATAAACATATACAATATACATTAAGTCAACATTTTTAAGATATTCTTCAAATTTTTTTGTTGATGATAAAATAATACATATTAAGATAAGTTTTATTAATAATTTGATTGAATTATTAATGTATATATTTTCATACCTATTAACAAAGTACAATTGCATATAAAAGATTAAAAAATTTGAAATGTTTTGTCCTCCATAAAAGTAAAAATTTTTGCCTTATGTCTCTATTTTTATTATATAATTTTGGGTAACAATTTCGTTACGTACCTGATAAAAGTAATGAGAACAACTTTAATAAATACAATTTATAAAAATTAAGCAAACCACAATTTTAAAAATATTAAATTCACAATAATTACTTTCGTATTCTCCATAAAAATTATCTTCTACTAAACAAAAGGATGGTGTATTTTTAATTATTGCTTTATTGTTATTACCATCATTTAAAATGACTTTTTTGATATTTTTATGTCAATCAACTTCTCCATTTGAAAAAAGTAAAGAATATTATAAATAGTCATAACAACTCAAATAATGTTTAACTTTATACTATCTTCCTAAATGTATATAAAATATGATATATCTTTCAAATGAAATGTTTGAATTGTTTCCCTCAACTAATATAATAGCAATTTGATTAGCAAATGAACAATTATAAACTCGTTGATTTAGATTAATATTTTTGCAATATGAATTTCAAAATCTTCAAAAAAAGATTTATTCTTTAATTTCTGTGAGACTTGGATATAAAATTTTATTCAGAATTATTATTATTAGTATCTCCACCATTTTTACACTTTAAATATTCATTGTGTTGTGTTTAAAATTTATTATTGGTGTCACAAAAATATAACTAAAATAACATAGATTAATCAATTAAAACTTAAAATAATTCAAAACTCAAATTGAGTATAAATAAAATTTTTACTCAATTTAAATTTTAATTTAATTAAACATAATATAATACACAATTATAAAAATTAATTAACTTGATTTGATTTCAATTGATTTTAAAAGGTAACAACTTAGTAGTTATTTAAAACCTAAAATGATTGAACAAAACCAAAATCCAAATCAAAATAGTAACCCAATCAAAATTTAATATTTTTTATTCATCTTCCATAACAAGTTAAAAGTTTCTTATTTAAGTTTTTTTCCTCTATCTTTTATGTCTTATTTTTATTGTCTTTATGATTAAATTAGTTAATTTAATTTTTTAAAATATTTTAAAAATAAAATTTCAATTATAAGTAATTAAGTATACTTTTTTAATTTGGATATAAAATGATTTGAATCTAGTGTTTTAAATAAAGAGAAACATGAATCAATTATTGAGTTAAATTTACTCAGTTGCATAAGTAAATAATTAAGTATACTATGAATAAAAGTAGATGATAAAACTTGATTCAACCTAATTGGTCATTGATCATAAATTTAAAATCCAATTCGAAATTATGAAAGTCAAAATTCAAAATGATTGAAATACTAAATACACAATTAAATAAAGATTTATCAAATACTTTTAGCTAATAAATGCCTTTAAATCACTTTTAATTTGGTTGAATTATAATTTATAATAATATTTTTATATTAAATGTAATAGTGATAATTAATTCAATAAATTTCAATTCTTTTGAACAAATATTACCTAACATGGTAACCTTAAAATTTTTTATACAATTGTAAATATTCTTAAACTAACATAAAGGAGAAAATGAAGAAGTATAAAATGTTTTTCCAAATAAAAGAATTTCATATTAATCCTAAAACAATTTGAAACCAATACATTTGTATATTTTTCATTGAATATCATTTAGCATTAACTTTCTTTTGTCATATAGAAAAGATGAAGTTATGCATAACCAATCATAACCAATCAATCTTTCATCTCATTTTTGTACTTAAGATAATTTTTCATTGATGCTTCCATCAATTGAATATAACTGTATCTTCTATCAATTGAAAACTTAAAATTTTTTTTATTTAAAATTTTTTATTATACATAAATTTTATTATATACAAATATTAAAATACATAGTTTAAAAAATAAAATAAAATAAAATCCTAACCTTGGTACTTGTCATGTTTTATTAAGAAAATTTCAATCTAAGAATAACAAACTTATGTAATACCTATATAATTTATAATGATTTCATTTTCAACATTAACAACATAAAATTTCAAGAATAAATGCAATAAAAGCATTCAAAAAGTAGTTTTAATTAATTTTGTCACACATTAAAAAAATTCACCAAATACAATTAATTTTATTTCACTTGAAATTTTCTACCTAAATAATTCTCGTTAGGTCATTCAACCATCTAGAAGACCAAAAAAAAAAGAGCAATTTAATATAATTGAGAAAAATTAAATAATCTTGACATATAAATTAATCATATATAAACATATTAAGATCAAAGTTGAGAGAAAATTAAATCAATTATTATTTCAATTAGGGTGAAAAATTCTTATAATAATTTGACAAAATCCAATCTTGAGTTAGTAATAGCTCCACCATCTCCTAAATTATCTAATTCTATAAGTGGAAATTCCAATTAAAGTGTTCATGAATCACATAGTGCTAATTGTTGGTGAAGTGGTGCAAGTGATTTGCATTTGATTTGATATTAGTTTTTGTTTATAGGAATAACAATTATAAAATTCTAGAGAAAAAAATACAACACAGAAATTAATTATAAATGTTATATTAAAGTGTAAGAATGATATTTAAAAAAATTATTTCAAGAAACTAAAAAGATTTAATTATATTATCAATGATTAAAAGATCAACTCATAAAGCATATAGATAATAAAATCATTATCATAAATATATAGCTAATATATTAAAACAAAAATTGAAAAGAAAAAAAAAAAGAAAAAAACCATATGCTTAAATGACTTAATTATGATTATTTTTAATGAATTTATTTATCAACATAAATTGCATATACAATTGTTTTTGTAATAACTAAAAAAAAAATTATATAATTGTTTTATTCTTATGTACATTAAGTTTTAATATCGTTCTATTTATATTTTTATTTGATGTGAAAAATTATTTTACTTATAAAAAGAGAGTTTAATAATAAAATTAAAATTATAAAAAAAAAATTACTAATGGCATTTTAATCAATCACTTTTAATATTTTTGGAATTAAAATTTTTTAAAAATATCACTTTTAGCACTTTTATTTTAATTATTAAAAAAGATTATAATATTAAAAAAATTATTTAAACTAAAATTATAAAAGAAATCACTAAAGATATTTTAGTCAATTACTTTTAACACTTTTAAAATTAAAATTTTTAGTAGTTTAATTTATCTTAATCTCTATTTTTAATTCTAATTGATTTAAATTAAACTTAAATAAATTAATAAAAATTATATATTTAAAGATAAATTTGTTAATTTAAAAATTTATGAAGGTATTGAGGTCGATCACTACTACTATCTTTGAAGTTCACATTTTTATATATAAATGATATTTTACGATATACGAATTTCTAAGTATTTCATTTTCGTATCAAAAGATTTAAATGTTATGAACTTTTTATTTTTGGACACACTTATTTCATTTAGATTTTTATAAATCCTAGTATGAATCTTGCCTTATATATTTGTATGATCACAATTTGCAGGTATGCAACGTCTGTTATGCCTTGGTTCGGGACATTCTAATAGGCTTGTCCAAGACTGTCCAAATTTGAAGTCCTTATTGTAGAAATTGACTTGGTAAGGTCATAAAATCTAGTTATTTACAGAAAATTTCTGCCTTATGGACAATCCATGCAAATATTTCAAGTCTAGATTGTCTAACAACTCCGTTAGCTAATAAGGAGGTTACCGGGAAAGGCTCAGCTAGTTACATACCTCCTTACAAGGGAAGGTTCAACGGGGTTCCTAGGGTTTGCTCAGTACATCCCTTCCCCGAGCCGGTAAACAGATGGCTTTCATATTTGACCTGATCATTAAACATTTTCAGGCATGTAATAATGAGTATCAAACATATACACTGCTACACTTAACTGTACGGGCTCTATCATCTTTCTGATTCTTACCGTCCAAGTTTAATGACAGTATAGCCATAGGTGCTTGAAAATTGTTTGTGATTTTCATTTTGATCAGGGCTAAAATTAATTCTCAGTTAAAATGTTTAAGACACTGCCATTTCTCTTCACTTTCACTTCAGTGCTTAATGTTGGAAGTTAAAACCTGATCTCTTTTCTTCTTCATTCTCTTCTCCTTTTATTATTCTTATTATTCCATATTTTAATTGTAAAAATGATTTCCGGGAATTATTACTGCAGGCCCTCTAATGAACCTCTCCCGGAAATCAATTAATTAATTCAAAAAAAATAGCATGCATGACTTGAGAAGTAGTCATGCAACAAAAGCCTTGGAAAGATCCTAAGAATTGTTGTTTTGTATCTCTGGATAAGTTGACACAGTTCAATCTTAGATACATGCACACTCAAACACATTTCTTTTGATTTTTGTTCTAAAGTCAGTAGTTAAATAAACAAAGATAGCATTTGGTATGTAAAGATTGACCAGTTCCATTTCAATTGACTCATGCAAACATGGGAAGATTAAATTCGATGAGGATAGAGGCGCAGAGTAGCTGAAGAATGATTCATTCATATTTTTTTAAAACATAATCACTGCAGACTTGGTAAATTTTTCATCTGTTTTTTTTTTTCTCAAAAGAATAATTAAATATTGAAAATGAATAGACCTGTTCAGTGAGTGCTGTCTATAAATAGCGTGCTCTCATGCCAGATCTCTCACTCCCCACCAAGCAACAAAACTTGGAACAATTTAATCAAGAAAGCTGCCTTGCAACGATGAAAGGTGTTCACTTCCATGTAGCATTTGTCCTGTTGGCTCTGGCTTTCACATTTGCCTCTGCCTTTGATCCCAGCCCTCTTCAGGACTTCTGTGTAGCAATTAATAACACCAACGATGGTGGTATGTTCTTTAATTCTCTCTCTGTCTTCTTTGGAATGTATTCATGTCAACACCTAAACTATTTGAGAAGTGTTATCTCAGTTTCTGCATGGAACTGTATCAAAGTGGTAGTATTTTTCTTTCCATTTATGCAGTTTTTGTTAATGGCAAATTTTGCAAGGACCCAAAGCTCGCCTGTGCAAATGACTTCTTTTTCCCGGGGCTCAACATTCCAGGAAATACATCGAATCAACTAGGATCAAAAGTCACTCTAGTCACTGTTGAACAAATACTAGGACTTAACACTCTTGGCATATCTCTTGCTCGACTTGACTTTGCACCCTATGGTGGCCTAAACCCCCCTCACATTCATCCTAGAGCCACAGAAATCCTAGTCGTTTTGGAGGGCACACTCTACGTTGGCTTTGTTACATCCAACCCGGATAATCGTCTCATCACCAAAGTCCTATACCCTGGAGATGTTTTCGTTTTCCCAATCGGCCTCATTCACTTCCAGTTCAACATAGGGAACACCAATGCTGTTGCCATTTCCGGTCTTAGCAGCCAAAACCCTGGGCTTATCATCATTGCCGATGCAGTCTTTGGCTCAAACCCTCCCATCAATCCTGACGTTCTTGCCAAGGCCTTCCAGTTGGACAAGACTGTGGTTACCTATCTGCAGTCCCGATTCAAGTGAGATAACAACTAGAGGAAAATTTATACACCTATGAAATTTATGCAGCAGCTTGTTCGGAATAATGTTTGACTTGTTTCTTTCATTGAATTTAGTATAATTCTTGGGTTGGAATATATAAAATAAAGAGGTTGCTTATGTTCTTTGGTATGCAAACCTCTCTGTATTTCATTTTGATTATATAATATGGAGTATTGCAATTTGTTTTTAGTTTGGACCCATCTTCATTTAGGGAAATGAACGCATCACATGTTTGGTTTTTATTTTTCTATTTTCCTTCTTCAGCTTATTGGATTGATATGGCATTCCCTCATTGGTTTGTCAGTTACAACAACTGTCACACAATCAAGATTCAATATCATCCGTACACCCCTCAAAAGTTCCGTATAAACCGTTTACAGTTTCTCTGCTTTTATCCTTTTCCCTCTTCCCTTGCATTTCAGCGAAGAAGCACAATCTCTCTAACAAAGATTGAAAACTGAAGAATCCACAAAGGCAGAACCCATGGGTGAAATTAACCAAGAACCAGATTTTGAAGTTCCAAACCATGATGAAGATGTTCAACTCCAGGAATCCATCAACCTCTCCCTACTCCCCCATGATAGCTTCTAGAACAACCACCAAAACCGCCATCCATGCACAACCTGTGCCTGAAATGTCACCGTTTCCAACTCAATGAAACGTCCTTCTCCTGAACCAATCTCAGAACCCAAGTCCAAAAAGCCTTCACTCTACAAAATCCAGTACTCCCTCACCGGCTTCTCCAAGCTCCCATTTCCACAGCTCCACCGCTCTCCTTCAGACCGTTATGCCATTCCAAAAGCTAACCTTTCAGAAAATGCAAAGGCCATAGAAATAACCCATTGTCAAAACGAAATGCTTCTTCTTCTGCATTACCTCCAAAGGCCCCTGTTTTAAGCAGGTCAGGATGTGATCCCATTTTATCTCCTTTCAAGTCCTTCTCAAAGTCTTTAAGCTCCAACGGCATGATAGTGGAATTGATCAAGGAAGAAAGTCCCAGTGCCAAGGTTGGTTTTTTCTTCAAAGTTGAATTTTGTCTATCATATTTTTATCACTGGATTAAAAACAATCATTAACGTGTGAATATTCGTGGCATGATATGTGAACTTTTTGTTAATTGGCTACATATGGTGTAGTGGAGCTAAAAATTTTGGCTCCCTGAATGACTGATGCAACAATATCTAAATTTACCTTCACAATCGCATTTTGAATTACTTATGAAACAATATCTAGAATAGTAAATAAATGAATGAAGACCTGATCCTTCTTGAGACTTGAGACTGTTCCCTCCATAAATTAAAAACGAACATTATATGGAATTTTCATGCAAACAGGAAATTTTGATTTTGTTCTGCCAATTAGAATTCTTATGGAACTTTCGAACCCTCGCTATCATGTATTATTTAATCTAGTTCTGTAAAAATTTGTGAAGTGTCATCTGATTTTTTACTGATTGAAGTTAAGAACATTTTTCTTATAAAAGAAGTCACAGTCAAAAAGGTTAAGATAGAGGAAAGGATTATTAATGTTAAGATTTGAATATCAGATTTGGATGCCACCTCTTAAATTAGGTGACTGCATGAACTAAAAAGACTAAATTTTGAGTTAAAGAATAATTTTTTTTAAAACTATAACAACTTGTGACGATTGCTAATACATCTGAATGTCGGCTGGAAGTCAACCTAAAAAGAGTCTATGTAGCTCTTTTAGTTGTTTTTTTCTCCCAATGATATAACACACTTGTTTCTCCCTGTAGTTTTATTAAACCTTTCTTCTTGTTATTCAATAGTCATGTTTATCGATTTTTCTAATAGATACAGAAAATTTTGAGCATACAAAAGCCACAACGATCAGGTGAAGAGCCAGTTTGGAAACAGTTTATTCAGAAAATTACTAAAGATTAGTGAAATTTTCCCACCTAATTGACTTAACTCAAATGGTAAGAGTAGATTAATTGAGGCTTGGTTAGTGACAGTATACCCTCTTGATTAAATCCGGACATGAAAACAATAATCAAGAAAATTACTATTGTTTTTATCACAGAAAAAAGAGAATTATTATTATGCTAAAACAATATTGAGCTAATTCAGTGTTTCTGTCTCTATTCCTATATCATGGAATTGGAATATATTTTAAGGGTTAAATGTTCAATTTGAGATTAAATATTTAGACGGTTACTCAATTTAAGATTAAACGTTTTAATTTATATAAATAAAAATCAAACATTATCAATTTGTAAGAATATAAAATATTTTTTAATAAAAATTTTGCTATAAAATACACGTGCAATAAAAAATCGTAAAAAGATTAATAGCCAGTTGATCTGGCACTTTAATAATTATTTGGATTTCTGTTAGTTCTTCTCACAAAACGAGAAAAATGGACCATTTTTAGCAAGGAAAAGCTACAAAGCGTCAATCTTTTGAACCAAAAAAAAAAATGAACCCAAAAAAAAGGCCCAGTCGTTTACCTCTTTCTTGATCTTGTGCTTGAGATTGCAGGTTTCCTAAAGGAAGGACAGCGGTAGGCCTAGGAACCTCATGCTGTTGAACAACTTGTTGCAGTAGTTGCGGTGTAATGGATTAATTTGCTGCTGCGATTGTGGTTGTTCCTATACATGGTGTGGTTGTTGCTGGTTTCCAGATTGGCCAAAAGCAAAAATAGAAGGGAAAATCGGAGTCAAAGGGGAGCTGTTCACAGCTCTATGTTGTCAGTTTTGAGTCTTTGTCTCTGCTCCAGCATGTTTTGAGGTTAGATTCGCAATGCCATTCTCTTTGTCTCTCTTCTCATTTTGATTTCCTGACAAACAAAAGAAGAACAACTTTGCTTGCCGCTCTGTATTTTTCCAGCAATCAAACAAGCTGAAATTTCTTTTAACTAATAGTAATATGATTTCTCTTCATAAAGATTGCTTCAGGAGCTTTTAACATAAAACAAAGACATTTATCTTTATGAACCCAGTTCACAATTTCTCTTATCAGTTTGGTTTTGCTTCTTATCTAAATCCCTTTATCAATGACTTTAAGCCTAAACAAAGTCCTTTTGGCTTTACCCAAATTGACCCATTTTTTATAGTATCTCCCACTTCAATTTCACGTCAATTTTATTGCATTTCTTTCTCTTAACTAGACCCCATCCAGATCATTTAGAAGGAGAAACAATAAGAGATTAAAAGCTAGTAGTAAACCTGTTCTTCATAAAGCTAAATTTCAGAAGGCCATTTTGCAACTCCCACCTAGATTGACTGGTGAAGAACCCAAAATAAGAAATGACCAGACAAGCGGAAAATGTATTAAGGTAGCCTTAAACAGCAACTTAGAGGCTTCAACTGGGTGCTTGCTAAATAATCGATTTTGCAGACTTGCAGACTTTCTGTTTATAAACCCTAAGTTCTCTCAGTTTCCAATAGAAAGAATAAAGAAGAAGAGAAATTAAATGAAAAGAAGGCAAGAGCCTTTCCATCTGTCATTCCATGTGGGAAATTTAATTTCACATCATTTTTATCTGTAATGATTTTTTAACTTAACGGTGCATTTCATTCGCAGTAAGATTTCTGTAAAAAAACAAAAAAAATCTATATTGTTATAAGACGATAATGTTTATCCTTTATTTGTATAAATCAAAACTTTTAGTCTTGAATTGAGCAACTATCCAAATGATTAATTTCAAATTGAACATTTAGCCATATTTTAATGCTTAAAAGTCACTATGTTTTATAAAAGCAGTAATGTATAATTTCTGCACATTTGAGTGAGAATTCTGTCCTACCTTGTACGTTGCATACAAATACAAGTATACATGTTCACGCAAGAGTAAGAGAGAGCTATTGAAAATTTTACTATATATATTTTGATTTTTATGCACAGAATAATATCTGTAAAACAGTCAAATCTTCTGTTGTTTGTCTCCGAATTCTACATACTCTTTACTATATGGGCTCTTACCTCTTCTCCAATGCAAAGCCTCTAAAATATCTATCATCGTCCTGACTTTTCCCCATCCAAGTTGATGTTATAACTTATTTGACAGTACAATATCTTAAAATTGCATATAATTTTCCACCTCATCATGCGCAAGACTTTTTGCTTCTCTTGGTGGCCTATTTTTTCTCTTTATTTCAATTACGGTAATAAATGTTCATTTATACTTTATTATTTTGTTGCAACAGGCCAACAAATTTTACAATATAGAACTCAACTAAGTGATATACGAATAGCATGATTCGTGGAGCACAAATTTTACAATAACCCCTTAGCATATCTGGAATGGTGTAGAACTGGTGCTGGAAGAAACAGTTTGAGAATTTTGGATGAATCTGTCGAAACACTTCTGAATACACAGGGCTAACTGTAATACTCCAGCCCAAATGATGATTGAACCAGACTAATACCAAAGCTCATCAGTTTATTAAGAGATTAACTAATAAAAAAAAGTTGAGGTATTAAATGCAAGAAAACCTAGTTATCATGAAACAGAAAATAAATGAAAGTTCTTCTTCCTCATCTTCCTTAGGGTTAGAGAGCATGAAAATAAAGTTGGAGATTAGAAATCAGAGGCTACAATCGAGTTAATCTCCTAAAAGTGAGTATATGCCATCTTTGTATTTAAGAAATATACCATGTTAGTTGCTATTAAAGAGCTTATATTATGATTTTGAGAATTTTCTAAGAACTACGAGATTATGATCTTTGGAGATTTCTGAAAGGTTAAATTGTGACAATTAAATTAATAGTGATTTTCAAAGAATGTAACTTATGATCCTTGGATTGAAAGAGATGTTCTTTGAGTATGGTTATGATCTATATATTATGTAAAGATTTTTAAAAATTTATATGATGACCTCTGGATAATGTGATGATTTTCCAAGGACATAACTTTGATCCATAGACTATAGTGGTGAGTATAAGTAAATGATTCAATGAATTTTGGAGTAGTTAAAGTTTTAATGAATTTTGAGTAATCAATGATTCAATGCATTCTTGGTGTAATTATTTGGGTTGGTATTTACTTATTACTTTTGGATCTTATAGTTAAGAGAAAGTGTAATTATTTTGATATAATGTGATTTTATAAGTTGAAGATATTTTTTATGTGACTTATAATGAGGCATATCTTATAAGTTAAGGAATTATCTAAGAGAATGATTTGATCATTGGAGATCCTATGGGTTTGAGGAAAGAACTTCAACTTAACAAGATTTTAAAGTTATTTGATGAGTGTTAAGTGAATCATTAATCATGAATTAATATTGGAATATGAGCGTACATTGTTGAAATTAAAAGTATAGAATATTGGAGTTTGAATGAAATGATGATTTGAAATTTTGAAGTAATTATTTATGGGTTATAATTTAGTCCAAAAATGATAATTGTGGTAAATAGTTTAATATATGTAAAAAAGGTTATTTACTTGATTTGATTCTACATTTTTATTAACAAAGTATTTAAGGTTTGATCATGAGAGTTGGACGTTAGTATAGTTAATTTGAAGTTTAATTATTAAATTCCTATTTGGGGTGTACTAATTTTTTTTAATGGCTAAAGTGATTAATTTGTGGTTATAGTTTCTAATTAAAGTATACTATTGGATTCCTTCAAACTTTATATTTATTGAGAACATTGCCAATTGTGGTACAAGGCTATGTACTTAGCAAGGAATTAAAGTTGCGGATAAAAATTAAAGTTGTGGTTATCTAGATGATTTGGCAAGGAAATTAGTTTTGAAGGAGTAATTGATTTATAGAAAAATATATATGTTTTGGTTAAGAATGATTGTTTGAAATCTTACAAGTGCAAAAGATTTTATGATCAGGTCTTATTAATTAGTGATGATTTTGTGTACTTGGTGATTTCTGAGCATGTATTCAATTTTAAAGAAATTTGAGAAAAATTCTAAAATAATGTGATGCATTTGGCTATTGTTCCTAACTATACTTTTGGCCTGAATTCAAGTATTTGGAGTTCTTATTGGTTCAAACTTTATAAGAGAATTTTTCTTATGGATTATGATGCATAAGTCTTGATCTTGACTTGGAGATGATAGTAATATATTTGGTAAAAAAAATTTTGAAACATTGTAATATTTGTGAGAATTGTGGAGAATTAGTTGTTGTACGATAATTGGTCAATTAAATTAGAAAAAATATATTCAAAATTGGAAACAACTTGGATAACTAGAGATTTATGTTTGAATTTACATAATCTAAATTTATGGATATGATTTTATTGCATTGATTTCATATGTATTCTAATGGTTAATTGATAGAAAAGTTCATATTGTTAGTAAAGAAGAAAAGAAAATTAAAGTACTATTTGATTTTTTTGGTGATTAAAGGATTTGTTGATATTGCTATTCAACTTTAAGGTTATATATGGTTATGAATACCCGGCATAAAGTGAATTACATGGAAATTTGTGGACATACATTTTCTTGTTATGAAACAATGTTATGAAAGTTAATGTGCTAGAATTTTATTGGAAGGAAATATCAAAGTGCGCAGTGGAAGCTTGATTTGATTTAAATTCTAAATTTTTATGCTATTGTTAGTTGAAAAAGTGATGAATCTTTAATAAATAAGGATTAATGGATTTTGGGTAAGAATATTTTGTGTTCCCTTTATTTTTTGAGGCTTTATCGTTGATTAACATTCTTCTAAGAAATGCTTATGTCATGACTTGAAATTTTTTTTTTTTATAACGATAGTTATAAGACAAACATTCAATTATTCATTTTGAAGTTTTGTATGAAAATAGATCTAAGTCTTAGACTTATTGGCATAAGGACAAAGAAGAAAAACTCTTATTTCTTAAATTTATGGAATAAATGGTTGATAAATTTTGGATGATTAAGCAATGGTTTAAAAAAAGCAAAAGAATTATGTCGAAATTCAAAAATAAGATTTGTACCTTCGAGTGGTTAATCATTTGTACTAAAATATGTCATCATTAAAAGTGTTACGAGGATTATAAAGCAAAAAAGGTTAAGTTTGCATTATATAAGGACATTTGAAGTTTTTGGTAAAGTGAAAGAAATTCAATATAAAGAATCTTGTCACCTTAGATGTATATTTTAAATACTATATTACAAATCTATGGTGAGAGAATATATTCTTAATTCAAGCTATGTGGTTGGATACAAGTATTTAAAAATTAAGGATGATATAAGTTTTAACATATCGAAAATACCTCATTTTAATGGTTGATTGGAAAGAACAAGTTTTGAGATGGAATTGTTACCTTTATAAAAGTTTAATGAAACAATCATAAGGCAAAAGAAGTGATTTCAGAAATGGAGGAATATGATATGGATGTAAATCAAGTTTCGAGGATAAAACTTTTTATAAGGAGGGGAGAATGTAATACCCTAGGCCAAATGATAATTGGGCTAGACTAATATCAAAGCTCATCAGTTTATTAAGAGATTAATTAGTAAAAAAAAAATGGGTGAGGTATTAAATGAAAGAAAACCTAGCTATCATGAAATAGAAAAGAAATATGTGTTCTTCTTCCTCATCTTCCTTAGGATTAGAGCATGAAAAATCAAGTTAGAGATTTAAAATCAGAGGCTACAATCGAGTTAATCTCCTAAAGGTGAGTGTATGCCATCTTTGTATTTAAGAAATATACCATGTTGGTTGCTATTATTTGGAGTTGAAGTTCTAAGTGAAAAATTATGAAAAATTATGAAATCTTTCATTAACCTTCATGATTGATTTGGATAAATTATTGGGTTTTATTTACTTCATGTTATTAAGATTTATCGATGATTATTGAATGGATTTTAAAGGCCAAAAGTGGGGATATGGATTTTTAAAGGTTAAAGGAAACTTTTTGTTTTTGGATAAGATGTTATTATTTACAATAATGGATTAAAATAATATTTTATATCAAGAGACTAGATATTGCTATGACTATTATATATTGTTGGAAAGTATGTTGAATCTACTTTCTAATGAAAGAAATGGAAGTTGAATTCGAGTTTTTTATAAAGAGTTGTCTAATTTTTACTTAAGGATATGCAGGCTATATGGTAGCATCATCAGGGTTGAATTACAAAAATTGACTTAAATGTTATACAAGGAATTAAGAATTGAGCCATGCATGTTTGAAAAGGTTATTGAGTCTACTTTCTAACGAAATAAGCATAATTGAATTTAGAGTCTCTTATGAGTAATATGCAACTTTTATTAGAAAGTATACAAGCCATTTGGCAGCAGCATACGATGTGGATTGCAAAATTTATTATAATTAATCTACAAGGAATTACTAGATGGGTCATATATGATTCGAAATCTTATCAAGTCTTGTTTCTAAACATTAAAGAGATCATAATTCCAATTTGGATATATCGATATATGGTCATTTTAATGAAAGGAAGTTAGGCTGCCAATATTAGTTAGTTAAGTTAAATTTTGTATAACTTAATTGTTTTAGTATATATGGTCTCAAAAAGAGTTGATTAATTTTTGATATGTTGAAATGATCTTGAATAGGTCATTAATTATTTTAGAGCAAAAACTAAGTGGTGGAATCAAAATGAGGCAAGTAGAATCTCACACACTTCACTTGTTTTCAAAGCTATGAATATATATGTATGTTTCTAAAAGAGTAAATGTTTTATTTCTTATTTTGATATATGAAAATAGGATCAAGCATATGATTATTTTGTGTTTTTGCTATGTAAATGATGAATCATGCTTATGAATGAAATGAGAAAATGATTTATGTTTAAGGAACAATTTTATGATAGCTATGTTTTTATATCCCTGAGAAGTAGGATCATCGACACTAGAACTAGTTTTATGACCCTGGCTAAAGGGTAATAGTAGTTAGCATAGACATGATCATACGGCCCTACTAACGAGTTATAATAGTTAGCATAAGGCCCTAACTAGCAGATTATAATAGTTGGCAATGATCATGGAATGAATTTATCAATACGTCTAACTATAAACTAATAATAATGATGATTTATGATCATGATTTTTAAAGATTGATCCATGATTTGTATATGAAGATGATTTATGATGATTTCTAAAGATTGATTAACGATTTGGTTTAATTACGGTATTCAAATAACAACATATATTGCAATGATTTAAGAATTGACATATATTGATGCTGATTTATGATTTATGAAATGTTTTATATAATGATGATTTTTGAAATGTTCTAACATTAATTTAATGAATGTTTTTGAATGATCTATGTGATATGTATGAAAATGATACTTAATTCAATAAGGTATGTAAGCTTATACTTGCTGAGCTATGGTTTGCTCATTCTCCTTTTTCTTTCTCCTTACAGATGAATAAATGATAAGTTTGGTTAGTCTTGTGAGGAGCTAAAAGATCAAAATGAAAAGATTACATAGTCGTTAGAGACAATGTTGGCCAAAGAGATATTATTATTGGTTTTGTATTTTATATAGTTTGTATTTGGATATATAGAGATATATCATTAGTTGGATTGAAGATATAAAATTTACTTGCCCGATTATTTTATTGAAGAATTTTAGAATGGTTAATAAAAAAGACTTCGTATTCTTTTTAAGTTTTACTTCAAGGTCTCGGGGTGTGACATAGTCCCATCCCAATGATTTTTGTAATCATATTTTTACCACTGGATTAAAAACAATCATTAACAGTGTGAATTTTCATGGCATGATATGTGATCTTTTTGTCAATTGGCTACATATGGTTTAATGAAAGCTAAAAAATTTTTGCAGCTTGAATGACTGATGCAACAACATCTAAGTTTGGCTTCACATTGCATTTTGAATCACTTATGCAACAATATCTAGAATAGTAAATAAATGAATGATTACCTGATCCTTGTTGAGACTTGAGACTATTCCTTTCATAAACTAAAAACTAACATTGTATGCAATTTTCATTCAAACAGGAAATGTTTGGTTTTGTTCTACCAATTAGAATTCTTATGGAACTTTTGAACCGTCCTTATCATGTATTATTTCATCTAGTCCTGTAAAAATTTGTGAAGTATTATTTGACTTTATTGATCGAAACTAAGAACTTTTTTTTTATATAGAAAAAGTCATAATCAGAAAGGCTAAGACATTTTAAAGGATTAAAAATGTTAAGATTTAAATATCATATTTGGATGCCACCTCTTAAATTAGGTGACTATATGAATCAATTAGACTAAATTTTGAGTTCAAGAACAATTTCTTTGAAACTATATGTCATGCCCCAA
The DNA here is from genome assembly GCF_047325235.1 of Durio zibethinus. Taxonomy (NCBI): domain Eukaryota; kingdom Viridiplantae; phylum Streptophyta; class Magnoliopsida; order Malvales; family Malvaceae; genus Durio; species Durio zibethinus. The sequence continues at coordinate 2,278,160 of NC_143175.1, forward strand.
ATTGAGGCATAATAGACGTTGCACACTTGTAAGATGTGATCCTACAAATTGCAAGGCAAGATACATACTAAATTTATAAAAATCTAAATGAGATAAACATGCCTAAAAATGAAAAGTTCATAGCATTTAGTATCTTTTAATACGAAAATGAAATATTTAAAAATTAATGAATCCCGAAATATTTAGTTGAAGTCATAAAAAGCTAATTATAAATGTTTGAATGTCTAAGCATTTAAAAGAATCCTAAAAGTCTTAAAACAACAACTAAAGTTTCAAAACATCACTTCATGAGATTCTCGCAAGTATAATCAAAATCAAAACATATAAAAAATATTAAAGAAATGAATGAGTACAACCACTAAATAAGCAACTAACATCCCCTCAGTTGGATTAAGTATGTCACAAAACATTTAGGCCTAAATAGTAACTAAATTATTCGAAATTATTTTGGGTAATTTGTATTCAAACACATTTCCACAAATCATATTCCCAAAATCAGATCTTAGATTACAAACAAAATAAAACATCACAAAATTACAAAGTTTATTAGTCTCCCATAACATACTACAACCACACTTAACCCTTGTGGCATATGTTAGAATCAGAATATCTCGTTTAGTGCAATAGGACAAAACTATATCAGAAGCAATTAGGTTGTTGCACTGAATAATCATAATTAACTCATTAGTGTAATAGGACAAAACAAAAATCACAATAACCCTTTTAATGTAATGGGATAGAAGCATATCACCAATGTTACAGTAAACAAAAACCACTATTCTCAATTGGTAGCATGATTCAAAACCAATATCAATATCAAAATGTATATGTCGACATGACCAACAATTAACTCCCATTGACAATGTCAGAACATAATCACACTAAGAGACAAAAACCAAAATGTATTTTCAGATTGCCTAACATGCATAAATTCAATATTTATGTACTTTCTCAAAACATAATCCATACGAAATAAATTTCATAATCATTCCAAAAAAAATTTTCTATTTCGACAATTGATGGATATATAAATATATTATTACGAAATCACATTTGAAAATCAAAACAATATCAAACCATATTCCAAACTCATTACAAAGAAATCATATATACATTTTGCATACTTAACCCAATTTACAAAACAAATTCGACAAAACAATATATATTATATATTTAAACTCTAAACATATTGAGGCTAATTTTTAGGGACAAAAAACTGAAATGAAGTCAAGTTGCTTACCTGATGTGCTAAATCAAAACTTAAGCAGCAAATCACTCAATTATCTTAATATTCTAATAATTCAAAAACTATTCAAAAATCAAAGTTTAAACAAAACATAAATTTAACAAGGCAAACCCTTCATAGGACATCTTAAGGAAATTGGATTGTGTAGCAACTTTTTCAATAGTTTGAAACTATTTCAAAGTATTTTTATTATTTTTTTAGCATATAAAACAAATTTCTTTTAATATAGCAAAATTTCGAAAATTGAGTATAAATGTGAAATTATGAATTAAAACATAAAAATCAGTAGCAATACAAATTTTTATAAATATGTAATTTTTAACATTTAATATTGATTATTTTTGTATGTTTGAATTTAATTTAATAGTCCCTTAACAATACTAATAGCATAGAATTAATATAGCAAAAATATAATAAAATAAGAAAAAATTCATTAAAAATAATATAACTAAAATTCATTTAATTTATAACAAAAAAATCAAATATTGATTGAAAATAATTTTTAAAATAATTAAAAACGAAATTTTCTAAATCCTGAAATTTTAGCATTCTATGAGCATTTTGCCTACTTTGAGCCACAAAATCTTGAACATCCCATAGTTTCTAGTGACAAAGGAAGGAATTAATTTAAAAGTAGGGATATAATATTACAACTTAAAATTTTGTTTTGGCAAAAATAATTTCTAGATACCTAAGTTTTGAAGGTAAAAACTTGGTAAATTATCATAAACATTGGATTTTAAATTCATGAAGCCTATTTTAGGGTTTTGATTCTCTTAGCCTAAATATAATCTAAAAAAATCAATTATTCCAATAGAAAGTTCACATTTATGTTCTATCAAAAACACCTAAATTTTGATCAAATTGACCACCTGAGTAGGAAGTTCTGATGGCTCAAAATTGAGTGTTCGTAACTATCAAAACCCAAAATAAAAAACTTTAAAACATTAAATTCTTATAAATTATTCAACCAAATAAAATGTGACAATTATTATTAGAAAGGTTTCGAAGAGACTTTTCTATTGGTGCCCACAATTTCACTGGTTTTTCATTAGAAAGTCATCAAAATTTTTTTGAATATGAAAAAGGTATTAAATATAAGTTGAGATTTATAACAAATTGCACAAAACATAAAAATTTCAAGAGTTTTAAATAAAATGATACTTTAATCAGTGATTTTAGGATTGATTTGCCCTTCCTCTTCCTCTGTTCTTCCTCTTAAGGGTTGGTTTCTCCCAAATCCCCAATTTCTCTTTCTAACAAAAATAAACACTGTAAATAAAAATATCATATAATGAAAGGTATTTTAATAAAAAAAATTTATTATAAATAAAATTTTTATTCGGTCAAATTTTAATTATGGTAAAATATGGGCTGGAGATAAAATTTTAAGAAATATATATATATATATACATATATTTTTTGAGTCATAAATCATATAATATAATTCAAACCATATGCTAATTTTGTGGGTATTACACTATAAGAACTTGTGACGATTGCTAATACATCTGAATGTCTGCTGGAATTCAACCTAACAACAGTCTACTGTAGCTCTTTTTTTTTTTCCAAAGACATAACACACTTGTTTATCCCTGTTGCTTTATTAAACCTTTCTTCTTGTTATTCAATAGAGCCATGTTTATCGATTCTTCTTTGATACAGAAAATTTTAAGCATAGAAAAGTCACCACGATCAGGTGAAGAGTCTATTTGGAATCAGTTCATTCAGAAAATTACTAGAGATTAGTAAAGTTTTCCATCCTAGTTGACTTAACACAAGCGGTAAAAGTAGATTAATTGAGGCTTGGTTCGTGGCAGTATACCCTATTGATTAAATCAGGACATAAAAATAAGAATCAAGGAAATTACTATTGTTTCCATCACAAATAAAAGAGAATTATTATTATGCTAAAACAATATTAAGCTGATTCACTGCTTCTGCCTCTATCCCTATACCATGGAATTGGAATATATTTTAATGCCCAAAAGTTGCTCTGTTTTATAAAAGCAGCATAATTGATGCAGTTATGTATAATTTCTGCACATTTGAGTGAGAATTCTGTCCTGCCTGGTACGTTGCATACAAATACCAGCATACATGTTCACGCAAGATTAAGAAAGAGATATTTGAAATTTTGCCATATATTCTGATTTTCATGCACAGAATAATATCTGTAAAACAGTCCAATCTTCTGTTGTTTGTCTCCGAATTCTACATACTGTTTACTGTATGGGCTCTTACCTCTTCTCCAACGCAATGCCTCTAAAATATCTATCATCATCCTGACTTTTCCCCTTCCAAGCTGATATTATAACTTATTGGACAGTAAAGTATCTTAAAATTGCGTACGATTTTCCACGTTATCATGCTATGAATGATGGCCAGACTTTCTCTTGGTGGCCTATTTTTTCTTTTTATTTCAATTAAGGTAATAAACGTTCATTTAAGCTTTATTATTTTGGTGCAACAGGCCAACAAATTTTACAATATAGAACATAATCAAGTGATATACGAATAGCATGATTCATGGAGCACAAATGCAATAAATTAATGTTAGGTACCAAGATTGTGATTTTATCTCAGAAGATATCTCAGTTTGAAAAGTCTATTCTGACATGTTCATAGTTACTTAAGCTCTGACATTTAAGCTTATCAAATTGAAAATACAAAATTTCTTGTAGGATCAATTAACCCTTCTATACCGATAACAATTTTTATTATTTTGACCCCTTAGCAATCTGAAGTGGTGTAGAACTGGTGCTGGAAGAAATTGTCTGAGAATTTTGAATGAATCTGCGGAACACTTCTGAATACACAGGCTTACTCAATGAACATTGAACTTGGTGCTTTCTATGTTCATTGAACTAATCAGCAAAGCAGATTGCTCAAAGAAAATAGCCGAATCTCTTGCACAACTTTATCACGGAAAATTAAAGAAGAGTTGTTAAAAGATTAGTAGGTGGCTATGACATCAAGCCACAAGCAATCCACATTAAGCACAACAAATCTCATGGTAAGGGCATTGCAACATCGAAGACTGATGTTCACAGCCTACTTAACTTTCAGAAAATTCTTTCACCTGGCAAGAAATTAACCTTTTGCTATTCCTAAGAACAATTCCCCTCTTTGTTTAAAATGATTACCGGTAATTGTTTAAGACAAGTTTGGTCAACTTTCGATCGGTTTATTCATATTCTGTTCTATGAAGATGGGGTGTAAATGAACCAAAAATGATCAAACTTTGTTATGTTAGTAATCCATTTGTTAATTAACGAACTGAATGCTCTCCTTGATACAATGCTTTCTTCTCCTTTTATTATACTTATTCACTATTTTAATTGTAAAACTGATTTCCGACAATTACTGCTGCAGGCGGCCGAATGAACCTCTCCAGGAAATCAATTAATTAATTAAAAAAAATAGCATGCATGACTTGAGAAGTAGTCATCCAAGAAAAGCCTTGAAAAGATTCTAAGAATTTTGGTTTTGTATCTCTGGATAGGTTACATTGTCTTAGTTGACACAGTTCAATCTGAGATACATGCACACTCAAACACATTTCTTCTTATTTTTGTTTTAAAGTCAATATAGTTAAATAAACAAGGAAAACATTTGGTATGTAAAGATTGACCAGTTCCATTTCAATTTACTCAGGCAAACATGGGAAGATTAAATTCGATGAGGATAGAGGAGCCAAGTAGCTGAAGAATGATTCATTCATATTTTTTTAAAACATAATCACTGCAGACTTGGTAAATTTTTCATCTGTTTTTTTTCTCAAAAAAAAATTAAATAATGAAAATGAATAGACCTGTTCAGTGAGTGCTATCAATAAATAGCGTGCTCTCATGCCAGATCTCTCACTCCTCGCCAACCAACAAACTTAGAACAATTTAATCAAGAAAGCTGCCCTGCAACAATGAAAGGCGTTCACTTCCATGTAGCATTTGTCCTGTTGGCTCTGGCTCTCACATTTGCCTCTGCCTTTGATCCCAGCCCTCTTCAGGACTTCTGTGTAGCAATTAATAACACCAACGATGGTGGTATGTTCTTTGATTCTCTCTCTGTCTTCGTTGGAATGTATTCATGTCAACACCTAAACTATTTGAGAAGCTTTATCTCATTTTCTGCATGGAATTGCATCAAAGTGTTAATATTTTTCTTTCCGTTTTTGCAGTTTTTGTTAATGGCAAGTTTTGCAAAGACCCAAAGCTCGCCACCGCAAATGACTTCTTTTTTCCGGGGCTCAACATTCCAGGAAATACAGCAAATCAACTAGGATCAAAAGTCACTCTAGTCACTGTTGAACAAATACTAGGACTTAACACTCTTGGCATATCTCTTGCTCGACTTGACTTTGCACCCTATGGTGGCCTAAACCCCCCTCACACTCATCCTAGAGCCACAGAAATCCTAGTCGTTTTGGAGGGCACACTCTACGTTGGCTTTGTTAGATCCAACCCGGATAATCGTCTCATCACCAAAGTCCTATACCCAGGAGATGTTTTCGTTTTCCCAATCGGCCTCATTCACTTCCAGTTCAACATAGGGAACACCAATGCTGTTGCCATTTCGGGTCTTAGCAGCCAAAACCCAGGGCTTATCCCCATTGCAAACACAGTCTTTGGCTCAAACCCTCCCATCAATCCTGATGTTCTTGCCAAGGCCTTCCAGTTGGACAAGACTGTGGTTACCTATCTTCAGTCCCGATTCTAGTGAGATAACAACTATATGAAAATATATACACCCATGAAATTTATGCAGCAGCTTGTTCGGAATACTGTTTGACTTGTTTCTATCATTGAATATAGTATAATTCTTGGGTTGTAATATATAAAATAAAGAGGTAGCTTATGTTCTTTGGCTTATGCAAACCTCTCTGTATTTCATTTAGATTATATAATATGGAGTATTGCAATTTGTTATTAGTTTGGACCCACCCCTTCTTCATCTAGGGAAATGAATGCATCACATGATTGGTTTTTATTCTTCTTTTTTTTTTTCCCTTCTTGGGGGTATTGGACTTTTACATGGCATTCCCTCATTGGTTTGTCAGTTACAACAACTGTCACACAATCAAGATTCAAGAATTATCCGTACACCCTTAAAAAGTTCTATATAAGCCGTTAACAGTTTCCCAGCCTTTTCCCTCTTCCTTCTTCCCTCTTCCCTTGCATTTCAACCCAGAAGCACAAGATCTCTAACAAGAATTGAAAACTGACGAAATCCACAAAGGCAGAAACCATGGGTGAAATGAACTAAGAAGCAGACTTTGAAGTTCCAAACCAAGACGATGATGTTCAACTCCAAGAATCCATCAACCTCTCCGTACTCCACCTTGACAGCTTCAAGAACAACCACCAAAACCGCCATCCATGCACAACCTATCCCTGAAATGTCACCGTTTCCAACCCAATGAAACGTCCTTCTCCTGAACCAATCTCAGAACCCAAGTCCAAAAGGCCTTCACTTGACAACCTCCAGTACTCCCTTACTGGCTTCTCCACGCTCCCACTTCCACAGCTCCATCGCTCTGCTTCTGATCCTTATACCCCCTCCAAAAGGTAACCTTTCAGAGAATGCAGAGGCCTTGGAAGATAACCCATCGTCAAAAGGAAGTGCTTCTTCTTCTGCATTACCTCCAAAGGCCTCTGTTTTAAGCAGGTCAAGATCTGATCCCATTTTTTCTCCTTTCAAGTCCTTATCAAGGTCTTCAAGCTCCAACGACATAGGAATGGAATTGATCAAGGTAGAGAGTTGCAGTGCCAAGCTTTGTTGTTTCTTCAAAGTTGAAAATTGATCCATGTATTATATTATCTATCATCTATACATAAAAAGTGTGAATTTTAAAAAATATAAATAGTGATTGACTTAAATACCTTTATAAATTTTTAAATAAACATATTTATCCTTAAATATATAATTTTTATCGATTTATTTAAGTTTAATTTAAAATAATTAAAATTAAAAATAGAGTTTATATGAATTTAAACTACTTAAAATTTTAATTTCAAAAGTGTTAAAAGTAATCGGCTAAAATATCTTTAGTAAATGTCTATATAAATTTTAATTTAAATGAATTTTTTATTATTAAACTATTTTTTTTTATAATTAGAGTAAAAGTACTAAACGTGATTAACTAAAATACCCTTAATGAAATTTTAATTTTAAAAATGTTAAAAGTGATTGATTAAAATATCATTAGTAATTTTTTAATAAATTTCAATTTAAGTAATAATTTATTGTTAGACTCTTTTTTTTATAAGTAAAGTAATTTTTCATATCAAATGAAAATACAAAGAGAACAAGATCAAAGTTTTGTGTGCATTAGAATAAAACAATTATATGGAGTTTGTTTATTTAGTTGTTGTAAAAATAATTATATATGTAGCTTATGTTGATAAATAAACTCATTAAAAATAATCATAATTAAGTCATTGATGCATATTTTATTTTTCTATTTTCTGCTTTCAATTTTTGTTTGAATAATTAACTATATATGTATGTTAATGATTTATTATTTATATGTTTTATGAGCTAATCTTTTAATTATTGATAACATAATTAAAATTTTTAGTCCTTTGAAATAATTTTTTAATGTATTATTCTTACAATATAGTCTGACCTCTATAATTAATTTTTTTTTGTATTTTTCCTCTAAAATTTTATAATTATTATTCCCATGAACAAAAACTAATATCAAATCAAATGCAAATAAATTGCATTCTTTTCACCAACAATTAGCACTATGTGATTCATTGAATACTTTAATTGAATTTTTCATTGATAGAATTAGATAATTCAGAAGATTTTGAAGCTACTAATAACTCAAGATTGGGTCCCGTCAAAGTACCACAAGAATTGTTCACCTTGATTGAAATAATAATTGATTTAATTTTCTCTCAACTTTTACTTTAATATGCATATTTATGATTAATTTATATCTTAAACTTATTTAATCTTTCTCAATTATATTAAATTACTCATTGTTTTTGTCATCTAAGTGATTAAGCGACTTAATGTGAATTATTACAAGTAAAAAATTATTAAGTGAAGTAAAATTAATTGTTTTAGATAAACTCTTTCAAGGTGTGAAAAATTAATTGAAACTATCTTTTAAATGTGTTTATGCAAAAATTAAATTCATTAATGAAAATTTATTTTGTTAATGTTGAAAATGAAATCATTATAAACTGTATAGGCATTACATAACAAGTTTGTTATTCTCATAATTATATTTTTCTTAAGAAAACACAACAAGTGCCAAGGTTAGGAATTTATTTTATTTTATTTTTTAAAATTCTGTATTTTAATATTTTTATTTAATAAAATTTTACATATAATAAAATTTTTAAATAAAAAATTAAGATTTCAATTAATAAAACATATAATTACATTCAATTGATAAAAGTACCAATGAAAGATTATTTTAAGTAGAAAAATAAAATGAAAAATTGATTAGTTATGCATAACTCTATTGATTTATGAAAAATAGAGTTATTTATTTGTATATTTTTTAGGATTAATATAAAACTTTTTTGTTTAGTGAAATATTGTATACTCATTCATTTTCTCTTTTATATAAGCTGAAAAATATTCACTTTTATATCAAAATTTTTTAAGTTGCCATACTAGGTAATATTTGTTAAAAAAAATTAAAATTCATCAAATTAATTATTATTTTACATCTAAAAAAATTATTATAAATTATAATTTAACTAAATTTGAAAGTGATTTAAAGACATTCATTAGCAAAATTTATTTGATAAATCTTTATTTAATCGTGTTAGATTTTAGACTTAAAATTAGTAATTAATTAGGTTGATTCAAGTTCTATCATCTACTTCTATTTATAGTGTATGCAATTATTCATTTAAGCAATTAAGTAAATTTGACTCAAATATTGGTGCACGCTTCTCTTTGTTTAAAAAGCTAGATTCAAATCGTTCTAAATTCAAATAAAAATATATACTTAATTACTTATAATTACAATTTCACTTTAAAAATACTTTTAAAATTCATTAACTAATTAAACAACAAAGACAATAAAATATAAAACATTGAAGATGAAAGGAAATAACTTAAATAAAAAACTTTTAAACTATTACAGAAGATAAATAACTAATATTGGATTTTGATTGGATTACTATTTCAATTCAGATTTTAATTTCGTTATGTTCAATCATTTTGGGTTTTAAATAACTACTAAGTTGTTAACTATTTAAAATCAATTAAAATCGAGTCAAGTTAGTTTATTCTTATGATTATGTGTATTATATTATTTTTAATTAAATTAAAATTTAAAATGAGTAAAAAATTTATATATACTCAATTTGAGATTTTAATTATTTCAAATTTGAGTTGATTAATCCATGTTATTTTAGTTATACTTTTATGATACTGATAATAAATTTCAAAATAAAATGAGAATACAACACTAAAAATTTAAGTGCAACAATGGTAGAAATATTAATGATAATTTTAGAAGAAATTTCTTATGGCCAAGTTTTGTAGAGATTAAAAGATATTTCTTTTTTGAGGATATTGAAATTCGTATTAAAAAAATGTTAATTTAGATCAACGAATTGATAGTCTTTCATTTGTTAAAATGGGTTGAGGGAAACTATTCAAACATTTTATTTGAAAGAGGTCATATCATAGTTCAAACTTATTAATGAAGACAACATAAAGTTAAATATTATTTAGGTTGTTATGACCTCTTATAATACTTTTTACTCTTTTCAAATGAAGAAATTGATTGGCATCAAAATATATAAAAAAAAAAAAAGAGTCATTTTGATGATGTAATAACAATTCAAAATATTTTTATATCATCTTTCATTTAGTAGAAAAAATTTTTTATTGAGAATGTGAAATATTTTTTATTTTTTTTCAAATGGTGAAGTTAATGACATCAACAAATCAAAAAAGTTATTTTGAATTATGGTAATAAGAATAATCCAACAATTAAAAATATACCATCTTTTGTTTAGTAGAAAAATTTTTTTATGGAGAATAAGGTGATTATTGTGATTTAATTTTTTTTTAGAATTGTTGTTTGTTTAATTTTCATAAATTTTATTTAAGAAAATTGTTCTCATTACTTTTATCATATAACAACAAAATTTTTACTCAAAATTGTAAACTTAAAAATAGAAACATAAAGCAAAGTTTACTATTTTCATTGGTGATAGAACACTTTAAAATTTGCAATCTTTTATATGTAACTGTTCTTCGCTAACAGGAATGAAAAAACATACACTGATAATTCAATCAAATTATAAATAAAACGTATCTTAATATGTACTATTTTATCATGAACTAAAAATTTAAAGGATGTCTTAGAAATATTGACTTAATTTATTGTATATATTTATTGAATTTAGTTTTAATACTTGCATTAATATAAAAGGTTATGATTTTAACTTATTATTATATGTTAAACTATTGATGATAAATTTAAAGCATTTACTCATGCCTTTCAAGTTATTTAAACTTAAACTTTTTCTTCCTTTTTTTCTTTACTTTACAAATTAAATCATCTAGCATATCGTAATTACTTTCTCTTTAGATATATACAAATCAATGATAATATACTAATAGATAATTAATAACTTAGTAATTAATCATTAAAAACTTAAATGTAATTAATCGAACTTAATAGTAATCATTGATAACTTAATAGTAATTTAGTGATAATTTAATAGTAAATGAATGATAATTTAGTAACAAATAATTAATAACCTTTTAGTAAATCAATAATAATATAATAATATATGCATAATACCCTAGTGGTAAATTTGTAAATGTATAATAACATAGTACTAAATTAAGAATAACTTAAAAAATAAGTAATAACTTAGTAGTTAATTATTGATAACTTTGTAATAAAACAATTATAACTTAATAAAAATTAGAAATAATTTAATAGTAAATCAATTTTAGTTTAATAGTAATTAATTGACAGAATAAGTCATAAATAACTTAGTAGTAAATCAATAATAAATTTGAAATAAATAATTAATAATTTAATATTAATCATTGAAAATGTAAAAGTAAATCAGTATAACTTAATAGTAAATCATTGACAACATAATAGTTAATCAATGATAACTTAATAATAAATCATGTAAATAATATAAATCTATAATAACTTGATAGTGAATCATAGATAATTTATGGCAATTTACTGATAATTTTGTAATAAATAATCAAAAATTAAGTAGTAAATCAAAAATAATATAATAGTAAATATATAAAAAATCATACTAAATCATTGATAATTTATTAGCAGTAAATTACCAATAATGTACTAGTAAATTACTAATAACTTAGTTGTAAATTTGTAATAATTTAGTAGTAAGTTAGTAAATCATTGATAACTTTTTAGTGAATTATTGGTTAATTAATAGTAAATCAATTATAACTATAAAATAATCATCAATAACTTAGTGGTAATTCACCAACAATTTAATAAAAATCATTCATAACTTAATGTTTAATCATTCATAACTTAATGGCAAATTATTCATAAATTAGAAGTAAATCATTGATAACTTAACAGATAAAATCTAATAACTAATAACTTAATTGTTAATTATTGATAACTTTTTTTATACTAGAAGTTGAGGATTGAACCTTGGTTTCTAGCAAAATTAAGTCAAAATTGCTAGCAAAAGTGAAGTCAAAACTTTCATTTTAAGAGTTAGGATAAACCTACCATGAGCCTATTCAATAAAAAATTTTTGTGGAAAATTCTATACTTGAATAAAACAATAACGTTATCATATAAAATGAAAAATATCTCATATATTATTAGTGAACTTTTTAAATTACATGTTTCATAGTTATAAATGCATAACAATAGATTAGTAATTCAATAATAAGTTAATAGAAACAAACAATAACTTAGTAATTAATTATTGATAACTTAATAATAAATCAATGATATCTTAATAGTAAATAAGTTTCAATTTGGTACTAATTAATTGATAAACTTAGTAGTAAACCAATGATAATTTAATAGTTAATTATTGGAAACTTAAAAGTAAATCAATGTAACTTAGTAATAGTTAATCATCAATAACTTAATAGTAAATTATAAATTATTTAATATAAACAAGTGATAACTTGGTAATGAATCATAGTTAATTTAGTAATAAATCTATGATGATTTTGTAGTAAATAATTAAAAACTTAGTAACTCAAACATAAAAGTAAAAGCATAATGACATAATAGTAAATCATTGATGATTTAGATGTAAATTATTGATAGCTTAGGAGTAAATAACTAATAACTTAGTTGTAAATCAATGATAATTTAATAGTAAATCATCGATAAATTAATAGTAAAACAATTATAACTTTATAACAAATCATCAGTAATATAATAGTAAATCATCAATAATTTAAAATTAAATCATTCATAAATTAGTAGAAAATCAATGCTATTTTAGTAGTAAACAGCTGATAATTTAACAATATATCATTGATAGCTTAATAGTAAATTATTGATAATATAATAATAAATTATTAATAACATAATTGTCAATCATTGACAAATTTTTTTTATACTTTAAGTTGCAAGAATTGAACCTTGATTACTAGCAAAACCTTGATTACTAGCAGAAATTTCACCTTGGGAGACTAAAATAGACCTATCACGAGCTTATTCAATAAAAAAAATTAAGTAAAAAAATTTTAAATTTGAATGAAATAATAATATTATTATATAACAATAAAATTATCTTATATTAAAACTGAACCGCACTTTTTTACTAGTATCCATTGTTAAATATATGATGACAAAAATTTTATTAATAATTACTTAAAGTATATTATAAGTTACCAAAAGGTTAATTACTAAAATTATATCAAGAGGTTACTAAAATTTTATCAATGATTACCAAAATTATATCATAAGTTACCAAACTACTATTGAAGGGTATAAAAATTATATCAAATGTTATTAAAATTTTATCAAAAGTAAGAAAAATTAAAGTTATCAAATTTTACTTTTATATCAAAATCAAAATTAAATTATTAGTATTTATCATAATTATCACAATATCAAAAAATTTATTTATTAAAGTAAATTTTTAGATATAAGAATTACACATGCATAATACACGTGCCAAAAACCAGTCAATTTTAAAATTTTAGTCCCATTCCAATGAATTTTATATCATATTTTTACCGCTGGATTAAAAACAATCATTAACGGTGTAAATATTAGTGTGTGAACTTTTTGTCAATTGGCTACATACGGTTTAGCGAAGCTAAAATTTTTGTCTGTCTGAATGACTGATGCAACAATATCTAAATTTACCTTCACACCTTATTTTGAATTACTTATGCAACAATATCTAGAATAATAAATAAATAAATGATGCCCTGATCTTTGTTGAGACTTGAGACTATTGCCTCCATAAATTAAAAATTAACATTATATGCAATTTTCATTCAAACAGGAAATGTTTGATTTTGTTTTGCCAATTAGAATTTTTATGGAACTTTTAAACCGTCGCTATCATGTATTATTTAATCTAATCTTATAAAAACATGAATTATTATCTGATTTTTTACTGATTGAAGCTAAAAACAAATTTGTTTTTAATGAAGTCATAGTCGGAAAGGCTAAGATAGAGGAAAGCATTATAAACATTAAGATTTGAATATCATATTTGGATACTACCTCTTAAATTAGGTGATTGCATGAACCAACTAAACTAAATTTTGAATTCAAGAATAATTTTTTTGAAACTATAAGAACTTCTGACGATTGCTAATACATCTGAATGTCGGTTGGAATTCAACCTAAGAACAGACTATTCCAACTCTTTTGGTTTTTTTTTCCCCAAAGATATAACACACTTGTTTCTCCCTGTAGCTTTATTAAACCTTTCTTTTTGTTATTCAATAGAGCCAGGTTCATCGAATTTTCTTTGACACAGAAAATTTTGAGCATAGAAAAGTCACCACGATCAGGTGAAGGGCCTGTTTGGAATCTGTTTATTCAGAAAATTACTAGAGATTAGTGAAGTTTTCCCACCTAATTGACTTAACTCAAGCGGTAATAGTAGATTAATTGAGACTTGGTTCGTGGCAGTATACCCTCTTAATTAAATCCGGACATAAAAACAATAATCAAGGAAATTACTATTGTTTTATCACAAATAAAAGAGAATTATTACTGTGCTAAAACAATATTGAGCTGATTCGATGCTTCTGCCTCTATCCCTATACCATGGAATTGGAATATATTTTAATGCTTAAAAGTTGCTCTGTTTTATAAAAGTAGCAAAATTGATGCAGTTATGTATAATTTCTGCACATTTGAGTGAGAATTCTGTCCTGCCTGGTACGTTGCATACAAATACGAGAGTACATGTTCGCGCAAGAGTAAGAGAGAGATATTGGAAATTTTGCTATATATTCTGATTTTCATGCACAGAATAATATCTGTAAAACAGTCTAATCTTCTGTTGTTTGTCTCCGAATTCTACATACTGTTTACTGTATGGGCTCTTACCTCTTCTCCAATGGAATGCCTCGAAAATATCTATCATCATCCTGACTTTTCCCCTTCCAAGCTGATATTATAACTTATTGGACAGTACAATATCTTAAAATTGCGTATAATTTTCCACCTTATCATGGTATGGATGATGGCAAGACTTTTTGCTTCTCTTGGTGGCCTATTTTTTCTTTTTATTTCAATTAAGGTAATAAACGTTCATTTATACTTTCTTATTTTGGTGCAACAGGCCAACAAATTTCACAATATAGAACTCAATCAAGTGATATACGAATAACATGATTCATGCAGCAAAAATGCAATAAATTAATGTTAGGCATCGAGCTTGTGATTTTATCTCGGAAGATATCTCAGTCTGAAATGTCTATTCTGACATGTTCATAGTTACTTAAGCTCTGACATTTAAGCTTATCAAATTGAAAATACAAAATTTCTTGTAGGATCAATTAACCCTTCTCTACCGATGACAATTTTTATTATCATATCTGGCATGGTGTAGAACTGGTGCTGGAAGAAATTGTCTGCGAATTTGAATGAACATGTTGGAACACTTCTGAAGACACAGGCTTACTCTATGAACATTGAACTTGGTGCTTTCTATGTTCAGTGAACTAATCAGCAAAGCATATTGCTCAAAGAAACTAGCCGAATTTCTTGCACAACTTTATCATGGAAAAATAAAGAAGAGTTGTTAAAAGATCGGTAGGTGACAATGACATCACGCCACAAGCAATCCACATTAAGCACAACAAATCTCATGGTAAGGGCACTGCAACATCGAAGACTGATGTTCACAGCCTACTTAACTTTCAGAAAATTCTTTCACCTCGCAAGAAATTAACGCTACATAAGACTTTTGCTACTTCTAAAAACATTTCCCCTTCTTGTTTAAAATGATTACCAGTAACTGTTTAAGACAAGTTTGGTCTACCTTCGATGGGTTTATTCATATTCTGTTCTATGAAGATAGAGTGTAAATGAACCAAAAATGATCAAACTTTGTTACGTTAGTAATCCATTTGTTAATTAACGAAACTGAATGCTCTCCTTGATACAATTCTCTCTTCTCCTTTTATTATGCTTATTCACTATTTTAATTGTAAAAATGATTTCCGGAAATTACTGCTGCAGGCGGCCGAATGAACCTCTCCAGGAAATCAACTAATTAATTAAAAAAATAGCATGCATGATGACTTGAGAAGTAGTCATGGAAGAGTCATGCAAGAAAAGCCTTGGAAAGATTCTAAAAATTGTGGTTTTGTATCTCTGGATAGGTTACATCGTCTTAGTTGACACAGTTCAATCTGAGATACATGCACACTCAAACACATTTCTTATTTTTGTTTTAAAGTCAATATAGTTAAATAAACAAAGAAAACATTTGGTATGTAAAGATTGACCAGTTCCATTTCAATTTACTGATGCAAACATGGGAAGATTAAATTCGATGAGGATAGAGGCGCAGAGTAGCTAAAGAATGATTCATTCATATTTTTTTAAAACATAATCACTGCAGACTTGGGAAATTTTTCATCTGTTTTCTTTTTTTTTCTCAAAAGAATAATTAAATAATGAAAATGAATAGGCTTGTTCAGTGAGTGCTGTCTATAAATAGCGTGCTCTCGTTCCAGATCTCTCACTCCTCACCTAGCAACAAAACTTAGAACAATTTAATCAAGAAAGCTGCCTTACAACAATGAAAGGTGTTCACTTCCATGTAGCATTTGTCCTGTTGGCTCTAGCTTTCACATTTGCCTCTGCCTTTGATCCCAGCCCTCTTCAGGACTTCTGTGTAGCAATTAATAACACCAACGATGGTGGTATGTTCTTTAGTTCTCTGTCTGTCTTCTTTGGAATGTATTCATGTCAACACCTAAACTATTTGAGAAGTGTTATCTCATTTTCTGCATGGAATTGTATCAAAGTGTTAATATTTTTCTTTCCATTTTTGCAGTTTTTGTTAATGGCAAGTTTTGCAAAGACCCAAAGCTCGCCACCGCAAATGACTTCTTTTTCTCCGGGCTCAACATGCCAGGAAATACAGCAAATCAACTGGGATCAAAAGTCACTCTAGTCACTGTTGAACAAATACTAGGACTTAACACTCTTGGCATATCTCTTGCTCGACTTGACTTTGCACCCAATGGTGGCCTAAACCCCCCTCACACTCATCCAAGAGCCACAGAAATCCTAGTCGTTTGGGAGGGCACACTCTACGTTGGCTTTGTTACATCCAACCCGGATAATCGTCTCATCACCAAAGTCCTATACCCTGGAGATGTTTTTGTTTTCCCAATCGGTCTCATTCACTTCCAGTTCAACATAGGGAACACCAATGCTGTTGCCATTTCTGGTCTTAGCAGCCAAAACCCAGGGCTTATCCCCATTGCAAACGCAGTCTTTGGCTCAAACCCTCCCATCAATCCTGATGTTCTTGCCAAGGCCTTCCAGTTGGACAAGACTGTGGTTACCTATCTTCAGTCCCGATTCTAGTGAGATAACAACTAGAGGAAAATTTATACACCCATGAAATTTATATGGCAGCTTGTTCGGAATAATGTTTGACTTGTTTCTCTCATTGAATTTAGTATAATTCTTGGGTTGGAATATATAAAATAAAGAGGTTGCTTATGTTCTTTGGCTTATGGAAACCTCCCTGCAATTCATTTTGGTTAAATAATATGGAGTATTGCAATTTGTTTTTAGTTTGGACCCACCCCTTCTTCATCTAGGGAAATGAATGCATCACGTGATTGGTTTTAATTCTTCTTTTTTTTTCCCCTTCTTGGGGGTATTAGACTTTGACATGGCATTCCCTCATTGGTTTGTCAGTTACAACAACTGTCACACAATCAAGATTCAAGAATCATCCGTACACCCCTAAAAAGTTCTATATAAACCGTTAACAGTTTCTCTGCCTTTTCCCTCTTCCCTATTCCCTTGCATTTCAACCAAGAAGCACAAGATCCCTAACAAGGATTGAAAACTGAAGAATCCACAAAGGCAGAAACCATGGGTGAAATGAACCAAGAAGCAGACTTTGAAGTTCCAAATGTTCAACTCCAAGAATCAAGCAACCTCTCCGTACCCCACCTTGACAGCTTCAAGAACAACCACCAAAACCGCCATCCATGCACAACCTGTGCCTGAAATGTCACGGTTTCCAACCCAATGAAACGTACTTCTCCTGAACCAATCTTAGAACCCAAGTCCGAAAAGCCTTCACTTGACAACCTCCAGTACTCCCTTACTGACTTCTCCACGCTTCCACTTCCACAGCTCCATCGCACTGCTTCTGATCCTTATACCCCCTCCGAAAGGTAGCCTTTCAGAGAATGCAAAGGCCTTGGAAGATAACCCATTGTCAAAAGGAAGTGCTTCTTCTTCTGCGTTACCTCCAAAGGCCCCCGTTTAAAGCATGTCAAGATCTGATCCCATTTTATCTCCTTTCAAGTCCTTCTCAAGGCCTTCAAGCTCCAACGACATAGGGATGGAATTGATCAAGGTAGAGAGTTCCAGTGCCAAGGTTTGTTTTTTCTTCAAAGTTGAAAATTGATCCATGTATTATATTATATAACATCTATACATAAAAAGTGTGAATTTTAAAAATATAAATAGTGATTGATTTAAATACCTTTATAAAATTTTAAATTAACATATTTATCCTTAAATATATAATTTTTATGGGTTTATTTAAGTTTAATTTAAATTAACTAAAATTAAAAATAGAGTTTATATAAATTTAAACTACTTAAAATTTTAAAATTTTAATTTCAAAAATTTTAAAATTGATCAGCTAAAATATCCTTAGTAAATGTCTTTATAATTTTAATTTAAGTGAATTTTTTATTATTAAACTATTTTTTATAATTAGACTAAAAAGTACTAAATATGATTCATTAAAATACACTTAATGAAATTCTAATTTAAAAAATGTTAAAAGTGATTGATTAAAATATCATTATTAGTAATTTTTTAATAAATTTTAATTTAAGTAATATTTTATTATTAGACTCTTTTTTTTATAAGTAGAATAATTTTTTATATCAAATGAAAATACAAAGAAAACAAGATCAAAGTGTTTTGTGCATAGTAATAAAACAATTATATGGAGTTTGTTTATTTAGTTGTTGTAAAAATAATTATATATGTAGCTTATGTTGATAAATAAATTCATTAAAGATAACCATAATTAAGTCATTGAAGCATATTTTATTTTTCTATTTTCTTCTTTCAAATTTTGTTTTAATAAATTAACTATATATGTATGTTAATGATTTATTATTTATATGTTTTATGAGTTAATCATTTAATTATTGATAACATAATTAAAATTTTTTAGTCCTTTGAAATAATTTTTAATGTATTATTTTTACAGTATAGTTGACCTCTATAATTAATTTCTTTTGTGTATTTTTTCCTCTAGAATTTTATAATTGTTATTTCCATGAACAAAAACTAATATCAAATCAAATGCAAATAAATTGCATCCCCTTCACCAACAATTAACACCATGTGATTTATTGAACACTTTAATTGAAATTTTCATCGATAGAATTAGATACCTCAAAAGGTTTTGAAGCTACCAATAACTCAAGATTGGGTCTCGTCAAATTACCATAAGAATTGTTCACCTTGATTAAAACAATAATTGATTTAATTTTTTCTTAACTTTTATCTTAATATACATTTTTATGATTAATTTATATTTTAAAATTATTTAATCTTTCTCAGTTATACTAAATTACTCACTAGTTTTGTCATCTAAGTGATTGAGCGATTTAATGTGAATTATTATAAATAAAAAATTATCAAGTGAAGTAAAATTAATTGTTTTTGGTAAATTCTTTCAAGTTGTGATAAAATTAATTGAAACTATCTTTTAAATGTGTTTATGCAAAAATTAAATTCATTAATGAAATTTTATGTTGTTAATGTTGAAAATAAAATCATTATAAATTGTATATGCCTTACATAATAAGTTTTTTATTCTCATAGTTATATTTTTCTTAAGAAAACATAACAAGTACCAAGGTTAGGAATTTATTTTATTTTTTTTTAAATTATGTATTTTAATATTTTTATTTAATAAAATTTTACGTATAATAAAATTTTTAAATAAAAATTTAAGATTTCAATTAATAAAACATATAATTACATTCAATTGATAAAAGTACCAATGAAAGAATATTTTAAGTAGAAAAATAAAATAAAATATTGATTAGTTATGCATAACTCTATTGATTTATGAAAAATAGAGTTATGTATTTGTATTTTTTTAGGATTAATATAAAACTTTTTTATTTGGAGAAATATTGTATACTCATTCATTTTCTCTTTTATATAAGTTGAAAAAAATTCACTTTTATATCAAAATTTTTTAAGTTACCATGTTAGGTAATATTTGTGAAAAAAATTTGAAATTCATCAAATTAATTATCATTTTACGTCTAAAATAAAAATTATTATAAATTATAATTTAACGAAATTTGAAAGTGATTTAAAGACATTAATTAGTAAAATTTATTTGATAAATCTTTATTTAATCATGTTGGATTTTAGACTTAAAATCAACAACCAATTAGGTTGAGTCAAGTTCTATCTTCTACTTCTATTTATAGTGTATGCAATTATTCACTTAAGCACTTAAGTAAATTTGACTTAATAATTGGTGCATACTTTTGTTTGTTTAAAAAGCTAGATTCAAATTGTTCTAAATTCATATAAAAAAGAAATATACTCTATTACTTATAACTGCAATTTTACTCTAGAAATACTTTTAAAATTAATTAACTAATTCAACAACAAAGACAATAAAAATAAAACATCAAAGATGAAGGGAAAAAACTTAAATAAAAAACTTTTAAATTATTATAGAAGATAAATAACTAATATTGGATTTTGATTGGGTTACTGTTTCAATTTGGATTTGAATTTGGTTATGTTCAATCATTTTGGGTTTTAAATAATTACTAAGTTGTTAACTTTTTAAAATCAATTAAAATCGAGTCAAGTTAGTTTTTTTTTTATGATTATGTGTATTATATTATTTTTAATTAAATTAAAATTTAAAATAAGTAAACATTTATTTATACTCAATTTGACATTTTAATTATTTCAAATTTGAGTTGATTGATCCATGTTTTTTGAATTATATTTTTATGATACTGATAATAAATTTCAAAATAAAATGAGAATATAACACACTAAAAACTTAAGTGCAAAAATGATAGAAATATTAATGATAATTTTAGAAAAAAAATTTTATCCCCAAGTTTTGTAAGGATTAAAGGATATTTCTTTTTTGAGGATCTTGAAATTCATATTACAAAAATGTTAATTTAGATCAATGAATTTATAATCTTTTACTTGTTAAAATGGGTTTAAGGAAACTATTCGAACATTTTATTTGAAAGAGGCTATATCATAGTTCAAACTTATTAATGAATACAGCATAAAGTTAAATATTATTTAGGTTGTTATGACCCCTTATAATATTTTTTACTCTTTTCAAATGAAGAAATTGATTGCTATCAAAATATTTAAAAAAAGGTCATTTTGATGATGTAATAAGAATTCAAAATATTTTTATATCATCTTTTCATTTAGTAGAAAAAAATTTTTATTGAGAATGCGAAATATTCTTTACTTTTTTTCAAAGAGAGAAGTTGATGACATCAAAATATCAAAAAAGTTATTTTGAATTATGGTAATAAGAATAATCCAACAATTAAAAATATACCATTTTTGTTTAGTAGAAAAAAAAATTCATGGAGAATACGAAGGTGATTATTGAGAATTTAATTTTTTTTAGAATTGTTGTTTGTTTAATTTTTATAGATTTTATTTAAGAAATTTGTTCTCATTACTTCTATCATATAGTAACAAAATTTTTGCTCAAAATTGTATACTTAAAAATAGAAACATAAAGCAAAGTTTATTTTTCCATTGATGATAGAACACTTTAACATTTTTAATCTTTTATATGTAATTGTACTTCGCTAACATGAACGAAAATACATATACTAATAATTCAATCAAATTATAAATAAAACATATCTTTTTATGTACTATTTTATCATGAACTAAAAATTTAAAGGATGTCTTAGAAATATTGACTTAATTTATTGTATATATTTATTAAATTTAGTTTTAATACTTGCATTAATATAAAAGGTTATGATTTTAACTTATTACTATGTGTTAAATTATGGATAATAAATCTAAAGCATTTACTCATGCTTTTCAAGTTATTTAAACTTAAACTTTTTCTTCCTTTTTTTCCTTTACTTTACAAATTAAATCATCTAGCATATTGTAATTACTTTCTTTTTGGATATATATAAATCAATGATAATATAATAATAGATAATTAATAACTTAGTAATTAATCATTGAAAACTTAAATGTAATCAATCTAACTGAGTAGTAATCATTGGTAACTTAATAGTTAATTAGTGATAATTTATTAGTAAATGAATAATAATTTAGTAATAAATAATTGATAAGTTTTTAGTAAATCAACAGTAATATAATAATATATGCATAATACCTTAATTGTAAATTTGTAAATGTATAATAACATAGTACTAAATTAAGAATAACTTAAAAAATAAGTGATAACTTAATAGTTAATTATTGATAATTTAGTAATAAAACAATTATAACTTAATAGAAAATCAGTAATAATTTGATAAAAATCAATTTTAGTTTAATAGTAATTAATTGACAGTAATAAGTCATAAATAACTTAGTAAATCAATAATAAATTTGTGGTAAATAATTAATAATTTAATATTAATCATTGAAAATTTAAAAGTAAATCAGTATAACTTAATAGTAAATCATCGACAACGTAATAGTTAATCAATGATAATTTAATAATAAATCATGTATATAATATGAATCTATAATAACTTGATAGTGAATCATAGATAATTTATGGTGATTCAGTGATAATTTTGTAATAAATTATCAAAAATTAAGTAGTAAATCAATAGTAACATAATAGTAAATATATAAAAATATCATACTAAATCATTGATAATTTAGCAATAAATCGCTAATAACGTATTAGTAAATTACTAATAACTTAGTTATAAATTAGTAATAATTTAGTAGTAAGTTAGTTAATCATTGATAACTTTTTAGTGAATTATTGGTTAATTAATAGTAAATCAATTATAACTATAAAATAATCATCAATAACCTAGTGGTAAATCAACAACAATTTAATAAAAATCATTCATAACTTAAAGTTAAATGATTCATAATTTAATGGCAAATTATTCAAAAATTAGAAGTAAATCATTGATAACTTAGTATATAAAATCTAATAATTGATAACTTAATTATTAATTATTGATAAATTTTTTTATACTAGAAGTTGAGGATTGAACCTTGGTTACTAGGAGAAATAAAGTCAAAATTGCAAGCAGAAATGAAGTCAAAACTTTCATTTTAAAAGTTAGGATAAACCTACCATAAACCTATTCAATAAAAAAAATTAATGAAAAATTCTATACTTGAATAAAACAATAATGTTATCACATAAAATGAAAATTATCTCATATATTATTAGTGAACTTTTTAAATTACATGTTTCATAGTTATAAATGCATAACAATATATTAGTAATTCAATAATAAGTTAATAAAAACAAGCAATAACCTAGTTTTTAATTATTGATAACTTAATAATAAATCAATGATATCTTAATAGTAAATAAGTTTCAATTTAGTACTAATTAATTGATAAACTTAATAGTAAATTATAAATAATTTAGTAGTAAATCAATGATAATTTAATAGTTAATTACTGAAAACTTAAAAGTAAATCAATGTAACTTAGTAATAGTTAATCATCAATAACTTAATAGTAAATTATAGATAATTTAATATAAATTAGTGATAACTTGATAATGAATTATAGTTAATTTAGGTACAAATCTATGATGATTTTATAGTAAATAATCGAAAACTAAGTAGTAACTCAAACATAATAGTAAAAGCATAATAATATAATAGTAAATCATTGATAATTTAGATGTAAATTATTGATAGCTTAGGTGTAAATAACTAATAACTTAGTTATAAATCAATAATAATTTATTTACTTATTACTAATAATTTTAGAGTAAATCATCGATAAATTAATAATAAATCAATTATAACTTTATTTGGTAACATAATAGTAAATCACCAATAATTTAAAACTAAATCACTCATAAATTAGTAGAAAATCAATGCTAATTTAATAGTAAATAGCTTATAATTTAGCAATATATCAGTGATAGCTTAGTAGTAAATTATTGATAATATAATAATAAATCATTAATAACATAATTTTCAATTATTGACAAATTTTTTTTATACTTAAAGTTGCAGGAATTGAACCTTGATTACTAGCAAAAATGAAGCTAGAAATTTCATCTTGGGAGACTAAGATAGACCTACCACGAGCCTATTCAATAAAAAAATTAAGTAAAAAAATTCTAAATTTGAATGAAACAATAATATTAGTATATAAAAAGAAAATTATCTTAGATTAGAACTGAACCCACACTTTCTTACAAGTATCCATTGTTAAATATATGATAACACAAATTTTATTAATGATTACTAAAAGTATATCATAAGTTATCAAAAAGTTAATTACTAAAATTATATCAAGATGTCACTAAAATTTTATCAATGATTACCAAAATTATATCATACGTTATCAAACTAATATCGAAGGGCATAAAAATTATATCGAATGTTATTAAAATTTTATCAAAAGTTAGAAAAATCAAATTTATATTAAAAGTTATCAAATTTTACTTATATTATATCAAAATAAAAATTAAATTATTAGTACTTATCATAATTATCACAATATCAAAAAATTTATTTATTAAAATGAATTTTTAAATATAAAAATTGCACATGCGTAATTCACGTGCCAAAAACTAGTCAATTTTAAAAATTTAGTCCCATTCCAACGAATTTTATATCACATTTTTACCACTGGATTAAAAACAATCATTAACTGTGTAAATATTAGTGTGTGAGCTTTTTGTCAATTGGCTACATATGGTTTAGTGAGGCTAAAATTTTTGGCTGTTTGAATGACTGATGCAACAATATCTAAATCTACCTTCACATCTAATTTTGAATTACTTAATGTCTAGAATAATAAATAAATAAATGATGCCCTGATCTTTGTTGAGACTATTGCCTCCATAAATTAAAATTCGCATTATATGCAATTTTCATTCAAACAGGAAATATTTGATTTTTTTTGCCAATTAGAATTCTTATGGAACTTTTAAACCGTCGCTGTCATGTATTATTTAATATAATCTTGCAAAAACATGAATTATTCTCTGATTTTTTACTGATTGAAGCTAAAAGCAAAAATTTTTTTTTAAAAGAAGTCATAGTCGGAAAGGCTAAGATAGAGGAAAGCATTATAAACATTAAGATTTAAATATCATATTTGGATGCCATCTCTTAAACTAGATGATTGCATGAATCAACTAAACTAAATTTTAAGTTCAAGAATAATTTTTTTTGAAACTATAAGAACTCCTGACGATTGCTAATACATCTGAATGTCGATTGGAATTCACCTAAGAACAGTCCATTCCAACTCTTTTGGTTTTTTTTCCCCCAAAGATATAACACACTTGTTCCTCCCTGTAGCTTTATTAAACCTTTCTTTTTGTTATTCAATAGAGCCAGGTTCATCGAATTTTCTTTGACACAAAATTTTGAGCATAAAAAAGTCACCACGATCAGGTGAAGGGCCTGTTTGGAATCAGTTTATTCAGAAAATTACTAGAGATCAGTGAAGTTTTCCCACTTAATTGACTTAACTCAAGCGGTAATAGTAGATTAATTGAGACTTGGTTCGTGGCAGTATACCCTCTTAATTAAATCCAGACATAAAGACAAGAATAAAGGAAATTACTATTGTCTTTATCACAAATAAAAGAGAATTATTATTGTGCTAAAACAATATTGAGTTGATTCAATGCTTCTGCCTCTAGCCCTATACCATGGAATTGGAATATTTTTTAATGCTTAAAAGTTACTCTGTTTTACAAAAGCAGCATAATTGATCCAGTAATGTATAATTTCTGCTCATTTGAGTAAGAATTCTGTCCTGCCTTGTACGTTGCATAAAAATACGAGCACACATGTTCACGCAAGAGTGAGAGAGAGATATTGAAAATTTTACTATATATTCTGATTTTCATGCACAGAATAATATCTGTAAAACAGTCCAATCTTCTGTTGTTTGTCTCCGAATTCTACATACTGTTTACTGTATGGGCTCTTACCTCTTGTCCAATGCAATGCCTCTAAAATATCTATCATCGTCCTGACTTTTCCCCATCCAAGTTGAATGTTATAACGTCTTTGACAGTACAACATCTTAAAATTGCATATGATTTTCCATCTTATCATGCTATGAATGATGCCAAGACTTTTTGCTTCTCTTGGTGGCCTATTTTTTATCTTTATTTCAATTAAAGTAATAACTATTGGTGCAACAGGCCAACAAATTTTACGATATGGAACTCAATCAAGTGATATACGAATAGCATGATTCATGGAGCACAAATACAATAAATTAATGTTAGGCATAGAGCTTGTGATTCTATCTCGGAAGATATCTAAGTTTGAAAAGTCTATTCTGACATGGTCATAGTTACTTAAGCTATGACATTCATGCTTATCACATTGAAAACAAATTTCTTGTAGGATCAATTAACCTTTCTCTACCGGAAACAATAATATCTGGAATGGTGTAGAACTGGTGCTGGAAGAAATTGTCTGAGAATTTTGAATGAATCTGTCGGAACTCTTCTGAATACACAGACTTACTCTATGAACATTGAACTTGGTGCTTTCTATGTTCATTGAACTAATCAGAAAAGCAGATTGCTCAAAGAAAATAGCCAAATTTCTTGCACAATTTTACCACAGAAAATTAAAGAATTGTTAAAAGATAGGTAGGTGACGATAACATCAAGCCACAACCAATCCACATTAAGCACAACAAATCTCTTTGTAAGGGGATTGCAACATCTAAAACTGATGTTCACAGCCTACTTAACTTTCAGAAATTCTTTCTCCTGGCAAGAAATTAACGGTACATAAGACTTTTGCTACTTCTAAGACCATTTCCCCTCTTTGTTTAAAATGATTACCAGCAATTGTTTAAGACCAGTTTGGTCTACTTTACATAGGTTTATTCATATTCTGTTCCATGAAGATAGGGTGTAAATGAACCTAAAATGAACAAACTTTGTTATGTTAGTAATCCATTTGTTTAATTAACGAAACTGAATGCTCTCTTTTTTACAATGCTCTCTTCTCCTTTTATTATACTTATTATTCACTATTTTAATTGTAAAAATGATTTCCGGGAATGACTGCTGCAGGCCGCCGATTGAACCTCTCCAGGAAATCAGTTAATTAATTCAAAAAAATAGCATGCATTACTTGAGAAGAAGTCATGCAAGAAAAGTCTTGGAAAGATTCTAAGAATTGTGGTTTTGTATCTGTGGATAAGTTGACACAGTGCAATCTCAGATACATGCACAGTCAAACACATTTCTTTTGATTTTTGTTTTAAAGTCAATATAGTTAAATAAACAAAGATAACATTTTTTATGTAATGATTGACCGGTTCCATTGCAATTTACTCAAGCAAACATGGGAAGAGTAAATTCGATGAGGATAGAGGCGCAGAGTTGCTGAAGAATGGTTCACTCATATTTTTTTAAAACATAATCACTGCAGACTTGGTAAATCTTTCATCTGTTTTTTTTTTTTTTCTCAAAAGAATAATTAAATAATGAAAACGAATAGACCTGTTCAGTGAGTGCCATCTATAAATAGCGCGCTCTCATGCCAGATCTCTCACTCCTCACCAAGCAACAAAACTTAGAACAATTTAATCAAGAAAGCTGCCTTACAACAATGAAAGGTGTTCACTTCCATGTAGCATTTGTCCTGTTGGCTCTAGCTTTCACATTTGCCTCTGCCTTTGATCCCGGCCCTCTTCAGGACTTCTGTGTAGCAATTAATAGCACCAACGATGGTGGTATGTTCTTTAATTCTCTCTCTGTCTTCTTTGGAATGTATTCATGTCAACACCTTAACTATTTGAGAAGTGTTATCACATTTTCTGCATGGAATTGTATCAAAGTGGTAATATTTTTGTTTCCATTTATGCAGTTTTTGTTAATGGCAAGTTTTGCAAGGACCCAAAGCTCGCCACCGCAAATGACTTCTTTTTCCCCGGGCTCAACATTCCACGAAATACAGCAAATCAACTAGGATCAAAAGTCACTCTAGTCACTGTTGAACAAATACTAGGACTTAACACGCTTCGCATATCTCTTGCTCGACTTGACTTTGCACCCAATGGTGGCCTAAACCCCCCTCACACTCATCCTAGAGCCACAGAAATCCTAGTCGTTTTGGAGGGCACACTCTACGTTGGCTTTGTTACATCCAACCCGGATAATCGTCTCATCACCAAAGTCCTATACCCAGGAGATGTTTTCGTTTTCCCAATCGGTCTCATTCACTTCCAGTTCAACATAGGGAACACCAATGCTGTTGCCATTTCTGGTCTTAGCAGCCAAAACCCAGGGCTTATCCCCATTGCAAACGCAGTCTTTGGCTCAAACCCTCCCATCAATCCTGATGTTCTTGCCAAGGCCTTCCAGTTGGACAAGACTGTGGTTACCTATCTTCAGTCCCGATTCTAGTGAGATAACAACTAGAGGAAAATTTATACACCCATGAAATTTATTTAACAGCTTGTTCGGAATAATGTTTGACTTGTTTCTGTCATTGAATTTAGTGTAATTCTTGGGTTGGAATATATAAAATAAAAAGGTTGCTTATGTTCTTTGGTTTATGCAAACCTCTCTGTATTTCATTTTGATTATTTAATATGGAGTATTGCAATTTGCTTTTAGTTTGGGCCCACCCCTTCTTCATCTAGGGAAATGAATGCATGACATGATTGGCCACGTATAGTTTAGTGAAGTTAAAACTTTTGGATGCCTGAATGGCTGATGCAACAATATCTAAATTTACCTTCACATCGCGTTTTGAATTACTTATGCAACAATATCTAGAATAGTTAATAAATGAATAATGACCTTGATCCTTGTTGAGACTTGAGACTGTTCCCTTCATAAATTAAAAACTAACATTGTAGCAGCCACTGGATGCAAGCTTTATATGCAATTTCCATTTAAACAGGAAATGTTTGATTTGTTCCGCCAATTGGAATTCTTATGGAACTTTCAAACTGTCGCTATCATGTATTATTTTATCCAATCCTGCAAAAACTTATGAAATATTATTTGATTTCTTTCTGATTGAAGCAAAGAATAATTTTTTTTTTACAAAAGAAGTCATAATCCGAAGATAAAGGAAAAAATTATAAATGTTAGGATTTTAAATTAATTAGCTGCATAAACTAACTATACTAATTGTCGAGTTCAAGAAAAATTTTTTCGAAACTATAAGAACTCGTGACAATTGCTAATATATCTTATTGTTGGCTCAAATTCAACCTAACGAAGATCATGTGTTTTTACGAGTTTCTCTAAATAGAGGAGTTATGAGATTTAGAATTCATGGAAAACTTAGTCCTCGTTATGTGGGTCCATTTGAAATTCTTGATAACGTAGGAGATGTGACTTACAGATTGGCACTTCCACCTTCTTTAGCTGGAGTACATAATGTGTTTCATGTCTTAATGTTGAGGAAGTATTTTCGGACCCAAGTCATGTAGTGGTGTTAGCACCTTTGAGACTTAGAGAAGTTTGTGGCGTAATGAGCATCCCATACGCATTGTTGATAGAAAAGAGCAGGTTTTGAGAAGAAGAACTATTCCCTATGTTAAGGTTCAATGGAGTAACCATACTGAAAGAGAAGCAACTTCGGAGTTAGAAGAGAAAATGAAAGAGAAGTATCCTTACCTTTTTGAGAGCCAAGGTTTGAGTTTAGAGGACTAAACTCCTTTTAAAGAGGGGAGGATGTAATACTCACAAAATTAGCATATAGTTTGAATGTTCTATTATATGATTTATGGCTTTTAAAAAAAACTCATTTCTTAAAATTTTATTTTCAGCTTATGTTTTGCCATAATTAAAAATTTGACACAATAGGATTTTTTATTTGGAATAAAAATTATTTTATTAAAATATCTTTTATTATATCGATAGTTTTGTTTTATGATGTTTATTTTTATCAGAAAGAAAAGTGGGGAGTTTGGGAGAAACTAACCCTCGAGAAGAAAAAGAAAGGAAGAGGAAGGACAAATCAATCTTAAAAACATAGATTTATGACAAATTTTGCTTAAAACTCTTGAAATTTTTATGTGTTGAGCAATTCTCTACAATCCTATATTATTATATCTTTTCATCTTAAAAAAAATTCCAACAACTTTCCAATGACAATCCTATGAAATTGTGGATACTAATGAAAACTTCAAGACCTTTCTAATGGTATGTGTGGCTTTTCATTTGGTTGAGTAATTTAGGAGAATTTAACATTTAAAGTTTTTGACTTTTGGGTTTTTGATAGTTACAAACACCTAATTTTGAGCCACCGGAACTCTCTGCTCTGATGGCCAATTTGATCGATCCTTAGGTACTTTTGATAGTAAAAATGTCAACTTTCTAGCCGTAAAATTGGTTTTGTTCAGATGATATTTAGGCCATAAGAATCAAAACCCCAAAGTAGGCTTCACAAATCTAAAACCTTGAAAAATCTAGGCTATTTGTGATAATTTATGAAATCTTGACCTAAGAGACTTAGTCTTTGCGAAATCATTTTTGCCGAAACAAAATTTTTAGATGTAGTATTACATTCTTTCTTTAAATTTGTGCCTTCTTTTGTCACAAGGAACTGTGGAATATTTGAGATTTTGTAGCTCAAAGTAAGTCAAATGCTCATACAATGCTAAAATTTCAGAACTTAGAAA
The DNA here is from genome assembly GCF_047325235.1 of Durio zibethinus. Lineage (NCBI taxonomy): Eukaryota > Viridiplantae > Streptophyta > Magnoliopsida > Malvales > Malvaceae > Durio > Durio zibethinus. Next base: position 2,308,951 of record NC_143175.1, read on the forward strand.
GTTCTATTTATAATTATTTTAAAAATTATTTTCAGCCAATATTTGATATATTTATTATAAATCACATAACTTTTAGTTATATTATTTATAATGAATTTTTAATTATTTTAATTTTTTTACTGTATTAATTTTATGTTAATATTCTTGTTAAAAAACTATTAAGCTAGATTCAAACTTATAAAAAATAACTACTATTAAATATTAAAATTAAATATTTATAAAATTTTATATTGCTATTAATTTTTCTGTTTTTAATTCTTAATTTCATATTTATACTCAATTTTAGATGTTATGCTATATTAAAAGAAAATTGGTTTTAATATACTAAAAATACTTTCATATAGTTTCAATTAGTCGTGAAGGTTTTCACATAACTCAATTTGCTTAGGATGACAAGTGGAAGGTCTGTCTTATTAAATTTATGTTTTTAGGGTTAAATTCTTATTTTTGAATATTTCTTGAATTATTAGGACACAAAAAAATTTGTGTGATTTGTTGCTTAAGTGTCGATTTAGCGTATCATGTAAATAACTAGACATCCCTTCGATTTTTATGTCCCTAAAAGTCAGCCATAAATAATTTCATATTAAGTATGCTATGAATGCTATTTTGTCCCTTATTTTGTTAAATCAGGTTAAGCATGAAATTATATATCTTTGTTTCAGTTATGAAAAATATCTCCATAAATAATTATGTTTATCTCCATAATGTGATTTTCTCATGTAATTTAGTTTTGCAAGAATTATAGATATGCCTTTGATTTTGAAAGCTTTGTTGGAGATATGAAAATGAAATTATGTTCATGTCGGGTAATCAAAGATTCCTTGTTTTTAAGTGTCTCCCAATATAGGATGTTTTGATCTTGCCAATAGGGGTTACATGTTGGCAATGTTGCAAGTATTCTATGATTAGAAATCGGTTTCAAACCATGCCACTAGTTGAAAATAGTAGTTTTTGTTCATTGTACCTCCGATGATATACTTTTGTCTCATTACACTAAAGTAGTTACTGTGATTTTTATTCAATCGCATTGCACTAATGAGTTATGATTGTTTAGCGCAACCACCCAATTGTTTCTAATATACATATGTCCCATTACACTAACGAGTTAACCATGACTATGATTTTGATTCTGACCTATGTTATCAGGGTTAAAGATGGCCATAACTTGTAAAAGAAGATAGATTTATAAAATTAAAATTGTAATATTTGTTGAGTTTTGTTATTCTAGCTTATGATTTTGAAACAAGATATTTCGTAAATGTATTATTACCCTAAAATTTGAAATTGGTCTTTAATTCTTTTATTTTAATCTAAATGTTTTACTCATGATCAGCCCAGCTGAGAGGATGTTGGTTGCTTATTGAAGGGTTGTATTCGCTCTTTTCTTTAACATTTTTACAAGTTCTAATTTTGATTATGCTCACAACAATCTCGAAGAGTGATGTTTCAAAACTCTAGTTACCATTTCAAGACTTTTAGGATTCTTTTAAATATTTAGACGTTCAAACTTTTATAATTAGTGGTTTATGACTTTAATTAAACTAGTTTTAGGTACATGTGTGATGTAGGTGTAATTCTTATTTCTAAAAATTTATTAAAATTTATTTCAATAAATAAATTTTTTATACTCTAATAATAACAATAAATACTAATAATTTAATTTTGATTTTGATATAATATAAATAAAATTTGATAATTTTTATATTTTGATTTTGATAACTTTTGATGAAATTTTGATAACCATTGATATAATTTTGCTAATTTATGATAAAAGTTTAGTAACATCTTGATATAATTTTAATAATCTTTTAATAACTTATGATATATTTCAAGTAACTAATGTAAAATTTATGTCATCATATATTTAACAAAAAATTCTTGTAGGAAAACGTGAGTTCAATTCTAGCAGTATAAGATAATTTTATTTTTATACAATATCATTATTGTTTTATTTAAATTTAGAATTTTTGTTTTATAAGGGGTCGTTTGGTTATGTTTTCGTTTTTCGTTTTTTGTTTTTTGTTTTTAGTTTTTTTTTTTAAATTGAAAACAAAAACTTGTTTGGTAGGTTGTTTTTGTTTTCTATTTTTGAAAACTAAAAATAAAGTTTTTGAAAGTTTTGAAAATTGTTGAAAACAGAAAAATAGCTTTTTAATTTTTTGGAAACAATTTGGCACTATTATCATGCGGGCACAATTCACAAAAATTACAATTAAATCACTAGAATGACATTACAATTATTATATTAATAAAATAATATTTTTATTATATAAATATTATATTAATAATTATTATATTAATAAATAATATATTATATTAATAAATAATATTATAATATACTAAAAATAATAATTTTATAATTAATATTATAATATATTAATAAATAATATTATTATATTATTAATAACAAACAAGCCTAAAAGCTTTAACCACTTTCTTTTATATTTTTTGTTTTCACATTTCTAAAATAAAAAATTATATCCAAACATGTTTTCAAATTCAATAAAATGAAAATCAAACAAAACCATATTTTCAAAAACATAAAATATAAAACATATAACATATAACAATACCATATGACCCTTAAATTTTTTTATTGAATAAATTTATGATAAGTTTATCCAGTCTCCCAAGATAAAATTTCTAACTCTATTTTTGCTAGTAACCAAAATTCAATTCCTAACAACTTTAAGTATAAAAAATTTTATCAATGATTGACAATTAAGTTATAATTGATTTATTATTATGTTATAAGTTATTTACTATTAAACTACAATGATATACTACTGAATTATCAATAATTTATTACTAAATTAGCATTGATTTACTAATTATTTATGAATAATTTACTATTAAATAATGGCTGATTTACTATTAAATTATTGATAATTTACTACTAAGTTATTGATGATTTGTTATAAAATTATAACTAATTTACTATTAATTTATCGATGATTTACTACAAAGTTTTTAATAATTAACTAATTTTCTACTAAATTATCACTTATTTACAACTAAATTATTAATAATTTACTACTAAGTTATCAACAATTTACATTTAAATTATTAATGATTTACTATTATGTTATTATATATTTACTATTATGTTATCATTGATTTACTACTTAATTTTTATTATTTACTACAAAATCATCACAGATTTATTACAAAATTAACTATGATTCATTATCAAGTTATCATTCATTTATATTAAATTATTCATGATTTACTATTAAGTTATCATTGATTAACTATTAAGTTATTAATGATTAACTACTATTAAGTTATATTAATTTACTTTTAAGTTTCCAATGATTAACTATTAAATTATCATTTATTTACTATTAAGTTATTCGTGATTTATTACTTAATTTATCAATTAATTACTATTAAATTGAAACTGATTAACTATTAAGTTATTACTAATTTACTATTAAGTTATTATCGATCTATTATTAAGTTATTAATTATTAACTACTAAGTTATCACTTTTTTTATTAATCTATCATTAATTTACTAATATGTTATATATTTACAATTATGAAACATCAAATTTAAAAGTTCACTAATAATATATGAAATAATCTTCTTTTATATAATAACATTATTATTTTATTCAAGTCTATAATTTTTTCACAAACTTTTTGTTGAATATATTCATGGTAGATTTATTCTAATTCTTAAAATGAAAGTTTTGACTTCATTTTTACTAGTACCCATGGTTCAATCCCTTGTAACTTCAAATATAATAAAAACTATCAACGATTAATAATTAAGTTATCAGTTATTTACTATTAAGCTATCAATTATGTATTACTAATTTATAAATGATTTGTCATTAACTTATGAATGATTTACCAATCATTGTTGGTGATTTATCAATAAGTTATTGATGATTAATTATAAAGTTATAACTGATTTATTACAAATTTATTGATAATTTATTAAAAGGCTATCAATAATTAACTAATTTGCTACTAAATTATCAATAATTTATAACTAAGTTATTAGCAATTTACTATTACGTTATTAATGATCTACTACTAAGTTATCAATTTATTATTAAATTATCATTGTTTACTATTACATTTTTATATATTTATTATTATCTTATTATTGATTAACTACTTAATTTTTAATTATCTATCACAAAATTATAACTAATTTGCCACTAGATTATCTATGATTTACTATCAAGTTATTAATGTTTTATATTAAATTATGCATGATTTACTATTAAATTATCAATGATTAACTATTAATTTATCGATAATTTATTACTAAGTTATACTGATTTACTTTTAAGTTTTCAATGAATAACTACTAAACTATCAGTTATTTACTACTAATTTATAATTGATTACCTATTAAGTTGTTGATTATTTACTACTATCAATTAATTACTATTAAACTGAAACTGATTTACTATTAAATTATTACTCATGTACTATTAAGTTATCATTTATTTATTACTAAGTTATCAATAATTAACTACTAAGTTATCACTTATTTTTGTTAAGTTATCTTTGATTTAGTACTATGCTATTATACATTTATAATTATATTATAATTAATTTATTATTAAAGTATTATGCATTTATTATTGTATTATTCTAGATTTACTAAAAAGTTATCAACTATTGACTATCAAATTATCATTCATTTACTATTAAATTATTATTAATTTACTACTAAGTTATCGATAATTACTACTAAGTTATACTAATTATATTTAAATTTTCAATGATTAATTATTAAGTTATTAATTATCAACTGCCATATTATTAATGATTTATGTATATCCAACAAAAAAAAAAAATCACAATGTATGCTAGATAATGTAATTAGTAAGGTAAAGAAAGAAAGAAGAAAACTTCAAGTGTAAATGAATTGAAAGTATGAGTAAATACTTTTAATTTACTATATGTAATTTAAAATGTAATAATAAGTTAAAATAATAACTTCTTATACTAATGCAAATATTAAAACTAAATTAAATAAATATATACAATATACATTAAGTCAACATTTCTAAGATATTCTTAAAATTTTTTAGTTCATGATAAAATAATTCACATTAAGATAAATTTTATTAATGATTTGATTGAATTATTAGTGTACATTTTTTCATACCTATTAGCAAAGTACAATTGTATATAAAAGATTAAAAAATTTGAAATATTCTATTTTTTTTTTAAGTAATAAACTTTGGCTTATGTTTCTATTTTTAAATATATAATTTTGGGTAACAATTTTGTTATTTATATGATAAAAGTAACAAACACAAATTTACAAAATAAAATTTATAAAAATTAAACAAACTATAAATTTAAAAATATTAAATTCACAATAATTATCTTTGCATTCTTCATAACAAAAAATTTCTACTGAACAAAAGGATGGTATATTTTTAATTATTGCTTCATTATTATTACCATCATTCAAAATGACATTTTTTATATTTTAATACCAATAAACTTTTCCATTGTAAAGGATCATAACTTAGAACAATAATCACTACAAACTTGGTAAATTATTAATTTTTTTATATTAAATTATGCATGATTTTCTCAGGATTTTTTTTCTGTTGCCCTTTCCAAATCTATCACATGATAGGTTTCTTACATCTTTGTCTACATATGATGGAGGCCTGTTAGTGTAGTATTATCCCACATCTAATGAATATCTAATTTCTTGTAGTCTTATATTTAGATTTGGCCTCTCCACTTGCTGTCAATTGGTTTTAAGTTGGATGTTTAACATGATATCAAAGATAGGATTTTCTTCTAAAATTTGTCACATGGAAGGCTTCTTATATTTTCGCCTATGAAAGGGCCTATTAAAATGGTACTATCCCACATTCTGTAGTATTATATTCAAGTCGGGCCCCTCCACTTAGAGCCAATTGGTTTTAGGTTTGATGCTTAATAGGTTCAACGGGGTTCCTAAGGTTTGCCCAGTACATCCCCTCCCCGAGCCGATACACGCATGGTTTTCATATTTGACCTGATCATTAAACATTTTTGGGCATGTAATAATGAGTATCATGCTGAGCCTGAAGCAACAAACACAATAACATATAAGCAATATATCATAATAAATCCACAATAATAAACGACAATTAACAATCAACAATGTAGAAAAAATAATGCTCACCAAGATTTATGTGAAAAATCCTCTAGGTAGAGGAAAAAAACTACGAACTATTAAAAAAATCTTCACTATCAAATAATAGATATACAAAGTTCTTCTCTAGCTAAAACTATAGCTAATCAACAACTAGAGAGACATTGAATAAATCTCACTAAATATGTGACTCAATAAATACACCATGAATTTGTTCCTATAGAGCTTCAAACTTGATCTTCACTGTTCAAAATATAGAACTCTAAATCATAAACCTATTGACAAAATTTCAGTTCAATTGGATCATGGATCAACTTTTGTTCAACTAACTCTCCCTTCTCTCTTTTTTCTCTAATTTTTTTGCTTTGTTTTTCCTATTCTTTGCAGTACTACCACTCTATTTCTTTTTTACACCAAAATAGCCCTCATTTATTTAATATGTATGGCTTATTTTTTTTATTAAAAAGCAAAAGTCAAAAGGCCTATGGCCTTTGATTGATCTAAAAGAATGGGGCTGGACCTCATATTCCTAACAATCTCTCTCTCCCACCCCATTAGGAGGAGATTCATCACCATAACAATTTCATTTGGAACTTACCTTGGCCAAAGAACCCATTCCGACTAAGTCACTACAGAGCTCAAACTTTTCCTTGGAAAGTTTCTTAGTCAACATATCTATCGCATTCTCATCAGTATGGATTTTTTTCAATTGCATCTGTTATTCCTCAATCACTGAATGGAACCAATGATATCTAACATCAATACGCTTTGTTCTAGCATAATACATGACATTCTTACTCAAATCTAAAGTACTACAGCTATCATAAAATATCATATACTCTTTCTGATTTAACCCCAATTCAAGAAAAAAAATGTTTTATCTAAAGCATTTTTTTACTTGCTTCGGTTGCTGCAATATATTTAACATTTGTAGTTGACAAGGCAACACATTTCTGTAACTTAGACTGCCAAGACATAGCTCCACCTACAAAAGTGAATAAATACCCTAAAGTAGATTTTTTATCATTAAGATCACTTACCATATCAGCATCAGTAAACCCTTCTAGAATTGGTTGTGAAACTTTATAACTCAAGTATATTTTTTTAGTGTCCTTCAAATATCTAAAAATTCATTTTACTACTTTTCAGTGAACCTTTCTCAAATTAAAAAAAAAATGTACTCACTACACTAATTGCATGAGCAATGTCAAACTATGTGCAAACTATAAGATACATCAAAGAACTGACTGTAAAAAAATAAGGAATACTAGACATAGCTAGTTGCTCTTCCTTAGTCAATGGATAAGATTTTTTACTCAAATGAAAATGGTTGGCAAGTGGACTGCTAATTGATTTGGCATGTTGTATATTGAATCTATTAAACACCCATTCAACATACTTTTTTTTATGATAATTATAGCTTTTTAGCTCCCCTATCCTGATTAATTTCCATACTGAGAATCTACTTTGCTAGACCTAAATCCTTCATGTCAAAGGATTCAAACAATTGTTCTTTCAATATGCAAACCATACCAACATCTTGTCCTACAATCAACAAATCATCAACATATAATAAAAGAATAATGAAGTTATCACTAGGAAATTTTCTAACATACACATAAAAATCCACTACTGTTCTTTTATAGCTGTGGTTCACCATAAAAGAATCAAACTTTTTGTACCACTGTTGCAGTGCTTGTTTTAAGCTATACAAGTTTTTTTTCAATTTACAAACTCTTTTCCATTCATTTCAAAACCCTCAGGCTGATCCATATATATGTCCTCTTGCAAGTTACCATGCAAGAATGTAGTTTTGACACTAAGTTGCTCAAGCTCAAGATTCAAACTAGCTATTAATTCTAGTACCACTCGAATGAAACTCATCTTCACAACTGAAGAAAAAATATCATTAAAATTGATGTCAGGTTTTTAAGAAAAACTTTTCACTACCAATTGAGCTTTGTACCTCACTAGTTTATCATCATTTTTTTCAACTTGAACACCTATTTATTTTTTAATGGCCCCTTCTTTTCGAAAGTTTAACAAGATCATATGTATCATTTTTTTTATAATGACTTCATCTATGCTTTTATTGCTTTTAACCAATGCTCTCTATCCGAAATAATATGCACATCTTACAAGCTCTCTAGCTCTCTCTCACTGGTAACTAAAATAAAATCTGAACTTAGATACCAAGTAGATGGCCTATGCTCTTTGGTAGATCTTCTAGGCTAAGGCTTTACACAACCTAATTTTGAAGGTAACTTTCCTACTCAACACTCTTTGGTGGAGAGGATTGCTCACCTTGCTCAATATTCTCAGGTAAAAATGATTATTTTTTATACTCAAAACTGATTGCATCTGGTTTATCACTAACTGTGGCTAGCTCATTCATATCCCTAAGTTATGTTTCTTTCTCATTTTCACCATCTGTGGCTCTATCTTATGGAATGTTTATCAGTGTTAAACATCACACTCAACAATAACCCATGAAGTTTTCTCATTTTTTTGAAGATCTACTGTGGTTTTTTTTCCATGAAGACAACATCACTGTTTCTGACTGTCCTTCTCTTCGCTGGATCCCATATCCTATAGCCAAATTCCTCAGTACCATATCCTACAAACACACACCGTGTGGCTTTACTGTCAAGCTTTAATCTCTACTCTTTTAGCATATGCATGAATGCTTTATACCCAAAAATATTCAAGTGAAAGTATGAAGCATCTTTCTCTATCCATACTCTTTTTGGAATGTCAAAGTCTAAAGAAACTGATGGTGATCTATTAAGCAAATAATAAGCTGTGTTGACCGATTCACCTTAGAATGGCTTAGGTAATTTTACCATCCTCAACATATATCTGATTTTTTCCATAATAGTGCGATTCATCCTTTTAGCTACACCATTATGCTGTAATGTTTTAGGTTTTATCATCTCATGCCTAATCCTATGCTTTGAACAATATTCTTTAAAGTCTTTGGATGTGTATTCTCTATCATTATCAGTCTGAATACATTTCAAGGGCAGTCCTATCATCCTTTCCACCATGGCATAAAATTTTTAAAAATACTACAATACCTGACTTTTATTTTTCAACATATACACCAAATCTTACATGAAGCATCATCAATAAAAGTAACAAAATACCTGCTACCACCTAATGACTCAACCTCAATGGGTCCACATAAGTAAAAGTGAATCAATTCTAATCTGTTGGTCATAACGTAAAAATTCATGGACCTACCACTAAACATAGGCTTTAGGAGTCGCCACCAATCTTTTTTGTTTAGATGTGATTAGTCACTTGACAAAATCTATTATATTTAAAGAAGAGTCCTAAGATGGACTTAGATATCTTTAAATAGTATATTTTATTCCATAAAACTATATTTTAGGTTCAAGAATGCGGTTACGAGTGAGAAAGGTTATAGCACCCTTACAGTGCCTATTTAAAAGATGGTACTAGTTTGATTTCAAATTATCCAAGCCTTAAACATATTTATGATTTACCAAAATATTTAATATTGAAAATTGATCTTAAAATTACTCCAATAGTTTGGTAGCAATTTAAGATAATTTTCTTACCTTAAAAGTATTCATGGAGACTAATGCCTCACCTTAAAGAAGCTTCATCGTTGAATTCATTTAAATTTTAGCTAAAGAAATAATCAGTAAAATCTTCTAATAGTATGACAAGATTTATTTTAATGCAAATCTTCCAATAATTTGGTAAGATTTTATTATAAGATTTTTTTTAGAAAATATATTAAATCTTCTAATAGTTTGATAAGATTTAATTTGCAATACAAATTCTCCAATAGTTTGGTAGGATAAAATACAAAATATTTTATTAATAATTATTTTTTTATACAATCAATTTATAAAATTTTCTTATAATTTGGTAGAATTCATAAAAAATTTAAATTCATGAAAAAACCTCCAATAGTTTGGTAAGATTAATGAATTCATTTTAAAAACATTTTTTATTATTTTTTATTTTTTAAAAATGAAATTTATGAAAGTCTTTAAAATAAATTATTTAATTTAAAAATAAGTAGAATAATAATAATGATAATAAATAAGATTAAAAAATCTAAAAAGAATAAAACAAAAAAATGAAATATAAAATATAAAATAAATAAGAAAATCTAGAAAAATAAAATAAATATAAATATAAATAGAAAATAAAATAAAATAAAAACCTGTGATCGAGTCGGATCCAGAAGTGGGTTACGTGTGAATCCACGTGGGTTATGTTAAATGAAACGGCGTCATTTGTTGCTAGTATAAAAGCCAAGTTTTTTAGTTTTTTTTCAGAAACCTTTAGCTCTCTCTCTCTAGGATGAATTTTTCTCTCGCCTCTCTCTAGAATTCCCAAATTCAATCATCAAAAACCAAGCAATTCGTCAGTTTCTAGAAAATATCGTTAGAAGTTGACCGAAAACTTCAAATCCCATTAAAAAATTCAATCAAAAAATTCAAACCTTCAAACCCGAAACCCAGATTTTTCCAGATTTCCCAGAAACCCAAAAAAAAAATTTTACTAAAGATCCAATTCTTGAATCGTAAAACTAAGAACAATTTTCACAAAAACTCAAACTTGTCAAAACTATTTTTCACACCAACCTCCCTCTCTATTTTCCATTGTGCTTTTGTGTTTAATTTGTAACATATTTTAGTAGTGATTTTAGGGCTTAAACAGAGTTAATCCAAGCTCAAATCCTAGGACTTTATCATGATTAATTAGTCTCAAATCTCTTTAGAAAAGTTTTACTTGATTTCTGCTTAAAATCCCTAAACTATTGATTTTTCCTTTTCTTTTTTTAGTTTTGTTAATGAATTTGCACGTGAATAAAAGAAAGAAAGGAAAGAAAAATTAAAATAAAATTAATAATAATAATAATAATAATAACAACAACAACAACAACAATATTGGTTGGATCAAAGCCTACATTTAATCAACAATTACCAAGCTTAAAGCCTAAACAAAATAATAAAAAATGTAAGAAGCCTAAACACAAACCTTTTCAAGGCTCGAGGATCTCAAAGATATCCAAATTGAGAAATTGATCGTACCCTAGACGAAAATGGATGTCTACACTATTTTTTTTTTTGTGAGAACTCTTACGAAAAGAAACTCTACGATGCTTGCCAAACAAACAGTGATTAAATGAATTAAGAGACATATTTGGTCAAGGTAATGAGAGACTGCCTTGCAAAATTTGTAACCCCTTCTCACTCACGTGTACCTACCTTTTATGCCACATATTTGCTGAAGCATCATCCTTAACGGCATTTATCTGGTTGCTGTTCAATTGTATCCATGTCTTGTGCATTATGCAGCATAGTTTTTCCCTTGTAACTACCATGGATCCTTTGAGAAGCTTTCAGTACCCTTTTTTTGTTGGCTCTCATATCCTTCCTTATCAAAAACATTAATAGCAAGTAAGTTTATTCTCATATCTGAAATGTGTCTAATATCCCTCAAAGTCAACATGCAACCTATACTAGTTTGTACAATAACATCACTAATCTTAACAATCTGCGACACAATCTTGTTTCTTATCTTGATACAATCAAAGTCTCTTGCTTTTTAAGTTATAAACAACTTCTTCTTAAGAACACAATGATATGTCATTTCTATGTCAACTATCCACTCAATGCTAGGATCACCAACATGATTATAATCACCATGTGCACAAATCAAAGTAACTGAATCACTATTTGAATTCACTGCTGCAACATTGCTATCTTCTGAACTCTTGACTTTCTTATCTTTCCACTCTTGCTTCAAGATTTTGTAATATCGCTTTATATGACCTGTTTTACCATAATGAAAATACTTCATTTTATCTCTAGACTTGGATCAATGTTTAGATTTACTACAACCTTTTGAGTTTCCCTGTTCTCTATAACAAGAGCTTGATTTTCATAGTCTAAATATTTCCGCCTTACTTCTTCATTAAGCATATTGTCCTTTAACATATCCAATATCACCTTATAATCAGGAACTGAATTAATAACAATCACAACTAGAGTATTCCAACTGTCTAGCAATAAACCTGAAAGAAACAATCCTTCATTTCATCATCCATCTTAACTCCATAGTAGTCATCTAATTAAATATATCTTGAAAATCACTCAAGGGCTTTGTAACCAATCATCCATCCATGTACTGTAAAATTACAAGCTTTTTAATAAGCATAACTTTATTCATATCTATTTTTCTTTCATACAATGCTGTCAACTTTCTCAAACAATGTAAGCATCTGTCTTCTACCTTACATGATAAAATAAACTGATATGAACCTATTTTTTGATTGTAGCCAGCATCTTTCTGCCTAGCTTCTTTTAGCTTTCATCTTTCGTATCTGTTAGGTTAGTCGAATCACCCAATATCGACTCATACAAATCTTTGCAGTATAAATGATCTTCCATCATAAGCTTCCAATTTGAATAATTTGATGCTATCAATTTTATCATGAAACCTGTATCGCCCTTCATGGTCTCAAACAGAATTTACTTCTGTCCTAGGTTACTTCTGTATTGATTTCTTAAAATAACCTTTGCTCTGATACCACTTGTTGGGCTTGAAGCAACAAACATAACAACGCAGAAGTAATACATTGCAAGAAACCCACAATAATAGACAACAATCAACAATGCAAGAAAAATAAAAGCACACCAAGATTTACGTAAAAAACCCTTTAGTGTAGAAGGAAAAAATTACGAACCACCAGAAAAATCTCCACTATCAAATAATGGATATAAAAAGTTAGGTTAGTTGAATCACCCAATATCGACTCATATAGATCTTTGCAGTATAAATGATCTTCCATTATAAGCTTCCAATTTGAATAATTTGATGCTATCAATTTTATCATGAAACTTGTATCGCCCTTCATGGTCTCAAACAGAATTTACTTCTGTCCTAGGTTACTTCTGTATTGATTTCTTAAAATAACCCTTGCTCTGATACCACTTGTTGGGCTTAAAGCAACAAACATAACAACGCAGAAGTAATACATTGCAAGAAACCCACAATAATAGACAACAATCAGCAATGCAAGAAAAATAAAAGCACACCAAGATTTACGTAAAAAACCCTTTAGTGTATAAGGAAAAAATTACGAACCACCAGAAAAATCTCCACTATCAAATAATGGATATAAAAAGTTCTTCTCTAGCTAAAACTAAAGCTAATCAACAATAAGAGAAATAATTTGAGAAATTTTACCAAATAACTGACTCAACAAATACACCATGGATTTGTTTTTAGAGAGCTTCAAACCCGATATTCACTATTTAAAATATAAAACTCTGAATCATAAACTTACTAACAAAATTTTAACTCAATCGAATCACGAATCGACTTCTATTTAACTAACTCTCTCTTCTTTCTTTTTTTTCTCTAATTTTTTTGCTTTTGTCCTTTCTATTCTTTGCGGCAACACCACTCTATTTCTTTTTTACGCCAAAACAACCCTCATTTATTTAATATATAGGGCTCCCTTTTTAGATTAAAAGACAAAAATCAAAAGGCCCGTGATCTTTGATTGGTCCAAAAGAATGAGGTTGAACCCCACATTTCTAGCATATCAAACATATACACTGATACACTTAACTGTACAGGCTCTATCATCTTTCTGATTCTTACCGTCCAACTTTAGTGACAGTATAGCCATAGGTGCTTGAAAATTGTTTGCGATTTTCATTTTGATCAGGGCTAAAATTAATTCTTAGTTAATATGTTAAAGCACTGCCTCACTTTCACTTTAGCTTCAGTGATTAATGTTGAAAGTTAAAACCTGATCTCTTTTCTTCTTCATTCTCTTCTCCTTTTATTATTCTTATTATTCACTATTTTAATTGTAAAAATGATTTCCGGGAATTAATGCTGCAGGCCGGCTAATGAACCTCTCTAGGAAATCAATTCATTAATTCAGAAAAATAGCAAGCAAGACATGAGAAGTAGTCATCCAAGAAAAGCCTTGGAAAGATTCATGAATTGTGGTTTTGTATCTCTGGATAAGTTTCATTGTCTTAGTTCACACAGTTCAATCTGAGATGCATGCACACTCAAACACATTCCTTTTGATTTTTGTTTTAAAGTCAATATAGTTAAATAAACAAAGAAAACATTTGCAATGTAAAGATTGACCAGTTCCATTGCAATTTACTCAAGCAAACATGGGAAGATTAATTCGATGAGGATAGAGGCGCAGAGTAGCTGAAGAATGATTCATTCATATTTTTTTAAAACAATAATCACTGCAGACTTGGTAAATCTTTCATTTGTCTTTTTTTTTTTTTTCTCAAAAGAATAATTAAATAATGAAAATGAATAGACCTGTTCAGTGAGTGTTATCTATAAATAGCGTTCTCTCACGCCAGATCTCTCACTCCTCACCAAGCAACAAAACTTGGAACAATTTAATCAAGAAAGCTGCCTTAGAACAATGAAAGGTGTTCGTTTCCATGTAGCATTTGTCCTGTTCGCTCTGGCTTTCTCATTTGCATCGGCCTCTGATCCCAGCCCTCTTCAGGATTTCTGTGTAGCAATTAATAATACCAACGATGGTGGTATGTTCTTTAATTCTCTCTCTGCCTTCTTTGGAATGTATTCATGTCAACACCTAAACTATTTGGGAAGTGTTATCTCATTTTCTGCATGGAATTGTATCAAAGTAGTAATTTTGTTCCTTCCATTTATGCAGTTTTTGTTAATGGTAAATTTTGCAAGGACCCAAAGCTCTCCACCGCAAATGACTTCTTTTTTCCCGGGCTCAACATTCCAGGAAATACAGCAAATCAACTAGGATCAAAAGTCACTCTAGTCACTGTTGAACAAATACTAGGACTTAACACTCTTGGCATATCTCTTGCTCGACTTGACTTTGCGCCCAATGGTGGCCTAAACCCCCCTCACACTCATCCTAGAGCCACAGAAATCCTAGTCGTTCTGGAGGGCACACTCTACGTTGGCTTTGTTACATCCAACCCGGATAATCATCTCATCACCAAAGTCCTATACCCTGGAGATGTTTTCGTTTTCCCAATCGGCCTCATTCACTTCCAGTTCAACATAGGGAACACCAATGCTGTTGCCATTTCTGGTCTTAGCAGCCAAAACCCAGGGCTTATCCCCATTGCAAATGCAGTCTTTGGCTCAAACCCTCCCATCAATCCTGATGTTCTTGCCAAGGCCTTCCAGTTGGACAAGCCTGTGGTTACTTATCTTCAGTCCCGATTCTAGTGAGATAAAAACTAGAGGAAAATTTATACACCCATGAAATTTATGTAGTAGCTTGTTCGGAATAATGTTTGACTTGTTTCTCTCATTGAATTTGGTATAATTCTTGTGTTGGAATAAATAAAATAAAGAGGTTGCTTATGTTCTTTGGCTTATGCAAACCTCTATGTATTTCATTTTGATTATATAATATGGAGTATTGCAATTTGATTTTAGTTTGGACCCACCCCTACTTCATCTAGAGAAATGAATGCATCACGTTATTGGTTTTTATTTTTCTTTTTTTGGTTCTTGGGGTTATTGGATTGACATTGGTTTGTCAGTTACAACAACCGTCACATAGTCAAGATTCAAGAATCATCCGTACACCCCTCAAAAGTCCGTATAAACCGTTATTTGTTTCACTGCCTTTATCCTCTTCCCTCTTCCCCTGCATTTCAACCAAGAAGCACAATCTCTCTAACAAAGATTAAAAACTGAAGAAATTACAAAGACAGAACCCAATGGTGAAACGAACCAAGAAGCAGACTTTGAAGTTCCAAACCAAGAAGATGATGATGTTCAACTCAAGAATCCATCAACCTCTCCCTACTCCACCTTGACAGCTTCAACAACAACCACCAAAACCGCCATCTATGCACAATCTGTGCCTCAAATGTCACTGCTTCCAACCCAATGAAACGTCCTTCTCCTGAACCAATCTCAGAACCCAAGTCCCAAAAGCCTTCACTTGACAACCTCCAGTACCCCCTCACTGGCTTCTCCAAGCTCTCTCTTCCACAGCTCCACCGCTCTGCTTCTGACCCTTATACCCCCTCCAAAAACTAACCTTTCAGAGAATGCAAAGGCCATGGAAGATAACCCATTGTCAAAAGGAAATGCTTCTTCTTCTGCCTGTTAGAATTCTTATGGAACTTCCAAACCGTGGCTATCATGGATTATTTAATCTACTCCTGTAAAACCTTGTTAAGTATTTATCTAATTTTACTAATTCAAGCAAAGAACAATTCTTTTGAAACAATAAGAACTTCAGATGATTGCTAAAACATCTGAATGTCTACTCGAATTCAAGCTAAGAACAGTCTATTGTAGTCCATTCTATTTATACATTTTGGCAATATTTCTAGCACGTCATACAATCCCAGCTTGAATACAAATTTCCTAACCCTTCTGGCAACTGAATTCTTTCTAACAGCATATTGGTTGACTGGTTTCATTCCAGCTTTATTCCATCCTAACGCCCTTATTCCGTAATTTGGTTCAAAAATTACTGAATACCGTTCCCTAAGGACATTGCAATGAATTGAAATTAATGCCTGTTCCTCTTTGGTCTGGTAAGCTGTTAATTAATTAATTCCCTTGGTATGATTGAGAAAACCAAAATTAAGATGTGTACCAAAAAGGAACAAAAGTTATTAAAGCTTTGTCGGTGGATATTGATAATACCATTAGACCCTACAACTAACCCCTGGTTGATTATCCAACGCAAGCTTTAACTTTCAGAGTCAAATCAGACTGTATTTTTTTTTCCTTTGAAATCAGAATATCAAACTTGTGAATGGTACGTCAATCACCTGATCATGAGAGATTTAACACATTCTTAAAAATTAATGTTATAGTCCAAAACTGAATCCTCAAATTAATTAAATTATTGACCAGGTTATAAGGCAATTAGCTTGTTTATTCATCCCAAAATTCGGTATTGTTTTACTCTTGCTTGTGTTAATGAAGCTGTACGGAACCAATCAGGTCTTTTTCAATGCCCACTTGAAACAGTTGAATAAATTTTCAATTTTCTTTTTCTGATCACAAATTTTTTTTCAACTGGAAGTATTACTATATATGAACTAATCTTAAAACTATTTAATTATAATTGTTTCCAACCTGCCATTTTCACTATTTCCCCGTAGAGAGACTTAAAAATTTGTCTACATGGGCAGCTCCAACTGCCGGAGAGAGGGATTCAAGAAGTTTGCATAACATAGCACTCTGCTAAATTGGTTAATATGGATAAAAAATTTATTTTTTATTCTTTTGGGTACGAGGGATGTCGCAGCTTAGGGGAAGAGGAAGGAGTTGCAAGTGCTGTGACTTATAATTCAAACTCAAAGCCTGTTAGATCCCACTTGCTAAGAATAACGTATAAACCAATTGAGTTAACTCTGGATTTATTAAGAATTTATTTTGAATAAAGGAAAGGAAAGCCATTGCAACATAGTGTAAAACTGCTGTTCTGCCTTTCATGTATTGTTCCAAACTAGCTCAAAACGATCGGAACCTTGACTGGAGGTACTTCACCACTTTGTTACTCAGCTGAAAGGCCCTGGCAAGAACATCAGGGTTAATGGGTAGATTTGATCCAAAAACAGCATTTGCTATTGTAATCACACCAGGATTCTGGCTGCTCAAACCAGCAAAAGCTACAGCCTTGGTCTTTCCAACGTTCTGCTGAAAATGAATTAGGCCAATGGGGAAGACGAAAACATCTCCAGGATAAAGGATTTTAGAGATAAGGCGATTATTCGGATTGGATGTAACAAATCCAACATAGAGTTCACCTTCTAGGACCACAAGGATCTCTGTGCCACGAGGGTGGGTGTGCGGCGGGTTTAGCCCACCATTTGGTGCATAATCAATACGAACTAAAGATATGCCTAATGTGTTTAGCCCTGGTATTTGGTCAACGTTTACAGGAGTAACTGCTGATCCAACATAGTTTGATGTG
This sequence comes from Durio zibethinus, assembly GCF_047325235.1. Lineage (NCBI taxonomy): Eukaryota > Viridiplantae > Streptophyta > Magnoliopsida > Malvales > Malvaceae > Durio > Durio zibethinus. The sequence continues at coordinate 2,327,057 of NC_143175.1, forward strand.
TTCTTTGGGATGTTTAGCCCTGAAAAGAAGAAATCGTTTGCAGTAGCAAGCTTTGGATCCTTGCAGAACTTCCCATTCACAAACACTTGAGGAAAGAAATGTTAATTAGTTGAAAGCATGCATTGCAAAAGCACAAAAAAAAAAAAAGGTGGAGAGAAGAGTAGATGACAAAGAGACTTACCACCATTCTTGGTATCATCGATGGCTACACAGAAGTCCTGGAGGGGGCTAGGGTCATAGGCAGAGACAAACGAGGATGCCAAAACCAAGAGGTTGAAAGCCAGAAGGAAACCAGCACCTTTCATTGTCTCGATATAGGTTAAAAAACATACATGTCAACAAGCCTATTTATAGGCAGGGAACCTGAAATGCTCTATACCATTTTTTTTAAGTATAGCATATATAGACCGGCCAAGTCTTTAATGGTTATTTATTTTCCAATTTATGGGGAATTATTGTTCACCCTCAATTCCTTCCTATACTTACAGCAGCCCTCCAGTGACCTTTTTTCCTTTTTCCTACTGGATTGAAATCAAATTAAATTATGCACCATCCCAAAATTTCTATGACAAAAAACTCATCCTCGCGGATGTTTCAACTTTCAATTGAAATGTCTACTGCACTGGTTCTTTAGCTGGGGGTCAGCTGAAATATTAAATGTCAAATCCGAAACTTAACTCAATTGGTTTGAGTAATCACTCTTAAAAAAGTTACATTCAACAGATCTGAAATTCAAATCCCAGCACCTGCAACCCTTCCCCTATCTTCGTACATTGGCCTCCTTTACACTCAAAAAAAAAAAAAGAAATACTGTCTGAGGCAAATACCATAACTGTAAACTGATATTTATATTGCATTTTAATTACTTAGTTTGTCATTTCTTACAAGTTTTCTGCAACATGGCCTGGCTGCATAAGTTGGAAACCAGGGTGTGATATCACTCAATTCAATACAAAACAAAACTATTCCAAAATTCTAATAGATAATCACTTGAAATTTCTTAACTATGAGTGACCTATATATCAGAGGATCCAAGCTCAGCTTCTCCAGCTTGGTTCTAGTAATAAAAGTTATACAGAGATTCTGATAGAGCTAGTGGGTTCTTAATGCCCCTTAAATTCGTTTGGGATGATATTCATTGCTTTGTTTTTTTTTTTCTTGGTAGTTCGATTAGATGAACTAAAAGCACATTTGCAGTATTATTTTTGTCCTTATCTTTATGATATTATCGTTGCTGTGCAAGGTTAGGTCCATTTAGACATTAAGTTGTCATCATCCGATCAAAGGTTTAAATAAATTCAATTTATTGATTTCTGATAATGGCTGGAACAAATGTTTTCGGAACATTTCAAAATAACTAATCACATGAATTGCATCTGATAATGAAAGGTTATATCTTTTTAAATGACATAATTATTTACTAGAGTTATGTTTTATAACAAGTTGTGTTTATATAAATAGATATCTTTATAGATAATTGTGTCTGTACAATGAGACTTTTAGTTAATTATAAATAGAACCTTTTAGGTTTTGGAAGAAAAACAAAATAGAAAATATCATTTAGGTAGAAATATTTTGTACATGAAACAAAAGTAGAAAATAAAATTTAAGTAGAAATACTTTGTACATGAAACAAAAGCTAGAAAAAGCCTCACAACCACAAGTTTTCTATAACCAAATCAAATAATTCTATTTTTATGTCAATGAATGCTCAATGGATTAATTTTATTAGTATAAAACGCAATTAAACATTGAATTTCATTATATTTTTTAGATTTATCGTCAATAATTCTTTTATATACCAATTAATTAAATAATGAAGGTAAATAAAACTTTAAAGAAAGTAACTAGGTTACACACTTTGAAATCTCTCTTCAATTTCTCATATTTTTCCAAACCCCAAATTCTAACAAATGTTTCCAAAATATTTTAGCTTACCTTTCTGACTCCACATTGTAGAAAAGAAATAGAAGTGTAAAATATGATTAGGAATATTTTTTTTTCCTACTAAACCATCATGACTATCATGGAATCACCGATAATAGTAAGTAGTTGTGAGTATTCGAAATTTCATACAAACTTGGGTCTCTAATTATTAATAGCCCAATATGTAATAAAATGTTTGACTCTTAATTTTAATAATTCAAATTCAAATCATTACGTCTCATGTATTAAAAAAAAATAACCTTTAGTTACTTAAACCCAAATGAAAAAAGTTGTTAAAGTGATAATTACATCAAATATTTTTATTTGCAAGGTTGAACATCCAATTAATGGAAGGCTTCTACTTGTGTTTATCTTATGAAACAAATATTCAGGAGAGTGATTTCTTTACAATATTGCCAATAATTAAATCAAATATTGGACAAATCTCTAACAAACAGCAGCATCCGAATCCGACGTGGATTCTGGTTCTAATTTACAAGCTACTGAAACATGATAGAAAACAATCAACATCCTAAATCCTCACCAATGGGAGATCTTACCTGTTCCATTGAAAGCAAAATGTCAAGGCCTTTCATAAATTCCAAATTCCTTGCATATTGTTCTAATATGGGATTTTCTGAAAAGATTTATCTCAATTTCTTACCGTTAATTTAAGATTTAATTAAATCTTGTATTCTTGCTTCTCTGCACCATAGGCAGAGTCAATACCCAATACAAGCTGCAACTTGATAATTCAAAAGAAAATATTGATCAACACTGATCAAACATAGAGAGCTATATATCCTGGTTAGTAGTATGATTTCCCTAACGAAGAAGAGATTGCAAACAAGCTACTACTACTTCGTGGCTATATTTTAAGACTATTCCTTAATTGTTTTTCCACCAGAAACGAGACTGGAGATACTTCACCACATTATTGTCAAGCTGGAAGGCCCTGGTAAGAACATCAGGGTTAATGGGTAGATTTGATCCAAAAACAGCATTTGCTATTGTAATCACACCAGGATTCTGGCTGCTCAAACCAGCAAATGCAACAGCGTTAGTCTTTCCTACATTTTGCTGGAAGTGAATGAGGCCAATAGGGAAGACGAAACATCTCCTGGATAAAGGACTTTGGATATGAGGCGATTATCGGGGTTGGAGGTAACAAAACCAACATAGAGGGTGGCCTACAGGACTACTGGGATCTCTGTTGCACGAGGATGAGTGTGAGGTGGGTTGAGCCCTCCATAGGGTGCATAGTCAATACGAACCAAGGATATGCCAAGAGTATTAAGGCCTGGTATCTGATCAACATTTACCGGAGTCACAATTGATCCAACAGGATTTGATGTATTTCCAGGGATGTTAAGTCCTGAGAAGAAGAAATCATCTGCTGTAGCAAGCTTTGGGTCCTTGCAGAACTTCCCATTGACAAATACTGCAATGGAAAGGTGTTGGTTAAAGACATGTCAAACTGTGTTTTGAGACATTAATTCAAACATTACTGAAGAACAAGAAAGTTAAAAATTAGAGAGCAAACTTCCAGTCTTAGGGTCTTTAATGGCTACACCGATGTCCTGGAGAGGGCTTGGGTCATAGGCTGAGGCCAAAGAGGAAGCCAAGGCCAAGAAAGCAAAAGATCCAAGGAAATAATAACCTTTCATTTTGACCAGACTAATCTTAAAAACTTAAATCCTTCTAATTGGTATATGTTTGAGATGAAGGATGCGAATTCTTTCATGGATTACAAGCCTATTTATAGAATGGGGTCATTGAACTGCAGGCATAATTTTGTTTTTCACTCCACAAAGAAAAGTTGGATTTGCCAAGTCTTCAACGGTTATCTGTTTTCTATTTCAACTGCAGCACATTTAATCCTTATTAAATTGCTTTTTTCTTGTGCTTATATCAATCCAGTTTTGACATGGAAGTGGCTGCATTTAGTTTGGGTGCCCTGTTACTAATCCAAAAGTTGTTTTGGTGAATCAACAATATCCTCACAGATTAGTGGCATAATATTCAGTGTTCATTCTAATAATTTATTAATAAAATTGACTGAAGCAGCCTTATCTAGAATCCTGAGTGAAAAGTTGACACATTTGACACTGGCCTTCGTTTGAAAACTTTAGACTACCTTTCTGTTAAAAGTTCCGGAAGTACCAGGTTACAATCATGTACATGGATCGGTGGTGAACTTTTGAATTAGAATTGAAGTTGTTCGGAATCAAAACTATGGCAATTTTCGAGCCTAAGCATCATTCACTAACGCAACCCCGTCAAAGGTTTTCCATTTTGATTTGCAGTTCACAGCATGGTCCAAAATGTGGTACAAACTTTGTCATTTTAGCTGGGACAAAACAAGAAAAACCTATAGCTAGAAAACCCAAATTAGGAGCAAGAGTTTTCACTTAAAAGAAGGGAGTTGCCGACGACCGTGATCGATTAATAAACCGTTGGATTTTTAATTTTAATGATCAGAATTTAAATATGATAATTTTAAAAGCCAAAAGAGAAAAAAGTTTTGAAGATTACTATAGGTGACAAAAAATCAAGTTCTGTGATTCTTAAGTAGTTAATACAGTAGGAAGCTTCTCTACCAATGGAGCTTTAACATCAAATAGAATCATTCCCATATTCCATTTTTGCTCTAATTGTTAATCAACTAAGCCCACTGCAAATTAGAATATAATATCTAAGATTACCAAAACCCTTCTAACAGGTTGCCATATCCCAAAAGAACATTGGACTTTGGAGGCTTTAGGAACAGATCAAATGTCTTGATCAATTGGTAGAAACACTATAACAACCATGATTTACCTGAAACCAACACACAAGACTTTGAATTCTACCAAGTAGTCTTTTTGGGCTACTCTGTTTACTTTCATTTACTCTTCAATTTGTTTTAATGAATCAAAAGTGTCTATATTGGTTTTGTTTTGAAAATAATTTCCATTGTTTTCACAACTTTTTTCTCGGCACCCAAGCAAATTGAAGGAAAACCTAGACAGCTGAACTTTTCATGTGTATTCAATATTTTTCACCAAATTTCTGAAGTTTTTCAAATCCCGCTTCCTTTGGTTGCTGGCATATTATTTACAGTTTTAATTTGAAATGCCAAAAGTAAATAATATATAATAATAAAATAATAAATGACAATTTTTCAATTTGGTTTCTACAATTTAATAATTTTATCAAATGATGTATAAAATACATAAGTAAAAATGTTTTGTGAAGTAGTTGACATGAAGTTGTTTCAATTTAATTTAAAAAATAAAATTCAAAAAAAAAAAAAAATTTGGCCAAAGAACCAAAAGGCCTGCGCTTTCTCTTTCAGTGCCCCACTGCTCCTGCAAATCCAAACGCCATGAATCCTTCTTCAATTCAACCCTCTTTCCCTTCCAAAAGCCCTAACCCTAATATCCCAATCATCTCCCTCCCACAAAGCCCTAACCCTAATTGCCATTCCTCCCTTTCCACCTCCCTTTTATCTCTATCACCTCCCTCTTATCTCTCTCCCACCAAACCTTCAATTCCCATTCTACCCTCACAAATCCCTGAAACCCAACCTCGTCCCTTGCCCTTTCAACCCCAATTATCTCCTCCCACCAGAATCCCACTTCTCCCATTCCATTCACTGCCCTTCCCCTCAAAGTCTCGACCTTAACCCCAGATTACCGAAATACTCTCAAACCCCCTCCAAATTTACATCCCCAGCGCACCCTTTTTCAGGGTAAACAATGCTCAGAACTTTGCCTCTCTTTAGATGATTACTTTTCTGATTTTGGGTCTCATTTCTTTTACAAAGATTATCCAGGTATTGTTTATTTGTTTGATATTGATAACTCTAAAAACTTTTACTTTACCCTTTTTTTTTTTTTTCATTTGAGTGCGTTAATTTTGAGGGTTTTAATGAAGGGGAGAGTAAGGTTAGTGAAAAAAGGGTTTGAGGGTTTTAGCCGAGGGTTTATGGCAAATTAGGAGTGAAGTTGAGAGGTGGGGTGATTACCCTGCTTTATATTCGTTTAATGTTGTTTTTGGGATCTTGGGGTCGAGAATGGTGCAAGGAAGTGATTTGAAGAAATGGGTAGTTGCTAATTCGTGGCGGTATGGTGTTGTGAATTTATGGGGGATCATATAGTTTTGCTGGTTAGGTTGTGCTTGAAAGCTGTGGTGAGGGAAGCGGTTGGTTTGATGGAAGTAGGGATGGAATATGGAGAAGCTGAGAAGAAAGAATGGGATTTGAATTTGGGGAGGAGAATGTTTGAATTTACTATTTTGCTGCAAGTTTTAATTTGGTTAGGTTCTCAGCTTTCTGTTTTGTATGGTGAAGTGAATGGGAAGTTCTTTGCGATTGATATGATCAAGCAATGTGTATTAGAAGGTGCATCATGGTTGTTGTTGTTGTTTCCGATGAAATAAAAGATGACTGATTCACTCAATTTGGGACAAGATTCACAGAGTTTGGATGCTAATGGTGTTGAGGAAATTAAACTTGAGGAGCCATTTGAGAGAAGTAATGACTTGAGAAGTTGTCATGCAAAAGCCTTGGAAAGATTCAAGAATTGTGGTTTTGTACACTCAAACACATTTCTTTTGATTTTTGTTTTGAAGTCAATATAGTTAAATAAACAAAGATAACATTTGGTGTGTAAAGATTGACCAGTTCCATTGCAATTTGCTCATGCAAACAAGGGAAGGTTAAATTCGATGAACATAGAGGCACAGAGTAGCTGAAGAAAGATTTATTCATATTTTTTTAAAACAAGAACCCTGGCAGACTTGGTAAATCTATCATTTTTTTTTTTCTCAAAAGAATAATTAAATAATGAAAAGGACTAGACCTGTTCAGTGAGTGCAATCTATAAATGGCATGCTCTCATGCCAGATCTCTCACTCCTCACCAAGCAACAAAACTTGGAACAATTTAATCAAGAAAGCTTCCTTACAACAATGAAAGGTGTTCATTTCCATGTAGTATTTGTCCTGTTGGCTCTGGCTTTCACATTTGCCTCTGCCTTTGATCCCAGCCCTCTTCAGGACTTCTGTGTAGCAATTAACATTACCAACAATGGTGGTATGTTCTTTAACTCTCTCTGTCTTCTTTGGAATATTTTCATGTCAACACCTAAAACTATTTGAGCTGTGTTATCTCATTTCCTGCACGGAATTGTATCAAAGTGGTAATTTTGTGTTTCCATTTATGCAGTTTTTGTTAACGGCAAGTTTTGCAAGGACCCAAAGCTTGTCACCGCAGATGACTTCTTTTTTCCGGGCCTCAACATTCCTGGAAATACAGCAAATCAACTAGGATCAAAAGTCACTCTAGTCACTGTTGAACAAATACTAGGACTTAACACTCTTGGCATATCCCTTGCTCGACTTGACTTTGCACCCTATGGTGGCCTAAACCCCCCTCACACTCATCCTAGAGCCACAGAAATCCTAGTCGTTTTGGAGGGCACACTCTACGTTGGCTTTGTTACATCCAACCCGGATAATCGTCTCATCACCAAAGTCCTATACCCTGGAGATGTTTTCGTTTTCCCAATCAGCCTCATTCACTTCCAGTTCAACATAGGGAACACCAATGCTGTTGCCATTTCTGGTCTTAGCAGCCAAAACCCGGGACTTATCCCCATTGCAAACGCAGTCTTTGGCTCAAACCCTCCAATCAATCCTGATGTTCTTGCCAAGGCCTTCCAGTTGGACAAGACTGTGGTTACCTATCTTCAGTCCCGATTCTAGTGGACAACTAGAGGAAAATTTATACACCCATGAAATTTATGTGGCAGCTTGTTCGGAATAATGTTTGACTTGTTTGTCTCATTGAATTTAGTAAAATTCTTGTGTTGGAATATATAAAATAAAGAGGTTTCTTATGTTCTTTGGCTTATGCAAACCCCTCTGTATTTTTTTTTGATCATATATTATGGAGTATTGAAATTTGTTTTTAGTTTGGACCCAACCCTTCTTCATTTAGGGAAATGAATGCATCGCATGATTGGTTTTTATTTTTCATTTTTTCATTGGACTTTGACATTCCATTTCCTGATTGGCTTGTCAGTTACAACATCTGTCAAACAATCAAGATTCAAGAATATCCGTACGCCCCTGAAATTTCTATAAAAACCGTTAACAGTTTTTCTGCCTTTTTCCTTTTCCCTCTTCCCCTGCATTTCAACCAAGAAGCACAATCTCTAACAAAGATTGAAAACTGAAGAATCCACAAAGGCATAACCCATGGGTGAAATGAACCAAGAACCAGACTTCGAAGTTCCAAACCAAGAAGAAGATCATGTTCAACTCCAACAATCCATCAACACCTCCCTACTCCATTTTGACAGCTTCAAGAACAACCACCAAAACCGCCATCTAGTATTTCCAAATATAAGGATTACAAATCATCTTTATTAAGTTTCTAATTCTTTCGACGACTTTCGTGCAATAAAGGATGGCCAGAAGTAGGAAAGTAGAGACAGGAATCAGAGGAGCTCTTATAATCATAATTCAGGCTCCAGGGCACAAAATGGATTTGATTATAGATATAATCCTTAAGAATCTGATGACATGAATGAAGATGATGTCTCCAGTGTTTTCTTGACTTTGGCTTTGCATTTGATTCAAGGGGTAGTAATCATCTTCTTTTTTTTTTTTTAATTTGAGATTAAAAATTGTAGTTATCTAGATCAATCAATCAAACTTTATTTCTAAAAGGATATCATTATCCTTCTCTTTCCAACAAGAGCTCATGATAGAAGTCATCTTAACAAAATGTACACTCCAACTTCACAGTCACCTAATATCTTAGCTTGATACCCGTTTGATTGATGCATTGATTTTCCATTCAATTACCCAATAAGTGTCATACTTTTTTCCTTTCATTTTTGCTTTTATTAATTGTAATTTTTTTCAATTTAGGTTCTAAAATTTAACCATCTTAAAGTTTGATAATAATTACTTTAATTTAAATAAATTTCTTATATAAGAAATTGTAAATTAAAATGAATAAGAGACCAAAGAAAAATAAGGGGAAAAAAGATTTAAGCTCCCACCACATATCTAACTATGATTAATTTTTTGGATTATTTTAATCTCTACCTATTAAACATTTAACAAATTTAATCCGAAATGTAATTAAAATAATTCATGACATAAAATAATATTAATAAATTTAAGATTTAAAATTTAATTCTTACAATCATTTCTTTTATTTATAGTATAATCTCTTTGAAAAAACATTTAACAAATTAATAATCATATGATAAGTAAACTTTGAAGACATTATTTGGAATCTCAAAGTCTTGACTTTTTTATTTATTTAAACAAATTTCAAATGCTACTTTTTAACATATTCAGATTAAAGATTCTTTTGACAAAAAAACCCATTAGTTTGAGAAACAGAAGGTTCTTTTGACAGATTAAAGATAGTTGCATGGCAAAAGGTAATTGGTCGGCCAAGTGCCAGCCAATCAAATTTCACCGTGACCTAAAGTCCCTACCTCACTTTGTAGCACAATCATCTCTCTTTAGTCGACAGCATCAGCAGATAGTTCATATAGTTGATCAGTTGTACCAGAGAAACAAAGAAAAAACAATAAGGAAATCTACTCCAATTTTCAACCTTTTCTTTTCTTTTCTTTTCTCTCTTCCCAATCAGAATCCCACTTTTATTTTCTTTATTAAAATTTCGATCCTTTTTTCTTTCCAAGAAACAAGAACCTGTTTTTCTTTTTTTTTTCAATATAGAAAACAGAGGAATGCGCAGAGCAAACTAGAAAGAAAATATAAGAAAATCCATTGAATCGACTCGATTTTAAATATTTTCTTTTCCATTCTCTTTCTAAACATAACCCAAGTTCGTTTCTCTTGATTGGGTACTAAATCTTGTTCCTTTGTATTTCCAAAGAACTCCTTTTTGTTTTCTTTCTTCAATGGCTGAAAAAGAGGAGACCGCAGCAGCAGGGGAAGAAACAGAGTTAAAGAAAGAACTGCAAAGGGTGGTGAAGATGATTCTTGAAGAAGGTGAATACGGGATTGAGATAACAATCGAAGCTATAAGAATTTTGTCTTGTTTAGCAGAATTGAAGCTGAAAAAACCTGTTGGTCTTGGAATAGATGATACGGTTTTACCTGAGAAATTCAAGTGTCCTCTTTCAGGTGAAATCATGGGTGATCCTGTTGTCTTGGCTTCAGGCCAGGTTAGACTTTAAAGCCCGAGTCTTTTTACTTTGTTTCTGTAATGGTAAATTGGATCTCTTTATCATGCTTAGACTGTTTGAATTCTGGTTGGTTTGTTTCATATTAAGGTTTCTTTTCTATGAAATATTCAAAAGGATTTTTGCTGTATAGAAAATTTTCCCGTTTGGCATTAAAGTTACTGCGAAATCTTACAAATCTTTACTTTATTGAGTAAATGTTTATAAATTACAAGTTGCATCATGCATGTAAAGCAAAATTCAATTTTTTTTTTTAATGTGATTTACCCTTGTTGTTGGTCCTCGTTTAAGTCCTGGTAATGAGTAAAAATGGTAAAAGTGTTGCGCCTAAAGCAATAATCACAACAATACAGAAGTAATAGACAACAATCAATAATCAAATACGTAGAAAAATAAAACACACCAAGATTTACGTGAAAAACCCTCTAGTGTAGAGAAAAAAAATCACGGGCCATCAGAAAAATCTTCACTATCAAATAATAGTTATACAAAATTCTTCTCTAGCTAAAACTAGAGCTAATCAACAACTAGAGAAACAATTAGAGAAATCTTACCAAATAAGTGACTCAACAAATACACCATGGATTTATTCCTATAGAGTTTTAAACCCGATCTTCACCGTTGAGAATGTAGAACTCTGAATCATAAACTTCCTGACAAGATTTTAACTCAATCGGACTACGGATCGACTTCCGTTTAACCAACTTTCTCTTCTCCTTTTTCTCTCTTTACTTTTTTTGGCTTTTCTTCTTTTTCTGCTTGATTTTCGATACACATCTAAAACAACCTCACCTCTTTTTTATTAAGTAGTTAGGGCTCTGTGTAAAATAAAAGATCAAGACCCATGACTTTTACTTGATCCAAAATCACTTACATGAGACTGGATCCCATTTTGCTAACAAAAAGTTCCATTTTGATTAAGAGTTATGACAGAATTTTTTACAATAGAAGTAAATTGTTTGATCTTGTTCACCCCAATGTCTTTTGTGTCCGTATATTTGCTTTGTTTCTCCTTTTTGAACTTGAGTGATTTGAAAGAAATCTCACAACAAGTTTGCCAACCTGATAGGTTGAAACTCCAAAATTTTCAAATATTAAGTTATTCTTGGTTTGTTTCAGTTGGAAATGAATCTGGTGTGTGCCAGATATTCATGTTTTAACAAGGTAAAACTTCTCAAAAAAGAAACTGTTTTGAACCCGGAGCTTAGTTCCGTTGGTTCATGCAATCACTCTAAAGAAACGATATCCTGTAGATTTGAAGTTAAAATCCCAATACCTACGACCTCCTTCTTTAACCCCAAACTGTGACCTCTTTTGCATTGAAAAAAAAAAAAAAAAGGTTGTTCCTTAGCTGGTTAGATATCAATAGGTCGATGTGGACTGCTCTAAGTCATATTGACTGGTATATTAATGGATCTGCTAATAGCACAATGACATAAATTAGCCTAGAACTTCAACATTTTTTTCCCTTTCTAGCATAACTTTCCAGCTCTCGTTCTAGGAAATAATAATCTGAGCCTAAATATTGCATGGTCTTTACGATTTCATTATCTTTACCTTCTTTCTGAGCGATTTTCATATTTAGTCTTGTTTTTTTGTCTTGTTAATCATCTGCATTAACGGTATCTTATCCATTTTCAGACTTATGATAGGCCACACATCCAGAAGTGGTTGAATGAAGGTAACCTAACATGCCCTCAGTCCAAACAAGTGCTCTCCCACTCTATCTTGACCCCTAACTGCTTGGTGCGGGAATTAATTTCACAATGGTGCAAAGAACGTGGCATTGCACTACCAAAATCCTTTCAGGTTATTGATGGAGAAACGATTCCTGAGTTAGACCGGATTTACTTAAACTCGTTGCTTGAAAAGATGTCTTCTTCCCTTTCTGATCAGAAGGAAGCTGCTCAAGAGCTTCGGAGGCTAACAAAGATAACACCATCATATCGGGCAGTTTTTTGTGAGTTTACTGATGCCATCTCTAGATTGCTCAGTCCACTATCAGAAAGCATGGTTGAGTCAGATCCTGATCTCCAGGAGAATTTGATAACAACAGTTTTAAACCTTTCAATTCATGGCAACAATAAGAAACTAATAGCTGAAGATCCTGTTGTCATCCCCCTGCTTATTGAATCTATGAAGTTTGGAGCCATTGAAACGAGAAGAAATGCTGCAGCTGCTATCTTTTCGTTATCAACACTCCATTCAAACAAGTTCATCATTGGAAATTCAGGTGCTCCTGTGCCTTTACTCCAACTCTTATGTGAAGGGCATCCATTGGCAATGAAGGATGCTGCTTCAGCAATATTCAACCTATGCATTGTATCTGAGAACATAGCAAAGTTTACTGAAATAGGGGCAGTGAAAGTGATCCTGCAAAAGATCAAAGATGGTGTAATTGTTGATGAGTTGCTGGGCATTCTTGCACTGCTATCTACACATCACAATGCTATTGATGAACTTGGGGAACCTGATACTCTGCGCTGTTTGCTTCAGATCATAAGAGATAGCAGTTCTGAACGTACCAAGGAGAATTGTGTCGCGATCCTGTACAATGTGTGTTCAAAAGATCTGACTTTGCTGATGGTGATAAGTGCAGAAGAAATTCGAAAGCATACTCTAGCTGAACTTGCAGATACAGGGACTACAAGGGCCAGAAGGAAGGCCATTGGCATCATTGCGAAAATACATAAAGCTTTTCCAACAGTACATACAGCATGAGGAAATAAACTCAAAGGGAAATCACTTTTTGTAAATGCTCTTTTTTCTTCTGACATTATACACACAAATCCAAGCTCAGTTACCTGTGTAAAGGGTAGGCATGTCTACATAAATTTTCATATACTCAGTATCAAGCAATTGTTGGTCCAAATGAGGCTTATAGAAAAGCAAAGCACATTGAAAATTTTATCACCAGTGGAAGTTGTACATTTTGGCATATCTGTTTCTTTATGAATTATTTTCCCCTTCCCATTTCTTGACACAATCTAATTTATATCAGCAATATAGCCTCCTTTGGGCTCCACTACTGAGCTGATGCTATTATCTAATCAGCATTATAATATCCACTATCATCAGCAATGAAAATAGATTAGATAATTTTAAATATGACACATAATTAGATATTAACATGATATAATAAAAAATATATTTAGAAGTTATATGATTTAAAATTTTATTAATATATTATGTTGAACTTATTAACATGAATTATAACATGATAATTTTTATATTTTATACGTGTTAGATATGAAATAAACTAACATAGATATAAGAATTACTAAATTTAAATGAAATAAAGGGAGCAGGCAGGTTAAAGAATCTAATTAAGGTTAGTTGCTGGAGTTGTAGGGCCTCCACTGTTCCTGTCGACACCAACCATTTTGAGTGTCGGCACCTTACTACTGTAATGTTTATGTTTGATGAACGATTAATACACTGTTCTCGGAAGTGAATTTCCTTTTACTATAATCTTAAGAAGATGCTAGCAAAAAATAACTACAGATGGCGGCTATAAATTTTATCTTCAGAAATAATAAAGAAATCGACAAAAGTGCCAATTGATGTTGAAATCCAGTGTAGGCATCATGCGCTGACTTGTAATTCCATCATCTGGATTTTTTTCTCTGATTTAACTATTTCACCTTAAGATTTGGAATCAGCTTAAACAAGAACGACTTTAAATAATTTAAAAGAAATTATCGATTTTTGATTAATTCGGTTCAAAATCAAAATAATTAGAATAATTGAAATTTTAATTAAAATATAATAAAATATATATAATTAAAATTATATAAAATGGTCCATTTTATATTAAATTATTAAAGTTTTTAATTTAATATTTTCAAATCAATGAATTAATTTCAATTGATTAATTTTTAAAATTAAAAAATTTAATTTGATTTATAAAAATAAAATAATATAATTCAACCAATTCAATTTTAAATAATTTAGAATCGATCACATAAACATCTCTATCAAGATAAGAATGCTCTTCCCTTCTTAAAATTGTTTATCGGTGACAGCCATTCACAAACATTAGTATTTTACAGCTGTGGCTGTCTTTAGTAAATTTGACAAGTCAACTTAGTTCCTAAAATATCCAACATTCATTCATTCTATATTACTGTCATGCCAGGTCATAAACTCCTAGCCTCCTTCAGCAGTCTGCCAGTTCCATTTGTCCAAATTAGATAATGATTTCTTAAGAGGATAATTAGATACCTGAGTAATAATGGTTTTTTTGTTCTTTCTTGGGTAAAATTTTCAAGTAACTGTATTTCGATAGCATTTGCGAGTACTTTTCAACAACCAGCTTTGTATTCCTAGTCTATTTTGCTCTAATTCTTTATTTTTATTGAATTACTCATATCCTATACATATTTGATGTAAGTATCATGAATCGAAACTTAAACTCAGAACTCACGCGACTCTGAGATCCGGACATCCATTCATCCGACCTTTCAAATTAATTTAATCGTTACGGTTCATATCGTTGTGAGGTATTATCCACTCTGACCCTTTTGACCTCACGGTTTTGTCTTATAAAATACGTTTTACAAGACAGAATTAATGTAAACCCTTTTACACCCCAATAATTCTTTTATCATGTTCGATATGAAATTTAAAACTTTTTTTTAAATCCGTGACACAAAGACATAACCAAAGTAACAAGCAGGGCCACGCCACTCAAAAAATTTTTAACCTTCCTATAAAATTGTAATTAATCCCATCAGATATTACATTTAATCCTCATCTCTCTTAAATTTATTATTTGCTGCTTTTTTAATTTCGTCTTTGATCTGATGATATAAATATAAAAATTTAACACGTACTCGATACTCACCTCCAATAAAAATATGTATAATACATTTAAGTTTGTATTTTTTTTGTATGTTTTTGTAGAAAATGATTGTAGGTGAAAATCATCCAAAGAATCCAATTGCGAGAGCTACAAAGAATCCAATTGCGAAAGCTAATTGTTTCTAGAAACAGATAAAATTTGATTCTCAGGCTGTACTGTAATTGATTTATACGAATCTGAAAGACTAGAAAATGGCAACTACTGCTTGCTTTGTTCAGTTTATAAAAGGTAAAGAAGCAATTTATGAACTAAATATGAACGTGTTGTTCACTGGTCGGGTCGTCAGGTTGAAGCATGCATGTTTAGTAAGGAATCAAAATTCTGTTGTGATTTAAGACAAGACGAGCAGATAGCAAAAGATGTCAAATATATGATTATTTCAAACACATAATGGTTATACAATATCAAAATTATTCGATTTAAAATTTTAATAAAAATTTAATATGAGATTAATAAAAACAAAAAAAATATTTTATGTTAAATGTATTAATAAGAATTATAATATGATAATTTTTATATTTTACACATATTTAATACGAAATATATAAATAAAAATATATAAATTATCTAATCTATTTCACGTGGACAATACGTATTTTGAGTGTGGGGTATTATCCAGGCGTTGTCCAAGCAATATTAGTGTTTTTTTTTTTTTTTTTTTGTTAAGTGGTCCTTAAAAAGTGTGGGAGCTATTCTTTGAACTTGACGAGCAATACTAAAAGGATGGCCCAAGTTTCCAAGTTATGAAATGGTTTAGACCTTTATTCCCGACTTAAAGATTGCTTTTCTCTAGATAATGAAAGCCCAAAATTGATGGACCTTCGTTTAGAAATCCACTGCCTGAGAAGCATTTACATGCATCATGCACTCCCTAATTGAACTTCGATAAAGCATCATATAGGATTTGTTTCCAACAGTGTGGAAACAGACAAAAAATAAAAATCAGACGCCCAGCCAGAAATGAGTTTTTTTTTCCCTATTTTTCTCTTTTGGCTAGGAAGCCAACGTGGTGATACCAGACATTTACCAAAATGGCTAGAAATACAGTCCAACAAGAGAGAATGATGCCTTGCTTTTAGCGCTGTAACTAGAGTTTGTTGCAGCAACCACTGGAAAACTGAAAATTTTCTACTTTGATTCATAATCATGGCTCTGAATGATAGTAGCTAAATTCATTAGCTCAAGATGGTAACATAGCAGATTACTCATATGATCTCAGGAGCCACCTTCATTTTGTACTCAACCAACACAGTTCCAGGAAGCTCTAAGAGCCTTTAACTTCGAATTGCCATATGGATTTTTATGTCTCAATTATTATTGCTTTATACCACATCATGGACTCACCTCAACTGATCTGTGGACAAGCTATGTTGAGCCTGCAACCTCCAATTGGATGAAACTTGTTCACCTTCAAAGGTATGTCAGCATCTATAATCAATGTTGATTAACATCCTAAGCCAAAATCCTAAACATTAATCATTAGGCCATAAAAAAAATTACGTTCTAAGTATTGATCTAAATTTAATCCCTAAATTCTAAAACCCAACACTAAAATTACCAATTAAAAGAGGTGAATCTACAATGTAGAAAGAGTAGCTTGGACCTCAATGGCATAAAAATTAAAAACTTGAATACTTAAATGCAGTTACTCAGCTATGCAAATCCAAACTACCCTTCAAACCAATGCCTTATAGCTAGACGATTTAGCAGCTAAGACAACCGTAAGAGACCAATTAAAAGAGTTGAATCTACTTAGTAGAATGAGCAGCTTGGACATCAATAGCATAAAAACTTGAAGACTCAAATGCAGAAACTCAGCTATGTAAACTCAAATTACCCTTCAAATCAATGCCTTGTGGCTAAACAATCAATAGCTAAGACAACCTTAGGTGACCAACAAAATACATAAGAAATTATAGTTGTGTAAAATCACAAACTAAACTTGTCTTTTGCTCTATTTGAATAAGATGAAAGCAAGAAATCCCTCAACAGTTTTGATCAAATTAATGCGCAAACCTTCTTACATGATCCAATTGGCATCATAGTTCTACAACATATTAAGAGAGAAAGCATCAAATCTTTTGGGAGCTACGTATTGATACAAGGATACTAAGCCCTGCCAGCATCCATGACCATCATTGAGTACTTAATTCAAGATCATGCCAGGTGTTTCCATCCACTTGTTGAGTATCCTGATCTAGAAAATAAGAAAATTCAAAAGGAAAAAAAAAAAAAAAAAAGAGAGTAAATAAAATAAATCTGTTGCAAAACAATATTAGAATTGACAACAAGAACATGCTATATTTAACTACAAGTTTACATATATTGACACATATACTCCACATATGTTCTCAGCCGTAAACAGGAAAGAGACATGAGCATCTAGACAATGAAATGATAGATGCATTTTTCTAATGCTATTGCTCAAAAAGAAAATGTATAATCCAATGTTTATAAACATACTTGAGTCTTCAGTATCATCAGTTCGAGCAACCATTACAGGTGGTAGTGGAAGATCTGCATTAATCAGCAACAAGATAAACAAAACAGCTATAAAGGAGAGCAAAAAAAAAAACCAAAAAATAAAAAAAGATGACAATCAAATAGGATCATCTTTCCATGCCCATAAACAAAATCAACAAACATGCAATTGACAGGTTTTCATGGAAAATATAAGAGAGAAGCAGAAAGTTGCTCAAAGATAGACCCAATTGCTATTCAGCTCCTCCAAATACTTCACTAAAATGGAACTATTGTGGTACAACAAGTAGAAACCTTTTTACACAAGGAAACATGGGCGAGCATGGTACTTCTATAACCAATGTTGAACACGATCTTGCACAATAACCTCAGGTGAAACATTTACATAAGAACTCGCTGCCGATTTTAACTAATCAGTGCCAAAACTACACATGATCTATTTACAAATTTACCTGCTATCATAACCAATGGTAGACTACCATATTATGCAATAATCTTCTCAGGCAAAACATTATTATGTGAATTCAAAACCAATTTCTTAACATAATGAATAACAAAACAATATATGACCTATACCTATAACCCGGTTCTATAACAGATGCAAAACATTTATACATAAATCCGCAAGCAGGTTTGGACCTAATCAATACCATCATCAGGCAGAGTATCTCTCATCCATTCTTCATCAACAATATCTATAAGTATACCAAGGCTCAGTTCTGCCATTTTTGGCTCTTCACTTCAATAATTACCCTTCAAAAAATGCAAAATATAAATACCCAGAGGTCAAAAAGATTAGAATTTTAAAGTTTTAATACTAAACATTCTTCCAAAAGAATAAAATCCAGATTGGAAACAAAGCCTTATTCAATAGATTTTGCTTTGAATTATCAAACCCAGATTGGAAACAAAGCCTTATTCAACAAATTTTCTTCCTTTTAGCAAAATAAGAAAAATAATTGGGTCGACTTGGACTTGCTCTCTTAGCAGTAAATTCATGTCAGACGCAAAATAAAGCGAGGGGCACTTAAAAGTGAGAAGCTGAAATTCAATGTAACTGAAATTGAAGGCAGGGTGAGGGAGAAGATAGGGTACCTGATCGACTGGTGAGTGATGATGAGACTTAGTACTTTTGGCTTTTTCGCTGGATTGCTTCCAGTTTGAAGTTCGAACTTACCTCTTTACTATTGAAAATAAAAACTTGGAAAACTTTGCTTTAGACTTGGACTTATTTGAAGCCCAAATTTTATATATGTATATTAGTTAAATTTATAAAATAAAAAGGGTTTATGTTTATTTTTTGTCTTCTATAAATATATAAAAATTAAAGTGACAAGTTAATTTTTTTGTATATCTAATGTGCTTAGGAAAAACAGTTTGGCTCGTAAACAACGGATTTGATCCGATTTGATTTTTTAAAATTAATTTTTTTAAAATTTGATATCAAGTCAAGTAAGGTGATAAAAGAGAAAAATGGAAATTAGGTATAAAAATTATTTTTTTAATTAATTAATTTATATTTTTATATATATTTATATTTATATTTAAAAAATAATATTTTATATTTTAAAATTTATTTTATTAATTTCGAATCGAATTAGATCGAATATAATTTTATATAATGTTGAATTGAATCGGGTATTATATGTATATAATCGAGTAAAGTTTAAAGCGAGTAAAATCTATTCTGACTCGACTCGTTATCATTTATAAATGTGCTCGATTTAATTTGATATATTTTTAATTAAAAAATTATTTTATAGTAATTAATTTATTTTTTAAAAATATTTAATATTATTGTCTTTTATGAATAAATTTTAATGAAAAGTTTTGAATTTCATATTAGAATATCAAACTAATAGCACATAATTATTTTTTTATTAATGAAAAAAATATATATAAGGTGAGAAGAACCTTTCCCATTTCAAAATTATAGCATATTGCAAGTGTCAAAGATAATTTATATTATCTTTATAAATCATCCATAAAAAAATTATTGACAACCGCATTTAAATTTAAATCTTACAAAGTATTTAATTTTATCATGTCAACCAATCTCAGATATAATTATTTTCATTTCTACATTCAAAATATATGCATCCAATATAATTCAAAATCATCATTCTATCAAACAAAAAATTAAAAAATGTCACCAGTAATTAAAGCAGAAAAGAAAATTCAAATTCAAATAGCTTTGTGAATTTTTTTTACAAGGTGAATTATTCAAGACTTTCTTCGCTCTCACATCCTTTTTTTTTTGTTCTCTTTTGTGAAAAATTTGCATGATCATTTATTCCTCAGAATGCATAATTTACTTAGTGTAATTTCATCCGTAGACAAAAGAAAAATTAACCATTTGATCACAGCAATTTCTCACTACAAGCTTTGTTTAGTCAAACATTTTTGATGAAACAAAAAGGAATAAATCACTAGACTAACTACTACATCTTTTTCTATATAAACATGAAACTCCTCCTGAATGCATGAGCAAGTTTCTTCCTTCAAGCTCTAATTCAGAACTTCATGTTGCACAAGCTGGTACCAAGCATGAAAAGAATCCTGGCATTTTCTTCTACATTGAACAACAAAAGAAACATGTCAGAAACAGCATCAATCCACAAAAATTTTAAACAAATTCTCAAAGATGGGCAGCCTATCGGTGCCCAGGTCCAATTTCAGGTCTTGAGTCTTGGCCCATGACACTGTCACAAAAATGAGATGGAGACTGGAGAGGAACATACTCGCTTGGAAGAGTTAAGGAGCTCAGGGGGGATTTTGTAGAGATCTTCATCGACAGGTTTGGGAGGTCTAAGAGGCAATCTATTGGAAGGAACCACAGCATCTTTGACCTGCTTACTGTTAGTTCTATTATTATTATTTTTATTTGAAATAGGCACATGGTGGGGACGTTGATGCTGGTATTTCCTTGGCGGTTCAGTCACGTCACAAACTCTACCTGCCTTCTTTTGCTCCTTGACATGCGGTTCTCTTCGCTTTTCTCTTACCCTACTCACCTGCTGAATGCCACCACCGTCCACACACACTCCATTGTTATTCAAATTAAAAAAAAAAAAAAAAAGATCTAAAATATGTTGCACAATAGCAGCAGTGACAAATATTGTACGCAGGTCTTACATCAAACCGTTATACTTATAGATTTTGTAAATAAATTAATTGTATATTTTGAAGAAAGTTCAATGCATGCTTCAAGTAAAATCTAGAACAAAAAAAGGTACAAAAATTCTAGTTTCTACAAAAGTGTTTCCAGGAGATGCCACTGAGAAAACATTTCAGCTTGGCAATATTTTGTTGCCATTTTTAATTCTTCAAGAAAAGCTCCCACAAATGGGCTTGAAAACAGATTAGTTCTTTACTTCTTTATGCTATGTCCCCACTGTGCAAAGACAGTTCAACAGTTCTGCAGAAATATCAGAAATGATTCATTCCTTTCTTTTGTTCGAAGTTTGGATTTTCTACATCACATCAGTAACTAATAAGCTGAGCAACAAAATCAACAACACAACAAATATGAGAAAGTCCAAGGGTTAACTGACCTTTCTTGCAGGAGCAAGATTACGAGAATGTTTTCTTAAATCAACAGTATACAAGTCACCAGGAACATAAGTGTTAGATTCTCCTGATGAGGAGCTGAAACGAATCAAACCAGCTTGTCTGGCACATTCAAAGTACTGAGTTATAGGCAGCTCATTTGCATAGTCCCAGTTTCCAAATGCTGGTATCTGCCCACTTCTCTTGCAATAATCCTAAAGAAATAAAAAGAAAAGAGCAAAATCCCACCAGACAATTAGCTTTAAAGAAGAGATTCAAGATTCAAAGAAGTAAAAAAAAACTTAATAAGAAGAATAAGAAAAAGAACTTACATCCATTGTGGGGTTGTTACTTGTTAGTGACAGTTCCTACTAGGAATAAATGAAGAAGCCAAAAGAAAGAGTGATTGAAAAGCTGAAGGGGAAAAAGATTGGACTTTGAAGGGAAGAGAATAAGATCAAAAAGGTAGAAAAAAGAAAGAGCTGGGGATTCTCAAGAAAGCTACAGGGGATATAAATTCTAGCTCAGAATTACACAGAAGAAGAGAATCTACAGATAAAATAGAGTTCAGCTCTTTTGCTCTTCTGGAAACACAGTTATATCAGAAAAACAGCAAAATAAATAAATAAATGTGTGGAAAAAGAAAGAACAAAGCAGGGTAGAAGTCTACTATTAGGATTTAGGGGCTTGGTTTTTCAACTTTTTCTCATTATAATATTTGATGCAACTTCATTTTTTTATCCAACCCTTATCCCATTCTCTGCATTTTTTTTTTTATTAATGGTTTTACTTGGCAGAGTCAGGAAATGGGACCCTTAAGAATACAGGCTGTGGTGACATTTACAAAAAGTGGGCCAGTTTGCAGTGAACTGAAAAGCCAATTTTTTTGGGTTAGGAAAGATTTTTTTTTTATTATTTCTTTTATTGTTGGCATTTTTTGGACAACAGGGTCATCAAAGGGTTGGATATTGCATAATAATGGCTGTAGCCAGTGGCAAATGAGCTACAGCAGCCCTTTGGTGCCTGCTGTAAACATGCTAATCTGGAATCACAAAGGAAGGGTTTTCCGGAGAAGTTCTATCAGATTGTCAATGTTTATACCCAACGTGATTCTCATATTGTCTTCTGAATGAAGGATATGGAATTTTTATTGGAATATTTTGGCCAAGGAATGAATTGGCTATGACTGTTGAGATTTTTTTTTCAATATTTGTGTTAAAATTACTGATTGTAAGATATGAATATGGTCACTCTTTTCTCATGATCACGAGTAATATTCACTCCATTGAAAGCTCTTCCAATTTGGTTTTTAGGTAAGACTTTCATTATTATAAAGAGTAAAGTTTACTCCATTAAAAGTCTTTCCGATTTGATTTTGGCATCCAATTAGGCAATAACCTATTGCAATATTTGACTAAATTCAATTGCAAGAGGCAAAAAGTAAAAAAAAAAAAAAGGGGTATTTCCCCTTGTTTGTTTATTTGGTTGTTAGTGCTTTTTGTACTAAATGCCAAAGCCACTAACCCAACTAGCCAGACCATACCAAAAGAAACTGATATTTCTACCCTTTAATTCTCAACATGTAAACCATGCCTTGTGGAATTCACCCTTAACATCATAAGGGAAAGATCATATGTTTAATAAGAGTTATAGAGCAACAAAATTGATAATGTATAGCATTTCAAAAGGCACATTACTAAATTTATGGGTGATCAGAGATAAGCTGATTAGTACATAGTTTGCATTTAAACCATCCAAAAAGATGAACAAAAATGAATAACAACTACCACTGAACCTTTTTTAAAGATTTTCAGAGTTTGAATTTTGATTATTAAAATTAAAAGTTTAGCACTGCATCACTCATACAATGTTTTAGAGGATGCCAATGTCTAAAGCAGAAATGAAGTCTTAGCAAAGCTTTTCATTCAGCAAAAAATGGGGGAAAATGGAATCTAAACATTTGCCTACTATAAGCTCTTGTCATTCAATTCTAAAAAATGTAAAAATTGTAAAAAATTGTTGTCTCAATTCATTTTTTTTTCTTAAGTGACAAACTAAAAACAACCCTTTTAAACTTACAACTTCAAAGTTCCAAACCCAATGAGCAAGAAAATGTTCTTGGACGTGAGAATTTCATCGCACTTTTTGGTATTGACATGAGAGCTAAGGACTTCAATTTTTCATGGAAAAATGGGAAAACAGGGAAAAAGGCAGTCTTTTTCTTGGCTCAAGCTGCAACAACCTAACCTCGTGGAGTGATATAAGGTTACCCAATACAATTTGACTTGAAAAAAAAAACAAAGAACCCACCTAGGGGCCTGAGCAATGACCCAATCCCACCTGCCACAAGGGGTCAAAAAACGCCACCACTTCTGCGGTTCTGCCTCAGCTTGGCTTGGCTTGGGTTGAATGAAACTCCCCACTAAAAAAGCAAAGGCAAACTTTGACAAGAAGCTTTAGCAAAGTCAATCCTGCCACAAGGGGTCAAAAAACGCCACCACTTCTGCGGTTCTGCCTCAGCTTGGCTTGGCTTGGGTTGAATGAAACTCCCCACTAAAAAAGCAAAGGCAAACTTTGACAAGAAGCTTTAGCAAAGTCAAAATATTGAGTGGAAAAAAGTGGTATAAAATCAGACATGCGCCTGACCAGTGCTCCAAGGAAAATAACGTGGGGACCGACCATGGAAATGAGAACACGGATTGTGAGTGGAAAATTTGTTCACATGAACCTCAGTGGATGGATAAGAAAGGAAGAGAAAAACATTTTCTTCAAAACTATCAAAGTAGAGGCCAAATCATTATAAAATCATTGTGACAGAAAAAAAAAATTGGGTTCATATTTATTCTACCATAAACAAGGATAGGACATGTTTTTTTGAGGAATCTGAGTTTGGGTTTGTGAAAAATTCAACCATCATTTGAGATGTAAAACAGTTTTTTCAAGACAATTTTGGAGGAATAGAGATATCAATCCAACAATTCTAATTCAAATAAAATACTGTGTAGTGATTATTGAGCTAAACACTTGAATACATGTGATCGACTTAGTGATTATGCTTGAAAAGGACAATAAAAAGGAGATTCTTAGATGGACTTTAATGTGTGATTACTGTTCAATAAATAAAATGGTTTTTTAGAGATTATTAAATATAATTAAAAGGATAATTTTTTTATTTGATAAGAGATAAGAGACAAGGATAGTAAGATTGGAATTCTCACTTTATATTTTTTAAAATGTTTTTTTAGTTATTAGATAAAAAATTGAAGGTAAAAGAAAATTTTTTTATAAAAATAATAAATTCAACTCATAATTTTTTTAAAAAATTTAAAATTTTTATGATTACAATTATAAGTTAAATTAAAATATCCAATTTTAAAGCTAATTTTAATTTCAATTTCAATTAACAGTTTATTAATAACAATTAAGACTTGAGCAACCCTTTAAAAAGGTACACATACCATTGAATCAACGACTCAAAATTTCATAATACTCTATTTTATAATAAAAATAAATAAATAAATTATAAATAGAATGTGCTCGATGGATATTGACTGTTTTTGTGCATTTGATTGTGTGGACTTTGGTTGTTACATTAGCATAGATATAAAAAAAATGGAAGAAAAAAATTAACTTTGGAAAGTCAATTCTCAGAAGACAACAAGCACCACCCAAGTGTCCATTTTGTGGGTTAGGTTCTCCACTTTGTGATTGAGAGAATTTGGGACCAGACCACGATTTAAAGTGCAGTAAAAACTTCCACGTTAATGGTTGACAGTATGCCATCTTTTTTTTTTCAGAAAAAAAAAAAAAAGGACTTTGTTTGTTTGCCATCATTACTAATTATCTTTTTATTTTTAAAAGTAAAGAAAAAAAGGGGTAATGTTTGAATATTGAAGAACTAAAAATAACAATAAAAGTTAGGACTTCTTCCTCCCCTAAGCAAGAATTTATATTTAAATTTGTCTAAGTTAATTCTCTTCTAACCAATCATTAGCATAGGTTTTTTTCTTGATTTATGTATATATATATATATATATGCACTTTATGATTGATAAAAAAAAAAAATTTGCTTTTCTTTTGATTGTTAGACTATGGACTAGTTAAAAGATTATTAAAAGATAATTTTTTATTAATTTAATAAATTTGATATAAATAAATTTGTTTGAATTGATGTTTGAAAAGAATATATTGAGAAATTTTTTTTACCAAAATTTAGAAATCTCTTAAAATATATTATCCCAAAAAAAAATAATAAATGATTAGGCCCATAACTTGGGTCATTGGCTCATTGCTTGAGTTAGCTCGGCATAGACCATATCAAAGGCCTGGAATCCATTGTGCAAAATAAAAGGCTCAGAATTAAGATATAGCACTACCCACTTGTGAATTTGGCCTATTTCTGATTTTTTAATCATAACTTCTTTTTTTTTTGGTACGAAAAATTCGAAATAAATAAATTATTTAATTTTTTTATCAAAATTAAATATATTATATTTAATAATCTAAAATAAGTGATTATAAATCATAAATTTAAAATAACTTTAATAAATAATCATAAATAATATTCAAATTTAAAATTTTTTTATCGAAAAATATGGACCTTAATTAATTAAACTAATATCTTGTTGATGATTTCTTAATCATAATTGGATGAACGAAACAGAGCCGTTTGAAAGCCTTTCCGATCAAAAAAATCTATGGTAGCACTACTTTTACATTAAAGTAAGGTCATGTTTGGTTATAAAAATAGCTATTCCGCTCTAGTTGACTGATTATTCTTTTGTTTGCTTCAACTGTTTTTTTTTTTTTTTCAATTGAAAGAAAAAAGTTGAACCAGGTTCTTCCAGTACGAAAATCAAGCAGTCATCAACGTCTAATTTTCATGGAAAAATTTTGTTTATTAATTCCTAACATTTTTTCAATCACTCAAACTAATGAAATTAAGGCTATAATTAGGCACATTTTGGATGATCCAAACAAAATTAATGTCATGATGGAAACTTGGAAAATTAAAGATGAAGGGCAGTTCAAAGTCATAAATGTATATAATTACCAGTCATGATCAATTACTGAAAATGAAGGGAGATGCAATTGCGACAATCTGATAAAGAATTAACATCAGAGACATATATAGAAAAAGTGGATTTAAAAGATTTTTTTTTTAATTAATTTCTCATGTATTTTATGACGTGCTTGTTGGGCAATATGCTTTTTTTTTTTATGTGAAGAGTTTTAGAGTTTTCTCTTAATTTTCCAATATTCAACTTACAATTGTATATTGCTTCTTTAACTTATTTTTTAAGCGGTCTTTTTTATTTATAAAGCTTAAACTTAAATTTGATGATTTTAAATACGATATAATGATACAATGTAAAATATATATATATATATAATTTTAATAAAATTATATATGAATTTAATAAAAATAAAAAAATGTTTTATGTTTGACTTATCAACATAAATTATAATATAATAATTTTCATATTTTACATTTATTTGACACTAAATAAATATAATACGAATATACGAATTGCTAGATCTACTTAAATTTTTTTTTTTAAAAAAATTTAAACCAAAGTCATATTAAATAGAGTTCAAATGAAATTATTTTTAATTTCTGTAAAAACTAAAAAATGAGTTTTTTCATCAAGTTATATTAAATTTTTGCCATTATTATTTTTGGGAAACTTTGGGCTTGAAGAGATACAAAAATATCAATATAACCAGAACTAAAATCAGGGTTAGAATGTTGCATTTTATGTTAAGGAAGGTGTTAGTGTCACGAATTTAAAGAAGAGTCTTGAATTTCACATCGAACATAATAGGAAGGTCACTGGGATATAAAAGGGTTCACACCATATCTTTCTTATGAGGTGTGTTTTGTAGGACAAAACCGTGAGGTTAAGAGAGCCAGAGCTGACAATACCTCAAAAGGGTATAAACCATAACAGAAAGATTGATCTGAGATATCGGATGAGTAGATGCCTGAGTCCCAGAGCTGCGCAGGTCGAAGCTTAAGTCTCGACCCATGACAAATGGTATCACATCATATCTTTCTTATGAGGTGTGTTTTGTAGGACAAAACCGTAAGGTCAAGAAGGTTAGAGCTGACAATATCTCAGAAGGGTGTGAACCGTGACATGAAGGTTGATCTGAGATACCGGATGAGTAGATGCTTGGGTCCTGGAGTTGAACAGGTCGGAGCTTAAGTCTCGGCCCGTGACAAATGGTATCACATCATATCTTTCTTATGAGGTGTGTTTTGTATGACAAAATCGTAAGGTCAAGAGGACCAGAGCTGATAATACCTCAAAAGGGTGTGAACCGTAACATGAAGATTGATCTGAGATACCGGATGAGTAGATGCTTGGGTCTCGAAGTTGTGCAGGTCGGAGCTTAAGTCTCGACCTATGACAAGTGGTATCAGAGCTAGCCCTATACCGTTCGATCCACGTCAATGCCTCAAGGGAGGTAGGCAGGGTGGCCAGCCTCCGTGACAAGGGCATCACAAGGTTGGGTGGGAGAGAATGTCACGGATTTAAAGAGGAGTCTTGAATCTCACATTGAATATAAAAAGAGGGTCACTGGCCTTTTGTAAGACAATTGTGAGGTCAGGGGGGCCAGAGCAAATAATACCTCACAAGAGTGTGAATCATAGTAGGTATGCTAATCTGGGACGTCAGATGAGTGGATGTCCGGGTCCTGAAGTCACGTGGGTTCGGAGCTTAAGTCTGACCCGTGACAAGTGGTATTAGAGCCAGTCCTATATCGTTCGATCCACGCCAAGCATCTCGAGGGAGGTAGGCAGGGTGGCCAGCCTCCGTGACGAGGACGTCACAAGGTAGGATAGAGGAGAATGTCATGGACCTAAAGAGGAGTCTTGAATCTCACATCGAACATAAAAGGAGGGTCACTAGGGTATAAAAAGGTTTACACCACCTCTCTCTTGTGAGATGTTTTTTGTAGAACAAAATCGTGAGGTCAGGGGGCAAAAGCAGACAATACCTCACAAGGGTGTGAACTATAGTAGGTAGGCTGATCTAAGACACTGAAAGAATGCATGCCCGGGTCCCGGAGCAACGCGGGTCGAAGCTTAAATCTTAGCCCATGATAAATGGTATTAGAGCCAGCCTTATACCGTTCGATCCATACCAAGCACCTCGAGGGAGGTGACGAAGGCTTCACGAGATTGGGTAGGGGAGAATGTCACGGACCTAAGAAAGAGTCCTGAATCCCACGTCGAATATAAAAAGAGGGTCACTGAGGTATAAAATGGTTCACACCATCTCTTTCTTGTGATGCGTCTTTTGTAAGACAAAATTGTAAGGCCATGGGAGCCAAAGCGGATAATACCTCACAAGGGTGTGAATCGTGGTAGGTAAACTGATCTGAGACGTCGGATAAATGGATGCCCGGGTTTCGGAGCTGCACGGGTTTGAGCTTAAGGCTCAACCCGTGACAAGTTATATCAGAGTCAGCCCTATACCGTTCGATCCACGCCAACGCCTCGAGGGAGGTAGGCAAGGTGGCCAGCCTCCGTGACGAGGGTGTCACGAGGTTGGATGGGGGAGAATGTCACAGACTTAAGGAGGAGTTCTCAATCCCACATCGAATATAAAAAGAGGGTGAGACGTCTTTTGTAGGATAAAACTGTGAAACCAGGAGGGTCAGAGCAGACAATACCTCACAAGGGTGTGAACCGTGACAGGCAGGCTGATCTGGGACAGCAGATGAGTGGATGCCCAGGTCTCGAAGTCGCGTGGGTTAGGAGTTTAAGCCTTGACCCGCAACAAGTGGTATCAAAACCAGCCCTAAACCATTCGATCCATGCCAAGCACCTCGAGGGAGGTAGGCAGGGTGGCCAACCTCCGTGACGAGGGCGTCACGAAGTTGGGTGGGAGAGAATGTTACGAACCTAAGGAGGAGTCTTGAATCCCACATCAAATATAAAAAAGGGTCACTGGAGTATAAAAGGGTTTACACCATCTTTTTCTTGTGAAACGCCTTTTGTAAGATAAAATCGTGAGACCAGGGGATCAGAGCGGACAATACCTCACAAGGATGTGAACCGTGACGGTCAAACTGATCCGAGATGTCAGATGAGTGAATATTCAAATCTCGAAATCGCGTGAATTCAAAGCTTAAGTCTCAACCTGTGACAATAAGACCAATCAACCTTACATTATCCAAATGACAACAACATTGAGTGAAGTTTGATGTAAATCAAGGTAGAGAGTACAGATCTATGACATATTCAAAACTCTTCAAGTTGGTTCGGATTATCATTTCAGTCACAATCCAATTAATTTTAAGATAGATGTCTTTCATTTCAAGTTGGTTCGAATTATCATCTGAGTCCCGATCCAATTAATTTTAAGATAAATGCCTTTCTTTTTACGAACACAATCTAGTTATGGTTGTCACTTTCTTATACTAATGCCTCTAGCATTTACCTTATAACTTGATATTGTCAACAAGTTACTATACCCAGATAAATGTAGGATATATGCTTTCTTTACCACACAAAATAACTGATTAATATGTTATTAGGTGTATCAACATCATAATCATCAAATTAATCAGTCCTAATCCAATAGATATAGCCGCTGTTTTTTTGGTTACATGGCCACTTATAAGAACATTGATTCTATTATTAGAAATAGTGGAGTCAGAAATTTTACCTGATGGGACTTGATTCAAATTATACAAAAAATTTTAAATTTCCGTATACAATCATAACTACTAAAAATTTTACAATTGTTCTTGATGTAGTTTCATATTTTGAGAACGTTGTACAATAGTTTCATAATCAATACTTTTGAATGCATCTTTGTATAGAATTAAGCTATCATTCAAACATTGATCTTCCATTTGATTACACAAACGAGTCTTCAGGATGTTAATTCATTACTGAAAATGCTCTCTCTATTGTGGCAGTATCAACTGATAGAATCAATGCTAATCTCAATAACAAATAAACTGGACAAAAAACTCTTTAGGCTTCTAGAGCATACATGATTTCAAAATTAGACACACTGCTAACAGTTATCTCTCATATACCTAAAAGAAGAAAAAAAAATCCAAAACATCATAGGTATTGCTTAAGCAATTAGTTTGGATGCTCACAATCTGATGCAATGTTACAGCGAAGAAAAGGGTTCAGTCTTTATCAGTCTGGTATGCATGTGAATGGTAGCTGTCCAGAAGTAATATCACACTAAGCTGTTTCTTAAAGTATTCTAGGCATCACAATCGTGCCAAACTTGAGCCGTTTGTCAGCTTTCATTGTACCCTTTATTGTATATAGAGTCTAGACAAATATCAGACTAAAGACATTTGAAGTAAATGAAAGTTAATCATCAACCAGATTTAAAATCTGTTTGCCTTAGAATGAGACAAATGAAAGTAATGTAACAATGACTTATAATATTGAGAGAATGTACTAGCATTTCATTGTACAGACTGGTAAGGGGATGGAGAACAGCATATGTAGGAGAGCAATCAAATTTGATTGAATTCATTGTGATGATTCTGTCATGGAACCAATGGATACCAGCTGATGAGGATGGTCATCAAAACTTTGATTAACTGAAAAACCGTGGGCCAAAAAACTAGATTCAAATTAAGATCCCTTGTTCTTCAGCTACCGTGTTGTCTATTCATCATCAGGACCGCAGGTTTCAATTTGTCCAAGCAATCAACCAAAGGATGCCATCTTTTATTTAATATTGTCTCATATGATAAAGTCTTGAAAACTCTGAATGTGGTAATAGATGTTGGGGTCCATGCATTGAACATTTTCTTCTGATCGATTTAAAAAGTAGCCCCAGCTTATCTGGTTCAAGAATTGGCCAATGAACTCTCACAATAAGAAAAATAAGCCAATAACAAATCTGAAAAGACTCTGAAATCAAAACCAGCAATGAAATCATAGAATATAAAATCAATGCACATGGCTGAGTTTTTCTTTCTCTGACTTTAGCAATGCCAATGGGAGGCTTTTGGCTGAAAGTAAAAGTTGATGTTACTGTACTTTTAGCTGAAATGTGAATGGAGGGTTGAAGAAAGGGAAGGAAACCAAACAAATATATACGACAATGCAAAAAGCACAAGTTGTCTTTTGGTTTAGAGCACATGAAATCTTCTAAACACAAACAAGATAAATGTGAGAAAATTTGTTATTTAGAGCCCACAAATATAATCATGATGCCTCATCATAAATACATAGAAACAATAGGACAACCCTAGAAAGAGGCAAGGACAGTTTTCCAAATGTCTTAGGCCGGTAATAATTGGACTGGTGTTATAAAAAAAAAAGAGAGATTGGAAGTACGATCACAAATGGATAAATAGGGAAGCCGATCAAGGTCTAGAGCTATATCAGGGTGTGAGTTGAACAATGATTGTATGATCAACAGGTGAAGGAAAAAAAAAGAAAAAAAAATAGATATGGGAGGTTTTGCTTGGACCGAAGAAGAAGATCACTTGCTCAAGAAATGTATAGAGCGGTATGGAGATGGGCAGTGGCATCGGGTACCTCTTTTGGCTGGTAATTATATATATCAGTATGAAGACCAGCAAAATCATGGGTTTTATTGTTATTAGATATTTGTATTTTGTTAGGTGTTATTGGGCAACCTAAAATGTTTTTCTCCCTATAGTCTCTTAACAATTGAAACTTTTCATAATATGAAAGTATTAATTTTTCATTTTTCTTCTTCAATCTTCATCTTGATTCAAAAACATTACTTTAATTAGATGAGTAAACGAATAAAACGTTTAATAAATAATTTATGAATATATTTAATTTCTATTCGTTTATATTTATTTTTTAAGTTTAATAAATAATCACAAACAATATTTTATAATTTCTTAATTATCACAAATATAACAAAATTTGTTTATGTTTAGTTCGTTGATTGGGCAACCTAAAATGTTTTTCTCCTTGTAGTCTCTTAACAATTGAAACTTTTCATAGTATGAAAGTATTAATTTTTCATTTTTCTTCTTCAATCTTCATCTTGATTCAAAAACATTACTTTGATTAGATGCGCAAATGAATAAAACATTTGATAAATAATTTACAAACATATTTGGTTTCTATTTGTTTTTATTCATTTTTTAAGTTTAATAAATAATCACAAACAACATTTCATAATTCCTTAATTATCATAAATATAACAAAATTTGTTCATGTTTAGTTTGTTTACACCCCTAACTTTGATAGCATATGCAGTTGTCCTTAATCGACACATAGCTTTAGTCTTCATTTTATTCCATATATTTTCTTCAAAATTTTTTTGTACATTTGGCTTGGGGGTCATGCAATTTCCATTCTCCTTTTCTGCCATGGTTGGAGTATATTATGCTTATGATTTTGACCCTCTATGGCTGCAAATTTTTTTTTTTTCAAAAAATTGGCATAGAAAGTTGAGATATATATATGAAGAACTATAAAGGTCTCTACTATCCCTAAGACAAAATTAAGGTCATCAATTTTCAACTGATTTCTTGAATCATATTGCAAGTTGCAAATTACCAGTGCCTATTTTGTGAATTTACTGCAATAGTTTTCAGAGAGCAAATTAAAGTCATATGTGTACATAAATATGAGAATCAGATTACCACATGCGTGTTTCAGGGGGGTAATTGACCTCTTCTTTATTAGGCTCAGTTATTTTAGAGCATTGTCACTTTCAACTTTTAAATGAAGTGTTTTTACTCATACCTACGATCCCCAATCCATGATCAATGGTAAAGAAAAATTGAGTGTCTGTGTGCACATGCATGCATGCACGCATATAAATATATATATATATATATGTATATATTTATTTATAAATCTTGAGTTTCAAAGAAGAAATCATCAAGGAAAAGAAGACTTTAATTGATGAATGGTGTACTTAATTTGGTGTCGTTTAGGACTAAACAGGTGCCGCAAGAGCTGTAGACTGAGATGGTTGAACTACCTACACCCAAACATCAAAAGAGGGAATTTTGCAGAAGAGGAAGTGCAGCTCATCATTAAGCTCCACAAGCTCCTGGGAAACCGGCAAGTTATTTTCTTGGAGCCCGCTCCTTTTTTTTTTCATGATAGAAGATAGTAAGGTTTGAGATTAAGTAAACACATTAAGCTTATTGGTAAAAGTAAATGTGGTTTATGTTCATGATCAGGTGGTCACTGATTGCTGGGAGACTCCCAGGAAGAACAGCAAATGATGTAAAGAATTATTGGAATTGCCACCTGCGTAAAAAGCTCAATGCTCAAGAAACTGAAGAGGAAGATCAAAATGCAATAAATGTGGAAATCGTAAGGCCCCAGCCACGAAGTATTGCAACAACAGGCTCTTTGAAACCAAGAAGCCCGGATCATATTGCTCCAAATAGCCAGCCAACAATAGAAGAAAGCAGCATGTCGACACCTTTTCCTTATGTTGAAGTTGATCAACGAGGCAAAGAGCTTGTAAAAGCAGACAGCAGCCTAGGAGTGGACGAGCCTGGAAATTTTGTTAGTGATTTGGCTACAGATCACTTTGGCCAGTTTGATGAAGTTAATGTATTGAGGACTGATGAATGCTGCAGCAAATGGGATTGGGATGATTTGATCTCAGACATGGATTTATGGACTGATTCATTATGAATATGATTTTCCTAAGTGATAATTAATAATCAGTTGAGTTAAGATAACATCAGGGTTTTAAATTCTTATAGATGTATTGAATGTTATTTGGCTTGGAAGGACTTAGTTGCATGCATGAATATTAGGAAAATATAAATAAATAAATAAAGAGAGTGCATCAAATTGCCTTGTCTTTCAAAACCATGGACTTCTTTGTACTTTGGGTTAAAAGAGAAGCACATTAACAATGGAGTTTCTATTGGATACTCTTTGAACAAAAAATTCATTTATGATTTTCCCTGTTGATTTTAAATTAAATGTTGTCATGATCCTTTAATATGATTTTGTGTTAGTGGTGATAAAATGGCTCCTGCACTTAAATTGATCAAGTGTAGTGTTAATATAGACAGCATTAAGATAAATAACAAATAATAAAGAAGAAGGTCTACCAAATAAAATCATCCGATTTTGAAGAAAAAATATAAAAAAAAATGTTCATTTAAGACATAAATAAAGTTCTTGTTATGTCACCCAAAATATACATAAAAACATAAAACAGAAAGTACATCACAAATAAAATGTATACCAACTATCTAATATGGGTCATTTCAACTTTAAGATCAACATTCATCGTAGATAAGTCTAATTCACCTTAAAAAGGTTAAGCTAACAGCTTCAAATTCATTCCTTTTGATTGTTTATGGGATGGAGTAAACTTGCTTAACGCAGGGAACTGGCTGAGGCCTTACAGGCTTACACTAAGCTCATTGTTGGTGATGGTGGTGTCATCTTCTTTTTTTTTTAATATATGGCAACTAGAGTAGAGGAAATAAGAATAATTTGAGTCATGGTACGTATTACATGACAAAAGTCAAAAGAAAAGTAAAAATAAAATACTTATAGAGAAAGTTGAAACAACTTCAAACCTAAGTTCTTTTGAACCAGAAAAAAAAAAAATTAAAGCAAGAACTTCTAAGGTAAGCAGTTTTGTTTTAACTTTTGTCCTTTGCTTTTGTCAGTGAACTTCTTCCAACATAAGTACTTCAAGCAAGTTAAGAATAAAAAGAGCATGTCGGAACCCCGACCATAAACCATCAAACAAACATTTTTTCTCTCTTTTGGATCTTCAAAAGAATCAAAATCTTTGCTCTTTCTTCACTAAATTGACATTAACCAAAGCTTCAGAACACAGCCAAGCCATTGAAATCTAGGGTAATTCCTCACATTTTCTTTCAAACCCATTTTTTCTGCTTCTTTTAATATATCTTACACTCTTTCATTTAGTGTTCTTCTTTGATGGGTACTTCAAATTTCGTTGGTTTGATCAAAATAGCTTTTCTTTATGGTTGTTTATAGTTAGTTGATTTGGTTGTTTGTAAACTGTAGTTTAGGGACTAACTTGATAAAATGGAAACGTTTAAGGCTTAGAGCATTTTTTAAGTAGTCATACTCTTTTGTCCGTGAAGGAGATCAGGCAATCCCATTTTATACAAGAGTTATGGTGTGACGGTGATAATATTTTATTATGCATTCAACTTTTTATGAAATTGGTGGCTATGGCAATATCCAATTGAGGGACCAAGATACATATGTAGATAAATAGCAATAGTTTCAGCAAATTGACTGGCAGTTCTCATGTTAATATACTTGGTGCAGGAGCCCTTCGGTGAACCTGGAAATTGTCAGAAATGATTGTGGTACACAGACGACGTTGAGGAATTTGAAAAGATCATTTTACGCCAGTCTTCCTGCTTCATACGTGGGAAACGTTATGCCTGAGGTTGTCCCAAAGATTGGAGTTGATTTTTCACAGGTGAAAGATATACCATGTGAAGGTATATTTGCCCATTGAACTCTACTTTGTAGATCAAGATTGCCCTACATCTGATTTTGTTAGCCATTGAATATTTATAATCTCTTTACCTTTTGTCTAGTTGTCTGATGGCACACCACCGGATTCAACCATTTCGTGCAAATGCGGCGTAAAAGATCCCGGGTTCGGTTTCTTTTTTCATTGTTTTTGCTCCTTATTTTTTTCGACTATCAACATTTTTAGAGTTTTTTTTTTTTTTTTTAATCTTTTTCTCAAAATTATGCAAATAGTAGTAATGAAACAAGAATGAAGGTTGGTCTCAAGTGGACTTGCATTATGATAAAGTGTGTAACTAAGGGTTTCATCATCTGACTTATTTTATTCACTCTTCCCAGGATGATGACATACAAAAGCATTAGTAATCTGATTGATTCAGCAGTTCTAGACCCAGATGTGAAGGATGGGCTGAGATGGTCCTTCGGAAAGGCATATACCGGAAATAGATACAGCGTTGGCACACAATGGCTATTGCTTATCACAGCTCATCCATAGGACTCAAGGGAAGATATGCTGACCGATTTGATTATTATTTATTTAAGTGAAGAGTATTAGTTAATGTATTAATATTAAAACTTAAAATATTAAAATTAATTATAAAATATAACGTAACGCGAGAGTTGTTTGTTAGTATAAATATTCTATTTATGATAATCAGTTTATTTCTCATAAGTTTTCTTGTAACTAATATTAATATTTACGTGTATTAAATTCATATAAAATATAAAAATCAAATTTTTATTTACATCAATTTAAAAAATAAACCCGTGTTAAAGAAGATTAAATATATTCTTCATTCTATTTCTTTTTGTCGATTTTGTCAAATATATATATATATATATTTAAAAAAAATTTTTAATTCAGATTATAAACGGGCCTCGGCTAGTGTCCAAACCTGAGCTCAGAACAGAACCCAACTCGAATCAGCTCAGGTGAGCCCATGAACAACACTGGCCAAGACAAAGCAATGTAAGGAAAACTACAACAACCACTGTCTCAACCGTTGTCCGACAGACAACATTAACCTCATATTTTCACTTAAAAAAATTTCTTTCGCTACCCTTTCCTTTCCCTCAGACTCAAAACTCTCTTCTCCCAGAATTCCCTCAAATGAAACTCAATCTCTTTTTAAATGCAATCCCCACAGCAAACTCTTTTCTCCCATTCCTTTCTTTCCCTTCAGGGACAAAAACCCAAATTTCCTTGTTCAAGTCACCCTCTTCTTTTTCCTTCTCTTCAAAACCCTCTTCTTGTTTCGTCCCACTTTGCTCTTCCAATCCTTCTACCAATTCAGCTTCAAAGGAATCAAGTTTGGAGTCCAAAGGATTGACCCAAACTTCAAATTTCAATCTTGGAGAAGAATTTAATGAAAATTACAATGTGGGAGTTGGGAATCCAATTGTCCCCACTTATATTTCGATTAAAAAGATGAACTTGAGTGATCAGGCCTTCTATCTGTTGGCCTTTATTGCTTGTACGGTATGGTTTTAATGCTTTTGAAGTTATTGGATGCTTTGGGTAGTTCTTGTTTTTGGCTCGTTCTGTTTTAATGTGGGTGCTTTCTATTTTATGGATTTTTGGCTTCTTTTTTTTGTGTGTTTTTAGAATTACGGAATTCATGATGTTTAGATGTATGAGAATGTTGAAGTGGTTGACTATGCTCTATTTGGGTTCTCATTGCATGGAAAGAATGGTTAGTAGGTGCTTATAATGGATTTGATTTCTGTAAGTGGATACTTTTTTAAGGTTTTGTGGTTATTGGGTGCTTATTTGACATTGTTTAGTGGTATTCCTTGGTTTTAGCATGTTTTATGTGGGCGCTTATTGCTTAATGGATTTTTACAAATTTGATGCGTATTTCTTGTTTGTCTGCAGTTTTTACAGTGTTATATATATATGGAATTGATCATGTTTGGATGTTTTAGAATGTTGGAATGTAAGAGTATGCTTTGCTTTTGGTTTTCATTGCTTGGATGGTATGGTTTTGTGGCTACTAGGATTTAGGTGCTTGCTTTATGCGGTTGTTTATGGGTTTAGTATTGATTGGAAGTGAATTTTGACAAAAAAATTTGCTGCTTTAATTTGTATTTTGATAATATAGAAAGTTTGGGATGGTAATATATTCTTTCTAGGAGTGTTTATAGTTTGCTTGGTATAGTTTTGGTGGGGTTTTGTAGTTTTTGGGTGCTTATAGGATTTGAATTATTTGTTGGGTAGTTTCCAATTGTGCTGTTTGTTATGGTTAGTGATGTGAAAATTAAATAGATTATTATGTTGATAGGTGTCAGTAAGAATTAAGTGTTTAGTTTTGAAATTTTGTATTCTGAAATGCTCATAGTATTGTCTTCAAGCTTTGGTACTAATGAATATGTTTGGTATTGAGATTTTCTATTTTCTGATTGATTAATACCAAGCACTTGGATACATGCAGACTTCTGTGGCGTTTACAAGTCTGGTCATTGCAGCTGTTCCAACACTCCATGTAAGTTTCAGACATTGTATCTGAAACTTTTACTTTGATGTGATATGCTAGGCTGTCTATTCACCATTTCATTTACAAATTGAATAATTTGTCTTTATTTTATGATATGAATGTGATTTTATTTGATAATTTCTGTAGTGCATAGTAAGCAATAATGTTTAATTTTCAATGATTTCATTCATGCCTTGTTTGTGATTTGAACTTTCAACAGTGACTGCACAGTTTAAGCTTGTTCATCCAGATTGTCGTGTATTCCTAATATACTCAGTTTTAAACTTTAGATCTGTAGCCTTATGTGATCATTAGGAAATCTACATCAGCCTCAATCAAAGAAAGAAATGCTTTTTTGGATGATAAAATTGAACATAAGTTTTCTAAATCAGGTCTAGTTTGCATTTTATATTGTTATTATTTTTTTTTTTCCTGTTCTGCAGGCAATGGGAAGAGCTGCAGTTTCTCTTTCCAAGCTAGCAGATACTGCTCGTGAGGAGCTTCCCAGTACTATGGCTGCTATTAGGCTTTCAGGCATGGAGATCAGTGATCTTACACTGGAACTAAGTGATTTAAGGTGACAATAAATCCTATTTTCATCTTTTTGTTGCATAGTTATGCATATAATTGTTTCTCCCAAATCAGAAGCAGTAGGTTGAT
Source organism: Durio zibethinus (assembly GCF_047325235.1). Taxonomy (NCBI): domain Eukaryota; kingdom Viridiplantae; phylum Streptophyta; class Magnoliopsida; order Malvales; family Malvaceae; genus Durio; species Durio zibethinus. The sequence continues at coordinate 2,365,718 of NC_143175.1, forward strand.
TCCCTCTTGTAAATAGAAGAGAAAACATATTTTGAAATGGACTCTAATGTACTCTTAGAGGAAATAGCAGATGTCATAGAAGGTTATATCATGGGATATTTAGTTGAAGACTGTTGGCAAACATTATTTCAGTGCTAAAACCAAGAAATTTTGTTTCTCTGGGGCATTCTCATGTATTGCGGAAAGATGATACTGCATTTTTTCTTGTACCAAATCTCATAGCATATTATATTCAATCTATGTTGTGCCTTTTTGAGACCCTGAATAATGTGATATATACTTTTAAACTTTTTGTTTTCACAATAGCTTTCATGATTTTGAGTAAAATGCTTCATTTGGCTACTTGACGCACAGCCAAGAGATTGCTGATGGTGTCAAGAAATCAGCTCAAGCTGTGCAGGCTGCTGAAGCTGGAATTCGTCAGATTGGTTCACTTGCTCACCAGCAGACCATGTGTAAGTTCAAAAGTTGCTCTTCAACGATCCCCACCCCCTTATCCCGCAGGCCCTCAACCAAATGCTTGGTATCAAAATTTTTTTATTCCATTTGCTTTTTTGGAACTTTAATTTTGTTAGCATCTCTATCCAGCAATGATTCAAGAACGGGCTAGTTTGCCTATCATCTCTTTACAGCCGGTTGTTGCTGGGGCTGCTAGAAAAACTTCGCGAGCTGTTGGCCAAGCGACAAAGACCATCATGAATATCATCTATCGAGGAGAATTCAGCTCAGAGAATAATGATGATAGTGGCATTAGTAGAGTGGAAATCTAAGGAGTTCATTGCTCCTTGATACTAATGGATGGCTGATGTCTGTGTACATAACATAAAGAACCAAGCATCAGATCAAAGATCTATACTTTTCCACCTGTATATATGCCCAAAAATTTACAACCTAATTGAGTTCAATATGTTACATATAAATTACGAAATATGTTGTTTTTGTCTTGGCTTTGCATTCTCCTCAAAGTATAGCAACAGGTCGGGTCTGGACAGGTTTTTACTCACCACGAATTTGATCTCATTTTATACATATAAAATTCGAATTCAATCTGATATTTTTTTATTTTTTTATATTTGAATCTGATTCGAATTGATATTATATAAAATTGTATCTGATTCGATCTGAAATTAATAAAATATTATTGTTAATATAAATATAAAATTAAATAAATATATAAATATATATAATTTTTAAGCATATATCGGATTGGATCTGATTAAAATTTGACTTGGATTCGGCTTTAATATTTTTCTATTGTTAACCAATTTGATTTGATATTTGAATTTTAAAAAACAATTTGGATTTTAAGAGGCCGATATGGGTCGAAACTCGTGGGTATGGAATGGATTGCTTTCCCTTACCCCTTCCCCCCACCCACCACTGTATCATTTAGTGTAATCTATGACTTTGTAGATTTGTTTTCAAAGCAGTCTGTGTCTCTCCATATCTCTTTCCTCCTTCCCTTATGCTCTTCTCAGCCATGGAAATAGGTTCAGTTTGCGAATATGATCAGTTTAAATGAACAGTTTATAAATAGATTCGATTTATATGCTTTTATGAAACTTAACAAATGATCTTGAATATTATTTTAATCATTTTAAGACTTGTTTATTAAACTAAATGAACATATCTATAATATTCTTAAAATAAATGAACAGATCATAAATATAATAAAATTTCATTAAGATTGAACTAAGTAACAAAGTTTGACAAGTACGAATTTAGTACACAAAGTATGAAAGTTAAGTCCAAAGGAACTAAATTTGGGATAATTTTTTCTTCATTAATTATTAATTTGCTAGTTAATTAATCGACTCCAATAATAAAATTTGAGCATTTTCTTGAATGAGATTCCACAAAGCGTCCACATGATGTTCTTCAGTCAGAGTTGTTCCAATTGAACAGCGAATGACATATATCCCACCCACCACTGCATGAGTCATGAAAGCTCTCCCACCTGAATTTATAGCATCCAGCAATTTACAGTTCAATTCAGTGCCTTCAGCCTCTTGCTTGGGCTTAAGCCTGAAGCAAACCAATGCAAACTTTCTTGGCACCACAATCTCAAACCTCTCATCCATAGCCACAAATGCCTCAAACCGCTTAGCCATGCTGATGTCGCTTCGAATGTGGTAAATAAGGTTCGCCAGGCCATGCCTGCGAATCACAATCCAAAGCTTCAAAGCCCTGAATCGTCTACTCAGTGCAACCTGCCAATCTTTGTAGTCGACCACACCTTTGAATTTACTAGCGTTGTTTCTTAAAATTTCAGGATCAGTTGACAATGAATCCACTAAGATCTTTGGTTCCTTGATCCACAAGCAACAGCAGTCCATGTTAGTGAGGAACCATTTATGTGGATTCATGCTGATGGAGTTTGCAAGTTCAATTCCATCAAGGTAATGCCTGAGCTCGGGGCAAATGCAGGCACTTCCTGCATAAGCTGCATCAATGTGGAGCCAAAGCTTGTATTCCCTGGCAACCTTGCCTAATTCTGCAATAGGATCAACAGCTCCACTGGGTGTTGTCCCAATAGTTGCACATAGGAACAATGGTACCAAACCTGATTTGATATCATCTTCAATAGCAAAACGAACCTTTTCAGGTGACATTGAAAATCCTGTTGAAAAAGATGTTTCAATGAGCCGAAAATTTGATGGGGGAATGCCTACTAATTTTGCTGCCTTTTGGAAAGTAAAATGTGTTTGATCAGACGCATAAGCCACCAATTTGGTTATATTCTCCCAACCACCAAGTTCTTTCAAGGCTTTGTCTCTTGCAGCAGCCAAAGTGCAAACTGCAGCCTCACATGTGCTACCATGCAAGACTCCACCACCAGTTCCAGAGAACAAAAATGAAGATGGTAGCTTAAGCAATTTGCCCATCCAATCCATGACTAGGGATTCAAGTTCAGTTGCAGCTGGTGACGAAATCCAGCTGAAACCAACTACATTAAAACCTGAGCAAAGCATCTCTCCAAGAAAACCAGCAGTGCTAGCATTTGCATGGAAGTAGCCAAAGAAGTTAGGACTTTGCCAATGAGTAAGTCCTGGCACGATGCAATCATGAACATCTTTGAGTATATCTTCAAGAGATTCAGGGCAATAGGGGGCCGACTCAGGCAACGTGGCTGACAAATAACCAGGCTCAACTCTGCTTAGAACTGGGTATTCCTCAATATTTTTGTAGTAATCAGCAATGAAATCAATCACTGCTCGAGACTCATTTGTGAAACTCATTGGATCAAGGGGGAGGAATGTTTTTCTTGAAGCACTACCCATTCGTGATCAAAATACACAAATTCTTCTACTTTATTTTTTATTGTGTTGTAGTAAGCACACCAATGAGATATATATAGAAGAAAGAGAGGGAGCAGGGAGGGCCTTAAAGCCATTGAACTTGCCAGTCATCATGACATGTGATAAACGAACGGGCTGTGTGAATAGAAAGATGCCAACATATTCACGTAATTGGTGACTTGGCCTAAGGTATGACATTAATTATTTTTATTACTCTTTTTTATGTGTTAATATTTGTTGCCTTGTGTTCTATATGTAATTATGTTTTATTTTTAAATAATAATTCTATGTTATAAAAAATATAGTTTTATCCAAACTCGAATAAATTATATTATAGTTTTATCAGTTCTCTTCTCTTTCTATGTCAGCTGGTTAATTGTAATTTGTTTTATATCCTTTCTTTTGTTTCAAAGCAGCATTAATAAATTAAAAAATGATTACGCTCCATCCAAGATTAATCAAAACCTATATCTTAGTTATGATAATTATATTTGGTTGGTATTTTTATTTATTGTTGTTTGTATCTTAAATAGTATTATTATAGGGAAGCCAAATCAAAAAATTAATTTGTCTTAAATTCCAAAAAAATATCATAATCAAATTTGTTTTTACATGTAATTATTTGCAACTATGAAATCAAAATTGAAAGTTATATCTTTCTTCTTTTATTCTTGTATTAGAACATTATAATTATTTAAATGAATATAAAAAGATTAATTAAATAAATTTCACCCAAATTAAGTTGGGATATAATTTTGTGCACATATATAAATAAAATAAGTGTCGCTCTAATTATTTTCAATATGTTTTAATTAGGTTAAATGTTCATCTTAAAATTTTACATGATGCAAAAGCTGATGTTGCCTAAATAATTTTGCTATACCTATAATGTTATGTCCAAGTCACGAGATAGACTCATTATCCCTACATGTAAGGACAATATTAAAGTGGTGATAAAATAAATTACATATATATGAGTTATTTATTTCCATAAAATAAATATAATAAAAGTTATTTATCTATTGTCACTCGTTTTAAATTGTCCAATTAATTTCTCAAATTCAACTTTGTTCTACTACGTCCAATTGTCCTTTTATGATCCCTATTCCTAACCCATGTAGCTGCTGTGGTCCTTCGAGTGTTGTTAGGGTTACCAACCCTATTCCTAAACCATGTAGTGTTGTTAGGGTTAACAACAAATTAAATCGATATGAATTTTTATTCGTTTTGAATTCGATTCGATTTAATATTCATTAAATTTAATTTTGATTTGATTTAAATTTTTTTTAATTTTTTTTATATCTTAATTCGATCCAATTCGATAATATATAAATCATATTCGATTCGATTCGAAATTAATAAAATATTAATTTTTAAATATAAAATATTATTTTTTAAAATATAAATATTTAAATATATAATTATATAAATATATATAAATAAAAAATTATTTTAAAAAATTATTTTTATATAATATTAAATCAAATCAAATTAAATTTATCTAAAATATGAATTCGATCTTTTTTTTAATACTATTCAATCTAACTCAATCTAAAACTTAAACTTTTTTTAAAAAATTTAACTTTATGGACTCTCATCGAATCAAAATCGGACTATCGCTCACCCTAAGTGCTGTATTTGTTTTTAAATCTCATGCAAAAAATGAATTTTTTTTTTTCTGTTACAAAAGAAAGCGTGAATGCTAGTCTCAAGTTTTGAGTTCGGACCTGTCACTTCAATTAATGAGTCCTGGGTCCAGTTTATTTATTATCAATAAAAATATAAAAATATTGATTTGAGTTAATTATTTCAAAATTTAATATTAGAGATATTAGTAATATTGTGAATTTTTTAATGATTTTTTTATTTGAATTTTGTAAAACTTTTAATATATCCAGACTTTAACATATTATTTATTAATTATGAAATCTTTAAATAAGTTGATATTATTTGAATTAGTGTTTAAAGATTATAAATTTAAAAAAAATTATATAAATAATATTTTTTAATAAAATAAATAGTAAAGTAAAAAATTTATGAATAAATTAAAAAATTTTTAAAAATATATTTATTTATTTATTATGTGTTGCGATTATGTGGCTGCAATTAAATCATATCTCTCCTAATGTGTAAAATCTAAATTAAAAAAATTATTAAGATAATTCTCATGAAATCAAATCCATAAAATCTAAATTAAAATAAAAAATGAGTTCCTCTCTTTGGATGTGGTAAAGACAAAAAAAAAAAAAAAAGGTTGCCGACATTTTGAACTTCTAAAGTCATGACAAAAACATGTAAAATTGACCGTGCATCGTTCGACGGCAACTATGTTTTGAGACTCAGCTACTGCCTAGGTAGGCCCATGTGATATGTGAAGATTTATAATCAACGAAATATTATTTATTTTGATAAAAAAAATTTATTATTTTATTTATCAAAAAATATTTTACATGAATAAATTTAAATATCTATATCATAATAATTTTTTATAATATCTCAATATAAGATTAAATTATTACACAATTTTTTAAGTTAATTTTTTAAAAAAAATTTAATATTTGAATTAACTTATTGAGACTAAATATATAATTCTAAAACATTGGCATAAGCCATTATGGAAAGGAAAGGTAAGAGTAATAGTAACATCTTTTTTTGTTGGAAAACAATAATAATATTATATCATATGTTTAAAATCTTGGCTAGTCTTATTTGTTTTCATTATTAATAACTTGTAAATTATATTTTATTTTGATATTCAAATGATCATCATGTAGAAGATGCATTATAATTTTGTGTAAATGGGCACCATTTACATTTACATCAATTACAAACTTGAAAAAAAAAAAAAAAACCTCCAATTTATTTATTTTTTTCATTTTCTAAGCACATGTAAAATGTTGGTTTTAAAACCAATAGTTTACATGAGGCTATATCTTAAATATCATAAACCTATCGTGTTCAATGTATCCTAAAAGAATCATATCTAACTTTTTTTAATAAAAATAATTATAATTTAAAGATTAAAAAAATTACAGATATTAATATTTAAAGCTCAAATTTGTTAAATGATATCTTTTAAGAGCAGTTATAAAAATTAAATGAATTAAGTAATAAATTTATCTAATTTTTCTTTTATATAACGTTAACATTTTTGTGGTGTTTTTAATTTCATTTCAATCAAAATAAATTTAAAAAAATTTAAAAAAAAAAAAGCAAGCTTTATCTTTTAATTTACTTTCATGTTTTGGATAAAGTCGCCTCAAGTTTGTAGTCACTTTTTTTTATTCCAATTTCCAAGTCATTTTAAGTCAAGCATTTTTCAAGTTTCAAATCATTATAATTTGATTATTAAGTTTAGGTTGTCATTTTTTTATTGATTATAAGTGAGTCGGTTTGATCTTAAAAAAGGTTGAACAAGTTGTTCAAATTATATCAAAATGAAATAATTTATTATTTGAATTCAAGATTTAATGTAATTTAATTAATTAATATAACCACCCTTAAAATCAAATATTAAGCAAAATTAAATTGAATACTTACAAATTTTTTTTTATTATCAAACTATAATAATTTTTTTATAAAAAAAAAAAAAAAAAACATTTATCATATGTCTAAAAAAGTATAGCATTCATGGTAAATAGAATGGAAATTTGAAGTACCCGTGAAATGGTAATTTCCAAAGCCCAAAAAGCCACAGCCCTCAAATTAAGGGGCATTGCCCTGCTAAATTGTACTAAAAAAATTTACTAATAAGGCAGAGATAAATGAGTAAATTTACTTTTTGAAAAAAAAAATTTATAATATAATATATTATTCAAATAATTTCAAATAATTAAAAAAACCATTCCTTATGATTAATTAATATGATAAGCCATCTCAAACTTCGAGTTCTAGCAATTAAATTTAAAAGGATACTGTTTGAGCATTTAAATCGATAAATTAAGACTAAATTTCAGAAATTACTGCTTTAATTATTAAAATGTTAAATAAAATATCATGTCACTTTGGTGAAAAAAATGTGGTCAAGAAAGAGTTGTAACACAAATTAAATAAAACCATTAGGAAAGAAAAAAAAATTGAAGTTAAACTCTAAATTAGATATACAAGATAAAGATTTAAAATGGATTATGCCCTTTTTTTAAGCCAATTATAAGGTTAATAATTGTTGAATTTGTTGATAGATTGTTAATTTTTAATTATAATAATCAAATTTAAATTTTAACTATTACAATATCAAAAAATATGTGTGTTTATTATTCGATTTTGATCGAATCAACAGATCAAATTGATCAATTTGATTAATTGATCAATTACTGAATTAATTTTGATCAATTATCAAAAATAATTTTAAAAAATTTTTTATTTTCGATTAATTCAATTCGAAAATAGAATTAATCAAATTAACATAAATTTCAAGCAAAATATTATAAAACATATATATATAACTAAAAATATATAAAATTATTTATTTCATTTTAAGTTATTAAAGTTTTTAATTTAATATTTCGGTATTTAAATATTTTTGTTAGATAATTTTATTTAATGTATTTCATACATGAAAAAACAAAATTTTAAAATATAATATAATTTAATGTATTGTATTATTCAATTAACTAAAAAAATCAACAGAATCAATTGAAGTAATTTCGGTTGATTAATTTTTAAAATTAAAATTTTTGATTCAATTAATAAAAATAATTTAATTTAATTTAATTTTAAATAATTCAACTCAAAATTAATTAAACTACTCGAATGAACATGCATATCAAATAAATTGTGAACTGTTTCTATTATCACAAACCACAATGTGAACATTTGACTAGCAAGACAAAATAAGCCTTGATATTATATGCATTTGAGTGGTTAGCAATGCTTTGCTTTTCCAATCAATTTGGGGAAACTAAACTTGAATTGTAAACCTGGAGGAAGGATTATGGCCAGAAAAAAAAAAAAAAAAATCTAGGGGGAGAATTCTCCCTAAATGCTTCACGTGATCCATAATAATAAAATAAAGAACTTGATAAGGTGTACAAAAATTTACTTTTTGAAAAAAGAAATTGCATTATGACAGTCTAGGCTCAAATTCACAACTCTGCGCTACCATTTTGCTTGAATAATTTAAGAATAAATTTTCATTTATTATGATTAATATGATAAGGCATAACAAAATTCGAGCTTTGAATTAATTGCACTAATTATTAACTCATTTTCGATGCATTATGGTAATTTTTATTTTTTTATTTTTATTAAATTATATATAATTTTTATTAAAATTTTAATTTATGTCATTTTCGTAGTTTTTTATTAATTTTTTACCGTAATATTGTGAGATTTTAAATTATTATGTCAAATTGGGTGGCTGATATACTTTGCATTTCCAATCAAATTTATTGAAAATGTGCTTATCTCCCTCATTTTCTTTAACTAACAGCTAACTAGTTTCAGGGAATTGTAAAGATCAACTAAGATTGAGAATGAAGTACACAGGAAACCAGGAATCCACCATCAGGGGCAGGAGGAAAGGAAAACTCTGTGCCAACTATTTTCTTGCCAGGTTTACAGCCATGAGCTATGTTAATCAATAAAAATAGGGGAAGCCAAATTATTTTTATTAGAAGATGTGTTTAGGATTGTTAATATGGATTCATTGAATGTTTTATGTTGTTCTTGTTTTTTTTATGTTGATTATTCTTTTTGTTATTCATACTTGTAGTCATGGCTTAATCTTAGGATTATGATTTTAGTGGGTAGTTATTAATTAGGTTTTATATTGTAATGTTTCTGATGTTAAGAAATGTAATAGTGAGTAAAGTTTTCTTTGCTTCAAAAATAACAGCATTTGGTATCAAAGCTTTCTTCTTAAGGGATCTGTGTGTGAAATTGACGCGTCATGGAAGCTGAAGCCAGTTTCTCCGTAATTGCTCCAGCGGTGTTCGACGGAGATAACTGCCAGATTTAGACAGTATGTATGGAGACATACTTGGAAGCTTTAGATCTTTGGGAAGCAGTGGAAGAAGACTATGAAATTCTTGCACTTCTAAACAATCCCACCATGGCACAGATTAAAGCAAAGAAAGAAAAGAAGACAAAGAAATCAAAGGCAAATGCCTACTTGTTTGCTGCAGTCTCATGCATCATCTTCACTCGTATCATGTCTCTGAAGTCAGCAAAAAGATATGAGATTATCTCAAGAATGAATATGAAGGAGATGAAAGAATTAAAGGGATACAAGTCTTTAACTTGATTAGGAAATTTGAACTTCAAAGAATGAAGGACTCCGAGATAATTAAAGATTACTCCGATAAGCTTTTGAGTATCGCAAACAAAATAAGGCTTCTTGGATCTGAATTTACTGACTTAAGAATTGTAGAAAAAATTTTTGTTACAGTACCTGAAAGATATGAAGCAACCATCACTGTCTTGAAGAATACAAAAGATCTGTCAAAAATTTCCTTAACAGAATTGCTTAACACTTTGCAAGCACAAGAACAAAGAAGACTGATGAGGGAAGATACAACAATTGAAGGAGCTTTGGCAGTCAAAGCAACAAAATGTGGCCAAAAGCAAAAGAAAGAAAAAAAAAGATTTTGAAGGAAATGGGGCAAGTACTGCATCAACCAATGCAAAAGAAAAGAATGAAAATCAGAAGAAATTCTATTCACCTTGCCAACATTATGGAAAGAAAGGTCATCCTCCATTTAGATGCTGGAGAAGACCTGATGTTAAATGCACTAAATGTAATCAGATGGGGCATGAAACTGTTATCTGTAAAAATAAAATTCTGCAACATGGTGAAGATGTAAAGATTACTGATCAAGATGAGGAATATCACCTGTTCGTAGTTACATGTTTCTCCGACATCGAATCAAGTGAGAGTTGGCTTATAGATAGTGGTTGTACTAACCACATGACATGACAAGGATCTATTCAAGGAACTAAGCAATGCAAACTTATCGAAAGTTCGAGTTGGTAATGGCAAGTACATAACTATGAAGGGAAAAGGAACAGTTGCAATTTCAACTTGTTCAGGTACAAAGTTCATTTCTGATGTATTATATGTCTCTGAAATTGATCAAAACTTGTTAAGTGTTGGACAACTAATTGAAAAGGGTTATAAAATTATGTTCAAAGATAAAAGTTGCTTGATTAAAGATGCAGTTGGCCAAGATATTTTTAAAGTAAAAATGAAAGGGAAAAGCTTTACTCTAAATCTATTGGAGGAGGAGCAAACTGCTTTCTCAATCAAAGAAAATATCACTGAAGTATGGCACAAAAAGCTCAGGCACTATCATCATCAGGGGCTACTGCAGATGAAATCCAAGAATATGGTAAATGATTTTCCAGAACTTGATGATCATATTCCAAACTGCAAAGCATGTCAGTTTGGAAAGCAAAGTAGGAAACCATTTCCCAGGGCAACATAGAGAGCATCAAAGAAGTTACAATTAATTCATACTGACATTGCAGGCCCACAAAGAACGCCTTCTTTGAAAGGTAGTCTTTGTTATATTGCATTCATTGATGATTTCACCCGTATGTATTGGATCTTTTTTTTAAAGTACAAATCAGAGGTGGCTCAAGTCTTCTGAAACTTTAAAGCCAGAGTTGAGAATGAGAGTGGCTGTAGAATTCAAACTCTTAGATCAGACAATGGCAAAGAGTACACCTCTGAAGCATTCACTCATTTTTGTAAAGAGGTAGGCATCCAACATCAATTAACCGCTTCATACACTCCACAATAAAATGGAGTAAGTGAGAGACGGAATAGATTCATATTGGAGATGACACGATGTATGCTACATGAGAAGAATCTGCCAAAGCAATTTTGGGCTGAAACAACAAATACTGTTGTTTTTTTGCAAAACAGGCTTCCCACAAGAGCAATGAAGGATCAAACACCCTTTGAGGCATGGTATGGTTATAAACCATCTCTGAATTTCCTTAAAATATTTGGATGTTTGTGCTTCACTTATGTTCCATAGACCAAGAAAGATAAATTAGATAAAAGAGCACTTCCAGGCATCTTTATTGGCTACAGCTCAGTTGTAAAAGCTTATAAAGTTTTTCAACCACAAACTGGAAAAATTATTATAAGCAGGGATGTGCACTTTATGAAAAATGAAGAGTGAAACTGGGATGATGCAAAAAAGATGGATCCAACCTTAAAAAAGCACAAGTTCAAGTTTTCTAGCATTGGAGATTGGGAGAATGAAATGGTAGATGACAGTCCTATCAGAGGTACAAGACTACTTTCTGATGTTTATCAAAGATGAATATTGCTATGTGTGAACCTACAAATTATGAAAAGGCTAAGATGGATCAAAATTGGATTACTGTAATGAAAGAAGAGCTATTCATGATTGAAAGGAATGAAACATGAGAGTTGGTTGATCAACCCCAAAACAAAAAAGTAATTGGAGTCAAATGGGTGTACAGAACCAAGCTTAATGCTGATGGCTCAATCAACAAGTATAAAGCTAGACTCGTGGTCAAAGGATATGCTCAAATATTCAGTGTGGACTACTCAGAAACCTTCGCACCAGTCGTTAGACTCGACACCATCAGGCTCTTACTCGTTGTTGCAACACAAAAAAATTGGAAAGTGCACCAATTAGATGTCAAGTTAGCATTCTTGAATGGTTTTCTGTAGGAAGAGATTTATGTAGAACAACCAGAAGGCTATGTTAAGGAAGGAGAAGAAGATAAAGTTTATCTTCTTAAAAAGGTACTTTACGGATTGAAGCAAGCTCCAAGAGCGTGGTACAGCAAGATTGATGAATATTTACAAAACTTGAGATTTGTCAAAAGCTTATCTGAATCAACATTATATGTCAAGCACAATGGAGTTGACATTCTTGTCATCTCACTATATGTGGATGACGTACTTGTGACAAGAAACAACATAAGTATTGTGAAAAAGTTTAAGCAAGAGATGATGAAGTTTTTTGAAATGACAAATCTTAGATTGATGACATTTTCTCTTGGAATGGAAATCAAACAGAATGAACATGAAGTCTTTATTTGTCAGAAGAAATATGCCAAGGATATTCTGAAGAAGTTTAAACTCGAAGAATGTAAAGAAATGAGGACACCAATGAACTCAAAAGAAAAGCTCTGTAAAGAAGATGGAACAGAGAAGATTGTTCAAGCATATTTCAGAAGCCTGATTGGTTGCTTAATGTTTCTCACAGCAACTCGGCCTGACATTTTGAATGCTGTAAGCATTTTATCTCGGTTTATGCATTGTGCAAGTGAATGGCATCTCAAGGCTGCAAAGAGGGTGCTTAGATATGTGAAAGGCACAAGTGATTTTGGCATTAAATACACAAAGAGCAAAGAGTTCAAGCTGGTTGGTTTCTCATATAGTGATTGGAGAGGTTCTATTGATGATATGAAGAGCACTTCAGGCTATTGTTTCACACTTGGTTATGGTGTTTTCTCATAGAGTTCGAAAAAACAAGAAATTGTAGCTCAATCCATAGCTGAAGCAGAGTTTATTGCTGCAACAGCTGCTGTTAATCAAGCTTTGTGGCTAAGGAAGATTTTAATCGATCTTAACTTAGAGCAGGAGGAAAGCACGAAAATTCTTGTTGACAATCAAGCTGCCATTGCTATCTCTCAAAATCCTGTGTTTCACGAGAAAACTAAACATTTTAATATTAAATTATTCTTCTTAAGGGAGTACAGAAAGATGGAGTTGTTGTTCTTGTTTACTGCAAAACAGAAGATCAGGTTGTAGATGTTTTCACCAAGCCACTGCCAGTTAGCAAGTTTGAATTTCTGAGGACAAAACTTGATGTTTGCAGCTCCTAAAATAATGAGGAGTGTTAGAAGATGTGTTTAGGACTGCTAATGTGGATTCATTGAATGTTTCATGTTGTTCCTATTTTTCTGGTGTTGGTTATTTTTTTTGTTATTCATGCTGGTGGTCATGGCTTAATCTTAGGATTATGATTTTAATGGGTAGTTATTAATTAGGCTTTATATTGTAATGTTTTTAATGTTAAGAAATGTAACAGTGAGTAAAATTTTCTTTGCTTCAAAAATAACAACAATTTTAAAAAAAAAATCAGTGTCCTAAGTCTTATTATGAATATACAAATAATAGGATTGAGGAGTATTGAGACTTTAAGTTCATCACTGACATAAACCCTAAATTGACCCCTTCTAAACACCTAAATGATTCCAGATTGCATAATTATGCCCTATAATACTGATGCCAAATGTGTTTTTTTATGTTCAATTGGAATCCATAGTATCAAGCAAACCTCTGGTGCCATGGAATCCAAATTATCCTAAAAATTGTACAAAGTTGAGGTCATAATCTCAACTTAATACAGATCATATAATTTTCCAGTTTTGATTGACTGTGCTTGCAGTAGAACTAATGCTGATAATTCTAGATATTATTGTATTTTGTTGTTTCATGAATAATAGATAGGAAAAATGAGATGCTCAACAGTTCCTATCATGTTTTTTGGCTCCTGTCCATCATAATCAGGTAGCAACATTCTATCAATCTTCATTTGTGATATGCTGGTTATGTTTATTGACTATCTGAAACACATTGGACCTTCAAAACAAAACACTGAAGCACTTAATGATTTTCCTTTCTTAGTACATTGGATCCTCGTTTGTGAGACACTTCAAAACCAAGTCTATAATTTTTAAAGAAAAATTACAAAATTTGATGATTTTGTGCTGTATATTTCAGGAAGCTCACATGGGATAGACTTTTGCAGCGTGCAAGAATTTGAGAATATATCACCTATAACCATTATATTACATCAAAATTTTACATGAGTTGGTGGATTCTTACATAATATTTTTATTGTGATTGGATAATTGACGAGAAGTACTTTATATGTCAAACAGAAATCACTTCCATGGACTGTGACTGACGTGTTGCTAATGGACCAATTTCCTTCCTCAATTTCTGCATATAAAGAAGTCATTAGAAGCTATCTTCCATCATACTTCAACTGATTATTTAAGCAGTAAAGAAAGGATGGAATTAGATGTTACCACAGTGTTTTTACAAGCCTTCTCCATCTCATCAAAAACAACATCAATTGGTGGCCGGCCTCTACTTGATTGGGCTACACAGAGGACTGCAATTTGTAGGATGGCTTTGAAATCTGCCCTATTGAGATTCCCATGTAGCCTTGGGTCTTCAAAATCTGTTAGTGGACGTTTTCCCTTGTTCACATCGTTTGCCTACAGGATATTCAAATTGTGGTTACACAATGTTTGTATTTCTTACTGATCAGATGTGAGGAATTGAGGGAAATAAGTACTTTTCGTGTCAGCTGTTCACTGGCATCAAGATCCAACTCAATAACTTTCTGTCCTGACAGAAGTTGCAAGGCCACAATTCCAAAGCTGTAGATATCACTGGCACTTGTCAGCTTTGCATTGCTTATGTATTCTGGATCCAAATAGCCTATTGTTCCTCTAACATCTGTGAATACTTTGCTCTCCTCCATTCCTATCAGCTTTGCCAACCCAAAATCCGATAGCTTAGGCTCCAGGTCTTCAGTCAAGAGGATGTTTGTGAGCTATGAGACAAATATGCAGCATTGGGAAAAAAAATTAAAGAATTAATTTTATGAATATGAACAATCAATTGCTTTTACAGAGACAGATCAGTAGCATATGATCTATGTTACCCTAATATCTCTATGGACAATGCATCCATCAATATAATTGTGGAGATACCTCAGCGCAAGTGCACAGTCTCTTAGGATCTTAACTCTTCTTTCCCATGGCAAGATGACATCTTTCCCTGGAAAGGAAACATAGGATGTGGCTTAAAACAAAAAGAAAAGGAAGATGAGGGGTGCTATTTTCATCCACCAGACAGCAAAGACACATTCCTTCAAGCTTGACAACTGCAATTTGGGGTGAAAAGAAAAATAGCACAAAGTAACGTGCAATGGTTCAGGAAAAATTACTTAGGAGATGCTGAGCAAGATTCCCTGCAGGACAATATTCCGAGACCAAATACTGCTTATCACCTTCAATACAGCAACCAAGTAGAGAAACAAGGTTTGGATGTCGAATCCTGGAAAAACCTGCAACTTCCCTAGTAAAAGAATCAGAGGAGTTGCTTTTCTTTATCTGCTTGATGGCCACAACTTGTCCACTAGGCAGAATGCCTTCAAAGACTTCACCGGCACTTCCTCTGCCTAAACTCTTTCTTCTGTTGCTATTGCTTATAGCATTCTCAATCTCAGCTTTGGAGAACCTGTAGAGGCCAGGCCATGTAGTGATGTTCTTGGATGGAATAGGTTTAGGAAGTTCTCTTTTGCTCTTGCTCTTCGTTAAGGTCGCACAATTTACTAAGCCAAAGATCAGAAATAGTACTATGATCGGTACAAAGACCTCAACTAGTGCTTTTGCCAAGGTCCCTAATAAATGATTTCTGTGAGATTTTGAGATTATAAGGCAAAAATGAAAAAAATATATATATAATTTTCAATGGTAACATGGCTCATACAGAATCAAATCAACAGCAAGAGACTGAGATGAGAAATTCAACTTATTTTTGAGTTTGAAGTAGCTTGGATCTGTTATGGAAAACAAAAAAAAAAGCTCAAAGTCAGCTTAGGGAATTGAACATAAGGCAGAAAAAGTTCTTAAGTTCTGGTCCTTACCGTAATCATCTAAATAAGACATACAGCTAAATAAATTTGCACCAAAAGAGCTATCAGTAGCATTCGCCGCTGCAACTGAAATAACTACTGCTAAATTACATATTGTTCTTTCAGTATTGTTTTGTTGCACTTGTGATACTTCCAATAGATTCTCCACTACCTTTGCTATGGCATCAGTGCAATTTTTGCAGGTCATGTCAAAGGATGAACTTAAGTCAGAACATAAGTCTACTGCTTGCAGGTAAAATGGATTGCCTTGAATTTGAGATAGAGATAGGCTTGAGCACTTGCTACTTTCAGAGTGGAAATTGTCAAATCCACAAGACTGTATGGAAACTGATTCTTGGCTTGGAAAAGAAGAATTACATTTTCTCCAAGAATCTTGGTCAACCAAGATTAAACTGTCTTGTGTGTCATTAGCCCGAGCTGCAAGAACTTGAGAGAAGGCATTAAGTGCGTTTTGACAGCAAAGATTCGAGGAGATAGTGCCCCATAACTTGACCTTCTCGTTTTCCCCAATGCAGTGACCACTTGGTAGGTAAGGGTATGAAGTGAAATTCAAGACACAGTCTGCAAACCATAGAAACATTGTCACAGCTTAGAAAAAATGGCTTTCACCTACCATGCAGAATTAAAAACACTAAACATTTTTGTCCTCATGCTCCGAATTTGTCTTTGGAAAATACCTGTTATTATCTTCAATCAAAATTGTTTGAATAAAAAAGAGAAAACATGTGTCTAAAATGTCTAATTCAACCACAAGGGGAACTCAGGTGGGCCAAAACTGTGATATAGAAACTAGAGTGATAAATTACTCCTGAACGAATGAAAATGTGCACTGCAGGCTTAAATCCTGGACTAAAAGAAAAAGTGAAAATTCATTTGAAACAAAAAAAAAAAATGGATTAAGCAACACAGAAAAGAAAAGGAACCTGCTGCATCTGTTGAAGTAGAACCAAAAGCAAAGGCATAGAAAAAGAAGCTGCTAAAGGAGAAGGTAGCAAGTTTCAGCCTAGGATGAAGTGTTTTCATGTCGTTTTTCCTGCTATGCTAGACCTATAAAGATTACTTCATGGAGAAGAAGAATGAAATATTTGCAAATGCAAAAGTGAAAAGCTGAAATTTCCATTGGAGAAAATCCAACTGCTTATTTATAGAACATTGGTTTTCTAGTGACTATCATTTAAGAAACAAAAACAGGATATTCTAGAATGTTAGCTAGATTCTTACAGTTGAATTACAAACCTTGGGATTGTCACCGGTAGGCATTTTATCAGTATATCTGCTTGGTATCTTAACATATTTTACTTAAAAAGCAAAGAAAACTGTGGTTTAGGGTGAAGTGATAACAAAATTTTCCTTGATATTAACTCCAATTTAAAGATTTTTATGTATGAAAACACATTTAATCCAATCATAGAATCTTAAAAACATAATGGTTATGGTTGTACTTTATTATCATCGTCTTCTTCTTGAAATCCAAGAAAAAGTCACCGTTATTTTACATAATGTAGTTGTCGTAACGGTTTTGTATCCATCCGACGAATTTGGAAACGAAATAAAAAATAACGGAGTCGTCACCAATCTTTTTTGGCTAGGTGCGATTGACCACCTATTAAAACATATCTTTTTAATGAAATCTTAAAATTAATTAAAATTTATTAAAAAAATAATTTTCGGGTCTGCGTAACTGTCTGGGTTAGAGAGTCGGTTACGTGTGAGGAAAGATTAGCACCCCCACAGCGCCCGTTAAAAAAAGGGTACCAATTAACGTGTTATCCTTTAATTTTGATAAAAATAGTCCAATTTTCGGTGTTCGAAAAAATAATTCCCCTGATTTTTATTTATTAGAAAAAAAAATTTATTCTCGAGAAAATAAATTAAAAATTTTTTATTGAAATAATTATTAAAATGTTTCAGTACGTTGGTAACATTAAAAGAACTCTTTCTCACCTAGAAATTTCTTAAAGCATCTTTACTCGAAATACTTTTAGAATCTCATCTTTGGGAGGTCTAAATTTACTTTTCGTAAAAAATTATGTTATGTATGCAATGCAAATAATAATATGTTGATGCACACATTTTATTCTTTTTCAAAAATTTTATTAGTTGTTTTATTAATTTTTTAATTTTAATTAAAATTTTGAAGAAAAAAGAATTTAATTATATTGAAGATTTTCTATAAATATTCCAATACGCTGGTAATATTTTACAAAAATTCTTCTCACTTAGAGATTTTTTAAAGCATCTCTATTCGGAATACTTTTAGAATCTCATCATTGGATTAAATTTTTTTCTTCCTATTTTTATTATTTATATTTTTAATATATTAATCAATTTTTATTTATTATTAACAAAAAGAAAATTTTTATTATATTGAAGAATTTTTATAAATACTCTAATACACTGGTAGTATTTAAAAAAATTCTTCTCACCTAGAGATTTCGTAGGCATCACTATTCGAAATACCTTTAAATCTCATCATTGGATAAAAATTTCCTTTTCTTTCCTTTTTTATTACTTTAGTATTATTATTAAATTTATTTTTATATTATTGTTTTCAAAGTTTATTCTAAAAATTAACATAATTATATAAAAAAAATTTAACCACAATTTCATCATTTAATCTAACAAATATAAATATTTTAATATGCATAAATATTAATAAAATAATATATAAAAATAAGAAAAATTCAAAAAAAAAATTTTTTTACCTAAACTGGACCGGTCAACGGTTCGGTCAATGCATAGTTCGGTTCGGTGGTTCAGTCTGGGCAGTTCAGCGGTTCAGTACCGGTTCGGTTCGGTTTGGGTGATTCGATTTCGGTCCAATCAGATCGGTCAGAGGCTAATGAAGGAAACGGGTCGCGGGTTGGGTGCGCGGACCCCGGGTTAAGTCGCGATTTGACGCACGGATCCTTTTTGATTGAAACGACGTCGTTTTGGCCCTATGCTCAAAACGACGTCGTTTTGCTTTTAATGTTTTATATAAATAACTGAAAAAAAAATTTTTGTTCATTCTTTCAGTTTTTCAAAAAAAAAAAAAGGGAAAAAGAGCTCTAAGGTGAGCTCGTCGACCAGTCACGGCTACCGCACAGATCGTCGTCTGGGTTGTCGTCAGCAGTCGCTGTCGGTGGTTTTCGATCACCGAAAAAGGTGAAAATACTTCTGAAAATTCTCTTCGATGCAATCTTTCCAAATTCGGTGTCCTTTTTACCGAAAACAGCTCCGATCGACGTAGATCGGGGCTCAAAGTTTTGGTCTCCTTTTTCTCTTTTTTTTTGTGGACAAAATCGACTGATCTTTTTTTTTTTGTGTAGATGGCTTTTCTGGCCCTGGGTTCCCCTGCTTGGAAACTATGATTTTGTCTTTTTTTTGTGTTTCTGTAAACTTTTTTTTTCAACAGATTTTTCCCTTTTTTTTGCCCTTTTTGCTTCCGTTCTGCCCCTCTGATCCTCTGTTTGCAAATAACAAGCTCTATTTATAGAGCTTGTTGGGATTCAAATCCTAGATCTTCTGGGATTTGAATTTCATTTTTCAACTGAAAAATCACGCCTGTCGTTCGTGATTGGCAGCTTATCGGTCGGTCGTTAACGGCTAGCGATAGTGATTTTAGACTTTAAAGATTGTGCATTTAATGCACTAGATTTGAATTGGATAAGGATGAAGAAAAAGGAAAAAGAAAGAAGAAGACAAACGTAGAAACGAGAAGAAAAGAAAGAGAAAAAAAATTAAATAAATAATAATAATAATAAATAAATAAATAAAATGGTGTTTACAGTTGCCCATCTTTGCCTATTTCTGTGAATCAGGAATAAGGCAAAGACAAACAAACAACCATTTTGTTTGGAAAGATGAAACATTGAGAAAGAAAGAAAAAAAAAATTTTTTGGTTCGACAGAAAAGGGCTCCTCTCAGCAGAGGCTCAACAACTTTAAAATTCTCTTGAAAAAGCTCCTCTCAGCAGAGGCTCAATAACTTTAAAATTCTCTTGAAAAAAGCTCCTCTCAGTAGAGGCTCAACAACTTTAAAATTTCATCTTGGAAAAGCTCCTCTCAGCGAGGCTCAACAACTTAAAAATCTCATCTTGAAAAAGCTCCTCTCAGTAAAGGCTCAACAACTTCAAAATTCTCTTGAAAAAAACTCATCTCAGCAGAAGTCAACAACTTTAAAATTTTATCTTGAAAAAACTCCTCTCAACAGAGGCTCAACAACTTTAAAATTCTTCTTGAAAAAGCTCCTCTCAGCAGAGGCTCAATAACTTTAAAATCTCACCTTGAAAAAGGGCTCCTCTCAGCAGAGGCTCAACAACTTTAAAAATCTCATCTTTTCTCAAAACTGAGTTCTTTTCTTTTAACAAGTAAATTCTTCTCTTTTGAAATCTTTTGTTTGATCAGGAAATGAAAAGTCTCCGTCCTTATTAAAACTGCTCATGGATACATGTACTGAGTGCTCTAAATGCAATACATGTAATGCAATTAAAATTATTCATTGTAGTAAAAATGTTCTCAAAATCTCTTATTTTTGGCTTTTTTTATCAAAATTTTTGTACGACCAATCTGTTTTTAACATCTGACCACAATATTTTTCTTTTTCAAAAGTCTGCAACACCAATGTCCTGTCATACTTTTCTCATCCTTTTTCATTTGCCTTTGTCAACTTTTAAAAAGTAATGCTAAGATCTTTCATGTTTGTTTTTCTTTTCATCATTTTAAGTCCAAGACCAATAAAATGCAATCACACATTTCTTCTATTCATATGGCGAACAAAAATGAGAATAAAAGAATGGATAGATGTTATTTCTACAAGAATGATAGCATATTTTATTAAACTGGTAACAAGTGCATGGTAAAGTATTTGAGTTGAAACAAAAGTGCCCAAATGATGATCATAAGATAATCATGAACATAATATTCTCAGATTCTTTTTCTAAAACTAAATTAGATGACTTCCTTGATCCTTCAGAGTTCATCAAACTACACTTGCCCTTGTATTATGGAATGATGTTGCTTCTTTGCATCCAAGTCATCTTTTTTTAGGTTTTCAGCTTCAAATGAGTCATTATTTTTTTATTTTTTTATTTTTTTTCTTTTTTTTAAGTAAAATATTTCTTCACAGCATCTGAGTTTATCGAAACAGGTAAATCACTTTCGTCCATCTCTGTCAAAATCAATGTCCCACCAGAAAAAGTTTTTTTCACCACATATGGGCCTTCCCAATTTGGTGTCCATTTTTTTCGATTATCATGTTGATTTGAAAGGATCTTTTTCAGCACTAAATCTCCTTCCCTAAAGCAACAAGGATGGATTTTCTTGTCATGTGCTCTCATCATTCTCTTTTGATATAATTAACCGTGACAAAGTGATGTAAGTCTTTTCTCTTTAATGAGGTTCAACTGCTCATAGAGATTTCAAACCCATTCTACTTCCTCTAATTTTACCTCTATCAGGACTCTCAGCGAGGGAATTTTCACTTCAATCGATAGCACAGCTTCCATTCTATATACCAAAGAAAATGGAGTGACCCCGATAGATGTTCGGACTGATGTTCTATAAGCATGCAAAGCAAAGGGCAACTTCTCATGTCAATATTTATAAGTATCAGTCATTTTTTTTAAGATTCTTTTGATATTCTTATTTGCAACTTTTACTGTCCCATTCATCTTTGGACGATATGGTGCCAAATTATGGTGACGAATCTTGAACTGAGTGTAAACTTCATTCATCATCTTGCTATTTAAATTTTTGGCATTGTCAAAAATAATTATCTCTGAAAGCCCATATCTGCATATTATCTCCCTTTTATGAATTTGTATACCACAGATCAGGTCACACTAGCGTATGATGCAGCTTCTACCCATTTTGTGAAGTAATCAATCATCACAAAGATGAATCTGTGTCTATTTGAAACTTTTGGAGTGATGGGACCAATGACATCCATACCCCACATAGAGAATGGCCATGAAAGAGCCAAAACATGCAATGCTATTGAAAGAGTGTGAATCTTGTCAGCATAGATCTGACATTTATGATATTTTCTGACATAATCAATACAATCACTCTCCATTATCAACCAATAGTATCCAGCCCTTATAATTTGTCTAGCTATCATATGACCATTTGCATGTGCCCCACAAACTCCATCATGCATTTCTTCAATAATCTTCTTCACTTCAACTGCATTCACACATTTTAAGAGTACTTGATCTCGACTCCTTTTATAGAGGACGTCTTTATCAAGAAAGAAACTCATAACCAACCTTCTGATAGTTCTCTTATCATTTTCTGTTACATGTTCTGGGTATCGCTGACTTTTAATGTATTGCATGATGTCATGATACCATGGTTTCCCATCAATTTCATCTTCAACACCTAAACAATGTGCTGGTTCATCCTTTACATCCAGCTTGATGAGTTGGATTTCAGTATTTGCATCTATTTTAATCATCGCAGCTAGAGTAGCCAGTGCATCAGCAATTTAGTTTTCCTCTCTAGGCAAATGCTCAAATTGAACTTCTTCGACTTGTTTAACCAACTGAGATGTACTTATGGTACCGTATCAACTTGAAATATCTGGTTTCTCATTCTCCTCGTAACTGATAGATGACTAGAGCTGAATCTCCAAACACATCTAATACTTTGATTTTCTTTTCAATTGCTGCTTGCAGACCCATAACGTAGGCCTCATACTCAACCACATTATTTGTGCAATTAAAATTTAACCTGGTTGTAATAGGATAATAATGCCCATCAGGAGATATTAAAATTACCCTAATACCATGACCCAAAACATTAGCAGCTCCTCAAAATACATCTTTCAAGACTCTTCAACAGGTTCATTTTTTTCAATGGCCTCACATCTTCATCAGGAAACTCCAGGTTCATTGGTTTATAATTTTCAACAGCACGATCAGCAAGGAACTCGGCTACGGTACTTCTTTTTATAACTTTTTGAGTCACATACATGATATCATATTCTAAAAGCATAACTTGCCACTACACTATTCTTTCTGTCAATGAGGGTTTTTTGAAGATATACTTAATAAGATCCAGCTTTGCTATAAGCCAAGTAGTGTGATAAAGCATATATTGTCTAAGCCTTTGAGTTGTCTAGGCTAATGCACAACATATCTTCTCTAATGGTGAATACTTGGACTCATAATCAGTGAATTTTTTGCTCAAGTAGTATATTGCTCATTCTTTCCTGTCAGTTTCATCTCTTTGTCCCAGCACACATCTCATGAAATTTTCATACACTGTTAAGTACAAGATCAAAGGTTTTTTTGGGATTGAAAGCACCAACACAGGTGGATTTGACAAGTATTCTTTGATCTTATCAAAAGCTTTTTGGCATTCATCATTCCATTCTCCTAGATCATATTTTCTGAGAAGCTTGAAAATAAGATCGCACTTATAGGTGAGTTAAAAAATGAAACGAGCAATATAATTCAGTCTTCCTAGAAAACCTCACACTTTTTTTGGGGTACAAAGAGGAGATAAGTTTTGGATGGCTTGTATCTTATCCGGGTCCATTTCGATTCTTTTTTTACTGACCACAAAACCCAATAGTTTTTCTGACTTGACACCAAATATACATTTAACAAGATTCAACTTTAGTTGAAATCTTCTCAACCTGTCAAACAACTTTTTGAGATTGACTATATGATCTTCTCCTTCATGAGATTTAACAATTATATCATTTACATATACCTCTATTTCTTTATGCATAATGTCGTGGAAGATAGTCACCATTGCTCTTTGATAAGTGGCACCAGCATTTTTTAACCCAAAGGTATGACTTTGTAACAGAATGTTCCCCACAAGGTCACAAATGTAGTTTTCTCTATCGAGCCATCTTGATCTGATTATAGCCTGAGAAATCATCCATAAAAGAGAATGTGGAATATCTAGCAGTATTATCTACTAGAGTATCGATGTAAGGTAAAGAAAAGTTATCATTGGGGCTTGCTCTATTCAAATCTCGATAATCTACACACATTCTCACTTTTCCATCCTTCTTAGGAACTGGCACTATGTTGGCTACCCATTCAGGATATTTTACCACTTTCAAAAATCTAGCATCGAATTGTTTCTTCACTTTCTTTTTAATTTTTAGCAACATCTCTGGTTTCATGCGTTTTAGCTTTTGTTGCATCGACTTACATCTTGATTTTAAAGGTAACTTGTGCTCTATAATATCAGTACTGAGTCATGGCATATCCTGATAAGTCCACGTGAACACATCTACATATTCTCAAAGCAGCTTTTCTTGCTTCTGTCTTTCAGCTGGTAAAAAAGATATACTAACTTTAACCTCTTTTCTGTTTTCACCATCTCTCAAATTCACTAATTCGGTAATTTTTTGATGGGGTTCAATTGGCTTATCTTTATGTTCTATTAATTTTAACAAATCAAGAGGCAGTGTATAGTTATCGAAATCTTTCTCATTATCAAGTTCATCAACATGAATTAAGTTTTCAAAATCAAATCCGAGATTATTACCATGATTATTTTCGTGTTCATTGTTTGGGACCTTGCAAAGGGTAAGATGAAAAGACTATTGGCACACAAAAATGGAATGACAAAAAAATAATAAAATGAAAAGAATGAAAAGTAAAATGAAAATAAAAATAATAGAAGAAATGCGGATGCATCTTCTAAGTCTTTTATTAAAACGACAAACATAAACACACCATAAAAGATCTTCTAATACTCGTAAAAAGTAATTAGGGATTTAAAGTTTCACAGTACATTACTTTTTCAAAGTTTTAAAGATAATTGGCAACTCTGTAACTTTTCAATTATCCAGTTCAAAATCTAAAGGACAAGGGTACACGAACAACTCTTCACTTTGACTCTTATTTTCACCAAAATCCATTATTTGAATGGCCAGCTTTGAAAATTTTTCCATGAATCTTGCACTTAAGGTTCTCGATAAATCTGGATAAATGTATCCTCTCGAGTGAAAAAAATCATAGAGGTATGAAATGACCATAGGCTCTAACTCTGGCTCATATCCTCTTATCTCTTTTCTCATTCACCATTCTTATTTTGTCCCCTCTTATTAGCTTATATTCCAAGCTAAATCTATCTCTCTTTTCATATATGACCGATGGTTCCGTGATTCCTTGTAGGTTCTTTTCAAGTCTGGCTTTAGGTCACCATCTCATTTTGGTAAGTTATTTGACTACTATTTTAGTTATTATAGACAAGTGTGGTGAATAAAATTTAGATCCTTCAGTTATATATGTTACATTGATAATATCGAAAGATCTATAAGAGCATTCCAGAGCTTCATCTACTGATTTCACATAAAGAGTATTTATCGGTTGAGTTACCAATAAATCTTTTTCTCTCGCCACACATGTTAGCTTTTTTTCAACAATGAATTTGACTTTTTGATGTAATGAAGATGAAACAGCACCTGCCATATGGATCCACGGCCTATCAAATAAATAATTGTATGAAAGAGAGATGTTCATAACTTAAAATTTTACGTTAAAAGTACATGGGCCAATCTGTAATGGCACTTCTATATCTTCCAACACCTTTTTTCTAGTTTCATCAAAGGCTCTCATTATCATATGATTAGGTTTCATATAAGATTCATCAACAAGAAGTTTTACCAGAGTAGTCACAGGCATAACATTAATGGATAAGCCATTATCAATCAAAATCTTAGCCATTATATGACTTTTACATTTCATAGTAATGTGAAGAACCTTAATACTTTCTCTACCTTCAGGAAAAATCTCTTCATCATTGAAAGAGATATAATTTGAAATCGTCAGATTACCAACAAGTTATTTCACATATTCAATAGAAGCATTATGAGACACATATGCTTGATTTAGCACCTTCAACGAAGCATTACGGTGTGACTCTGAACTGAGCAATAATGACAATAACGAAATTCTAACTAGTATCTTGTTAAGCTGTTCTACCACGCTATACTCGCTGTGTTTTATTAACTTCAAAAATTTACCTACTTCACTCTCAGATACTGGCTTATGGCATTCTTTTTTTGGGGTTATGTCAAGACCATTCTAACTTTCATTTTTTTCTCCTATCTTGATTTTCTTTTTTCTAGCTTTTTTTAGAGCCTATGGGGTATAGCACCTACCACTTCGAGTTATGCCTCTTACACCCGTTATGTTGGTAGTATCTGGGTTAACTACGATATCATAATCATACTTTCAAGGTACTGCTTTATCATTCTGATATGAAAAAAGGCCAAGAACTTTAATTGTCACCACTGGTCGAGAAATAGGCTTTTCTAGCTTCGATGTTAGCTTCTCATCATAATAGATAGTTACGATCTACGCACAAACTTATTCTTTGAATCAATGGTAGACACTTTAGCTTTCACCAATTCTTCTCTCTCTTAGTAAAACTCTATTCGACCTTCATCCATTAATTTTTTATACCTCTTGATAGAATTGGTGATAATTCTCGATAGAATGCCCCATAACACCTCTGTGATAATTGCAGCTTTCAGTTGAGTTAATTACTTCAAAGTAATTTTGAGGTTTTATTGGCTTTAACATGTCAGCTTTGACCAAGACTTCGAAAAGCCTAACCATCGGAGTCTTAACTTCATTTATTTTTTCCTTCACGTGGCTTCTTTACCCATCAATTAAAGTAATTATTGATGATCTGGTATGATTTGATAGAAGGTTCTCATTGACATTTGGAGTCCCTTGTTGGTTGGTATCAAAATTTAATACTCTTTCATTGATTAACCCTTTTACTTTATGCTTCAAAGCAGTATAATTTTTAGTGAAATGACCTGGATTCCCATAATAATAATCATAATGTGCATTGGGGTCATATCATTTGGGAAACGGAGGTTTCAAGGGTTCAACGATAATAAGAGCAAGCAGATGTTTATCAACAAGTCGAGGATACAAATCTGTGTATGTCATGGGAATGGGATCGAAAGTAATTTTTTCTTGGGTATTTCTCGGGGCTCTCAAACCACTATTAGGACTAGGTCTCCATCCTGGTCTAATAGGTACAGCAGGACGATTATAGGTGAGTGTTTGAAAGGATGGCTGAAAATAGGGTGGATAAGCTAGTTGTTGTAGTGGTTGGTATGGTTGATATGGATGAGGGATGGATGTAACATTATTTATGGAAGGGTAATGGGTTTGGTAGACTGGTATAGAATAAGGTGTGAAACCTCTGAACTGTTGCCCTACATAGTTTACTGCTTAGACTTCATTATTTTTCTTTTTGGAAGCTCCATCTTTTATTGCTCTACTTGTCTCTTCTGTATCGAGCTTACCATTCTTTATGGTATTTTTAATGATCTCACCTGATATCACCATATCTGTAAAGTTCTTGGTTGCATTGCTTATCAATCTCTCATAATAGGTGCTTTCAAGGTGTTCACAAATAAAACAGTTATTTCTTTCTCAGTGAGAAGAGGTTAAACTTGTGCAGCCACGTCTTTCCATCTTTGTGCATACTCTTTAAAGTTTTCAGTTACTTTTTTTTTCATACTTTGAAGAGATAGACGATTTAGAACCATATCCGTGACATGTCGATATTGTGTAAGGAATGCCTTTATAAGCTCTTGCCAAGAACAAACACAAGTCTTATCTAATTAAACATACCATCTAGCTGCAGAACTCATAAAACTATCTTAAAATATATGCATTAACAACTTCTCATCACGAGCATATGCTGGTAGCTTTCCATAATACATGGTGATATGGGTCATTGGACATTTTGTGCCATCATATTTTTTAAATTCAAGGATCTTGAATTTAGGCAGAATGACCACATTTGAAACTAAACAAAGGTCAACCGCATCTGTGGAGCCATAGAAATTCATTCTCTCTACAGCCCTAGGCCATTCTTTCAATAACTTCATCTTCTCTCAAGCACTGGTATCTTTTACTTTTTTAAGTGTCTGCATCCCTAGCTTTTCTCTTTTCTTGGGATCATCCAAATCAAGAACTAAGATTGGCTCAGGTGGTTTTTCCATCATAACGAGATTAACAAAATTTTGAAATTGTCTTGGAGCAAATGTGGATGTCATTCCTGGATAAGGATTGGGATATCCACCAGGAGTAGGAATTGGTACCCTAGTTCCTTGAGAAGGTTAGGTTGGTCGTGGTTCAAATCCTGAAGGGTAAATAGGATCTACCATATCTGGCGATTGCTCTTGAAAGCTAGGATTTTCTTCCATTGCTTTTTTTTTGTCAAGTTTCTTGAGCATATCCATTATTGTACTGAGATCTCCTCTTAGTTCTTCTTGAGCTTTCTCAATTCTTTCAAATCGACTGGCATGTTCTTGCTCCATGATTCTTGTTTGAGTCCTTATATTGTATGGATGATGAGTAGGTTGAGTCAAAATTTTTTATGGACGAGCTATTCTTGAACCTTTATTACCACAAAGTTTTTATTTTGAAAAAAAAAAGAGAAAAAAAATAAAATGCTGTGTTAAAATTTTTATTTTATGAAAAATGATGTATATAATGCATGAATGCAAGTGAGAGATATTTGTTCTTGGACAAATTTTAACATTAAAAATTTTTATTGATCCCATATAACTTTTATTACATAAGATTTACCATCTTATAGTTATATCCATAGAAGCGTTTAACTTGCTTATAATGGTTATTTACCTCATCTAAAAAGTTCACTAGGTACTGTCCATATTCTCTTATGGGATTGACTTCTCTTCTTAATGCTTCTACCTTTTCAACCATTTCTCATGCTTTCTTCACTACCTTGCAAACTTGATTAGTCAAGTGCTCTATGTACTGTTACCTCCCTAAGCTTTCTGCCTTTCATCTCATGTAGGCATCCCTTTCTGAATCACATGTGAAGATCCAATCTTTTTTCCTTTTATGCCACTCATCTATCATTGCTGAAATATGGCTCTTGTGGTCTTGTAGTTGTATCTCTAACCATTGGATCATCTGGTGAAGTGATTCTTTTTCATTCAATACTTCGAAGTGCTTTTTTCTCTCTTTTACGAGCATGACTTTCAACCAAACATGTACTTTATTATACGACTCACATGACATACTGACTGAGGATGAGCAAATTTATAGTTCTATGGGATCCATGAAAACTTCTTGGGAGAAATATGTCCTAGAGCAAATATCTCGATGCAAAACTATATGATATGATTAATGCAAAAAGAAAAAAAAATGAAACAAAATTGAGTTAGTGTGAGGATGTGATTTAAGAAAAAAAAACATTTTCTTTTAGTTTTTTTTTTTTTGTGTTTTGAGATTTTTTTTTGTTTTGTTTTGTTTTGTATTATACACAACTTTTATTCTTAGGTACTTCCTATAAGAAGATGGACAAGGCTCTACATAAGGCTGGTTTCTAGGCTTATTATATGCTAGGTTTGGATTGACAGGGTCTAAAGGTTTTCAAATTGTTTCTCACTGTTGTCCATGTTGGACTAGTAAGGCACCCCGATCCTCACCCATTATAGGCTACAAACGGAAAGGATTCAATTCGAGTGAAAGTATTTCACTTGTCATTACGGAGGTTATCACCTCACGAGAGCATAGGTACTTTACTTCCTCCTATAAAGGACAGAGCCCGGGTATAGAGCTCATGTATGAGATGTATCGTGCCATTATGTGCAAATATATCCTAATTTATTGAGAGTAATATATATAAAAAAATAAAACATAAGAGGCATAGTAAAAGAAATGTGTGTGAGTTTTTTTGCTTTTTATTTTTTATTTATTTTTTTTTTACTAAAAATGAAAAATAAAAATTTAAGAAATTGATTAAGATTATTTAAATCAAAATTTGAGGATAACAAGTAGTTAATTTTGGCCTGACTCTTGAAAACAAAAGGCGTCCCCAACAAAGACACCAAGCTGTCGTAACGGTTTTGTGTCCGCCCGACAAATTTGGAAACGAAATAAAAAATAATGGAGTCGCCACCAATCTTTTTTGGCTAGGTGTGATTGGCCACCTATTAAAACATATCTTTTTAATGAAATCTTAAAATTAATTAAAATTTATTAAAAAGATAATTTTAGGGTCTGCGCAACTATCTGGGTTCGGGAGTCGGTTACGTGTGAGGAAGGATTAGCACCCCCACAGCGTCCGTTAAAAAAAGGGTACCAATTAACAACATGTTATCTTTTGATTTTGATAAAAATAGTCCAATTTTCGATGTTCGAAAAAATAATTCTCTTGATTTTTTATTTATTAAAAAAAATTTATTCTCGAGAAAAATAAATTAAAACATTTTTATTGAAATAATTCTTAAAATGTTTCAGTACGTTGGTAACATTAAAAGAACTCTTTCTCACTTAGAGATTTCTTAAAGCAAATATACTCGGAATACTTTTAGAATCTCATCTTTGGGAGGTCTAAATTTACTTTTCGTAAAAAATTATGTTATGTATGCAATGCAAAATAATAACATGTTGATGCTCACATTTTATTCTTTTTCAAAAATTTTATTAGTTGTTTTATTAATTTTTTAATTTTAATTAAAATTTTGAAAAAAAAGGAATTTAATTATATTGAAGATTTTCTATAAATATTCCAATACGCTGGTAATATTTTACAAAAAATCTTCTCATGTAGAGATTTCTTAAAACATCTCTACTCGGAATACTTTTAGAATCCCATCATTGGATTAAATTTCTTTTCTTCCTATTTTTATTACTTATATTTTTAATATATTAATCAATTTTTATTTATTATTAACAAAAAGAAAATTTTTATTATATTAAAGAATTTTTATAAATACTCCAATACACTGGTAGTATTTAAAAAAATTCCTCTCAACTAGAGATTTCGTAGGCATCACTACTTGGAATACCTTTAAATCTCATCATTGGATAAAAATTTCCTTTTCTTTCATTTTTTATTACTTTAGTATTATTATTGATTTATTTTTATATTATTATTTTTAAAGTTTATTCTAAAAATTAACATAATTATATAAAAAAAATTTAACCACAATTTCATCATTTAATCTAATAAATATAAATATTTTAATATGCATAAATATTAATAAAATAATATATAAAAAATAAGAAAAATTCAAAAAAAAAATTTTTTACCTAAACCGGACCGGTCAACGGTTTGGTCAATGCGTGGTTCGGTTCGGAGGTTCGGTTCCAATCCAATCAGACCGATCAGAAGCTGATGAAGGAAGCGGGTCGCGAGTCGGGTGCGCGGACCCCAGGTCAGGTCGCGGTTTGACGCGCAGATCCTCATTGGCCGAAACGGCGTCATTTTGGCCCTATGCTCAAAATGACGTCGTTTTGCTTTTAATGTTTTCTATAAATAACTGAAAAAAAAAATTTTTTCTTCATTCTTTCGATTTTTCAAAAAAAAAAAAGGGAAAGAGAGCTCTGAGGTGAGCTCATCGGCCAGTCGACGGCCACCGCGTCCGTTGCCGTCTGGGTTGCCGCCGACAGTCGCTGCTGGTGATTTTCGATCACCGAAAAAGGTGAAAATACTTTTGAAAATTCTCTTCGACGTGATCTTTCCAGATTCAGTGTCCTTTTTATCAAAAACAGCCCCAATCGACATAGATCGAGGCTCAAAGTTTCGGTCTCCTTTCTCTCTTTTTTTTTTTGGTGGACAGAATCGATTGATCTCTTTTTTTTTGTGTAGGTGGCTTTTCTGGCGCTGGGTTCCCGTGCTTGGGGACTGTGATTTTGCCTTTTTTTTGTGTTTCTGTAGAATTTTTTTTCGACAGATTCTTCCTTTTTTTTGTCATTTTTGCTTCCGTTCTGCCCCTCTGGTCCTCCGTTTGCAAATAACAAGCTCTATTTATAGAGCTTGTTGGGATTCAAATCCCAGATCTTCTGGGATTCGAATCTCATTTTTCAACTGAAAAATCACACCTGTCGTTTGTGATTGACGGCTTGTCGGTCGGCCGTTGACGGCTAGCGGCAATGATTTTGGACTTTAGGGATTGTGCATTTAATGCACTAGATTTGAATCGGATAAGGATGAAGAAGAAGGAAAAAGAAAAGAGGAAAGAAAAAAGAAGAAAAGAGAAGAAAACAAACGTAGAAACAGAAAGAAAAGAAAGAGAAAAAAATTAAATAAATAATAATAATAATAATAATAAATAAATAAATAAAATGGTGTTTACAGTAGTAATTTTGTCCCACATTAATGATTGAACCTTATGTTTCAAAGATTGCAGCAAAAAGTTGGCATTTGAAAATTTAAGGCTTGTTAAAGGAATCGTGTTGGGTCATGTTTCCTCCTTTGTGGATATGATCCATAGCTCACATGGACTTAAAGATATTTTAATCCTTTTTTAAGTGTTTCAACCCTTATTTTATTTTGTAAGAAGTGGTGGTAGCGGCTGATGGAGAAAAGAAACTAGAAGAGAGAAAAGGAAGGGAAATGTATTTTGTACATATGATCTTTGGACAATACAATGGAAACTAGCCCTCTCACTGTCTCACATTTTATAAACCTCACTTCTCTCTGGTTTTGTATATGCTGCAATATCTTGAAATTATGTACTTCTTCCTGCACTTGCTAGATTCATTTGTTTCAAAAATGGTAGACTAAGAAAATTTGAGACTTTTCTTTTGACAGTTTGACTTTTGTTTCTTTGCCTTACTTTCTTTGACATTATCTAGCATAAGGAACCCAATATGATATTAATGATTGAGTCCTTAATGAATTGATTGTTCAATTTTCAAGTACATAAGCAGAAAACAAACTGATCACAGTAACACTCATACTCAAACTTCATTTTGATGTCAAGATATTGGGGTATGGAAAACTTTTCGCAGTTTGAAAATGTTTTCCCATGATAAAAGTATATTAGCGTCCAATATATAAGATCAAGACTTATAATGGATGAAAGGCTCCACAGCTTATGCAAATCCAACTTGATCCTCAAAGCTGTTATGTCAAACTGATATCACTTCGAGGGATACCGAGGTGGGTGTTTCTGATGAATTTATTCCATTCTTTGCTTTCTGCACATAATGCAAAACAGAACATTTTATCCTCTATTCAAGATAGTATTTATGCGAAAAAATGGCCTTAAATATGAATGTAACCGAACCATGTGAGCCAAAGTGTTTTTCCAAACCCTTTCTATCTCATCAAAGACAATATCAATAGTTGGCCGGCCTGCACTTGATTTAGCAACACAAAGGACTGCAATTTGCAAGATTGATCCAAAGTCCGCCCTGTTGAGATTACCCTCTAGCCTGGGATCTTCAAAATCTGTTAATGGACGTTTTCCCATGCTCACATCTTTTGCCTGCTCAGAATTAAAGTGGGTAAGAATACTAGTTCTTTTTGGTCAACTCAGAAGAATTAGAAAGGGCAATGGCTGATGATTACTTTTCTTGTGAGCTGATCACTGGCATCAAGATCCAATTCAAAGACCTTTTGTCCTGACAGAATCTGCAAAGCAACAATACCGAAGCTGTAAATGTCACTCGCACAGGTTAGCTTGGCATTGATCATGTATTCTGGATCCATGTAGCCTAGGGTTCCTCTAACATCTGTAAACACTTTGCTCTCTTCAATTCCCAGAATCTTTGCCAGCCCAAAATCAGAGAGCTTGGGCTCAAAATCCTCAGTCAAGAGTATGTTAGTAAGCTGTAAAGCAAACATGAAGTTGGAAAAAAAATTAAACAAGAATTGAGTTCATAAACAGACATTCAGTTGCTCTTATTTCTAATCTAAACAATCCATCTGTGATGTGTGTTTTTTGTCATGAACAGTGGTTCAAGAGTTCTTGCACCTTAATATCTCTGTGAACAATGCATCCATCCATATAATGGTGGAGATACCTCAATGCAAATGCACAGTCTCTTAGGATCTTAACTCGTTTTTCCCATGTCAAGCCACTGTCTTTGCCTGAACAAGGAAAAAAGTAGTTTTTTAAGACTATGAAAGAAGCACGTAAGGGGCTAGCTATTTCTGCAATCTGCACTCAAAGTGGTTGGACCGCGCAACCTTTTCTCTAGCATGGTGAGGCTCACCATGTGTCAGGAGCGCGATCCTAGCCATCTGAGACATTGAAATAGCACTCTCCAATAAAGGAATTAACCACTAGTAATCATCTTGCAAACTCAGGTTCTCATGCTTCTGAGAGGTAAAAGTATTTCAATGATTCTAACAGTAGTGCACAACAAATAATAATCAGGCAAGATTACTTAGGAGATGTTGAGCAAGATTCCCAGCAGAGCAATATTCCAACACCAGATACTGCTCATCATCGTCAATGCAGCAACCAACCATAGAAACAAGGTTTGGATGTCGAATCCGGGAGAGACCTGCAACTTCTCTTTTAAAAGAATCAGGGGATTTGCTTTTGTTTATGTGCTTGATGGCCACAACCTGTCCACTAGGAAGAACGCCTTCATAAACTTCACCAGCGCTTCCTTTGCCTAGGCTCTTTCTTTTCCTATTACAACTCATTGCATTCTCGATCTCATCCTTGGAGAAACTGTAGAGGCCGGAACACTTATTAGACTCTTTTGATTTGACAGCTTTAGGAAGTTGTTTCTTGCACTTCCTCTTCCTCATGGTCACATATTTTCCCAGAATAAAGATCAGCATTAGTATGAGGATCACTATAACAACAGAGACTGGTACTTTTGCCAGGGCACCTGATATATCATGTCAGTGAGTATTAGAGGTTGAAAAGACTAAATAGAGTAACAAAGTTACATGTTTCAATTTGGTTAGCATGTCACAAACAAATGCATATCGGCAGAAATAAATAGAGAAAAGTAATCTCTAAAGGTTGCTCCCGCTATGTCAAAGCCTAATAGCCCTCGATTTGTATTCAATAGTAAAAAGTAGAAAAATGGTTGAACTTACATTTCTTTTTGCTGTAGCCAGGATCTGTTAGGCAAAACAGTACAGTTCTAGGTCAGAACAAAATAATTGAAAAGGAGGCAAAAGTGATACTACCTGATTTCTGATTCTTACCTAAATCATCTAAAGAAGACATACAGCTGAACAAATCAGCAATGAAAGGGTGATTATCAACTGTTGCAGCAGCAACTGAAATAATAACTGCTAATCCACATATTGCTCTTTCAGTATGATTTTTTTCCCTTTGCAGTAGTTCCAGCTGGTTCTCCACTGCATTTCGTAGTGCATCAGTGCATTTTTTGCATGAATCATCAAATGAAGAACCAATATTTGAGCAAGCGTTTAATGCGTCTTGGTACGATGGCTCACTCTTAATCTCTGTCAAAGATAGACTTGAGCATTGGCTATTGCCATAGTAAAAGTCATCAAAGCCACAAGAATGTATGGACACTGATTCTTGCCTAAGAAAAGGACCATCACATTTTCTCCAAGCACCTTGTTGAACAAAGATGTCACCATTTGTTCTATGTGCTTGCACTGCAAGGGCCTCAGAGAAGGCGATGAGGGCATTTCGACAGCAGAGAGTTGAAGAGATGCTACCCCAGAGCTTTATCTTTTTGTGGTCGCCTATGCAGTCACCACTTGGTTGGTAAGGGTATGAAGTAAAGTTCAACATACATGCTGCATCCATTGGAACTTGTCAAGGCCAAGGTAAAATGAAAAAGAAAAACCATTTCCACACACTATGCTGAATATTTTAAACTGTTAACCATTTCAATTTTCATGTTTAGGGAAATCATCAAAATGCAATGCATCAATTGAATGGTTTTGAGACGTTCCACGAAAATTCAGCTCTATGCATTGAGAATTAACTTGGTATAAATCTGGGGTTCTACTACTATAATTATTTTTACTTGTAACTTAAGAAATGCCGATCAAAAGATGAAAGATAATAATCTGAAAGAAGAATAACGAAGAATTATTTTAATCTAATAACTTGAATGTTCATCTCATGCAATGATCAATCTAATGCATAAAACAAAAAAAAAAGAAAAAAAAAAAAACCTGATGGATCATCTGGGGAAGGAGAACCAAAAGAGAAGGCATAAATGAAGAAGCTGCTAATGCAAAATAATGCAAGTTTCAACCATGAAAACGAGGCCATTTTCATGTTCCTTGAGTATGATTTTTGCATGAGGAAGAAAAATCAGTATTTGCAAATGTGATAGTCGAAAAAAATTCAAGTTACTTTCATAGGAAAAAAAATCCAACCAAAAATATATTTATATAGACCATTATTATCCTAGACACCATCGTTGAAAAAATAGGATAAAAATTCTTGTCTGTTTTTGCTTGTTTCTTACAGCTACAACCTTCAAAACCTTGAAAGGTTTTCATGAACTTAGCAAGGTTTTATGGCATGATTAATTTTGCATTAAAAAATTACAGGAAAATTTGTCCTTTTATCGTCTAGTATTAATCCTGAAACCTTGAAGATGTCGAGAGGAATGTCAAAAGCATGGCTATTTTTTTGTTCCACATGAATTTTCATGGCTTTCATGGCCAGATTAATTTTAGATTTTCCAAATTTTGTACGGAAATTGTCTCTGAGAATTTTGAGACTTGGTGTATGGATCAAATCGTCATCCTTTTTACATTTAGCATAATGCCAACTGTCCTTATTTTTATTATTAAAGTGGTATTATCCATATCGAATAAATATTTAATTTTTATAATTTTATATTTAAGATATATCTCTTCATATAATATATTTGATTTTAAGTTAGATGCATATTAGAATCATTTTTTTTTTTGTTTTTCTTTTCATATTTGTCAAGTAATAGACTTCATTAATCTCTGATATAAATGGATCTCAGGTGTAATAAATATTTAATTTCTTATAATTTTATACGAAAATCTCACATGTAATAAATATATAATTTCTTTTTATATGTGAATCTATATTTGAATCTCACATATAAGAAATATGAATTTTTTTATAGTTTTATATTCAAATTGAGTTTTTTCACTTGATGCTAATCGATTGAACAATAACTTAATAGATAGTGTTTGTTTGATAAATTGCATAAATTTAACACTGAAAAAAATTAAGTATTAAATTTTCAGTTTTGAAAATTTTAAATATGAATTGTTGATAAAAAAATTGTTTGTTATATTACTAAAATTAAATGTTTAATAAATTTTTTTATTAATCTTTTACAAAAAAAAAAAAGAAGATACAGTTTTATAATTATTTTCAATTGATAAAAACTAAAAAGAAAAAAATATAAGATTAATGTAATTAAGTAATTTTTCCAATACTTTTTCATTGAAAATTTTTCATTTGATAATTTTTAAAATTAATTTATCAAACGCATTAAAAAAATATAATGATTAAATTTTAAATTTTCAATGATTATCAATCATAAGACTTGTTCAACTTAGATTGCTTAGATAATGAAGTAAACCAAACTGTTTGATATTTTCCTTGATTTTTAGCGTTAAAGCAATGGATTTTTTTTTAAATAGTGGAATTTTATAAATCCAAGAAACTAACTCGCAAACATTGTTTTATCCTAAGTTCACTCACAGAGGAACTTGCTAACACACGTTGTTGGCTTGACTTGTTGCCGCCCTTTGTTGCTTTCTGTTAACATCCCCTGCCTCGGATCTCCCTTTTATAACCATAACTAACATTTAAAAAAAAAAGAATCCGCCATTTTTTTCTGCTTCATTAACTAAGTCTAAAGTCAGTTCTTTTCCCTCTTTCTCCTCAATAAATTCACCCCTTTTTCTTAATTTTTGTGTTTTCTTTTTTTGTATATATATAGTCTTTGATTAACTGTAAAAATATTTAAGTGCATTACAAAAGTTTTATCATTTTCTAGCAAGTACAAGATCTTAATCATTGGATTTTGAAAGATGCAACTTCCTTATGTCATTGTTTGATAGGAAATGGACATGATTCATTATCTTGAAATTCAGTAGCTGTTGCTAAATTTTCCTATGGAATTTGTTTGGTAGGAAAATGGTTTTAATTTATTGGTTGATAATTTGTTTCAGATATGGTAAACCAGGCAATTGGGTGCTTTTCTTTTGACTGTTTTGCTTCTTTTTGGCTCATTCCTTTTGTTGATCCAGTAATGGAGGTATCAGAGGGAGTCTACTGTGATTGTTGTGAACAAGTGCTGGTGGATGACTGCTTCTTTTAAATGCTCAAAAGAATTATTGCTGAAATAGGAAGTTTATTTCAGATGATTTTGTATGGTTTTCTGAATGACAGACAGTCGGTTGCTTAAAGTGCATTTCATTGGTATATTTTACTATGATAGAGGGGAATTCCCAGTCCCCAATCCCCTGTTGTTCCTGATGAAAACTTCAACATTGCAGATTTCGATGGGAAACTGTTTTTGACTGCCAGCTGCACGAATTCCAAACAGAAGCTGGCAAACTTGTAGGGAATTTCTCTTGGAGAATACGAATGCCGGATGATGGCTTTTTCACTCGATCAACAATGCAGAGATTTGTGCAAGATCCAAACCACCCTGGGATCTTTACAACCATGACAATGAGTACCTTCACTATCAAGATGCCTGGTAAAGTCCATTCCTTTATATATCTTTTGAGTATGCCCCTTCCAAAACTAGTAATAAAACTTTTCTGGAAGGGTATGAATATTGAACACTTGGCTTACAACTACTAACATCCACTAGGTAAGTATATCCTGAATATTAATTGTTCAGTCATATTTGAGGTTATTAATTGGACCAAATAATTAGCAGGAAAGCTTGATTTGAACTAGTATCACATTCATGTCTCATGTGGGTCTATTTTCTTGTTTTGATACCAGCAAGCATTTCGCATAAACATTCAACCACTTGATACCACTAACACCACTGGATGACACCAAGGCAGAAGCATTTCACATCTATGTGCATAAAATTATAATTTGATGCTATCAGAAGGTGAAATACGATGATATGAATCATCTGCTAGCTTGTATTTCTGCATTTGAAGACAAAAAAAAAAAGAAAATTGATAAAGCAAGATGTTCAAGACATTTTTTTTTCTGAATTAAAGTATATAGAAAGGATGGTAAGAGAACAAATCTGATGACAGTGAGAAAGTTCAGCATGAACATAGATGAGGCTGAAATTCTTAGCAAGGCAGTTCAATTTGGTCACTATCTCCTTACGTTACAAATGCCACTTGACAGACAAATGCAGCCTGAGATGCAGATTCCTGCTGTTTTTTGTCCATATAGTTGAGAGCTAATGGCAGCATTTATGGCACATACCTAATGCTTTGCAAGTAGAGCTTATGGTGCACTAGCATCATGATTTTACTTTTAGAAATAACCAGCGAATGTCATAGCTTCATTGTGGATGGAAACGCACTTCCGTCACATAAAACTATCAATACAGATTGAATTATCTTGAATTAGTGTTTCTTCAACCCAGGCAATTGCTGTAACTTTTAAGAATAATGACTCAAATTTCGTAGGAAATTTGTTTGAAATTTATTAGATATTATTTTATGGATAAGAAGACTTATAAAAAAAAATTTTAAAAAGAAAGAGATTCTTGCAAAAGAAAAATTCTAAAAGAAAATAGATTCTTAATAGATAAGTTTATATGGCTATAAATAGGTAAAGTCTCTACAGGACTAGGTATGAGAAAAAGATGTAAAAGAGTTATAGGATTTTGTGGGATAGATACCTCATAAGAGTATTAGGAATTTACTATCTTATGAGTGTATATGTTTAAATATTTGGGAGTGGATTAGAAAAGATTGAAAGGGTCACATAGGTATGATATATGAATGCATATAGGTATGTGTTTGGTTGTGTTGCAAGAGTGCACATGTGTATATATTTGTTTGGGTTGAGAATACTTCATAGTACTAGAAAAAATTAAGAATGTCTTATGAGTATTGATTGTTAAGAGATTGATGATTTGATTTGTATATTTGTAATTCTCTACAACTAATAAATTTTATTTTTCATTCGTAGACATAAGTCGATTGAACTGAACCACGTTAAATTACTCTCTGATTGATTGATTATTTACCCAACAAATTATATCAAAACTACAGTGATCCCCAACAGTAACAGCCTCTATGCAAGTTTTCTGACATTCTCACTGTTGATTTAGGCCTTTTGTCATAATATTTTTGCTTTTGGACTCACTGGTTAAATTAATATGCAGGTATATTATATCATTCAAAATTGAGAACAAACAGGATGATTATATATTTGTATATTACCGGGGGATGGATATGGCGGTGCCATTGTCTACACAAGAAGTGTCATTTTGTCCGAAAGCATGCCAGAACTTGAAAGGGCAGCTAAAAATGAAGGGCGAGACTTTTAACAAATTCATCAGAATAGATAATACATGTGGGTCAGAGCCTCCCCTTGCAGAAAGACTTGAAAAGAAAGTAGAGAAAGGAGGACAGACCATCATAAGGGAAGTTGAACAGATGGAAGGAGAGTTAGAGAGGGTTGGGAAGACTGAAAGGACCTTGTTTCAGAGGTTGGCAGAAGGTTTTAAAGAACTACAACAAGATGAAGAAAACTTCTTAAGAGGACTAAGTAAAGAAGAGATGGATCTGTTGAGCGAGTTGAAAATGGAAGCAAGTGAGGTGGAGAAACTCTTCAGAGAAGCACTACTAAAGCTTCATTTTGATGGACAGTGAAATTGAAAACAGCAATAAAAATTATTATAGCTGCAATTGAAAAAAAAAATTACTGTAACTATAATTAAAAAAAAAATTATTAAAAAATTTATGCTGAATTCAATCTGGTGAACACTAAGTAAGAAACTAAGATAGGTTTCACAAGTTCAACAGTTACACTAAAATTTTTTTGGAAACTGTACAGCTTTTATGGCAATGATTGTCATATGCCACTACAGGGAAGCAAGTGAGGTGGAGAAGCGGTGAAGCACTACCAATTAGGAAACTAGATTTCACAAGTTCAAAAGTTACACTAAAATTTTTCGGTTCAACAGAATATTTCTTTCAGCTGTTTTTCTCTTGAATCCTTTGTTTTGCAGCTGCAGAAGATGTAATGAAGTCTTCTCATAGTGATTTGAGAGGATATAAAAAAGAACTGAATCTGTCTGCTAGACAACATTTCTCAACAGATTCGGATTTGAGGAATGCAATTGCAAGTTGCAACACCTATTATACTTTAGTAGCTTCCATTACGCATTGAATTTTAAGAATCTCAATAATAAAAGAATGAAACCAAATTTCAGTCCCAATATAAGGACTGCATCACTCACTGCATCTTGCGCACACTCCAGTTCATACACTTTTCAAAGTGAAAGAAAACCAGAAGGAATAACTGGACATTAAATCCTCTGTGAAAAAACCAATTCAGGAACTACTAAAGCTAGTAGCAATTGGAATGACAATCACAAGAACGATCAGCAACAGAAGAATGATCCCAATGCACATCCACTTCCTGCTGCTCCTCTGGTACTGTTTTGCAGTGTTGAGCTCTTTGGAACCATCCTTCACATAATGGCTAGCATTCATCACATGATGTTCAATATCATCCATTTGTTCCCCTTGTGCCTCGACCATCACTGCCATGTCCAAAAACACCTGGTGCAGCTCCAACAAACTCTTCTCAATCTCTTTAGCAGCGTCATGCCTGTCCTGAATCTCAACCACTGTCTCCAACACCTTCCCTCGCCCATGCTCTTGTACTGCACGTGTTAAGAACTCCTCGCCCCCATTACCATCAGAAATTATCTTCTCAATGATCTCCTCATCTGGGTTCTCTCCAGTCACTGTAAAATACCTTCTCCCCACAGTTTCCTTATACTCGGTCATCATCTTCTGCCTCAAGCCTTGAAAATCCATCATGAGCTCCTTCAACTTATTACGCAACCCATTGGTGACAGCAATCCTAGTCCTGTAAGCTAGGGTGCCTTCTTTGCACCCTGAGAGGCGCTTATTAGTTTCATTGGCATGGTCCATTTCTTCAAGCTGTGCCTTGATGGTCCTGGCCTTCTTTTGCACAGTGACAATGTCATTGTTGATTTTGTCCCGCAAAGCCTTCAAGGACTCACGTTTGTGAAGTGACTTGCTTTCTTCATTGGATTCTTGGAGTTTGCCCAAGAGTTCACGGATTACTGCCATCTCTTGCTTCACTTTTTCAGCTTCTTCAAGGAACAGACCAAGGTTTTGGTCCATGGTGTTTGCTGTAGATGACATTTCTAGATCATAGTCAGGTCCAGCTTCAAGATCTTTCATTGCCTCTTTCTTGAGGTCTACATAGCTCATAAAGGATTTGGTCATCAGATCATTCATCTTAGCTCTCTGAAACTTTCCTTCAAACCTAAAGAACCAACCAAAGGAGACAAAAATTCCCATCAATCAGATATATACATGAAATAGTTATTACATTCATGGAAATGAACCCCCCAAAAAATGGTTAGCTTCTCTTTTACTAAATTAAAAAAAAAAAAAAAGAACTGCTATGAAATGGATGTTGCATACCTTGAAGTTAGCAGCTGCTTGCTCTAGTATTAGCAGACAAAGAGAAAGAGAAATGGAAAGAATTTGATTAATGAGACTTTGAAGATGAAAATTGGAAAGAAATCTGAGATCTCAGGTGTTTGAATTTGATTGTAAGCTTAGGGTGTTTGAATTTGATTGTAAGCTTAGGGATAGTATTTAAAAGAAGGGGGAAATCTCTTAGAAAAGAAAAGGGCAAAAAAAAATAAAGTAGCCGTTACAGCTTTGAGCTCTAATGTTCCAACGGCTATATTTTGAATGCCTGTTTTTTAATCTTTTTTTTTTTTTTTTGGGTTTTAAGTAAATTTCTAAATTCTTGGTTTCTGGTGACCGTATAAGCAAATATGGGGCAAAAAAACCTATTTATACTCTTTTGATTTGTTAAAAATGATTTTTGAAAAATATTTTTTATAATTTTAGATATTTGTTTGATAAAAAATTGATTGATC
The DNA here is from genome assembly GCF_047325235.1 of Durio zibethinus. Lineage (NCBI taxonomy): Eukaryota > Viridiplantae > Streptophyta > Magnoliopsida > Malvales > Malvaceae > Durio > Durio zibethinus. The sequence continues at coordinate 2,408,464 of NC_143175.1, forward strand.
AATAAAAAATAATTTATTGATCAACGAAAAATAAAGTTAATTTTTTAAAAATTATCTTACGAATTTACAAAAGAAAAATATTTTTCAAAAAAAAATTTTTATGAGTAAAATTATTTATTAATATTTTTAAATATAATTTTATTTATAAGTATTATTATATTAATAAATAATATATTATGAATAAATTGTATACTACTAATATAGTATATTAATAAATAATAAATTATTAATAAATAATATACTATTAATATAATATATTAATAAATAATATTATATTAATAAATAATATTTTAATAAAAAATATATTGAATAATAAATAGTTTTATTTTAAATATTTTTATATTAACATAATATTTTAATATTAAAATATAATTATTTTTTAATATTAATAAATTTAACAATAAATAATTTTAATATACTTTAATAATAAATAATTTTTCATATTTTAATAATTATATTAATATTATTTGAAAAAAAAATTTTATAAAATAATTAAATAACGAAAAACATTTTTTGTTAACTAATTCAAATAATAAAAAAATTGTAATTCAAAAAATATAAATATTTTTTAAAAATTATTTTTTACAAAACAAATAGAGCCTTATTGTTAATAACAAATTTAACGTACTATGATTCAAATTTTTTACTTCGAAATTAGACATGTAATTTTGTATATTTATGTAGTATAAAATATTGATACTATATGTATTGGTATTGTATTTTATAGACAATAAAAATTATATATTATAATTTATGTTTCTATAAAAAACAAAAAAAAAATTTTTTTTTATTTTCATTAAATTCATATATAATATTTATTAAAATTTTAATTTATGATATTTATGTTTTTTAATTATTTTTAATATTATATTATCATGTTATATTTTAAATTATTATATTTATTTGAAATTATAATAAACTGCTAAAATCGAATATTAAAAAATGTAAACCTTTGAGACACTTCAACAATTAGAAAACTCTTAGTCTTGATTAGAATTTTATAAATGAATTTTTAATTCTAGATTCAATTTTTTAGAAGAAATTTGAGATTGAAAAGAATTATTTCTTAACTAAAATTCAATAGAATTTTACATTAGCCAAACTCCCAGCAAAATTTTGGCTGACATTTTTTTGTGAATTTAATTAATTGAATTAATATTTCAAAAATATCAATTTTTTAAATCTTATATGCTTTAAGTGAGATTCAGAAAAAAAAAAATTGAAAACATCTGCTGGCATTTAGCAAAAAATAAAAATTAAAACCAAAACCAAAATCAAAATCAAAATCCCATTTCCATCTCAACTCTACTTCTCCCATTCCACACTTAAAAGCCTAAACCAATTTTTCTAGCGATAATTTTGCAACTTCTTAACAAATTTCTCTGAAAAAAAGAAACCCAGAAAAACAAACAAAAAACCTTTACAATGGGTCCAATAAAGATTGCCATGGGGGACATGGTGATTACTTTCATGTGGGTTTTTTTTTCATCAACGTTTGGTTTATTATCTTCTTTGATAGCCACCGCCATTGGTGTCCAAACTGTAGCTTGGGCTCCTATTGTTATCATCACCGTCATCGTTTTCGTTTTCGTTTTGATCTTTAATGTTATTGGTGAACTTCTTGGTGGGGCTAGCTTTAACCCTACTGGTACAGCTTCCTTCTATGCGGCTGGGGTCGGTGACGATAGCCTTATCTCCATGGCCCTTCGGTTCCCAGCTCAGGTTAAAAGAAATTTGTTATATTTTTTGTGTTTTTCTATGTAGGTTTTTGGCTTTTTGACGGAATTCTATTGGATTTGCCATGGATTTTCCTTTAGAAAAACAATCTATATATGTGTGTGTATGTGTGTGTTATGATGCATTACTGAAAATAAAAATGTCCTCACTGGCAGGCCGCTGGTGCGGTGGGCGGTGCCCTTGCGATCATGGAGGTGATGCCGGAAAAGTACAAGCACATGATAGAGGGACCATATTTGAAAGTAGATACACACACTGGAGCCATTGCTGAGGGGGTCTTGACTTTTTTAATTACCTTGGCTGTTCTTTTAATCATTCTTAGAGGTCCGCAGAATGAAATTTTCAAGACATGGTTGCTTGCTGTTGCGACTGTAGCATTAGTTATGTCCGGTACTGCTTACACCGGACCTTCCATGAATCCAGCCAATGTAAGTTCCCTTTTCCATTTCGATCTGTTGTTATGCTTTGATAATACTAAGGTTTGAATACTTTTTTGTCATTGTTTCCTTTCCGTACTATAAATTGTTACATGAGTTTATTCCTTTTTTGACGCACCTGAAGTACTAGGGATATGTCTGGCTTGCTTATTACTACTTCATTGGCTTGGATTCCTTGGAATATGATCGTACTCTGCCCCTTCCTCTTATTGTGATGCTTTTGTAATATTTGTTTGCATTGGACTGTCATGTATTATGCCTGATGGCCTGACCTAACTATTGTCAGTATTCACTTGGATATCTCGAAAACACTTCATTGCTTTGGACTGTCACATTAATCATGTATTCACTAGCTGTCAGTGGTCTGAAGTTTTGAAATATCTAAGATATCGGTGATACTTTGATGATGAATATAAGATGATTAAATAAATTAGGTTTAATAAATAAGTGCATTTAGGTATATTTTTGGATCTTAGAGTTTGCTTGTTAGAGGGCGAGCCTTGGAGCAATGGTAAGGTTGCTCCTTTGTGACCGAAAAGTCACGGGTCCGAATCTTGGACGCAACATCTTTGCAAAAAATGCAGAAGGAAGGCTGCGTGCTATGCACCTTCATCCCAACCCTCGCAGAGCAGGAAGTCTTGTGTACCGGGGTTCGCCTTTTTGAATCTTAAAGTTTGCCTGTTCTGAACATGTAATGGTGATTTAATCTTGAAAGCTAGTTTCTGTTAAGTCTCCTGCACCATAGCCTACCTTTTTGATAATTTGTGAAGGATCAGGGAGGATTTAAAGCACTGTTTTGTATGTAGACTTAAGCTTCTGCTATTTTCCCAATCACAGTGATTTAAAGTCCTTATAACATTGTTATTCGGTGTAAGTACGATGATTAATGCGTGCGAATCTATTGGATGCAATTGCATGATCTGGTTCGATTTACATGTAAGCAAAAAGCTTAGACTCTTTTTGTTGCTTTCTTTCATGTTCTTTAACATTTTCTTTCTTGTTGCTTCTGTTCCATGAGTCCTGATTACATTTCCTATTCAATAAAGTTATTCTCTAATGTAATTATATATCCAATTAAGTATTAGTTTGCTGACTTATCATTGATTCTTTAATTTTATAAGTTCATAATCGATCTTTTCCTACTTTTTACTGGCGAAGACATCATTTGAAAGCCTAAATAATTGCATTACGAATGGTGAATCATATTGCAGGCCTTTGGTTGGGCATATGTAAACAACTGGCACAACACATGGGATCAGTTTTATGTGTATTGGATCTGTCCATTCATTGGAGCTATATTGGCTGCGTGGGTCTTCCGACTGTTGTTCCCCCCACCACCAGTAAAGGTGAAGAAAGCCTAAGGTGGCTTAATAAGAGGTTCGGGACGCCATCAACAACGGTAGATAAGCTCAATGTTTATGTAATAACCGGTTCTTTTTACAATTTTTGCTAGTTGATGATCAATAGATTGAAACATTCTTTCTGTTTAATACCTTTTCATGCATTCTCTTGTTTTGTTGGCTGCAAATGGTGTGCAAATCTTATCGATCCTCATTTCTTTTAATGTTTAGTAATCCAGGAGAACTTTTCCTAGATGAGCAATCCTATGTCGCTTAGACTCCTTAATTTTCTGAAAAAAATACTCATCCTGGACGCATATCTATCACGAAGATTTTGGATAAACTTGAAAATACTCGAATTGAATGCATACACGGCTTTAGACGGACGAAACCAAGATTTATGATCAGTGGGACAAATATTTTAAGTTAATTTAAAAAAATTTTTCATTGAAATACAAATTAATTTTAAAAATTACAAATAAAATTAGCACGTATAATATTTTTTATAAATGAAAAAAATTTGTTTTGCAATATAAATAATATTTGCATAATTAATTATATGATTTTTGACAAATATAGCTTAAAAACTATTTAGATAAATTATTTATCATAATAGACACACATATACATAGATAAATTAATTTAATAAAATTTTACTTAGAAAAATTCTTAAAAATAAATGTAATATGTAAAAAAATGAAATAAAAATTAACTTGTCTAATTTTATTATTTACTATTAATATGTTTAGTTTTATCATTCATTTTTAATAAACAAATATATTTGATTTTTATTCATTATAATTTGAAAAATAAAAAATTATTCTTTTCTCATATATAATGAAAAGAAGAATGAAGATGATTATTTATTTTATTACTTCATATTTTTTATGTTATTTTTTTGTGTTAAAAAGTGGTTAAATCATTTAAGTAGTGCAAGCTCCATATCTCATTATCTCTATAAGATCACCTTACATCAATTTAAATAAATTAGTATGAAAAATAAAAAATTTAATAATTTCAAACTCTCTAAAAGTAATTTATTTTATTTTTTACAAACTCGAAAATATATAAGTATATATATTATAATGATATTGCTTAGCACTCAAAGTGTTAATGTTCAATTATTAGATAAATAATGAAAATTTTTATGAATGAACCTTAATTTAATGGAGACAAATATGACCACAAAGTTTTTTTATAAGGGCAAAATATTACATTTTCAAAACTTTTGATATTTTTTATAATAAACCCAAAAGATTTTATGAACTCAGTGGGGTAGCTGCCCCACATTCTTATACGTAGATCCGTCCCTGGCTCTAGAGCTGGATCATTTTTAAGATATTTAGCTCGGTTTTAAACTTGAGGTTCTCAGATTTAATGAGCTAATTTAGCATTTTTTTTAATTATTATTTTTATTTGCGGTAAAGATTTATGATTTTTTCTTTTAAAAGTATAAAAATTATGAACAATTTTATTAATAAAAATTTTTTAATAATTTAAAATAGGATATGAATATAATATAAAAATAAAATATTAAAATAATATGATTTAAAATTAAAATAATAATTATATATAATAATTAAATATAATTTAATAAAATAAAAAATTATATTTTAATTTTATATCAATAAAAATTATAAAACATAATTTTTTATAAAATATTATATGAATATTTAAATTTTAATATTTTATATTATATAAATACGAGATTTAATCGTAATATTATAATGTATAAAGAAGTAATCGATAATTTTATCAATGAAAGAGAGCAGCGCAATGTTACGTCGCTTTCATTTTTTTGTTTGTATGTGTGTGTGTTTTTTTTTTTTTAATTTTAAAAGAAAAAATAAATTTTATTTTTTAAAATATGAAACAGCATTTTCTCCATCTCCCTCCCAAAATCCGTCCGAGTCCCACTACATTTTCTCTTTTTCTTCCTTTTCTTTTCTTCGTCACTGCCTTCCCTTTCTCTTTTTCACATGATCAGCATTTCCTTTGCTCTCCCAATCCTTTCAAAATCACTTCTTAATTTCACAGTTTAAAGTTGTTTTTAACTTCTTTTCTTTGGAAAATACCGAAATTTAGAAACCTGGAAGATTTGGAGCCTTTACCGAGTATCACCGGCAACGGCCAGATCCGGTACCGAACACCATCCTCAGCCGAGCTCCTTGAGACTGGTTCAAACGGAGCCTCAATATCCCCGACTGGAAACGGCACCACGGATCACCTCGAAAAGATTATGAAGAGTTCAATGGCGAGGCACGAGTCCATCTCCGACAAGATCCACAAGTACCGAGGCATTTTGCTGCTGATCTCCATCCCTATCGTGCTTATAACGTTCGTATTGTACGTGATGCCGGGGAAATCCGCGTCGGATGCGGCCGTGCTGGAGGAGGTCGAGATAAATAACAGGAAATTAGGGGCGAATTCAAGAGGGAATAGGAATTATGCCGTGATTTTCGATGCGGGTAGTTCCGGTAGTCGAGTTCATGTTTATTGTTTTGATCAGAATTTGGATCTCGTTCCAATTGGCTCAGAATTAGAGCTTTTTGAACAGGTAAATTCTTTTTTTAAATTTTTTTTAGTAATTTTGCTAGACGAGAAAATTGTATTTGCTTGGAATGTGCTTTAAAAATGATAATTTGAGTAGTAACATAATTGTATTTTATCAATAGATTTCCGTGGAATTAGAGGTCTTTGAACTGCTAATGTATTTTTTTTTTATGTTTTTTAATAACTTTTTTAGTAATTTTTTAGAAGCAAAAATTATTATCTTTTAGAATGTGAATTAATGAATTTTGTTTTCTTTTTCACAAATTTTTTGTTGTATTGTGGCCATTAATTTAATCTTTTAAGCATGAATTTATTTGAATTTTTTTAAGTAGGATTTAATTTTATAATTTTTTTACTTTTTTGTTTAATTTTAGAAGCAAAATATTTAAATTTGGGATTTCGAGAGAGAAATGAAACTTTGAAATGATAATTCAATTGCTAATTTAATATTACAGTAATTTTGCTTTTCTTTTTTATGTTAGTGGATTTTATTTGATATTTTCTATTATGTGTTTTTTTTTTTCAATTTTTGTTGATTTTTAGACGTGAACATTAGATTGTTAGGAATGTGAATTCGAGGATATGGTTGTTTAAAATCTGGAATTTAACTGATAAATGTAGCAGTAAAATGATCATTTGTGTCGTAATTTTTCCTTTTAGCTCTTTTAAAAGAAAAATTATATTAGTAGTCTTTATTTGATATTTGTGGCACATTTTGTTTCAAATATTATAAAGTAGGATTTGACTTTCTATGCTCTAAAAGAAAATTTTACTTGAATTTGAATGAAAAGAGAAGTTTCTAGCATCAATTGGTTTATATTTTTCAAGGTGTCCTTTTATTTGTATGCTCTGGAAGAAATTTTTTCTTGAATTTTTTGTGACTGTATTCCATGTATTAATTGGTTTTATGTGGTTGGTTTTGTTGTAGCTCAAACCAGGTTTGAGCTACTATGCAAACGACCCACAGGCTGCAGCAAATTCATTACGTCCTCTTCTTGACAAGGCACAAACTGTTGTGCCACTAGATTTGCGATCAAAGACTCCTGTCAGAGTTGGGGTAGGTATACATGGATGCAATTGTGAATGCTTATTTTTGAATTATGAGTCTCTGAAATTGCTGAAAAACAGGACTTTGAATGTTTTGTAGGCAACTGCTGGTCTAAGGGCATTAGAAGGTGGTGCATCTGATAGAATTTTGCAAGCGGTAATTTTGTTTTTGGAAGCATGTGGGTTATGTTTGCAGGCTTTATGTCGCCATTTCCTCTTGCTAACTTTTTTTTAAAAAACTTGTTTAGGTTAGGAAACTTCTGAAAGATAGAAGCACCCTCAAATTTGAGGCAAATGGGGTCAGAATTCTGGATGGCTCTCAAGAAGGTTCTTATGAGTGGGTATGTTATGCTGAATTTCATGTACTTTGATACTGTGCTTTTATCTTGGGCCTAAAGTGATTTCCCTATACTAGCTTGGTTATAGGAAAAATATGTCAAGCCAGCAGCATAATGCATTTTATTGCATGCTTGATCAAGCTTTTATTTGTTGTGGTAGATTGTCTTCAAATTTTACATTATTCCTAAGATCCTCTTCCTTAAGGACACCCTAAATACTGTAACTGGTCAGCATGATCAGTCGTACTCAAGATGATTACATGGTAATGGTCAATTCAAAGGGGAATCCTTGGGGTCTTAATGAAGGGAAATACTGTAAAGTTATAAATAGATAGATTTTTCCATAGAAGCAAGTATTTACATTTTGCAATGAAGTTAAGCTTTGCTGCATTTATAAGGAGTAATGTACTGTAAAAAAAAAAAATTCAGGATCTGTTGTAAATGTCCTACTTTTTGGGCCAGTGGATCTATTTTGGATATTTCTTAACTCTCATCTTGTTTTGCAGGTGACAATAAATTACCTATTAGGGAATTTGGGAAGGACATACGGAAACACAGTTGGCATAGTTGATCTTGGTGGTGGATCTGTTCAAATGGCATATGCCATCTCTGAGAATGCTGCTTCAAAGGCTCCAAGTCCACCAGCTGGAGAGGACAATTATGTAAATGAAATGTATCTGAAGGGATCAAAATATCACCTCTATGTTCACAGGTTTCCCTCTTTCATTTTGACATATTGGTTTTATGATTCTATTAGTGATTTGAAATGGATAACAATGCGGAAGGTTATGGCTTGTTATGCTTACAGCAGTTAATTGTATCATACGTGTCTTTATTCAGTCACTTATATAGCTCTGTAGTGTCATGAAAATCCATTTATATTCGTAATTATGTGTTTTAGTTATATGCACACTTTTGGCTTTTGCATACAGTTATTTGCACTATGGCTTACTGGCAGCTCGAGCAGAAATTTTGAAGGTCTCTGAAGATTCTGGCAACCCTTGCATCTTGGAGGGTTTTGATGGTATGTATGAATTTGTTCGTTAGCAATTTTTAACTCTTCAATGCGCTTTTCCTTTAATTATTTGGGCTGCATACAGAGTCAGTAGCTAATGTTTTTTAATCTTTGATCACCGAAAATAAGCTACCTACTGAAAATTGTGGTTTATCTATCTGTACTTAACATTTGAATGCTCTCAATGATGGAATAATTTTAGTATTTATAATGTTCTTTGCCCTGTTTCTGGCTTGCAGAATGTGCCATTTAACATATTCTGTGTTTTATCTTTCTAAGGTACTTACAAATATGGAGGAAAAGAATATAAAGCATCAGCTCCTTCATCGGGCACAAGCATGGAAGAATGCAGGAGGTTGGCTCTCAAGGCTCTTAAAGTAAATGATACATGTAAACATATGAAGTGCACATTTGGTGGTGTGTGGAACGGTGGAGGTGGAGACGGACAGAAGAATCTATTTGTTGCTTCATTTTTCTTTGACAGGGCTGCCCAGGTATTGCTCATCAAGAACTGTGTTGCCTGAAATAAACTACCGGGAAACTTATCAGCCACTCTAACTAAATTGTTTATGAATACAGGCTGGTTTTATTAAAGCCACTGATCCTATCGCAAAAGTTCAGCCTCATTCTTTTGGAGATGCTGCTAAACGTGCTTGTGAAACCAAGTATGCAGATGCTAGAGCAACTTACGCAGATTTGGATGAAAGTAACCTGGCATATATATGCATGGATCTAGTTTACGAGTACACCCTGCTTGTTGATGGATTTGGTAAGTTTATTGTTAGTCGTTGATTCAGTTATGCAGTTCCATAGTTGCAGATCCTATTAAAAAAGACATCTTAGGATTCTCATCGTCCCACCTTATCTTTTCATGGACAGGCCTTGATCCCTACCAAGATATTACATTGGTGAAGCAAGTGAAATACCGCAATTCCCTTGTTGAAGCCGCTTGGCCATTAGGCAGTGCCATTGAGGCCGTATCATCATGAAGTAAAATTCCAACTCATGCACAGCTTTAATCACTCACCAGAAATTTCTATGGCTTGTGGTTCTTAAGTGTTGACACCCATCTCTGTCCAGTCAACTGAAGTTTGCTTTATTGTTATCATACTGTTATCATACTATATTATGTTATTTTGTATCATATTATTATATTATTATTTATTATTGTTTTTTTTTTTTCTTTTTTTCCAATCTGTGATCGCGATTTCAGAAATGAAAATCTGAATCTAATCTCATAATCAAATGTTTTTAATATCAAATCAAGTCTGAATAACTAAAAAATTCAATCAAGATCAATCAAAATCTTAAAGTTATGCTTAGGCAGAATTTAATCTCAGAATTCAAGTTTTTATTGATTTTGTTCATTTTCTAAAAATTTGTCCTAAGGGTAGTTATAAATTAGATATTCTTAAGAGAACATGAATAGAATAGATTCGGGACACGGTGAAAATGGGGGAAAATTTTGTTTGTTGCAATTCTAAGAAATTTTTTGAGATTTTGATTTTGAGAATTTTAGGTTTGATTTAAAGTTTTTCGATTAGATTTAGATTTCTAAGGTTTGGATTAGGATTATGAAAAATTTTTAAAGAAATTTAGGCAAATATGAAAAATTTGAGATTTTTTTTTTAAAAATATAAGTTTGGGATGAATTTTTTGATGGAAAATGATTTTTTTTAGTTAAATTTTTTAACGGGGATTGAATTTTTTTTTAGATTTAGGTGACTTTTTAAAAAATTGATGGATTTTTCAATTTTCAATGAAACATTTCAACGATTTTTTTTTTAAAATCAATGAGTTTTTTCAGTTTTTGGTAGAATATTTTTGGGTTGTTATCGGGGTTTTAGAAAAAATGTAGAGGATTTTAGAAACCAGAGAGAGTGTGGCTTGGGAAATTTTGAAGAAAACGTAGAGGATTTAGTTTAGATACCACTCCAATACAACACCATTTTAAAAGTATTAAGATCCGCATGCGACCCATTGACTCTTGTGCCAACATGTGTTTCAACCTAACTCGCACGTTTTTTTTTCAATTTTTTTATTTTATTTTTCTCAATTATTTATTTTATTATCTTAAGTTTTTATTTTCAATTTTTATTTAACTTTACTGGGTTTTATTTTTATAAAAAACAAATAAAAAAATATTTTTCAAGTAAATAAAATAAAATTATTTTTAAATAGGTTCATGAAATCCACCAAACTATTTGAAAATTTTATAAATTATTTTTTAAAAAAATAATGATAAAAAAAATAAAAATAATTTTTTTTCAAATAAAAATCCTTACAAATAAATTTATGAATTTTATCAAATTATTAAAAAAATTTTATAGATTTAATTTTTAAAATAGAATCCACCAAACTATTTAAAATTTTCAAAAATCATTTTTTTCAAAAAAATTAATAATAAAAATAATTTTTATCCTTCAAACTATTAGAGAATTACTTCTCAAATTAAATCTTATCAAACTATTAAAAGATTTAATAAATTTTCTCAAAAAGAATAAATTTTTATAAATTTTTTATAATAAAATATTACTAAATTATTAAGAGTCTACTTCAAAGTAAGTCTTACCAAATTATAAAAAACTTTATTGATTTTTTTCGAATAAAAAATTTTAATAAATTTGACGATGTAACCTACGTAAAGTGAAACAATAGTCCTTATGAATACTCTTGATATAAGAGAATTATCTTAAATTATTACTAAATTATTGAGATAATTTTAAGATTAATTTTTAATATTTAATATTTTGACAAAATATAAATATTTTTAAGACTTAGATAATTTGTAATCAAATTGGTATAATTCTTTGGATGTGTACTATGGAGATATTATAATTTTCTTCATTCAAAATCGTATTTCTGAATCTAAACTTTAATTTTGTATATCTGAATATATTATTTAAAAATATTTAAATTAATTTTAAGATTTCTCTTTAAATAAGATATATTTAATCAAGTGATCAATCAAATTTAAATAAAAAAAATTAATGTTGACTTTATTAATTCATATATAATAATAAATTTACAAACCTGACATTAAATATCAACAAATTTTAACTGAATCTACAGTCCATAACACGCAGAAGTAAGCATAATGTTCATGCCGGAAATCATATTTTCGAGGTAACAAACGAAGAGAGAGGAGTTTCATTGATCTTCATTTATAATTACACTATTACTAGTTGTCCTGATTTTTATAATTTTTATGAGAGATTAATTCGTTCATTTAGTTTGTCTTACCGAACAAACAGATTACGATTCCAATGTGTTTGTGACCTTAATATTTTTTGTTAGGAAAAAAAACAATTTTCTTTAAAATTTCATCTCTTTCCACTCTTTCCGGACCCTTTGGTCTTCATTCGAGTTGCGTATCATACACCATGCGGAGAGAAAACAGAAATTTTGAAAAATCAAATCTAACTTAAATGCTATTATAGCTAGCCCGATCAAAGGAAAGCGGAGATCGACTGGCAAATGTTATTAAAATAAAATATATGTTTTGTGCAAAAAGGGGAAAAAAACTTGAAGGAGTTAATAGTAATAAAAAGATAATTAAATGGGAAGATAGATAATAAAACCTTTTTTTTTAAAGAAAAATAGGTGATAAAGCTTGAGTAATTTTATTTTGAAAGAAAAAAACTTGGATTAACTACTTTAATCACGTGCGGGAATATCACGGGCTGTTTGGGGGGTTGGGAGATGGGTGGATTATTTCCCTCCTCGGTCCTGAGTCCTCACCTGAGAATATGTAAAGCACGGAAAGAAGAAAGGAACATGGCGGGCTTTGAAAAAGACGGAGGCCGGATTCAAAGCAAGAGAATTTTATTTCACTTCCAGAGTTAAATTGTTGAAACAGTTAGTAGAAAAGTATTGCTTTCGTGTAAAATTCGTTCACTCAGTAGTTTTCTTCGCTCAGTCATTCTCCCAAACACTTTCTACGCAATCTAAAAATGTGGAGAATCAGGTTTGCAAGATCAAAGCGATATGCTTTTTCAGTTTTTGCAAATATCCATTATTTAAAACCAACCCATTTTTTAAATCCCATCTTTGAAACATTTAAAACAACAGCAAAAACAATAACTATCACCAACCCCTTGAATTTTTGCTTCCCATTTCAGTTAATTTCTTTTTGTACTTCAAATATTGATTGCCCAAGTGAACCAAAAGTTGAAACTTTTGATGAAAATATTGATAATGATGATGGTGAGGGTAGTGAGGATTTCGATAGCAATAGTGTAAATGGATTGAGTTTAAACCATAAGGATAGTATTCAGGATGCGAAAGGAATTATGGACATAATCCATGAAACAGGTAGTAATTATGTTGAAATGAAAACTAAGCTGGAGCTATCTGGTCGAAGGGTTTTCTCTGAGTTGGTGGTGGAGGTTCTTTCTCGGGTTCGGAATGATTGGAAATGGCGATTACGTTCTTTTTATGGGCTGGAAAGCAGCTGGGTTATGCTCATTCATTGCCTGAATATCATTTGATGATTTCTATTCTAGGGAAGATGAGGAAATTTGATACTGCAGAGGCGTTGATTGATGAAATTAGAGGAGGGCGAGCAGGCCCATGTCTTGTGACACCACAGACTCTCTTGATAACGATAAGGCTTTACTGTGCTGTGCATGATTTGGGAAGGGCTATGAGTACTGCATATAAAAAAGTTTAAAATTGATGTGGGAATTGAGGAGTTCCAGAGTTTATTGTCTGCCCTTTGTTGATGCAAAAATGTGCAGGATGCTGAGCATCTGATGTTTTTCAACAAGGATGTCTTCCCGTATAATACCAAAAGTTTTAATATTATACTAAGAGTTTAAATATTATACTGAACGGATGGTGTAATGTGATTGGTAGTCCATGTGAGCCATAGAGGGTTTGGAGGGAATTGAGCAAGGGAGGTGTTCCACATGATGTTGTGTTGTATGCAAGTGTCATGTCCTGGTACTCAAATGTCTATAATCTTAACAAGGTACTTAAGCTTTTCACCCAGATGAAATTAATGGGGATTGAACCTGATAGGAAGGTTTACAATGCGGTAATCCATGCTCTTACAAAGGCTAGGCACGTAAAAGAGGATATCAATCTTCTCAAAACTATGGAAGAAAAGGGTATTGCTCCAAATGTTGTTGCTTATAATTCAATGATCAAGCCTCTATGGAGATCCTGGAAGATGGATGAGGCTTGACAAGTCTCGACGACAAGTTGCAGAAGAATCTCTCACCTACAGTTCAAACTTACCATGCTTTCCTTCGTATTCTGAGAAATGGGGAAGAAGTGTTTGAGCTCTTGGAGAAGATGAGAAAGATGGGCTGTCGACCAACCAATGATACCTATATCATGCTGATAAAAAAGTTTAGTCAATGGTGCCAGTTTGATAATGTCTTTAAGTTGTGGAATGAGATGACTGAAAAGGGTGTTGGTCCTGGCCGTAGCTCATCTATTGTGTTGATTGATGGGTTATTTTTAATTGGAAAGCTGGATGAAGCATATGAATAGTATATAAAGGAAAAACAGTTACTGCCAGAACCAAAGATAGATGAGATGCTTCAGTATTGGGTTTCTGGTAAGCAGTTTGCATAGAGAAAAATTGACTGATCTGAAGAATAATCAATTGCTAGATAATCAGTTGGACAACCAGATTGGAGTTGAATCGAAAAAATTTGATCTGGAGAAAGATTTACTAAAGCAACCTGAAACCAGAAGAATTGTCGGAGAAAGAGGTTTTTCTTTTTGGGAGCAATAGGTTTGCTGATACCATAAAACTCCATAATATGTTCTTTGTGTATGGGACTCTAGGCTTCAACACTGAGTTCACTTTGGATACCATCCATTGCATGACATTCTCCATCACCAACAGCAAGAAGGGATGCCTCATTGCCTTGCAACTATTTGATAATACGGTCTAATATTATGGTTGAGAACACTCATTTTGAATCATGAATAACCGACTGCAATCATGCATTGATTTCAAAGTAATTGGGTGTTGCCCCATGAATGGCATCTGTACATCTACATGAAATGCACATGATATCCTTTTGTGGATGGTAAGATGTTGTTATTCTGCTGCTTACCACAACTGCTTCTGGATCTAAAACCGTACTTGGCTGATTTGAACTATGCTTTTTCATGTAGCTAACATACAACCTGTGGCTACTTAGTCTTATGGGCATAGAGCAAGAGGGCTAGCACAACCATTCTGCCTGGAAAAAGAAGAAATGGATACTGTTGGTTAGATATCTATTGCTCTATTTTTGCAATATTGTCGCCACGAGTACCATGTTTCTGGATTGTCTGCAGTTCCTTTGTTTTGAGCTCATCACTGTCATGCTGATCATACTGCGCCTAGTAGTACAAATTTCTGTAAGACATTCTTGGCACTGAATTTGAGTGGCATTCACAGATTTTATGCTTGATGGTATACAATGAGACAAAAAATCAAACCTTGTTTTCTTTGTGTCATTTTGTTTGGCATTGAAGGAGAAGGTTTGAGAAAGCATTTGAGATGTGGAATCTAGAATTGCTTAGGAACCCTACACAACATATAATGAAAGGTTGCACAGCCTTTTAACTTGGAACTATGAATGGTTGTGAATGATCTCCAGAGCTAATGAAATTCTTTTGATACTAAATATTGCATGGTAGCCACTCTTCAGGATATCTGAAATGCCTATTATACATAGTTCAGTATCTCTGTAGTATCTTTGGATCAATAAAATTTAGGATTTATCTGAGGTAAAAAGGGAATATGGATGAAGAATCCTTTTTCAATGTGGAGAAAATTCTTGTAGATTAACTATTTAGGTTTTTTGGACCCCATTGTCTTATATGCAATATGGCCAACCACTCTAATATCTATTTTATATGTGCCTAAAGAGTCATTACCAGAAAATGCGGATGTGGAAATGTTCATAAAATAAGTTCTGTTTCTACAAGACCTGGCCAAAACTCATGAAACAATGATTCTACCATTAGCTAATAGCTTTTCACTTAAAAGTCAGATATATAGTTGTGCTTGTTTATATTGCATCTTGACCTTACCAATCATTAGTGAGCCTTGATAGATAAAACATAGATGGCAATTCTACCATTTTTGACTTCACTGGTGGTATGTGAAAATTAAGATGACATGTAAAAAGGATTTTCATTTGTCAAATTATGAATGGAAGTGATATTTTACCAACATAAATTACCATTTTGTGACAAGACTCTTGATTTGGCACCTCAATTCGCATCTCGTGTTTCTATCATTTTACTGAATACTTAAAGATGCCCAGCCCTTAAAAAGTCCATCGTAGTGGTGTTGTAGGAGTAGGACGTAGGAATAGACACTTTAGGAGATGTGCAGACAGCAGTGATGAAAAATAATAAATCATTTTTGTATCACCTAATTGACTTCTTGGTGGTTCTTGGTTTCTTTTTTTTTTTTTTTTTTTTAATAAAGTGTCCTAGTCTCTTGCTAAATTTGTAAAGATTGAGTACCAATTTTTGCAAATTTTTCGCTAGTGATCATTCTTTGATGGTGATTCTGCTTTGGACTATTACTCTATACACAACTGGTGGAAATTTTAAACTCTACAAGCGAGATTAAAATATGGTTACATGTCTTATTATTTGTTATTAATTTATTAAATTTTTAAATATACTCTAATGGAGTATGTGACAATCCTCTAATCTCGCTGATGTAATTTAAAAACTCCACCAGCCGTGTATTGCATAATTTTCCTTCTGCATCTTGTTGTTTGGGAAGACTAATTTTAGCTCTTCTCGTTCCTTTGTTACCCCCTTGGCTTTGACCTAGCATTATGTGTGTTATTATGAAGTCTGTAATCTCCCAGGCTTTTTCACATGTCTTACTATGAATCAGATAGCTTCTCTTCCCTCAACTACTTACTGCATTGAAGGAAAAAATGATAATGATTGCACCCAATCTCCTCCAGCTCATTGCCATCCGTACTTTTAATTATTTCGTTTAATGGAGAATAATTGAGATTGTTCTGTTGAAATCATATTAAATTGCATGTTCTTATGTATGCATATAGAGATGTATGGATTTACATATTGAAAGACGGTAGCCATTGTGTGTATTCTCACACCATTGACTAGATGTTTTTTAGTCAACTGTATCACCAGCCACTTTCAGATTGCCAATTTATTCTCATCTTGTTCATATTTGTGATTGCTCCTTAAGGATCTCCAAATTTTTAATTCACCCACTTGCATTTTATAGGTGTAATGTTTCTTGACTATAAACATTCTTATACTGTTAAAAGCCACTGACCTCTTAGCCATTTACAAATCCTTAATTTGAAAGGTCTTCCATCCGGCAAGGCATGTGCTAATGAAACTGATTAGTCAAGCTTAATACTGTTTAATACGTCATGTATGTTTTGCTTTAGTCTAAGCTGAGCAATCTTCTTCTGTTATTGAGAGAATATCCTAGAAATCTGGTCTGATAATCTATAGATTAAAAGTATAGATGTTGAGGTTTGATTTGAAATCAAGATATCAAGCAGCCTGTTGAGATCAAGTTGATCTAATAATCTCCAGTTTTTAGTTTGTATAGCAGTTGAGCTTGGTAGTGAAATTAAATGCTTATCAAAGCTACTTTGAAATCTTGTAGCTTCATCGATGCCAGAGTTACCTAGTTCTCCCTACATTCTTTCACTTCAAAGTAAGTAAACTTTTCCTTTTCTATTTTTGTATCTTCTCAAATCCAATATCACAAAAATTTAACTAGTGAATGTGAACAGGAGTGTGGATGAAGCAACATTGAATGCTGCAAGGAAAGTGGAAAAAAATGAGAAAGAAAAGTTGCAGAAGAAAACTCTAGATTGGAATCTTTTTAATATTTAACATACACAGACACAAAGCATGTCTTCTTGTGAGATACTTATGGCTGAGAGAGAGTACATGATAGTCTGTGGGTTCTTGACCTTGGATTTAGTTCCAAGTTAGGCCTAACTCATTATGTGGTGTGGTGCTTCAGATGGGAAAAACTGGTTTATTTCCATTTGACGTGAGATAACTACTAGCCTATGGAGTAGGTGAACTACACGTGGAAAACTACAGGGGTGGTCATTTTCACTATTTTTTCACTCTTGGAACTTAAGATAGCTGATGCGTATTCTTACATGCCATCCGTGCCTTTGACTGGTCTAACTTGTATGTTTGTATGATTATCCCATTCCCAGTCAAACATCCCTAACAACTTGATGTAATGACTGATTACACGTTCATCTGCGATAGGAATTAAAGCTACCCTGGGCCTATGATAACCATGTGATTGCTCATCTTCTTTTCCACCATTTAGTTGGTCTTAACTTTTTCTTCTCTCTACAGGTGAATCAAAAGTCAAGGTTCTCACAACTAAGTAAAGAGATTCTTTTGACCATATTTATCAGCAATCAAGGAGGTAACACCTTTGATTTCTCATATTGGCTTGACTTAAGGTTTTCCACTTTTTCTTTGATGTCTATCTGCAAGCTGAGAAAATGGGAACTTTAAAGAAATCATTGGCTACTTAATCAAGGGATGATTAATAATATATTCATTGACATTTTGACATGTGGCTATTTGAATTTCAGCTGAACAAGTTACCTAGTACATGGAAAGTGAAGGAGGTTGAGGGCAAGAAAGCTTGAATTCCCAGGTACTTTTTTTTTTCATCATAGATGACATAAGATTCAAACTGAACCTAAACCTCATCAGCCAAACAAAAGCATCTTTGAAGGATAAATATCAGAGTCTCCAAGAAATTTTTGTGGATAATCATAAACTTCTTTCCTCGTTCTTATTATTCTTTAGCATATGCTCCAAGACCCCATCTCTCAACTCATGTTTGTCTTAGTCATCTTCCTTTTTTTTCCAAATTTGGCACATTCCCATTGAAGATCAACGACCTTTTGGCTCATTATATCATGGAACCCTGGAAGACTTCTTCCTAGATATAGGAAAATTTTATTTTTTCTTGTCATTGTTCTTAGCACCCTGCCGTGCTAGTTTTGGTTGTCAGGTATTCTTAAGGAATAATTAATAGCCACAATTCTATTATTAAAAACTTCCATCAGATATTCCTTAGTAATGAAACAAAATCATACATACATACATACACAAAATACGTTATGTTTTGCTCCCTTTGAAATTAAAATTTCAGCCCGTTTGCATAGGGGAAGCAAATACATACATACATACACAAAATACGTATAGTTTGCTCATTTTGACATTAAAATTTCAACCCATTTGCATAGGGGAAGCAAACTAGTATAGGTCTGCATGATTAAGAAATGAGATTAGATCCTAATGAAGGAAACTATCCTACATCTTTCGAGCACGTGATCGATAAAAACACCACCTATACAAGTTTTTCACGCAAAAGTTGTTTTGTATATACTACCGCCATTGTCTTGAATGAACGAGTCATAACTTGGTATGACCGCTGCTAAATTTTGTTTTTGGTTAGGGGCAATTTTGAGTTAAGGGGTGGGTGAGATTCTTGTTTGGTATATGGTTTATGACTAAATCAAAAACTCACTCGCCAAAATGCATGTCGTTTGCATCACAGGTGCGTAGGAAGATTATTCAAGTATTGACTTGGCTAATTTTTTCTTTCAAGTCATTGTCAATTTTAACTTATTGGATTCCTCCTTCATGAATTATAAATTTAATGATGATTTTGTTTTCACATTGTACAAGAAAAAAGATTGGATAACTTCACCGGAAAATTTTAGTAGATTTGAGCTCTACTTGACAGCATGATGGAAGGAATTTCCGCCGCCTGTTGTGCTATCGTTTTATGACTAAATCCTCAAATATTTAATTTAATTATAAAGAAAAATTGTGACATGGTAAAATTTCCCTCGTCTATATGCTAAAAGATTCTTTAACTATTACTTAAAATTATTGATGTAATGTCCTTTTATCATTGAATCTTTAAATATTCAATCATAAAAAATTTTGGCACAGTAAAAATTTTTCGTATCACGCTACTAAATGATTCTTAAACTATTATTTACAATTATTGATGTTACGATAAGGGATGGTATATACGCGTCGTATATATTAATCATTAATTAATTTTGATTGAGAGCGCGTGCGATTTAGGCTTAAATAATTAATCAACCTTGACTTGGATCATGATGACATGGAATTAAGGGGGAACAAAGAAGGAAAAAAAAACAAAATGGCTAGCTTTTAGATAATTAAAAATTAAAAATAACGGATACCGGCGGCTTGTGGGGCAAATCTTTACTAATTGTATACTACAAATTAAGATTTGGGAATTATTAAAATAAGCATTTCAAGGTCCAACTTCTAAATTGAGTTACCAAGGCTTTGTTTGTTTTTAAAAAATATTTTTTATTTTTTTGTTTTCTAAAAACTGTATTTTATATATAAAAATAAAAATTGTTTTAAAAAAATGTAAAAATAAGAAAATAAAATAAAATATTCAATAATATTACTGTTGATGGTATTTAATTATAAATATAATAAATATTTATTAATTAATGACATAAAAAAGTGTTTAAATATGTTAACTTACAAAACATGAGGAAAAAAATAATGTAGATATCTTGTTTTGACAATTGAATTTTTTTTTGTTTTCATATTTTAATCCATTTTCATTCTTTTTCTTAAAAATTTATTTTTATTTTCAACTACTAAATACGTTTTCACTCATATTTTTCATTTTTCAAGAAAATAAAAACAGAAAAAGAACTTTATATTTTGAAACCAAACACCACTTAAGCTTCTTTTTTTTTTTTGGCTTTAAATAATAATCATCCATAAACTTGAGAGAGAATAAACTTTGAATGTCTCTTTGGATCAATAATCCTTTCTCGTTTAAACTAAAATGTAATGTGAAATTCGGTTCGCTCATTGCTCAGTTTGGTAATGCAATTTTTTACTTTAACAACAATAAAAAAAAATTGGGATTTTCTTATAAATAAAATGAAATATTTTTGGTATTTGATATACTATTTAACAAAATCTTTAAAAGCAAAAACGAATCTTGAATGTAAGATATGGCACTTGTTGCATTTTTATTTTAAAACAAAATTATTACGATTTTAAATATAATTTTTGAATTTAAAGTTTATTTAAATTAATTTATACAATCACTCATAAAAAATAATATTTTGTTGGTTTAAAGTTTAAATTTTAATATTTACATTTTTTTAATCTTAAGATTACAGTCTTTTTATTAAAAAAAAAAAAAAATTCTAAACCATCGATGAAGGATGTTTGGTAAGGTGCATGCAATTTTATTGTTAGGGCTTTAGTTTAGTCTAAAAGTGTTAAATTAAATCTTGCATAAAGCCATTTTGTTTATGGATAGAAAATTGTAAATTAATTTGAAATTGTAGTATTCGGTTTAATTTACTATGAATTGATTTTTTAGTTCAGATTAATTTTAGATATTAAATATATATATATATATATATTAAGTTTAAATCAAATTTTGGAGTGTAAAGTGCAAAATCAAAAAAATTAAATCGAATTATATATTTTATTAGTTTTTATATATTTTTTAATTTTTATAAAATAAAAATAATTATTTTATATTTAAATATATTAAAACTCTTATTAAAATAATATATAAAAAAACTAAATGTAAAGATCGAACTTGTAAAATTCAATTCAAATCGGATCAATTTAAAAAAAAGTCAATTCAAATTTAGATTAAATTTTAAAAATTTATAATACTATATATTATTAAAAAAACAAAATAACTCTAATCCAAATAATTGCCACCTTTAATTTTGCTAATAAATTATTTTTTTGATTTGAGATTTTTTAGTGTTCAAAAATCACTTTAGATCTCGGTTAATTCAGAGTTAAGTCAAATTAGATTTCATAAAAAAAATAAGCTTTCAGTCACAATACTCGAAATCAAATTTTACTTAAAGAAAATTAATTTTTTTATTACTTAGATCAACAAATATTGATGTTAATAAATTATTGTATACATAAGATTAGCATGTGGGATGTGGATAACCATTGAAGTACTACTCCTACTGCTGCTCTATTATTCGCAGTTCACTTCCAATCATTTAAAACGTATTAGACACTCAAATTAATGGTCCAAGTATCATTGAATCTACTTCTATTAAAAGTTTTGATTAAGAAATGCTCTTTTGTTTCCTTTTGCTTTTCTATTATACATTCTTTACCATCCATTTATATTTTTTATAAACAAAGATTACATAAGTATTATTGGATTTTATGCGGAGTTTTCTTTTTTTTTTTTTGGGATAATTTTAAGAATGGATTTTCTTTTGCTAGGTACATAATTTTATACATTTTCTAATTACATGTTTTGAGTGAAAAAAAATAAAAAGAAATTTGTTCAAATGTTATTTTAATTTCTTGAAATTTGTTATGGAAAATTTTCACAATAAAAATGGGGGTAAGGCAATGGCCCATGCGGCTAAGTAACAAACCAGCATTTCACTCATCAATCTAACACTGTAATCCACTAAACCCCATTTTTGACCAATCTTTATCATCTCGAACAATTCCCCCACAGCCTTATCTTCAAACCCTTTGCCCTCTTTTTGTTTTTACTTTTCTTTTGTATCCATTGGAAGGCTGGCCATGAGGTCCCCTTGGCCCCCATCCTCCATTCCTCACTACCCTGCATACGGGTAATGCGGAAACCCATAAATAAATTGAAAAACTAAAGAACTAGTGAAGAGATACACATATATACGGCAGTGATGACTAGGACTGCCACAACAACAACAACATGTAAGACTATGATCTCGCACGTAAGAGGCCAAAACGTTGGAAGGGGAGACACGTGGCAATGATTCATCTAAAGACATGATATTAATCTCATCACTTAATAAGCCGCCATCTTTTGCCATAGGTGGGAGAAGGTGAAGACAAAACTGAAAGGAAATCCAAATAATCTTCAAACCCCACCACAGCTGGCACTTTGTGTGGGACCCTTTTAAAACCAAACCAAGTATATCTGTATGTAATTGGTTTCTTGCTTCCTTGGCCTAATCCCCTCCTTTCATTTTTCTTTGTTTTTCCACATCACGACAAAAATCCTACATCCATAAAACACCTTCCATTCCTCCCCTCTCAAAAATTTCAATCCCCTTCTCTCTCTCTCTGTTGGTTTTGCTTTCAAAACCAAACTTGGAGAGCTCCTTTCTTTTCCCTTTTCAAAACCCTTATCTTCTTTTATCTTCTTGACTAGCTAGCTAGAAGTTCCTTTAATATCTTAGGTTTTCTTAAGTTTAGTGCTAGTTGGTTTAGTTAAACATGAAGCATCCACAGTCAAGTTTGCCTCCAGGGTTTAGGTTCCACCCTACAGATGAGGAACTCATCCTTCATTACCTAAAGAAGAAAGTGAGTTCCTCACCCTTCCCTGTTTCCATCGTTGCCGATGTCGATATCTACAAGTTTGATCCCTGGGACTTACCAGGTGAGGTTTTCCTTAACAACCCTTTACATGTTATCATCATGGGAAATCATAACATAGTTTCTTAGGGTCTTTTGTGTTGTTATTGTCATGTTAAGGCTTGTTTTTAACGTGGAAATGTTACCTTTTGTGTTGTTTTTTATCAGCTAAATCTGCCTTTGGGGAGAAAGAATGGTACTTTTTCAGTCCTAGAGACCGCAAGTACCCTAACGGTGCAAGGCCGAACAGGGCAGCTGCGTCCGGCTACTGGAAAGCCACTGGCACGGATAAGGTTATAGTGACATCTTCAATGGAAGCTGGAGTAGGTGGAGTGCAAGAGAATATTGGTGTCAAGAAAGCTCTGGTGTTCTACAAGGGAAGGCCTCCAAAGGGGATAAAGACTAATTGGATCATGCATGAATATCGTCTTGCGGACAGCCCTAACTCCAACTACAATAATAGACCAGTGAAGTCTAAAGATTGCTCCATGAGGGTGAGACTCATCTCTAAACACTGCATTTGATTGGCATCAAAATTGAATTGTTATGCCAGGTACTTTTTTGGAAATGAAAAATATAAAAAGATGACATTTTTGTAGGATATTGAAAATTCAACTTATGGTATGATAATTTTGATAGTGACATTGATTTTTTTCCCTTGTTTTTTAAATTAAAAAAAAATCAATCATTGCATTTTACATAGTGGATTTGTAACTAAATGACATGTGATGTGGTGCAATTCCAATCGAGCCATTTGTTCTTTATGTCCAAATGTCCCGGTACATTCATTCTGGATCGATGTTCTTAAAACTCATATGTGCTAGTTAGGCTGGAGATCATTGAAGAACTCCTTGGATGGCATGCACATTTACTGAAGTTTTTCGAATAATGACATAATTGAAATTCTCTTGCAGGAATCTTGTGACTGATATAAGTTTATTTCTCTGTTTTCTTTTTTTTTTCAGTTAGATGATTGGGTTCTTTGCCGGATCTACAAGAAGTCCCATGCTTTATCTCCAACATCAGCAGCAGCAACAAGTGATCAGGATCAAGAGGAAGAGGAAGCGAAACAGTTCATTCAAGATGCCCTTTTACCAGCCCTGAAAAGTCCTCCAGGCAATAATACCCTCCAGCCCCAGAAATCCTGTTCCTTCTCCAACCTATTAGATGCCGTGGACTACTCAATGCTGAGTAGTTTCCTGGCTGACAACCAGTGCAATACAACTGGATATGAATCATCTTCATTCAGCTTTGGGAACCTTGAACAGCCATTGGACAATAACTACACCAATAGCATCAACTCCAGCAGCATGTTACTGCAAAAGCTTCCCCAGTTGAACTCTTCAGTTCCAAACATGGAAAACAAACTCAAGCGCCAATACTCGAGCATTGATGAGGATTACTTGCACCCATCAAAGAAACTTATCAGTTCTTGCAGTTACAGTAACAGCACTAGCCAATATGATATGACTCAATACAACTTTCTAAGCCAGTCATTCTTCAACCAGAGCTTACTTTTAAGTCCTCACCTTCAATTCCAAGGATAAAAAGAAAAATTCCAAAAAAAAAAAGAAATTGGAATAGAAATGGGAAGGAAAGATAAGAAGAATAACCAATGCTTGAGCTTGTCTAGGCCTTGGTGAAAGTGTGTTTGGTTTTTCTGTTAGAAAAAAGACAACCTGTTAGAATGATTGAACTCCTTAGAATGGTATCAAAAAGCTGATGCCATTGCAAAGTCAAAAGATTATGGAAAAACATTGTAAAAGAAGTTAAAAATGGAATCATAGATGATTTTTGTAGAAAATTTATGTAGTGGTGGAAGTGCCAGATCAGATTCACACTTTGTATATACTGTTTATCACCAACTTTCCACACCAATTGTTGTGCCAAAGACAAATGGAATCAAGATTGTCATTTACTTTTCAGTGAGAACACAAACAAAGTTAAAGCATATTTTGGATGGGAATTGGATACTTATTCTTTTCTTTATTATTATTACTTATTTATAAATGATATTTGATACCCCATATTTCCAATAATTAATCCCAAATTTTTTATTAAATAAGATATTAATCATACATTTCAATTAAAGACATGAATCTACAAGATCTCAAAGACCAGCCGAGTTAACAAGTAGGTAAAATTCCTAGTTCTTATGTTATTGCTTGGACTTAAAATTCTTTGATTCATTTCATGTTTTTTTTATTTGAATCCTGATTATTAAAATTAAAAATTCAGTATTTATTATCGGGAAATGTGACTGTTGGCAGATTCATTTAATGGTTGGATAAGATAAAAATCATGCAGCAGCTTCTTTACTAAAATACAAATGCAATATAGGAGCAATAATAAACAATGCAGTAGATACCAAGCATTGAAGATTACAGCAATATCTTCTGATCTTGTTTCTCTATTTGCTAATCTTGTCATTAGCAGACATTAAACAAATGACATATAATGTCATATGATTGGTGTCTAACTATAATTTATGGTAATCAGAGAAGAAATCTTGTCATAATCTCACGAATTGTTCACATTAGTTTTTGTTTGAGAAGATAAGAGATCAATTATGCTTGTTATTGAAGAACTGTCTGAATTATTCACGGGGCCCTCAAGAAAAGCGTGTGCAGAAATAATGGACACTTATAGTTTTACAGTGGAAAAGTCCACAGGTGAGAGCTTACTTTTACCCCAACAGGGGTTAACTTTGTTTCCTGTCTTCTTTGGTTATATATTCAAAAACAAGGGTAATTTTTTTTTACTTTCGACATAATGGTTTAGGTGAAAATGAAAATGACTAATGATCCCATGATTTAGAAATAGGGAATTTAACAAAAATCATAGTGATAAAAAGTGTCAGTCACAGTCAAAGTGGAGAATTTTAGGTAGCATTTGCATTGTATAACTAAAGCTAAGTTATAGCATCTTGCTTGGCAATTTCCACATGAGAAGTTAGCTTAAAACCTTTTTAAAAGCTAAAAGATTAATTAAATTTAAAATTAACTCAATTGATTCGTATATTTACTCTCGTATCCCAATATATGTATTTCTTTTTTTTTTTTATCGCTGTATGACAGCTTCCATTGCATTAAAAATAAAAAAGAATGAAAGGTTAATTACTTAAGAAAGTCATAGTTTTTCTAGCTAGATTTGAACACTTACTGTAGGCAGTATCTCGTTTTAGTAAAATTTTATCTGCTGCAGAATCTGAACTTATCATCAAAGTCTATGGTACATGAACATGAAAAGGAACAGTAGTTTAGAGCAGTAGCTGCCATGGCTTGTAAAAGGAAATCTGTTTAAAACTGACAGGATATATTTAACACTGAAAAGATCAAACATGGAATATGTTCCATCTTTTGTTTTTCATACCTTTGGAGCCTGGGCCTGACCCAAAAACTTGAATGACTGTTAGACATGTCAAGAGATGATATCCAGACCAAAATCATGAAAAGGAATTTGATTCAATTTGTCAAAGTAATGGCCAAAAGAACAATTAAAAATTATCAAATGTTCTGTTCACTATTAGGATTTGTATTAAGAATTAATAAATTTATATGATACATACAAATGTAATAATATTTTAACATTATTTGTGTATTTTAAAAAAATATTATCAATAATACATAAATATTAATGTCAACTAATAAACCTAAAAATAAAAAATAAAAACCTTGTGCTCCAATTACCATGTGCCAATAAATAAGTTGAAAAAAAAATAAAGGAATCAGATTCAAATATCACCATTGAAGCCTCCCACCGCCCCACGTTAGAAGTTTGAAAATTAAATTAAAAAAAAAAATGCATCGACAAATGTCCTAGGTAGATAGTTGTTGGAAGTTATAACTACTAAATTTGTCCTAATCAAATTAAATAAAGCCAGGTCAGAGCTGGCTTTATTTAATGTCATTAAAAAATCAATTTTTTATTAATTTTTTTAATAAATGAACCCTTATTTGGGGACATAAAAAAGTTATAATTATTAAATTTTAAATTTTTTAATGAATTTATAATTATAAAAACAATTACAATAAAAAACAAGTATTAATCAATATTAAAATTTTATTATAAATATCAAATAAACAAATCAATAAATAAATAAATAAAACCTACTTTCTTACCTTGTGCTTAAAATATTAGATAGTTTAATAGTATCTTTTATTTGCAAAATTCAAGTGATTTTTGGACCGACCGTAATTTAAGCCTCCATAAAGGAAAAATAAGAACAAATTTAAACGTATAGATAGATATCTTTTAAGTTTTAACTAGATCTGGTTAATACAAAACAATTAAAGGAGATAAATTCGAGATTTAAAAAATAATATAAAAATACAAGGTTCAAGTCTCCCTTCATTCTTACCTTCCTCAGTATAAGGCTGCAGCTCATTTGTGTTGAAGGAATTAGCAGCTGCTTGTTGTTTAGATCAAAAGTCTACAATTGAAGAAATTAGATCCACAATCAGACAAATGGAATTTCCTTTCGGTCACAGCCACACTCACAGTGACCACCATAGAAATGATGATGAAGAAAACCAGGAAAGACCACCACCACCACATCATCATCATCACCACCATGAGTTTACTCCACCATCTCAGCACTATCCACCACCATCATACTACCAACAACCTGGCTTTGATGAACCATCACCACCTCCACAACCACCATCATCATACTTCCAGCAACCTGGCTTTGCAGCACCCCCATCATACCAACCACCATCATATCACCACCAAGAAACTGAATTTCCACCGCCACCAAGCCATGTGACCCATGTCCACCACAGTGGTGGTAGCTACCAGCCTGAACACTCACCAGGCCATCATTCTTTTGTTCCCCACTTGCCATTCCTTCACCATCAATCCGATTCTGGTTCTGTTTCTGAACTCTCCAAGAAACCCACTGTTAAAGTCTATTGCAAAGCTGATCCTAATCTTCATCTTACCATCAGAGATGGTAAGGTTATTCTTGCTCCATCTGATCCCTCTGATAAGTTCCAGGTGCGTATCTGGCAAACAGATCAGCAGAATTACAATTTTCTTAAAGTTAATTTTTTGGTTATAAAATTATCATCTTTCTGTAGAAATTATTCCCATATATTATGTAATTATTCTCGTTTTGCCCTCCAGATTGATAGTTCTAAGCCTTTTGACTTTATTAAACACATTAATCAACAACCCAAAAAAAGCCCCTTTTGACAGTAAAAACTCAGAATTAAGGCGGAGCATGATATCTTATTTTGATTTGGATGTTACTTTTTTTTTTTTTTTGGTTATTGTTTTAGCATTGGTACAAAGATGAGAAGTTCAGCACATCAGTGAAAGATGAAGTGGGTTTCCCCAGCTTTGCTCTGGTTAATAAAGCCACTGGTCAAGCAATTAAACATTCCATCGGAGCTTCTCATCCTGTAAGAATTCTCCATGACTTTAGAGTTTTTTTATTTCTGCTCATTTCACATGCTCCTTTTCTACTTGTACTTTCCGTTGATACTAGATTAGACTTGTGAAGCTTTGCATTGGGTTTGTCATCCTTTTACCAACTGAATATCTGATTCTGTTACTTTTCTTTTTCTTGCATTTTTAGAAGTAAGAATTTATGGTTCATAACTGATGACTGTCACCAATTTCTGCCTGACCTCTAGCAATGCTCTTCTTCTGCTTTTCATATATTCATTCAGTTTTGTTTTCAGGAGCATTTGCTAAACAACATTTGCTTTTCGTGTATTCATTCAATTTTGATGTTTTTTGTTCTATCTTATGTGGAAGCAGTGGTTTCTGGTTTGCATTTCATTCAATGCACTGTTTTATGCCACTTAAGAATTGTATAGCCTCTTTCCTGTAGGATTGTGTCTGAAGTTGGTTAACACTTTACAGTTGGCAGACTTTCAATTACAGCATAAGATTGATATGACTTATTGATTATGGTATAATCCAGGCTTTTTAGTTCCATGTGATCTTCATACTTAAAGCTTTTGATTTTCTTTGCTTGATAATGTTTGCTGATAGGCGAGGAGCAAATGATATTCTTATTGTAGACAACACTTTGATATTTTGAGGACTCTCTCGCTATATGTTTCTCATGTTATCCGTGCTATTTGAACATGTCTAAGATATTATTGAATTCCTATTGCTCTCCTCATGTGATTCATATTGTTTGTCGTTCCTGTCTTTGACCATCAGTTCCCTTATACAATGCTTCTAGTCTGTCAAGTTTGACACATTAAGGTTCCATCATCAACTCCTTTTATTGCAGAAAGGCTTAATTAGTAGTTTAAATACAGAAAAAGTTGAACATAGGCATTATCTGAGTCACCATTGTTGGTTGTTGTTATCTGTTATTCTGCCAATTCAGTTGCACGTCATTGTTGTAACACAATACAATTGTTATGATATTGGGCTAGCTTACCTGTTGCTCAGAATATTCGAGTGGCTTACCATGGTCAAGAACAAATTTCTATAATTTCCTAGCTATTTAGCTTTGTCACTGCTAAATTGCCCTCTTATCATGTAAAAAGGCAAGTATGCCTTTTTCCCCTTTCCATGTGCTGAGATTAGGCATCTTGGAAGCTAGCCTAGATGCAAGAGCTGATGACTTCACCAACCCCTTCTCTCTTGATTCTGACACTGGCAAAAATTTGTATTAAATTTTTCCTAAGAAAGGTTTTTGTCTTCAGGTCCAACTGATACCTTACAAGCCAGATCAACTTGATGGGTCAATACTATGGAGTGAGAGCAAGGAAGTGACTGATGGCTATAGAGCTATAAGAATGATTAATAACATTCGCCTGAATGTGGATGCTTTCCATGGTGATAAGAAATCTGGTGGAGTCCATGATGGTACTACTATTGTGCTCTGGCAATGGAACAAGGGAGATAACCAGATATGGAAGATTGTACCATATTGTAAGTTTCTCGAAAACTAAAAAGCAAGACAATTAAAATCCAATCATTTCCGCATTCTTAAATCTCTTTTCTAAGTAATCATAAGATCACAAGAACAAGATGCACATGAAGCGTGAAAAGGTTTTTGTTCTCCTTTTCCTTCTACATAACCATGCGAACATCAGTCAAAAGTTTGTGAATCTCTATCACATTGGTTCTTTTATGTTTCTACTGATAGCCAGTGATGAATGCAGGATCCTTGTAATATGGTGTTGCCAGTTCTGGATTGAATCTGTGTGTTGCCTGTTGATGAATAGCTTGGAAGGATCATCCCTATGCTTTATCTTATTCAGGTTTTTTTGTGTGTTTTCATTCTATATCTTAAAATCTATATGTGTGGAGAGGCCTACTGCCAGTTTACTTCGGATAAAATTATATCATCCCTATTATAAACTAGTGTGGAGTCCCGCTCACAATAGCCCTATATGAGATTGTGGCGTTACAACTAGTGTGTGGAAAAAAGCAATAAAGAATATCTGCTGCAGAGTTTCTGTGAATGACTGCAAAATTTGCCTATTCATATTTGACATTGTAGTTTCTCTATTATATGCACTTCTATGTTCATTAGTCTTTACTACCGTGCCACCATTGCATCTTCTTTGGTTTTTTGACATGGAATCTACCATCTGTTGAAGCGATCATCATGCTAAAAAATCTTCTGCCTTGAATCAGGACAAAATCAGAAACTATTAAAAAAAAAAACCTTTGCTTTTCCTGATCTAATCAAAGATGAGATCAATTGCATAATCACATAATCTGATCCATATAAGCAGCCTATATGGTTAAAAGGGCTCTACTTTTACCATACAAAATCTTATTCGTTAGCAATGTGAATAATAACCCAAAGCAGGGCAGCCTTTGGACTTTCAATTGCTCTGTGCTCCATGTCCAGAGTTGCATTTATCTGAAGAATTAACAAATGAAAATTTCTTCAATGGGCATAACAATGAAGAATTAAACCTTACCATTGCCACTGTGTGCCATCATCCTGTATGATTCTGCACACACTCTATAGTTCTGAGTTTTTGAGATCAAACATTTCAAGAAAAGTTTAAAAGGATAAGATAATTCATTTTAACTCAATTTCAGAACTAATATTATGCTTTAAATCATATTGTGAGCTCTTTAACAATTCAATAATTAATTTAAAAAAAAAAAAATAGTGCTCTTCTCATGAATCTCACATCGGAAAGAGATAAATAATTATAGTACACACAAGTGAAAGAGAGAAAATGTCACGAATCTCACGTCCGAAATAGATGAAGAAGGTCATGGCCTGCCTAAGTTCATACAAAATTAAAAAGTTAAAATGGAAGCAAAAGAAAACTAGAAGGCATTAATACTTGTAGTGTTAAGGCCAAAAAGGAGAAAAGAAAAGGTGCTCTTTGTCTCACCATTTTCTAAAGGTACAAAAGCTTCCATCCAATCTTTATTCCCATCTCTTTATTCATCAGAGATAGAAGTGAAGCATTGCTGTTGATCAAATCAGGTATCAGATCATATGAACGTCTCACTTCAATTTCTTTAATCTTCCTTTAGTCTCACGTAAATTTACCATTATAATTTCTTGCTCTTGCTCCCAGTTTTCTTATATTTCTATGCCCATCTGTCAGTTATAAATACATATATGTGACAAATAAATTGTAAAAGAAAATTGAGAATCCATTTGTCATTATCAGAATCATTTTTCTCTCTAAAAATTTAAAGATGATAATGGTTTAAATCGGATTAGATTCGATTTAGTTTTTTGAATAATTTTTAATATTATAAATTTTTAAAATTCAATCCGAATCCGAATTGATATTATCTGATCCAATTCAAATTAAATTCTATCGGTTCTGTTTAGTTCGATTTATCTGTTTATAAATTTTAATTTTTTATATATTATTTTAATAATATTTTTTAATATATTTAAATAGATTTATTTATAAAATAATTATTTTTATTTTATAAAAATTTAAAATGTATATAAAAACTAATAAAAATATATAATTCAATTTTTTTTTAATTTTTTATATCCCGATTCAAAATTTTATCTGAATTTAATATATATATATATATATTTATTATCCAAACTTAATCTGAACCAAACAAAATAAAATTAATATGAATCAAATCAATTTCAATTGATTTTTTATTTTTTTTTATTTTTTTCTCATGCCAACTTAAAATGCATGTTGTTTGAATTAAAGTTTGGGAATGAACAAATTAAACGTCTGAGGTTTCGTTTTGTCAATATTTTTATTTTTTTATTTTTAAAATAAAAAAAAAACTAAAAATAAAGATAAATACAAAAAATAAAAACACCTGAAACTTAACTCAACTCTAGTTAAACTTAAAAGAAATGGGCCAAGATTAGTGAAAACATTTATGGTTTTCTTTTTGGTTGGTTTGTTCGTTTCATTTCTCCTTTGAAAATATTGCTAACTATCACTTCAACGCGGATAGTCTCTTTAATCAAACGGTACAATTCAACGCGGATAATCTCTTTAATCAAACAGTTTATCAATGGGAAACTTTGAGATTTTTTTTTTCCTATTTGTAATAATATTCCATAATGATAAAGAGGTGTTCACATCATTCATATTGTTTTTTAGCATTTTATATATCATTTTCCGCCCAAAATGTCTTAAATTCGTTTGATTTTTACGTCTTTTCAAAACTTTTTTTTATACTTCATAGCTCATTATTATAATTACTATTTTTTTAATGGTAAAGACTTTTAAACTTCGTATGATACACTTTTTGTTAAGTTTAAATAAATTTATTTAAATTAAAATTAATAAAAAATTATTTTTTCCAATCTTTTAAATTTGAAATCGAGAACACAATTATGAGAAAAACTTTCTTATATTTATTATTTTACTCATCAAAACTATGCCAAAAAAAATTATAAAAATTCACGTTTAATTTATGAAATATTATTTATTTTAATTTAAAATTTTTATAACTTTTTTTTATAAATGATATCTTATAAATATTTATTTATATATTATAATAAAATTTTAAAATATTTCAACACAAAATTAAAGTATCATAAAAATACTCACATTTGAGTTTATTTCCTTTCAAAATTTTACATATATATAGATATAGATCATAGTTAGTTATTTTATAAAGATTTTTATTTTATAATTTTTATTAGTAAATGCCATTTTTTATTCAAATTTATTACTTAAAAATAATTAGTTGTAATCCATTAAAATTTTATTTATTACTTTTTTATTCAAATTTAGCTCATTTAAAGTAAGTTATATTGAATTAAATTGAGAGTTGGAGCAATCTATATAATTATGTTTTTAGGGAGGAATTGTTTTAGTTTAAAACTCTATTCCCCCAACTCATATATTAGAAAAGAAAAAAAAAATGTTCACTTTTCTCACATGGAATAGGGAATACATTAGAATCCCATAAAAGCCAGGCATTTTGTTGGCGAAATTAAAGGGCAATGAAGACACCCACGAGTGCCTAAATTATTTGATAGTGACACTAAATAGGACTACACGTTTGCAAAGCTTTAATTAGGCCACCAATCTTTTTCACAAAAATCCATCCTACAGTTTTATTTTAAAAATTATCTCATTC
Organism: Durio zibethinus; assembly: GCF_047325235.1. Taxonomy (NCBI): domain Eukaryota; kingdom Viridiplantae; phylum Streptophyta; class Magnoliopsida; order Malvales; family Malvaceae; genus Durio; species Durio zibethinus. The sequence continues at coordinate 2,441,870 of NC_143175.1, forward strand.
ATCGTTAATAAAATTTTTAAATTTACGAAAAACATTAACATAATTATGTATATATTTTAAATATATTAAAAATAAAATATATTTCAATTTACGAAATATTTTATTTTTCTGAAAAAAAAAATCATTATTTTATTTATCAAATGTTTCTAGAAACTTGGGTTTTTTAAATTTTTAATTACATGTAGTTTTCAAATTTCCACATATGTTCATATGCTTCCTTTCATATTAACATAATCATTGTTAGTCCCACACGTCTTTGATTAAAGCATGTCAATCTATATAACTTAAGCCAATAAGAGTTTTACTTGTGTTTTAATTTTAAACTTGCAAGAAATTAAATTTTGAATATCTTAAATGTCAAAATCTATTGGATTTTTGTTTAAACCATATTGTAACAGAAATTGCTACAGAAATACATTTAATAAATTTAAATTTAAATTTAATTAATTCATATCATTATTTTTAAAAATATAATATTTAATAAATTTAAATTTTCAATTCCAATTTTTTTAATCACTTTATTTATTAAGTAAAGATTAAGACAAAAAATGATGACGTCATCTGATGACAAAACGGCTTTTAAGGCAAATTTCCGTTTTCATCGTTGAGAAACGCTTCCAAGTAACAGGAAAACTTCGTAGTTCGTGCCACGTCGAGTCCTTTAGGTTTTTATCCTGTACGGCTATGATTCATGTGCTCACCATGGGCTCTTTTCCTTTCTTTTTTTTTTCAATGAAATTAAATATTTTGCAATTTGTTTCTCAAAATACCACTACATTTTTCTTTTATTTTTGTAAACATGTATGCTTTTCAAAGAAACTTCTTAAGAAGGAGAAATTTTTTTTTTTTTCAAGTTTCAAAGTGTAAATATTTGGAGTACAATTTTTGAGCCATTATCTAGCATATTAAATTAGTTAAATTGAACCGTCCATAATTCGTTACATATATATATAATAATCAAGAAAGAAGAATTTTTCTTAAGGTGTGCAGATTAGATATATATAATAGGAATCCATTATATTAGTTCAAATTTTACATTTTTTATTCTTAGATCAAAATTATTAAAATAAAAAAATATTATTTTAATTCAAATTAGTTATAAATTTAATTTTGATCTAATAAAAAAATATAATATTGACATCAATATAAATGAATCCCTACTCATATATATATAAAGAGAGTTCTTGGTCTCCAAGACAGAAACTGCTTTTCTTATAAGCTATTGAGTACATTGTTCTATAAGCTTTTGAATTGTTTGTTAAGAACTCAAAATAGACTTTGTTTTAATCGATTTATGCAATTATTATTAAAAATTAGAATTTAGTAAGCATGAAATTAAAATCTTAATACTTAAAATTAGTTTTTTTTATTTTTTTCTGATATCTCTTTTATAAAAAATATTAATTTAATTAAAACTACAATCTTTGAGTTAAGCTTCACAAAGAAGATTGATTAATATGTAATCCAACGGTTGAGAAGATTAGATTCACCGCTAAATTTATACCCTCTCATTTTAAGAGTGAATTCCAATTCTCCTTATCATGAATTAAGAAAAACAAATAGCTATCTATAAATTAATATACTCATAGTTAAAAGATTTAGACATGTGGAAAGATTTGGTTGGTGAAAAATTTTCTTTTATATATTTTTAGAAAATAATTGATTGAAAATTATATGGAAGATTCTTTCAATATTATGTATAGATATAGTAAACAAGAACGATGTTATAGATGAAACAAGCAAAAAACACAAAGAAAGATCAAATGTATGTATGATCTAAATCAATTTAAACTAATATTACAAACAACGCTGTTTCTAAAAAATTTAACATATATATTAATGAGATAAATGAAATTTATTTTTTTTATGCTTAATTATTCAGTCAATAAGGTCAACATTTACGTTCATCAAGTTACCAATCGTCTAATTGTCATATTATTACTACAAATGATCAACGTGTAAACTTCTCGCCACAACATAAGCTCGTCCCAGAATTGTTCATCTACTAGGACTTCCTCGCATCAACATGTTATCTCACGAAAATTTAACTTTTCTCTAATTTGCCTCTAACTTGCCTAGAATCATTAAATTAATCTTATCTACATAAATTTTCTTTGAGCTCCACATGAAATTTCCATTAGCTATCACCTAATTCAATCTTGTCACCACCCCATGCTTCCTATATAAGGAAACAAAAGTCTAAGTATACTCATTCTAAACCCTTCACCTGTAAATTTTCTTTGCAATCTATTTTTTTTCTTAAATCTTAACTTTCTATACGTTATTGACTTGAGTATCAAAACACGTTTCAAAAATTAACTTTTAACTTTCTTTAACCGTGTTTTTCTTATTACAAATCTAGATCAAACCCAACTCATTTTTGAGTTCATCGTTCAACTCACTTTCACTGAAAACACCATTAATAATTTCCTAGGAAACAGCTAAGAAATTTCCCATTCTAACTAAAATTATTAAACTTTTGTCTAATGACTTAAGAGATTACGTTGAAGAATGTTTAGAAGTCAATGTTATAAGAAATTTCCCATTTTTTATAGTTCGATGGCTCATTCTTGCAATGATAATATCGATATATTTATTTAAACAATAATCATATGTACACTCAAAACGTTTGTATGGATAACAGTTTATTCATAAATCGATAAGTTTCATGTAATTATTAATAATTGATATAAATGTAACCTCTCTAGTCAAAAAAAAAAAAAATTCATGAGACATCGGATTCCATCATCTAAGCCTCACTAACTAGTCTCTTTCATGTTTGAACGATAGTATACACTTGAATTTGGTCCTCTCCGAAAAGAGGAGCATACTGAATTAATATATAAAAAAAACTAATTATGTATCAAATTAAATCTCTTAATGAAGATAATCAAGAAGCAAAAGTTACATCAAAATTACTAGCTAGACCGACATAAATCTAATCTTAATACATGTGGTAAAACTTAATTCATGCGAATATGTATGCCATGTTTATTTATTTATTAAAATATATACATATCAATAGAGCATCATTATTTATTTATTTATATGTTAGGTTTTAAGTAAATCTGCTTATGTATCATATTGAATTAAGTGGTTGGTTAGCTTATCCAAGACTCGGCTCGACCCTTCGAGTCTAATAAAAGTATTTAGCAACACAATAAATTAATTCTCTTTTATTTCATAAATTTCAATTCAGATTCTTGATAATGTGAATCTAATCAAATTTAACTTGTTATTATGTGTACATGTAACTGGAAAAGTAGTGAAGTTCTGAATCATAATGCTTTCTTTAAAAATATCGCATTTTGCATGCTGATATCATTCAAACTCGAAGTGTTATTTAATTGATGTGGGATGAATCATTAAGCCAATCAATCAATCAGCTTATACGGTGATTGATTAAAAATCTAAAATTGAATTAATCCAAGAAATTTTAGAAAGGGAAAACGAGAAAAAGATAGACCAAGTCGGTGTGACAGGGAGCAGTAGCCAGCCAGGGTGGTGAAAATAGAGAAAAAAAAGAAAACTGACAACGATGTAGAAAAAAAATAATACGCGGCGGAGCCTGGCAATTGGCCGCTGTCCCCACGTTTTCATGCAACAAATCAGGGATTTTTTCTTTCCTGTTTTGTTTTTTTTATTTGAGAATATTCTTTTTTTTGTTCAAATTCTGTTTTCAACACTCTTTTCTTGTCCTTGCTGCTTAAAATTTTTTATTTATTTTAATAAATTTAATAATTTATATATTTATATCATATTTATTTTATATTAAATATATATAAAATATAAAAATTATCGTAAAATTATAGCATTTTTTTTAATTTTTGACAAATTTATATACAAATATTATTATTTTTATATTTTTTTCGTGTCAGATCTAAAACTATTAGGTTTAATTTTAATCTTCGTCCTCTAAAAAAAAATTTTTAAAAAAATCCAAAAATGCCGGTTAACTTCCCTGCAAGCATTAATCTCCTAACGGATCGGAAGCTTTGGTTTGAATAGAAAGTAAGTAAATGGTGGAGGGTTGAATACACAGCCACACAATCACATGAACCTTTCTTCTCTTTCAATAACCGATTCCCAATCAATCACCCCTTAAATTTCTTTTTTTTATTTTCCTTCAACTTTCTCTCATCATTTTTTTTTCCTGATCATCTGTTACATATCTGACCTCTTTTCCACAAAAAAAAAAAAAAAGATATCATCGGGATCATAACATTACTTGAACAGATTTTAAACATGTTGTAAACATTCTAGTAACATATGTTTAGTTTTAGCCTAGCAAAGAGAATAAGACGCGTTATTTAATTAAATACAATCAATATCAGCAACTGTAACTTACCTAATTTTATTCATGTCAATCCAAAATTAACTTGCAATTATATATTATTAGTCAAAATTTAATTTCCAAAAAAAAAAAAAAAAACAAAGAAACAGCTGTTAAAAGGAATATTCAAGGTTTTGGGGAGGCACATGTAATAATTAATTATGACACTTGAGACAGAAGATTAAGGGTAAAGCTTTATGTATTAAGAAATATTGTGCGATTTTTATTGTCAGGGATAGATACAATGTCTGCAGAGGTTAGGGGAATAATTCACGTGATTCATGATCTGGTTCAGTTCAGTTAATCTCAAAGAGGTGGTTACTCATTTCAAAAAATTAATCATGGCTTTCTAGAAATTCAACGTCAATTAGTCCTTTCTACAATTATTGTAATTTTTTTTATATAAAATAGACTGTAATTGAGAGATAAAAAAAAAATGATAACTGTTAAGATTTGAATATCAATTAAATTAAATTATGGATTTTAATTATTGTAAGTTTTAATGAAGAAAACATAAACAATTAACTTCAAGACAACTAAAATACTTAATATCCGATGGCAAATTATTAACAAACAGAAAGATTCCTGATTATATAAAATTAATTAGGGCCAAGTGACTTTTGAATAAATAAAATTTCATAATTTAATAATCGAAGCATTAATTACATCAGATGAAAGGAAGGTTCAGCATAGATCGTTCTTCCATAACTGGCTGTTGGAAACAACAAGATAAAGTAAACAATCTTAAATGTATGTTTGGGTTTAGTAGGAATATAATTGGAATATATGAACATGGAAGCAATACGAATTTGATGCTAAAATTTATAGAGAAGATGGAAACAATTAGAAACAAAAAAGAAAAGAAAAGAAAAATTCACTACCAATCATGTACATGAAATCTCTCAGTTAAAAAAAAAGAAATAATAGTGAAATCTTAATTTCAATAACCAGATTCAAATTATATATATCCTATGAATGGTAATAATATGAGAGGATTTGGACACCATGAATCTATCTATACAAGTATACCTATTTTTAATCAGAATCCTGGAAACTTTTCAATCTAATAATTACCTAGCTGGAGAAGAGACTGTTTCAAATCATATATCCTACGAAATTAAGAAGCCAACTTGCTGATGATCAACAGTATATATCCTTCAATTTTAGTAGTCCCAAAAACATTCCAAATCTTCCATATCATCATAAGATTTGCTGTTTCCAAGTTCAATGCTCTTGGAAACCACTGATGAAATCTCATTGTTGTTAATTTCAGTGCTAAGGCCGGTATCTTGTGAGAGACTGACCATGGATTGATTCGATGAAAACTGCTCCACCTTGCACTGCCTGTCAGATTTTGGAAATATTGTGTCAGCACTGTTGGCAGCCAATGCTCTTAGAATTGCCTGATCACTGCTTCCGAAGCCGGTGCCGGAATTGCTTGGGGTGCCTTGATGGAAGAAGATAGGATTTTGGATTGGAATTTGAGGGTTGAACATAGAGCTTCCTGTCTGATAATGGTTAATTGGAGCCTGAAGAAAGTTCTGATTATTCATTGTGGGGAAATTATTGGATCTGCCGAGGTAGTTTCCATCTGGGGATCTTGACATTGAACCTGTGTTGATGGCCTTGAATTCATTTTCACCATCCGTGAAGCTGGAGCCTGCTTTGTTGGAGTAAGTAGGATCCATGAGAGGAGGCAGTGAAGCATAATCCATAAGATCATCCCCAAAAGAATTCATTCTTAACAGCTGATCAGGAATTGGACTTTTCTTGATCCCTGTATTCTTATGGAAAACCCTACAAACAGCCCATTCATCCTGTAGCAAAAAAAATTCCTCAAATTAAATTAGACCTTCATTTTAGTCTAGATTCTTCATTTACACAAAAGCAAAGAAAGATACCCCATGAAAAGAAACCCTCAACCAACAAAACAGTAAAAAGATGATAAAATTGAAAAAGCTACAGCTTTTTTTCAATTAGTAATTTTTTTATCAATTAAATTGAAAAGGCTATAGTTTCTATAACTCAAAAAAAACAAAGAGACCCAAAAAAAAAGAAAAAACCTTTTGAAGTCTAGCTTTAGCTACATACCTTTGCACCCTTGGGAAGATTATAATAAGAGAATTTGCCTTCAAGCCTATATTCATGCATGACCCAATTTGTTTTCTCCCCTTTTGGAGCTCTCCCTTTGTAGAAAACAAGGGTCTTCTTCATCCCAACTAGGCAACTTTTTCCTTTGAAAATCTCTTTATCTTTTCCAGTTGCCTTCCAATATCCAGCTTCAGTTGCTCGATTTGTTCTCATCCCTGTTGGATATTTTCTATCTCTCTGGCAAAAGAAGTACCATACTTTCTCTCCCATCTTAGCTTTCTCTGCAAAATTAAGCAAAGGAAACAAAGATTAGATGCAAATACAAGGCAATTACAGCAGTAGCAAACTACTAATAACAAAACTAAACATCTAAGCAAAGGAAAAACAAAGGTCACATAAGGGTCAAAAAATTCAACAAAATTAATTGAAATTTAGAAAGGCTTACTAGGCAAATCCCAAGGTTCACACTTGTTCAAATCAACTTCACCAATAGCACTTGCACTGAAGTTGATGTTCATTACCTTCTCTGTAAGATAATGAGTTATGATCTCCTCATCTGTAGGATGAAACCGAAAACCAGGTGGTAAATCGATGAGGTCTTCTCCTTTGTTAACAACAATAGCTTCTTCCATGGAAAAAACTCCTCTAAATTCTAAAACCCTTTATAGAATTATACAGAACAAACAAACCCACAAACAAAAAGCTACAAGTAATGCAAAGGAACGACTGGTATGGAAAGCAAGAGAAGCGAGAAGAGAAAGTTATAGGGGAACGGGAGAGGGATATGATATGTCAGGCTTTTGCAGAAGAAAAATGAAAGAAAGGCCGTTAAGAAAGTAGAACAAAGGGAAAAAGAGAGCTTAAATAGAGGAGCTTGTTGAAGAGCTAATGTTGATTGAAGATCCGTAGACTGCAAGGCACTTGCCAAGGAAGCCTGATTGGGTAATTCAATTAAAATTTCTACTATATTTTATTTGTTTTTGTAATTTATGTAGCTTCCCTGGCCATATCTACTCGTTTGAAAACAAACAGTACGAAACTTTAACCAAAAAAAAAAACAAAAAATGGTAAAATGGAGGTTTCTAAGCTAGTGGGGAGCCATTTTTCCAGCAATCTTTTCATATTAAAATATATGACCTGTTTGTCTATTTGTAGAATTCTAAATCCCCACAAAACCTCTTCTTTTTTTTCCATTTTATAGCAGGTGTTACTTCAAAGCTTTGAAAAAAAAGTTGATTAATTTTCCAGTACAAATATTCTTTAAAAAAATTGTTGCTGCCTTTCATGATTTTTTCTAATACAATTTTTTTTTTTTTTACAAAAAAGATTACAGTTTAAAAATAAGAAAATAGATTACAAATATTAAGATTTAAACTTTAATTAACAATTACTTTTTAAAAAGTGACTGCATAACTCATTAAGATTAGTTTTGGATTCTACTCACCATACTATCAATTGAATTTAAATGCCAACTCCAATAAGATTTATTCAACATAAATTTTTTATTTCTTTTAATCGTAATTACATTAATTTTTTTTCTTCAATCGCAGTTGCAATAGTTTTATTGTTGCTTTCAATTTTACGTTAAATTTTGGATTTTATCTGAATTTGTCAAGCATTGCAGCAGTAAATTTAGATTGGGTTTTGTTGCATTGGCTGTGGATATACTTCACATGTAGACAATTGTATTTTTGTATGACTTAGTATACATACAAATTAACTCGAGGGGGATTGGAAACTTTAAACAATAAAAAGTGATATAATTTCTTTGCTAAATTCAAAGGAAACCACTTGATTGGAGGGAATCTAGGGGTTTTTAGACACTCAAAAGTCAAAAGCTGAAGAAAAAGGGTTATGAAATTTCATGGAATTTCAAATACACACGATATATAGCTGGCCTATAATAGTTTATTACTCTATCAAACTTAGGTTCAAGTCTTCCTATCTATTTTTTATTTTAATTTACGTGCGGTCAAATTTCCCTTTTTTGTTAGCTAACAGCTATCATGATTAAAAAAAATGGAAAATTTTACATTTTTACAAATAATTTTTATGCATTATTGGTTTATAAAATTTCTTATTATAACAAATTATATATTTTTATAAATTTAGGTTTTCAAATACATTCACACACAAGGCACTATATATGAATGCGTCCAATGTTTTTATGAACGTAAAACATATGAATGTTGGACTTAATATGCTTGAGTTAAAAAAAAAAAAAAATTCTCCATTTAGCTCTCTTCCTAAAGAAAGGAGGGGACCTTTAATTTTGGCTAGCATTTATTTTTTTTTTTTTTAAAATTTTTAACAAAGCAAGTCATGGATTGAGAATAAAAAAAGAGATTGCAAACGTTAAGATTTAAAATTTAAATCCGCTAAATATCACTTTTTAAAAATAATTATATGAATCAACCGAATTAAATATTAAAAATAAATTACATTTTTTGAAATATTTATATATATTTTCATTCCAAAATTCATATATATATATATAATAATCAAATTATTTATTCATTGTCTCATATATGGTAGATACCTTTATTTTGGTTGCATATGATCCATTCTTAAGGACAATATTATTTTGGCTTCTTTCAAGATATTTCATATGAAATGCCACATGCAATGAATCCAATATAGAAAATTCTTAGCCAAAAACAAGTATAGAAAATGCCAAACAAACATTGTTGGTAAAGTCATAATTATTGTGTCCAAAGAAATTAAAGACAGATTTATAAACAGATCCTTCACCTTATATATCTGTTTTTCGATGAAAAATTAATGCTTCACTTCTAATAAAGCTCTATAACATACTCTTTTTTTTTTTTTGTAATATATTTAGAAGTATTCCCATATTTTGCCTAGACGACCTTCTCTTCGGATGATTTTTAAGATCACTACTTCGTATTGATTTGGTTCGTTTATGATTTTATTTTACGAATGTTTCTCATAAGAACTAAACTCAAATTGACCAAAAAAAAAATTCCTTGTCAACTAAGCTAATTTCTTGTGCATAATTAACAAAGAAATTTACATAAACAAATCCAATTTGATTTCTCTTTAAAATGTTATAATTTCATTACATGTTTTCATAATTTTGACTATCCAAATCTTTCAAATGAAAAAGTAAGAATAAATTTAAGAACTATGATCGTAAGGCAAAGAAAAATATGAGTATAGTTGACTTGGATGAAACCAAGCGTATGCTTCCTAATTTATGACATTATCCAATGCCTAGAAGTAGATTGAAAATGTTTACTTTTCCGAAGCCGACGAATTGAAAAAAAAAAAAAAAAAAGGCTCTCATCAAAGGAAACAAAACAAAATTAATTCCAATTGGCGTTTGCATAGAATTTAAACACAACTTCTTTGCAAAAATCTCAACTACTTCTAGCAAGCTTATTGACCTTTAAAAAATGCAAAAAATGTTAAGATTAACCTTAATAACAATTTCAAATTCAAAATTACTCTCGATTATTTGATTTTTATATAAAAAAAAATCATAACTTGATAATAAAAAAAATTACTAATATTAAGATGTAAAATTTAAATTTATTAAATATAATTTTTATAAATAATTACAAAAAATAATTAAATTAAATTTTAAATTTAATTACATGACATACATATTAATTATATATGTAAATTTTATATGTACATATCATATATATATATATATATATAGATAATTTAAAATAAAATCAAGTAATTATCCACACGAGCATATTGTATCACATCCTAGTATTACTTTATTAGTATAAATATAATAATTAATGGATATAATTAGTTAATTACTAATTGGATTACATCAAATCAAGAGATGTTTAAGTTTTTTAGAAGATTAGGTGGGGACCAACCAAATTCCATACCATACTCTTGACTTTATGAAACTGAAGACGCTTCTTTAGAAAAGATAATCAAACAGAAGATGCCGAGCTGGACCCTTACTTTCCACGTTAGATTACGCTATGTGTTCATATTTTCTTGGCCCTAATCTTGCCACATCGTCACTTATTTCATTAATTTTATAGTAAGAGTTTATATTGTCAGTAATTGTATAATATCATATCACTGATAAAATGAATTAAATGATGTGATTTTATTAATAAATAATTTTTTTAAAAAAATTAATTTTAATATAATTATTTTAAATATTAATATTTATTTATTAGTGAAATATCATTATTCAATATTTATCTAACTTAATAAATTATTATCATTATTATTAGTAGTAGCGGTTAAAGGTTTAAAAAATATCATTGAATTATATTTTAATAATTATTTAAAATTTTAATATTTTATTACAATCAATCAATCTCTTAACATATTATTTTGATTCAATTGAATCTTTAATTGAACTGTAGTAATGTTACAAAATTTAATCCATTTTCAAGCTACAATGATAAATCCTTCGAAGGATCTTAGGGAGAGAGGAACATAGAAAATACAAAAAATAAAAATATTTTATTTTATTTTATTTTTACATATATTAATTATGTCATGTGATAAATTTTTATTTATTTTATTAATGCCGTGTATCTTAATTATTAAAAAAATTAATGGTGTTAAATTTTTTATTTAAATAAAAATTTAATTAAATTTAAACAAATATCAAAGAAATTTATTAATTGCAATAAAAAAAAAAAAGCGTAGATATCTTTTTAATTATAGTTCAAAGATTTTTTATATATTTTTAACTTTATTATTGTTATTGTTTTTAAATTTTAAATAAAATAAAATAAAATAAAATAAAATATAAATAAATAAATAACTTTTTTATTAAAAAATAAAATTGTCAGAGTGACGTGTTGGACCCCACAGAAAAGAAGGTTTGAGAGAAAGTGTTAGCCTAACTCTCGTAACTTAAAACTGTTGACTTTTGAGGCCAAAACGACACTGCAAAGCAAAGAAGCCCCACCAATTGGTGACGCTGGACACCTCATCAACTCTTTTGCTTACACGTCAAAATTATATCGGTCTACCTTTTTCACTATCATGTGGATTGCATGTAGGATATCACTCACCCCCTTAATTACGAGGATATTACTTGTAATTTAAGAATTATGCCAGAGGTGCATGTATTTTACGAAAATTTGGATTGTATTATTTTGAAAATTATTTTAAAAAAATATCAAAACATAAAAATAATAGAAAATCAATGAAAAAAATAACAAATACAAAGTAAAAGTATCTATCAAATGAAGTTTAAGGGTTTAAGTTATTTATTAGTTTAACAATTGAAAATTGATTAAAGAAAAGTGCACGTATCTTCTTATTTAAAATTTTAAATTATAGTAATTTTTGTTAAAGAAGGAAAAGTTATTTATTGGTTGATGATGTGGATAATTCATACTAAAATAAGACATATTTAATGGCTTTATAACACTTAAATAAATCATAATTATCCGTTTTTAACTTCGAAATAAGTAATCGATACAAAATATATATATGATTATTGATATGAAAATTATCATTGCATATCATTTAGTAGATTTAATTTATGATGAACGAACTAATAACATTACATCATTCAAAATTACTCACACGTCATGGTTAGTAGCAATCGATAAAATTATCTCAAATTCAAATTTTAATTTAATTGATTTATGTGATCATCATTTAAAAATCGCATTTAATAAATTTGAGTTTCAAATCTTAATATCTATAATATTTTCTTTTATCCTATTTTACGACATCTTTTGTAAACAAATAAAAATAAAAAATAAAAAATATCCAAGCTTGAAAAAGGGTAACATCATTGGAAAACCTCAACCCTAATTTTTTACTTTATTTTTTGAAATGTATCTTAGTTTTTTATTGGAAATCTTAAACCCTAATCTCCCAAATAATTAAGTTTAATCATGAAAGTATACTTAAGAATCAAGTGAGTAAAAGCTATTAGTTTATAGCATACATAAAACTATTGTAAAGTTGGAATTTAGCCATTGTGTCATGGTTTGAGACAGTTGGCAGCCATGGAGACAGATAGGAAAAAGATTTATATATAACATAATATACAACAGTAAGTAAACAATGAGGCTTAAGACATTATTCATTTATTAACTCACATGCCAGCTTGAAAAGATAAGATTTTTAATCCCAAATTTAAGTAAATCACTAATTAAGGCTACATAAAAAGTCAAGATAATTGACTTTTTTTCTCTTTTGTTTGGTTGGAATTAGATTTTTAATTTTAATGAGAACAGTTCATAATAGGACAGCTTCAAATAAAAAAAAAAAAAACCATCAAATTAACAAACATATTAATTGTAAAGGAAAGTAGCATACATGAAGAAGCTAAGAGACAGAGAAAGGAAATTTGATTTACTAAATTCATAAAAACTATGGAAGATATAATTACTTAGTATAATTTTTATGAAGTCATTCTTTTTACACTCTGTTGATGCCCAAGAAAAAACTTTGGCTTATGAAATTAAGGCATTGGTTGACACCTTGACTAGAAGGGCTTCTTTCTTTCTTTTTCTTTTTTTTTAAATAAATTGTTACATCATAAAAGGAAGTGTGAGAAGAATCGCTTGAAATGTATGTTTGATTTTAAACATAATGTATTTTAATTATATGATTATGAATTTTACGTGTAAACACATTGAATGTATCGAGAATTATAATCAATCAATCATAATATTCGATATGATCTTTAAAATGATTGATTGAGATACAAAACTAAGTTATGAATTCTTGATTACATACGTATGCATGCATTTATTAATTTTGGTCAAATTTTCTTAAAAATAAGTTCATATTCTATTCTTTTCGCATAAAAAAAATCGTAACATGGTGATAAAAAAAATTAATATTTAAATTTATTAAATAATATATTTTTAAAATGATTATATAAATTGATCACATGATAAACTTCAAATTTAATTCATGTACCATTTCACATCCAAGGTATCAGCAAAATAATTGCAGTAGGGTATGATAGGTGGTGTTTTAAGCTCACCCCACCCAACAGTTGCTTTGGTTGAGGAATTGAGCAAATGGTTCTGTAATGATGAATAGAGTTAAGATAACGACAATGACAGTCATCAATCCCAATTGCCAAAAAAATCAACCTAAGAATCAGTAGCTTATTGTATTTAAGGCGGGGACCCGCTCTTTTCTTTTCCATTTTTTTTTCTATCTTCATTTTCCTTATCTTTTCCTTTTAGAAAGAAAGAAAGAAAAATAAAGTAGGGTATCTAGCTTCAAAGTTCTTATAAAGTTTTCCTATTAAAAAAAAAAATCTTTGATAGGAAATACCAATATTTTCCCAAGAAAATTCATGGCAATGAGAGCCTTGGTATAGAACTACTTTTTTTTGTTCAAGAACACATGCGTCTCCCTTCTTTTAATTCACCTCATAAAAGTATAAGATATTGATGCAATTTCATACACTTTTTTCTTGAACAATGTCCAAAATTAATAATATCTTTCTCCGAAAAATTAGTATGAGAATGGAGTTCAGTCAATCTCTTACATCAAACAAATGACTACAAATAAATTTTGCATAAGCAAAGGAGATGTGGGCATTATGCCAAATTTATTACATAATTAAATCTACATCAATTTATTAAAAAAAAATTTAACATCAAAAGTATATCTCGAATTATGATATGAATCAATTGAATTAAGTTTTAAATTTTAATCAATAAAATGATTTTGAAATATGAACTTAACTACATTCTTTCCCATAGTGTTTTGATGTTTTTGAAAATAAGAAATTGGATAAAAATAACATCACTAAAAAAAAAGAGATGAATAATTTTATTAACAATTTTGCTATAAGCTCTTATGGTACCCATTTTACATTGTACATGATTGACATATATAAAACATAGTATTTTTTTTTTAATATGTAAAAAATAATGCTTTTACTTTCGTCATTCACTCTCTCATTTTTTTCTAAAAATATAAGGTTAAAAGTTCTCAAATAAGTTGAGGAAATATAGTTAACACAAGCCAAAATTTTATGATAAATTTCACGAAATTGAGTCTACGAAATCAAAACTTATTTTTTGTATAAAAGAAATTGCTGAAGATAGAAAAAAAATTATAATTGTAGAATTCGAATTTTATATCTATTAAATGTTATTTTGTAAATATGATTATATAAATCAATTTAATTAAATTTCGAATTCAATTTTAAAATTCTGCGAGGATGAAAATAAAATTCTTTAAATTAGGATATTGGATGGACTTAATAAGGAAAGCAGAAGTTAATAAACAAGACCAAGATCATTGTTCAGTTACTAAACAAGGCCCTGGAATGACTAACAAGGCCAAGGTTTTCGGCCTCATAAGCCCATTATGAAATCCCCAGCCCCCCCAAACCCATCGAAATTTTCGTTTCAGCGAGTACCGAACACAATTTCTTCAAGGAAAGAACAAGGTAGCTGCAGCAAGCAGGCAGAGCAAATCAATACCCAAGGTGGGGTTTGGCTTTACCTTTTGATGAAAATTGTATAAAAATACAAAATTATATATGGGTTTATGACGTTTCCTTTTTTTTGGCTAAATTTTGAATGTAAGAACATTAATTCTTGTTAGTTTTGTATAGTTTAATGTTGCCATATTGGTTATTTTTCATTTTTCAAGATCTTTTTGTTTTTAATCTTGTAAAGCTGATTCTTTTGTCTAATTTTGATAATATCCACATCAAAAAAATAACAAGCAAATCAAATTCAGTTCCAGAAAATATGTATGTTGATATTCCTTCTATTCATCTACATTGCAAAGACTTTTTTTTTTTTTTTGAAGGTGTAATCTTTGGCTTATTTATTGTTATAGGAAAGGAAATAAATTACTTTGGATGCTTTAATGGCTGCTATTCCGTCCTCACAGCCTTTTAGCAATCCTCAAATGCAGCAGTTTGGTTATCAAGTTGTTGAAGGAGCAACGTCAAACCCTCTAGAATTGGATTCTCTATCGACCCTTTTGATACGGCATCTTCCTGAGGCCATTCCTCATGACACCCTTTTGCGCCTTTTCTCTCACTATGGTGCATCCTCTGTTCGTCCTTGCTCTAGTGGAATGTAAACAAATTTCAAACCTTTGGTGGTTCTTCAATTTTCAATACATCTTTGTCTTTATCATACATAGTCATATTTTCTTTATTTTTCTTTTATGTAGGATGAGAAACAGTGCATTTGTGGATTTTAAAAATGAAGCATTGGCTTATCAAGCGCAGCGTCAGTTAAATGGGTAAATTTCTAGCTTATGCCCGTTCTTTGGTCTCCCGTGTTGGGCTCTTGGTTTGATCAAATATATGAGATATTTCTCACTGGAATTAGATAGTAACTATGTATTATTTGTTACATTCTGTGTTTTGTTTATTAAATATGTTTTAACTTGTTGATGTCGATACAATATCAACAATAGTTATCTAACAATCCAATTTCTCTGGTTGCTCAGCCTGAGGTTTCTTGGTAAAGTCTTATCAGTGGACAGAGCTAGTAAGCCAAGAGAGGATAATAAACCTCAGCAAACTGGAGTTCAGCTAGGAAAGGATTTTACACAATCTGCATCTTTGGTGAAAGATGCTAACTTGACTAGAGACCTGAATCAAGGTTCAAGATCAGGATCAATACCTGCTAGTGAACCAATTGCTTCTAGACTTGGTGTAGACTATCCATATCCTCCTCACCTTGAGTGAGTCTTTCCTCTTATTTTCAAGTTTCTCATTTCTCTTTATTAGAAGACCCTTGAATTGTGAAGTTGCAAATATAGTGTCAAGCATTAAGCACTCATAGTATAAAGAGCTATTGGCTTTAAAGTTTGGTTTTCCCGACCAGTGCATAAGGCTTTATGCAATAATTATTTAATAGCACCTGTTGGAGTGTCCTTCTTTCTTTCTAAATACTATAATCAAGTCAAATATGAACAAAAGCTTACTCATTTTTGTGTTGCAGATATGCTTACCCTCCACCAGATGGAAATATTTTGACCAACATAGTTAATGCTCTGATTGCTGTTCCTCGCTTCTATACCCAGGTTTTCTTTAATATCACCTTGATTGTAGAGCTACTTCAATAGTTATTAATGTTTCTTTTACGTTTTCTAATTATAATTTTTACTTGATTTTATCTAATTACGATTTTGGGAGATGTATCCCTTACCATAATAGTCTCTCAATTTCAGGTGTTGCACCTAATGAATAAAATGAATATCCCAGCTCCATTTCGTATGGCTTTGCCCACTCCACCTCTGCCACCTTCAGTACCTGCGCCACAGCCACCACCCCCACCTCCTGCTTCCATACCTGCAAAGCCTCATTTGGCAGATGCATCTTCTAGTGAATCAGAAATGGAGTCTTCAGATGAGGTAAGATATTCCTGCTAACATGCTGAGAATCAGTAACCACATATTGGATTAAATTAACTGAAATATATGTGCATTGAAAGCACTGTTTATTGTTCCTTGACTAACATGTCTGTTGGAGATCAAGGACAAAGGTGCGACAAAATCTACACGGAAGCGTGCCAGGAGAGAAGCTATTGTAGGTCCTGCAGTTGATAAAAGTGTGGCTCATGAGGCTGTTGGGGTGAAACCTGCCACCTTGATCCCGAAAGAAATCCCATTGATAAAAAAGAAGAACCCTGTATTACAGGTCATACTATTATCTAAGGGGCGTGTTTTAGGATGAGCTTTACTCTGTCTGAATTTTAATGATCTTCTTGGTGTTTTAACAGATCAAAATTGCTCCCAAACACATTCCTAATGAACAGAAAGATGAAGATGATGAGTACAGAGAGATTTTAGAGGAACCTAATGAGGAGGATTCAGATGCCAAAAGGTTTGCTACTGCAGATGAGTTGGAAAAGGGAAAGTTGCCACCAGAAGAAATCTTATCACTCCCAATGTTTAAGGTATCAGACCTTATCTTGCTAGATGCTTTTAGATAGTAGATTAAATCAAATATGCAATTTTCCTAGTATCCATTTAATCATCTATGAAAGTATCAAGGCTTTCTTTTTCCTGGCTGTTTTATAACCACGTTAATTTAATCCTTTACTTGCTTTTGGGGTAACAGCTAACTTGTACCAATTAATTCTGGCAATGTGCATCTGACAGAACATAAACTGAATGTGACTCTTTGGATTCTGCAGAATTATACAGCTGGGAATCCTGCTTCTGTGTTGTATATAAAGAACTTGGCAAAGGATGTTGTTCCTGAAGATTTCTACTTCATCTTTGGTGAGACTAAATGCCTTTCCTTACATTAATGGTAACCTCGTAGCAGTTCAATGCCCGTAATAAAATGGGAAAGAAGATCATAGATAACATTATAACCATGTGGAAAAAAAACTGCTCTTTTTTAAGTCCTTGGAATTTAAATGCTTCTTTCTTTTGTTCCTTGTTCCTATTAGCAAAATGATTTTGGCTGATCAAGTCTTTCTCTGATGTAGGATCATTATTTGGAAGTGTTGATGCAGCTAAATTCGGTCTTAATGTGAAGCTAATGCAGGTTACATTACTTTGGATTAGCTCTCTGTAGCATTATTTCTGACTTCTTGACACCGGTTTATTTAAGTTCCATCCCCAACTTTGTCGCTTAAAATTTTTGTTCAAAAATACTGACACTTTACTTCGTAAATCGGTACCAAACCCAAAATGTCTGAATGTTAAATGTTTCATTAAACCAAAAGTTGAATTATTGGAATGTGAACATCAGAAGTATATGTTTTTGTAATTATGGGAAAATTGAGTCTTGTTGTTCAGAATATTCCTCTTACATGCAGATCAAAGTGCTATAGTTTCCTATTTGTGAAGCTAAAAGTAATCTTTTGATTTCAGGAGGGAAGGATGAGGGGTCAAGCTTTTGTGACATTTCCATCAGTTGAATTTGCCCATCGTGCTTTGGTATGTTTCTCTCAGGTTTCTTTTTCCTGGCGCAAGTAAGTTTATGCATTTCCTATATCTTGTAAAAGTTGCCTCAGGACCTGCACTAGTCTCTAACGATTGTTTAAATCAACCAAGAGGTGCATTTTAGGAGTACTTTTTAAAGCAGTGAGTATCGGTTGTCCTTGCTAGCCAAACCAGCTAGAAATAACTTGCTTACTCGGGCACACTAACAATAACAAAAATGAGAAATGACTTAGCTCTCCTCCTGAGTTGTTACCATCTTGGCATTATGGTGTTTTGCCAAAATTGCTAACCCAGTTCCCTTTCCTAGTTTTCCATGTGAAAAAGCTAGTAAAACAACATTCAGCTCTTATGTATCTGAAAAATAAAACCTTTTCCGAATACTATGTTGTTAGCCAAAGACAACCTTTTGAAGTTCAAAATTATGTTCTTGATAGTCTTCTGCTAGTATTTTTATTACCACACAACCTTTGATAATAAGTTTTTATTTCTATTAGCCAGCAATCCATTCTCTTTAAACCGTGTTCCTGGCAGGTAATTCTTAGTACACAAGTAATTCACACTTAGTTCTTAATGTCTCTCTGGAATAAGTACTCCCAGGGAATACTGCTTTATCACTTAGGTCTATCTGTTCTGTGTTATATCTTATCTTGTGATGGGTCTGATGATGATTTTCTCATTTGGGGTTCAATTGTATTCCTTCCTTGCAGAACCTCGTAAATGGATATGTGTTCAAAGGAAAACCAATAATCATCCAGTTTGGTCGGAATCCTGCTGCTGCAAAAACAAATTAAATTGATATGTGGCAACAGGAGCAAGCTCCTTATATCTACTGCATGGTTACTACTGGTGCTTATGCCTCCTTATGTTATTAAGCAAGGTGGCCTATCACCATAATTTTGCAATCCCAAGGCTGCAGTGAGCGGAGATGTTAACGGAAACAATAACTCGGCTGCCTTGAGGGTCTGCCCCAAGTCATGATTCTTATCTTAAGTGGTGATGGGAGAGCAGAGCAGAACAGGGTCATGCTACTAGCTGCTAGAGAGTTTAAAGGTGTAGAGTGCAGTGATCCTTCATCACAACAAGCCCTGATGTCTGTGTGGCCGTTGCGTCGCCCTTACAATTATCCTTGGTCCATGTTAATGCTGGGTACAAGTATGCTGGTGGCTGATCAAGTTGAAGGCTGCAAAGCATCTCTTTGTTAGGATTGATACTCCTGATTGTTTTGAGTTTTGATGGCTTATTGCTCAATCCTAATTTTCCCATTTTGATATAGAGTATTACCTGTATTCCTTTGTTTCCTTTTTGGTTCTCCTTCTCGGACTTGTTAGTATAACATGAACGCATGTGATCTAATTTTGGTATAGTGTCAAAATTTTTAATTTCAGTGATTAAAATTTAAATTGTGATAATTTTAAATATAAAATACAAAAAATAAACTATTATCTTTCATCTTGATAAAAACAAAATTATCAAAAATATTTCTTATGTTTATGAATATTAAGGATATGATAATTTTCAAGCTATATGTTAATAATATAAAAAATTTTGTATAAAATAATTATTTTATGTTAATATATATATTTATTTCAATTAAATTATGTAATATCATTATATTATTAAAAAAATTAATTACTTAACATAATTTAAAATGAAATTACTGTTTCATATCATTCTTTTTTCTTAATATAGATGATATAAAAATAAAAAATATAAGGATGATTTTTGAAAAAAAAAAAAAAGAAAAAGCTCAACAGAGAAAGAAAAGAAAATTCCAAGCTGGCCACAAAAGTAATGAGGTGGCAAAGAACCGACCAAATTGCAAAGCATATCTGAAACTCTTCCATTTATTTTTGCAAAATCTTAGGTCAGTGCCACGTTTCGAAACTTCACTTATCACGTGCATCTCCAGACCACCGCAAAACCGGCCAACGTTGATAAAGAAATCAAACAGAAAACCTTATCCAATACGTTTTCACATCAAAAATTGTCCATCACAAAACATCATCAACCGTTAGATTCACATAAAGACAAAATAGATCAACGGTTGATGTCAATCCTTAGACCTTAAAATAGCCAACAACACAGGTAAAGCCAACAAGGAAAAGGAAGTAGAAGGAAACAGCTTTTGCTTTAAAGAGGGCAAAAACTTTTATTTTTTGTATTTTCGTTGGGAATAAAGCGAAGGGTTCAATTTTCAATCTGGGTTTTGGCTTTTGTTTTGAGAAAAAAAGGGAAAAAATTTAGAAAAAAATAGCTATGGCTGAGGTTTTGGGGAAGGGAAATCTGTTTACGACTTGTGACTATAGTCAGAAGAGGAATCAAGAAGGTGGAACTTCTTTGTTTTCTAAGAAAATTTCTGGGTTTTGTTCAAAAAAGAATAGCTTTCCTTCTTTGAACGTGATATCTCAGGCTTTGAGGAGTGATTTTAATGGGCAAAGAATGGTTTTTTTGGCGAAGCAAAGTGTGAATAAGAGAAGCTTTTGTCAAGTTCCCATTAAAGCACAGGTTGATTTAATTAACTTTATTTCTTTTTTTTTTTTAATTTCTGGATCTTTCCTTTTTCTTTTTTTTTTAGTGGAAAAGTGTGGGTTTTTTTTTTAAGAGAATATTGTGACTTTATTTTTTTTATGATTTTTTAAATTTTGAAGTTCTTGATAATTTACAATTTTCTATTATTAGCTTTCTACAGTTTGTTCTTAGCTTTATGATCACATGCCAAATATAAAATCTTTAATTAGAAATTACCTTTTATATTTATAAAAATTTTTATTTTTGTTCTTAATTAAATGATAGTAACATAAAGATTAAGCAGTAAAATTTTACATTTAAAAAAAAAAGTAAATAGTATATGTGGTTAATGATTAACTCTTTTTTACCCATAATTTGATCTGTTGCAAAGATCAATAAAGAAATACTAATTGGTTTCTGTTTTTATTTTTTTTTTCTGGTCTTGTTTAATGAAATCAGATGCAAACTGGCCTTATTGGTCGAAGTCAAAAGTGGTGGGAGAAGGGGCTGCAACCAAATATGAAAGAAGTTACATCTGCACAAGACCTGGTAGACTCTCTTTTGAATGCTGGGGATAAACTTGTTGTAGTAGATTTCTTCTCCCCTGGTTGTGGTGGCTGCAAGGCTCTTCATCCCAAGGTATGATAATATAGACATTGTTTTGTATAGTTCTGTATCTCCATATTTTTGTAATCTTCGTATTTGGATTAGTTGTGGATTTGGATGTTGGGATTTGGCAGATTTGCCAATTGGCAGAGATGAATCCAGATCTGCAGTTTCTTCAGGTGAATTATGAGGAGCATAAATCCATGTGCTATAGCCTTAATGTCCATGTGCTGCCTTTCTTCCGGTTCTATAGTGGAGCTCAGGGGCGTCTTTGCAGCTTTAGCTGCACCAATGCCACGGTTAGTCTTGTATCCCTTCTTTCTGGTGCAAAATTTATCAGATATGTTTAGCAATCGGAATGAAAACAAGTCTGTTTTGTCATTTTATGGTCATATTTTTATGTATGCTGCGTGCACTTGAATATATGGGACCTGATTTCCAGAAGGAAAAATGCATAATTCCCTTTGGATCAATTGATTTTCAATTAATGTACATTCTTCAAGACGTAAGAGCTAGATGGTGTTTTGTTTCTCCTAGCAGAGTCATATTTATGAAAATTGCACGGTGCATATTAGTCATCAATTGGCTTTGTAATATTTTTGAGGCTCAGTTTTTGTTGTTGCTTTCACTTAATTTTCAATTGTTGACAGATTGCTGCTCATCTGATGCAAACTGGTTTTGTATCTCAATTGAAATGACTTGATTAGTTCATAATGTGTGTTGTTTGTCGATTGTTCACCATGTTTATGATATATGTTCTATTTACAATGATGATTCAACAGATCAAAAAATTCAAAGATGCATTGGCCAAGTACAAACCAGACCCATGCAGCCTTGGGCCAGCAAAAGGGCTCGAGGAGAAGGAACTTTTGGCACTAGCTGCGAACAAAGTCCTTTCCTTTAACTACACACCAAAACCTGTTCAAACTGCACATGTTCCTGCACGGGAAGAGATTCTAGTATCAAAAGAAGTTCCTTCTGATTCAGGGACAAAACTCCCTCTTCCTCACCCTGCAACGTCCTTAAAGCCTAAAGATTGTGAGGAGATAACCTTGGTTGGTGCTGGGACATGATTGGTTAGTTTTTTGCCAACCTCATTCTCCTCCCTACTGGCAATGTACAGTTACTACAGTCCTATTTCCATGGTCATCTTTCATGTACTAATTATTCATGTTAAAAATGAACAACATAGTAGAGCAGGTGAAGCCATACAGCATATTGTCTCCCCGGGGAGTTGCAGGCTTTTTGGTCTTATTTCTTTTTGGATCCTAGCCTGCTTGATCAAGGGTGTTTGAAGAGCAACTAGCTATGTATATGTTGAGTTGTCATTTTTATGTTTAAGGGATAACCCCTTTGTGAATGTAAAAATCATATTGTTCTATATATATATGGTTATAGAAACTGTCAAGCACATATTATTAACTTGTGTGTGTGCGTGTGCGTGCGCACTTTTATGATGATATCTAAGTTTGTTGATGTGGGCATCCTTGAAAAGGACAACTCAAACTTAGAATAGGGCACTGCATGCACTCTGCTTTCATTTCATTGACAGATATGGTACAAGAAACAAATGTCATCTTCAATGTATCCTCTGTTAATATCTAGTAGTTTTGGATGGTCTAGAAATCATGGAAATTTAAAAAACTGTTTGGAATTTCTGCCTGGACAGTGGACATCATCAACCGCTGTTTTGTATAATTTATGGCAAGGCCATAAGTGACCAAAACAGGTCCAGGTCATTGGTTTTCTATACTCGACATTATCAAACTACTTGTTTAAAATGAAACATAGATTAGCTCATTTGCGTGGGCTGGAGTATTTTTTTATCAAGTGTTAGATTCAACTCATATTTTTTTTTACTTCAGAATAAGTTTGAATTGGGTTGCGTGTGTATTGAGATGCATCAATGTGGCCTACCTTGCTTTTACAGGAAAAAAAGAAAACGATAAAAAACTTTGATTTATTAGTGAAAAATGTGGGGTATTCCAATCACAACAATCGAATCGACAAACAATTAAGATTTTCAAAATCTCAAAGCTATCTTAATCTCCTCCCAGGTGTCCAACCTGTTTCCATGTTCTTCCATGATTGACAAGTTTGAAAGTAACTTATTTCGTGCAATGCTTCACAAATTTTTTCTGGGTCATTTTCAACCCACTTCTCTTATGTTCCCATGTGTTCCGGGCGTATCCATTGAAGTCTTGTCTGGATGCATTCTTAGCTTGGAAGGAAGCAACCCTGATGGGGTACTACAGGCTTTTTTTGTTCTAATTTAATTAGTGAGGTCTGGGAATTGAGAGTCAAAGTTAAAGAGGATTGTATTGTGAAAATATGAAAGATAATTAGCCAAGCAAGACTTTAATTTTAGTCATAGATATATTGGTTGCTTGAAGCATGTATTTCTTTACCAAACAAGAAACCTCGCTCACTGCCAATTGAGTTGGGTTTTATTTGACACAACTAGGTCAACCTTGTCAACCTTTTTTTTTTATCTCTTTCTTTATTTTATCATGTAATCATCTGGGCTTTGATTCGGAATTTGGGATCCTACATAGAGATTGGGTTTTTTGACACCAAACTCTAGGTAAAACATACAATAAAATTAATGAATTCAGGATTAGTCTAATTTACCGATATAAATAAACACAGCATGCTCTATTGTAACCCTGGCCTGGTCCATTGGGCTTAGGCCTTTTATGCTGTTCTTTTCTGGGCTATTAGATTTCTGGGCTGGGATCCTTCCATTCATGATTTCATGTAAGGAGCCACCTTTGGCGGGGCTTTGAATTTGGATAGATCTAACGGGCCTTCTTACATGAACTTGAGGCTGCTTTGATGATGGGTAGGCTTGTTGTGCTTTGGCCCTGATAAAAATAGAAAAACTAAGCTTAGCCGCCTATAGATAATATAAAGAATAAAATAAAATGAACATAAGAATTAATTTAATTGATTTATACCATCATTTAAAAATATAATATTCAATAAATTTAGGATTTAAATTATAGCACTTGCAATATTTTATTTGTGATTTCTTTAAATAGAATAATATTTTAATGTTTACCCACCCAAAAAAAAAATAATAATGTTAATGGTATAATATCTCTACTATATATTGAGACAAATTAATAAATAAACAGATATAGAATTAAAAATAGTATTATATTGCTAATGAATCTATTTTAGTTTTGCAATTTTTAACATAATGAGAATTGATAAAGCATTAGATTTCGTAGGGATCGATACTTTTGTAACACTAACTACCAATAATTTCTTGAGATATTATCACCAAAAGCCTAGCATAAGGAGCAGAAAGGAAAATGTAGCCAAAGACAACTTGCCGACTTTCATACTTATCCATTTTTTGAATATGAAAACAGAACGACAAAAATGGAGGAATCGCAGTCGGCAAGTCATCCTTGGCTGCACCATCCTTTCAAGGCCTAAACGCTAGGCTGCTTGTGAATGTGGCACAACATACATATCAGAAGAGTCAAGCAAAAGGATGAATCGACCATGAAAGAAAGATTGGTTTTGAGTTACTTGAATGGGCAAAAAAGAAATGAAACAATGAATGAAAACAAAGACCAGGATCAGGTTGATAAGCTAAGCCTTATATAGAAATAAATAAATAAAAAAAGTGAAAGAGAAAGGGCAGTGAGTGATGACATTACGGTTTGATATTTTTGATAAAAATGCAACAATATTATCTAGTATCGAGGTGATGAGGACAGCTATTCAAGACCTAATATTCGGTACCAGTAATAGTGGAAATACATGTGATAAGGTTTCTTCTGTCCTATATCTCACTATGACAGACACGTAGTGTTGATTATCACGAAAATTCTAGGTAAAATCGTTTTCCATACTGGCAGAACATGACTCAAAATCGGCTGAGTTTTCGATATCTGATAGGCTAAATCACCATTATTTTGATTCTGTGTAGACATATATACATACATACATGCATCTAATATTGGTATAACTGATAACCTCTTGATGATTGCATATAGTAATAATCAGACGAGTTGTGAAATTGAAGCATTGAAATATTTCAATTGTTGGATACATTTTGGGTGTATAAAAATAAAGTGATGGTGAGGGAAACTTATGCCAGAGGATGGGATAGCGGGGGCAGCGGAGTCCTGCAAACATGGATTATCTAGGGAAATGAGAGAGACCCGAGGATCAATGACCAGCTTTGCACTCAATACAAAAATACTGGTAGGCCCATTTTTCCTTGGTTTGCCAAAAAGAGAATCCTTCCAATGTCTGCTCACATCACAAAAGTAAGCAGATATCTTGAATGATATGCGAAATGTTTAAGCTTTTGTCTACAAAGTCAGCAATGCCATGGGAAATTGGTTTAACCATGAATTTAATGGACATAAACAGAAGGCTGAGAAGATCATAATTAAGGATCTTTACTTATTACTGTCATGCATCTCTCATTTTTAGGTAGAAGCAGAAGAAAAAGGTCATTATCAGTAGTCAGCATATGATAATTGGTGTTTTAGTGGTTGCCTCTATGTTATTTGAAGGTGCATTTCCTTGCCCTTTTAAGGCTAGCTATGGCAAATTTTTGGTGCTTCTCTCACAAACCACCAATTTGCCAATATGCTGAAAATTAGTTGAAAGTTACAGCCACCAATATATGTATGATGACCCTTTCATAGTTATGGCCTTCTTCACCAGCCAGTATTTATTTCAAGCAAAAAAGAAACAAAAGCATATATACATTGTGTGACACATTGAAATCATCAAGGGCACAAGCCAGGATGTTCTTAAAACAAAGGCATGAAAGAGCTAGCTTTCTTCAGATGTGGGTTTGGATATATAGCAGAAACCAACATGTAGATATCTCTTGAAACTCACATTGTGCCATGGTAACTGTCGGGGTTGTTGCAGATATTGTTGATTAATGCTATCATACATACTTTGAAAATGGCCCAAAGATTACAACCATACCATGGCCCAATATTTAAAAGAACAAGTCCCAGCCTTTCTAATCCACACTTAATTTTTTTTAATTTCTAATCTACATTAATATTGTATCAGATAATTTTTCACTTTTTTTCAAATATAGTATATCTCGATATTAGTTGTTTTAACATATTATTTCAAATTTTTTAATTTAATACAAATATATTTATATGACTTGTACATTATAATATTATCAATAATTTCTAAAATAAATATGTAATATATTCAAAAATCAAATAAATAAATTTAAAAGCATAAAAAATAATATCATAAAATTTTTTATTATATTTTTAAACATTTAATCTGATATTTAAATAAGTATTTTTCATATATATTAAGATAAAAATGAAAACATGAAAAAAATTAATGAAGGCTTTATATGAATGTTAAACTTTACAAAGGAAGTATAATCGTTTTCTTGAAAAAAATTTGAAATATTTATAAATTTTGATTTTAAAAAATAAAGTATAAAAAAATTTTAAATAAAATAACTCAATTTTTAAGAATTATTTTATCAATTAATTTTTTTGTTAGTTTAAAAATAATTAAATTAAAAAAATTAAATTAAAAATTATAAAATATATTTCACATTCAGATATCGATCGAAATATGTTATTTCACAAAAAATTTATTGAAATAGGTTAAAGTTAATAAAAACAACATATATTACCTAATACTAAATTAATATGAAAAATTATTTTTAAGTGTATTATATTTTAATATAATTAAAGCATACCAATTAGTATCGAAATAAATTTAATAACAATGTTTAAAATCTTTTTACCTTATTATTTACTTAACTAAAAAGAACATTTCACCCATAAAATTTTTTAAATTTACAACTTTTAAATGCCAATCAATAACATATTAATCTATCTAAAAATAGTCGCTAACCCACACTTTATTTAGTTGGTCAGGTTGCTGTTGATTTTTCTACTGCATTATTTTTTAATTGAAATTCTCAGAGGTTAAAACTAAATTTATAAAGTTTCTTTGATTATTTTAATATAATTTATATTATTTAATATAAAAATAACTTTTTAAAAAATTTTAATCGGGTTTCAAAATCTTCCTTTGCAATAGTTTTTTTTTTTCATTTTTTTTAAATTTAAACTTTATAAATTTACATTCAAAGTAAAGCTGTCACTTTAGGACAAGAACCGTGAACTTTGTCAGCTGTGAAATCATGCAAGGTACAATTATTCCACTCTATCATTTGTTTAAATCCTTACAAAAAAAATTTTACGACATGATCGTAATATAACGTTTTTGTTGGAGTAATAACAATAATAATAATAATAATATGCCTCTGTCACTTTCACTTCACATCATCGTCCTTTACCTTTAGCTTTTTCTTCATTCGCTTTCTATTTGCGTCATTTTCTTTTTCCTTTTGTTTTTTCAAAAAAGAAAAACAAAAACAGAAACAGTTTACAAGAAGCTCAAAAGAGGGGTTTCTTCTGTTTTCCTTCACTTTGAAAACCCAGATTTCTTCATAACCTAGTTCATATTTGGTACTTTTTAAGGTACCCTCTTTTTCTCTCTTGATTTTTTTTTGGTGGGTATTTGTTTATTTATTTATTTATTGGACTATGGTTTGTGTTTTTAGCTGATGCAATCATAAAAGCAGAAACTTTCTTTCTTTTTGGTTTGGGTTTTTCTTTTCTTTTTTGAGGTTTTAAAGTATTTTTCTTTTCTGGGTAATTTCTATTTTAGGATGAAAAGTTTCAATTTTTTTTGGGACCATTGATATATTTGAATTGGGGTTTATCATTTCTTTTTATGAGGTTTGAGGTTTTAGGAGTTAGATGTAGAGATTTTTATTCTTTTTGCTATGATTGATTATCAGGTCAGATTTGTGTATTATTGTGAGCATAATTTTAGGTTTAAAAGTGTTAAAAAAATAATTATACTACTTCATGTTTTTTAGGGTCTTCTTCTGAAATTCTTTCAGGTTTTGTTGCTAACAATGAACACTTGCGTGCTTTGTTTTATGATTTTCGCACTCTATTATTGCTTTTTGGGAATAATCTTGACTTCACCAGTTTAGGACCGTGGAAACGTGGCTGCATTTAGATTAAATGCCAAAAGATAAAGTGTGAACTGTGAAGCTTGTAATTAACAGCATTTTCTTTGCACTTCTTTCCATGATTCACATTTTATTCTTCTATTGTAGAGCTTACTGATTGTCATTCCTGTTGAGTGTGAGTGTGAGTGTGTGCGTGTTAGATGTATGATATTACGTGGTAAACGTATGAGGGATATCCACTTTTAAAATAATACAATTAATATTACATTCTCTGCCTATGTTATCCTAAAATAAGAGTTGTTGGCTATTATACTATTGTTTTGTCCTCTGCATTTTCATTATTTTTCTATTTTATTTTTGACATCTATAGCAATTAGGTTCTTTTATCTCTCTGGATAGACCATAATGTTATACTGTTTTACTCATTACATTGCTCAAATGAATGAATGCAGTCTGGAATAGCAGATTTTTGGTGAATCCTAGTTGAAGTGGCATATTGGAGTGGAAAGTTGCTTAAGTGCACTCCTGTGTTCCATTGTTTTTCCTCCAAAGATGGGAATCTGATATGCCTTCTGCTTTGGTTCAAGTCTTGAGTGGATTGCTGTGTGCTTCAATAATTTCTGTGGTTTAATTTTGTTGACATTTGACCATGCTTGATTTTTGATAAGCATGTAGAGTTCCATACTTTCATGAAAATCTTACAATAGATTACTGGCAACCTTATTGTGTCAATAGAAAATAGCTAATACGGGTGCGCTTTGTTGTGTGGCCGGTGGGCCACATGGAACAAAATCATCAACAAGCAGAAGGGACTGTTCCATGGATCATGATGAACCACATTGGAGGACAAACTCTAGCTTTTCACCTCCTCCATTGAGGATTTTGGACTGTAGGTTACATTCAGATGGTTTGCCACATGGGTCGCATGGTGCAGGTTTACATGGTTCATCTCTATCCTCAAATAGCAAGGGTAGCAGAAGCAGGGTGGGCAGTGAAGGTTACATCAATCATCACCATTCTGTATCTGATGGTTCACTCTCTTATTCTGGTAGCCCATCTGATAGTGCTCAGGCACCACGATGGACTTCACCCATTCAAATGTTCAATCCAGAGGAGCTCCCCGCCCCTAATGTTGGAGGTAATCTTAAGTTGATATTTCTTCTGTTATCAAATGGCATGTCCTGCTTAAATTTAATTGTTACTTTTCTTGCAGATTGAAGCATATAATCATATGTCATATGCCATTTTCTGTCTTAATTGTGGTCAATTAGTTGTTGCATGTTTTATTTCATTTTCTTTTATCTTTTCCCAGCTTAACAGAATGCCAAATATCATGATACTTTCTTTTAGTCAACTAATTTTTATATAATCATAGTAATTATCTTCTCTGAAATGAAGGGCGCATGAAAGTTCTGATACCTATAATTGTAGAATGTCAGAATAGCTGAGTGCCATGATATCATTGATTCTTGGAAGTCTTTAGTTTCTGCAAGCCATAATGCAGTGAATCCTTTAACTGTTCATTACTTATTATTTATCATGATTACCCTTATCTTCTCTGTCTTAGCATTCATGATTTCTATTTCATATGTTTTGCCTTATTGTACCGTTTTTAATTTTATGATTTTCTTAATAGCATGTGTCTTGTCATTTAGTGAGTTGTTCAAGAATGTATGAGCACAAAATTGGAAAATGATCTGTGCTCCAAAATTAGAGCATAGATGGAATACTAGGTTGATTTCTCATGGTGATGATGTATTCTTATTCATCTGAATTAATACCTTGTTAGAATTATAACTATCTATCCAAATTGAAAGAATGTCTAAAAGGTCTTTTAGACTGGCATATAATGTCTCTTCAAATATTTTCTACTTCTGTGAGTGAAAATAATTTCATCATTCCTACCGAGGATATATTTAAAATGTTAATCCTCTGGTTCAGCCTTGAGATTTGAGATAGCCAGCATTACAGATTTCATTAAACAATTTGAGAGGTCCCCTATTAGTGATTACTTTTTGGGCATTGAGCTTGTCTGCCACCTATGGTGTAGCCAATGCTCCTTCATGATGAGTTTCTTTTGCTTCTGAGTTTCGTAGGACAAAAATTAAATAAACACAAGCTGCCACTTTTGCTGGCAGAATCACCTCAGTTGACCAAATCCTAGCTGGTAGTTCACCATAATGTGTTTTATTTCCCAGCTTCTGTGTGGCAGTGATGGTGGCTGGGGTTAAGCAGTGAAATGCATATATCTATTTATTTATTGGTTTTTGGGATATGCTGATTCACCCTTCAAGAGCGTTACTTTAGTGTTGTTAGTTGAGGCTAGCCTGATTCAGCCCTTTGGGATGGTTGCATAAATTGGATGCTCTCAGAGCTTGGATCATGCTGTTGTGCTTATTAATTAAATGCTTTTACAAATTGCACTGATTAGTTGTTCCTCTTAGAACACAACTGTAAAATGGTGATTATAATATGTTGATCATGCTGCTAAAACTTGAAACATTTTGTGAAATTGCAAAAGTGATGAGTGTCTTCAGAGCAGTGACTTGTAGTGTGAAGATGAAACTGTAGTTCACCAAAATGTAGGAAGTGAGGGATGTCTCACTATCTTTTTTTCCTTATATCCTTAATCAAATTCACTAGTTCTCTTTCTCTCCCTCTTTTAGATGGTCCTTTCCCTGAATTTTATACCAATCAACCAAAATAAAGTTCATTATATATGATTTCGGATGGAGTAATTGTATTTTCTTTATTCAGATTTAACTATTATTAGCAGTTTCGTTTGTATAGATTTTGTATTATTTGCACTATCATATGTTTTCTTTCTTAACCTAATTTTAATTATCAGGACCTATGCCCCAGACCTCTTGGTTCCCTCGCTTCACTGAGGTGATTTGTGTTTCAACTTGCTGGTTTTTGTATCAGTTAAATAAGAAAAAGTTTGTCATTAAGCATTTTCCCCATATTTGTGTTGTTCTTGCAGAGGGGATATGTTGTTAAAGCAACTGCAGCATCTCCCAGCTTTGGATCCCCTTCCTCACTCTCTGAGTCTAGTCGGTGCGAATCTGCTAGCAAGCTGCCCTTCTCTTTTCCCAACCGCAACTTCTCTGGTCGACGTTCTTACATGACAAAAGCTGTTTACCCACTAGTGTTTCGCAACCCTGTCTCAGATTCTGAAGGCTTTGGTGATGCTGACATTAACAGTATTGGCAAGTTGACACCTAGTGAGGATCGCTTATCACCATTTCACTGGCATGAAACCGGTTCTAGTGTTGAGCGCAAGTTTCACAAAACCCTTTCTGAACTTCAAAGGTCTGAAGCATCTCCAGACCCCAGTGCTAGCTCTAGAAGAGAAGGTTTTAGGTGGAGCAGTGCTAGCAGTTATGATCTGGCGTTAGATGGAGAAAAGTTTGACATGGTGGAGCATGCGGATGTAGAGAGCCTGAGGTCCCCTATTGGTCCTGTGGTTGACCACAAGTGTGGAGTTTGTGGAAAACTTTTGTGGCAGAAGTCCCCATGGAGTTCACATCGAATAATCAGAGGTGGTGACATGCCAATTGCTGGTGTTCTACCCTGCAGCCACATATTCCACGCTGAATGCTTGGAGCAAGTTACCCCCAAGTCCCAGATTCATGATCCTCCCTGCCCTTTGTGCCTCAAAACAATTGGAGCACTGGAAGAATCTGCATCAGTTTCAGAACCTTTGCAAGTTGCTTTAAGATCTTTGCGAACGAGCAGGGGTGCCATGATTTCTGAAGACCAAGAAGATGATGAAGTCTCAAATCATATCAAGGAAAAATTAAGGAGAACCTGGCCTCAACTGGCCCCACGATGGAACAACCATGGTTCTTCGATAAAAAATCATCTTAAGAAGCATTTCACGTTTAAAGGAAAAGTATGCAAAGATATATTCAGCACAAAGGCATTCCAGAGGATTGGATCATCTTCTTCTAGCAGGGAAACGGTTCAGCGCCGAGTGTCTATTCAGTAGTTCCAGATATGTAATTCACTTGCAAACAGATAGATTTAGTCATTTTGTGAACTCTGTCTCCTTCCAATATGTAATCTTTTTTAGTCTGGTTATGTTTTCTCAATATAGTAGTAAGAACATCTCGATTGTCTTATTGCTTAATCACAACATGAGTTGCAAGCAAGTCTACTCAGGTTTTACAGTGCAACATACAGGAAGTTTTGCGGGGATGAATTAACAAATTGTAGTGCTGACCTTGAAAATTACAGGTTTATTCTTTAAATTGGAAAGTGTTCCATTTTTGTGTTTGCACTGCAGATATAGGAATGGTGGTGTTTGCTTTGACAGTGCAACATTTGTAATTTGGTTTCTAGGCAATAAGGTCATTGTAATTGACAAGGTTAGCTATAGCTTTCTTACTTTACAATTATATGCTTAATAGAGTCTGTTTTCTGGGGCCATACTTATCTAAAGCAATAGTTGAATGACAAGCACAAGACATTTAGCTGCTCTATACTTGAAACTAGAATACCATTTAGTTCATGATCCATTGCTTATTGAAGACAATAAAAAGTATAAAACCTAAATATCATGGCTCCACTGGATGTCAGTTTTCAGTGCATGCCAGTATTGAGAGATTGCTGTTTGAATTATGCACTCACATGTTGTTCTCTGTTAAAAAATATTGTGCACGCCGGCCGCAAACTTGAAGTGGCCTATACAAACACAAGTGAACAGGAAATTCTAGTGCACTCTCCATCATATCGATCAGTGGTTTCCACAACAAAAGTTACCATCTTGTTTTCGTGTGAATTGTACGTGCAAAGGGTAGTCAACTAGGTCGTGGGGCTTTTCTTTTCATCTTATTCTATTGCTTGAACAACTTGGCCATGTGATCCCATGTGCAATTTGGTGTATAAACTTTCAACTAACTTAGATATATGCCATGGCCTGCTTTGATTTGTTGTTATTATTCCCTGGGACTTAATATCTGTTGTGGGGTTTCTTTCTCCTTTGTTTTGTGGCCTATTCAAACCACCATGATCTGGTTGTTAGTTCTCTTAAATAAAAACAATGTTCTTCAGTACTCTGGAATTTGATCAGTGATGTCTTAAGAAAGAATTGAATAAAAAATTTGCAATCTTATTGCTTGTTTTCTTCAATAGAATCAAAATTGAGAATAGATTTTTTTAACTTTGTACTCTGAGGAGTGATGGATGGTAATCTTTTAATTAGGTAGAACTCATCCAAATGGAATCTACTTTTAAGCAATTTGTAAAATTTTTTTTAACCATAAGTGGTCTATTGCTAACATAAGGGGAAAAGTTTGTATACGTGAAGATTTGAACTTTGGACTTATTAGATGTCATCTCTTAAGTGACTGCATGAATTAACTGAATAAAGCTTTAGGTTTGAAGAATTTGAATTTCTTTTAGAATATGTGATTTTAAATTCCCAAGCTTATCTAGGCAGAAGACAGTTGGCTAGTTGCTGTTGGGAGGACAACGGTAAAAAAGAAAACAAAAGGCATCTAACTGTTTCGCTTTATTTGCATTAATCTTCCATTTGATAAACAAAAAGTATTCATCAATCATGAACAGCTGCACGAGTGATTGGCTGATTGCCTTTATTTAATGTATTCAATGATTAATACTCCAAGAAATCCAAATGAGATTTTTTGCATGATATCCTACCATTCAAACGGCAACGGAAATTTGTAGGAAAAATCCAGCTTTGTTTTGGAATATTAACAGACACATGCCTGTAATGCCCAACAAAAACAGGTTCAATTTTAAATATCAGTTCTTTCAAGCTGTAAAGATTATAATAAGCTTCATATTCTTCAAAGGGAATTGCAGCATGGCCAGATACAGCTAAGATGGATAAAAGTAAAGAGAATGAAATGAAAGTGTAATGAGAAAGGAAATGAAGAAAAGATATACATTCCATTATCTTCAGTCACTGAGATGGACGGTTTGCCACATGCACAACACGTTGATTGTGACATATCATAGCCTATATTCGATACAGTGTAGGGAGACTAGCTTGAGCATATAGTTTCACATGGCATTCTTCCTGCTCTGATAATGAAAAACTGATGAGATTTTTTCATAGGAATTTTGTTTCATTGAATCTTCATGTAAGACTTGAAGGGGAATTGAAGATTACTGACAATTTTAAGTCAAGTTAAACATATTTAAACATTAATCCAAGATTGACATGACTGATAAACTTAGACAGCATTAAAAGGTATACCCCTCTGCATCTGTATAAGCACTTGGTGTAGAGTTTTTTTGACAGATACTTCAAATGGACTTTGAAAAGCTACCATTATTTGCCAGGAGCATGAGAAGATACAGATGACAATCCTTTAAAGTAATAGAAACCGTTTTTCTGTTTCGCAGTTACAAGTTCCAACCAATGCTGATCCGGGTAAAATTAGAAGTATTGACCTTGTGTGTATGATGTCTTCCAATCCAACTTTGCATCCAAATGAGTGTCATGGCTCCTCCAAAGTATAGACATAGATGTCATTCAAATTTGCTGATGAAATGCACCATGATTTTTCTCTTCTATTCTTCCAATTGTGATTGGTGAAGTGATATCCAAACCATAGAAAATTCAACTACATGCTGCACAAGAAGCTGGAACAATATCAGACCAGTATTGCAAAAAGTACCTTATATGACAACTCTATTTTTTTGGTTCCCTTGTAAAATCATGACAGCACCTTCTCTTATCAGCATAAAATTAGAGATTCAAATCATTTTATCGGCAGGATCATCTTGCATCCTTTTTATCCTTCCTACTGTCATGGGTACCCAATCACTTCTTTGATAAATTTCTTTCAAATTACTTTAATCGTTTGCCACAATATTCACATCCCGAAAGGATTCCTCAGAATCTTTAATTGTAAGCCAGTAATGTGCATAAAATATTGTAATAAAATGTTGAGGACATCAACGGATGCAGAAAATCATTTCCCTTACTCTTCTCAGGTTCAAGTCCAAGAGGAAAGTCAACAAGAACAAGGGTCCAAGCCATTAGAGGACTTTTTTTACAGGTTAATAATACATTATTTTCTTCTTTTCCATATGAAGCGTGCAAAAGTAACTCTAACATCATTTCAAATGTCTTTCAAAAGATAAGGGTGCCAATTATTCCTTTTTATATGAAAAAAAAAACCCTTAAACCTTGGTATCCTCTACACATCACCTTCCTCCGATAACCCCTACCCCCCCCCCCCCCCCCCCCATCAGTCTGTCCTTAGACACACACATCTATAAATAGAACTTCATCTCATCAGCTCTTCCTTACCTTATTTCTCTTTGACTCTCTTCTCCAAGTGAAGTTGATTTTCAAAGTTAACTGTAGCATTTGTAAGAGCAACAACATCATTTCTCTTATATATATATTGCACCAATTTTCATTCCCAAACTTATCAGAGACCTTCTATGTCAGTTCATCTAAAAAATGTTGATATTTGAATGTTAATTGGTTTTGCAGAAAATGGATTTTCTTGGAATTTTTCTTGTATCTTCTCTTGCCATGATGAAGACAATTCATGGATATGAAGGTGGATGGTCTGATGCTCACGCTACCTTCTATGGGGGAGGTGATGCTTCTGGTACAATGGGTGAGAACTAAACCATGCAAAAGTATTCATTATTATCTGTCCCACTGCAAGATTCCTTTCTCAGCTTTTTTTCAAATGTTGTAGGGGGAGCATGTGGCTATGGAAATCTTTACAGCCAAGGTTACGGCACAAGCACTGCTGCATTGAGTACTGCTCTATTCAACCAAGGGCTGACTTGTGGAGCATGCTTTGAGATCAAATGTGTCGATGACAATAGGCGGTGTCTCCCAGGATCCATCATAGTCACAGCAACAAACTTCTGCCCTCCAAACAATGCTCTCCCAAATAATGCAGGAGGGTGGTGTAACCCTCCTTTAAGGCACTTTGATCTCTCCCAGCCTGTTTTCCAACATATTGCTCTTTATAAAGCAGGAATAGTGCCTGTTCAATACAGAAGGTAAGAAACACAAAAACCAATTTACTTTTCAGTCTAACATAGCCTACAACCTCGAGATTGTCAAGTTTGAAAATCGTGTTTGAATTAACAGTCATGTCAGTTTTGCTATATAATTAACTAGTCTAAGTCAAAATGGTCAATAATTCAATTCATTTATGGTATGGTTTTGTTGGCGGAGGACATTCTAAATGGTATCCTTTCAATTGCAGGGTTGCTTGTAGGAAATCTGGTGGGATCAGGTTTACTATAAATGGCCATTCTTACTTCAACCTTGTGCTGATAACCAATGTTGGAGGTGCTGGAGATGTGGTGTCTGTCTCCATCAAAGGGTCTACGACTGGTTGGCAAGTGATGTCTCGCAATTGGGGCCAAAACTGGCAGAGCAACTCTTACATGGATGGTCAAGCTCTCTCTTTTAAGGTCACAACAAGTGATGGCCGCTCTGTCATCTCCAACAATGTGGCTCCTCCCAATTGGGCATTTGGCCAAACTTACACAGGAGGACAATTCTAATTGTTTCATCGATCAATCCAAAACTAACCAAAACCACATTAAAAATTTGAGTCATCCCAAGAAGTCCAAGTCCCTAAGGCTATTAACCAAGTATTTTTTTTTTTCTAGTTATATGTATCTGATATATAAATATTATTATTATTATAGTGCTATAGGATTGTCATAGAAGGTCAAAGTTGTCATCATGGGGTCCTTTTAAAAATGCCCTGCATGCTGCTCTTATTGTGTTTCTTTTTCTGTTTTTTCTTCTACCAAAAGTTTTGGGGATGAATGTTTGTGGTGGATCGATGGGAAAGATTCATCAGAAATTGATAGAAGTTTGTGTGAATTTGGTCTCTATGGGGCATATAGAGCCCTATTCAATCATTAGACTCAAAGTTTAAGAGTATTCTTAGTTGTTGTCTGAGGTTAAGTATTTCTATGGCTTTTCCAGCCAGGATTAGCAGTTTTCATGTAATCTTTTGGAGTGGAATGTACTTTAAATAAAGAGAGTGAGCTCCTCTCTTTGTTACTGATGTTTGAATATTCAAGAAGACTCTGAGAGGATAATTTCTTATGAATTCATTAAGTTTGATGTAAATAAGTCTGGCTTGGATTAATCTCTAAAGAGGATGTATCGGATAAAATTGAAAAACTTCTTTCACCTTAAAGAAAAAAAAGAGAAAGATATCATTAGAATTCTATTTTTATAAAATTTACCCTTGCTAATGATATAGCCTGCATTTTCTGTGAAGTTCAGTTGATAAGTCCATCATTTGCTTGCGTAAATTTTTTCAATGATCGCATCAACCTTGAGTGAATAACGACTTTAATGTGTCAATTAAGTGTTAGGGACAAGTGAGAATCTTAAAAGCAAAGAATTAAGTTGCTTTCTTGTCTTTCATTCTCTTCTTTTCTTGTTCATATACCCATGAAGTTATACCAGAACAAAATGCTCAAACCAGCAATGGATGGCAGAGATTTGTCCATGAAGAAAGATTATCTCCAATCAACATCAATATCCACCTCTATATGGTTGTTTTATAATTCAATTTTGAAGTTGTTTTCGAGTTTAAGATACAAGAATTGCCTGTAAATGAAAGGTGTTCTTTATTGGTTTTAGAAGACACTTGCAAAGAAGTTGCTGAATACATTGCTTAAATCACACATTCTAAAGATGTGAAGAAACGGGCGTGAAGCTGCTTATAAAAAAAGCGACCTTCCGTTCCTTATGTTTATACCTTTCTCGGCCTTTTGGCTAAGATCAAGTGTAATATCTGTTCTTATCAGTTTAATATCTGATACGTAGGCCATTGGCCTGCATGATATTAAATTTATTTTTTGAGGTGGAGGGCCCAATACAGTAGCTTGCTGCTGGGTTTCTCAAGCGTCGCCAAAGCGTTGCACTCTAGCTTTGGCCTGGCGCACCCTACCCAATCTGAGTTGATGTATTTATATGTAGTGTTGTATAATATTTAAGTGTGGAGTCTATATATCATGGGTACGGGTTTTAACTTTAGCCAGTATGGTGGAGTAGCCAGGGAACTCCAAAGTAGGGGATTACCTTTTATTTCTGCGAACATTTTTCAAAAACATTCAGTAACCACCAAAGTAGGGGAATTACCTTTTGTTTCTGCGAACATTTTTCAAAAACATTCAGTAACCAGAACTAGCGGAAAACTATTAACGTCTGGTTAGAATCCCGTCTTTTACAATGGATGCAACATGTTAACTAATTCTGTTGTTCACGCAGTGTTTTGTTTAATGGGCCTTGTATTTATAGGTTTACCATGGACCCAAATTCTCTAGTTAGAAACTCATGGGCCTTTATATTTGTATGGTTTACTAGGGGGCCTTCATATGGGTTTGTCAAATATTGGCTAGTCCCGTTTCTATAATTAAAATTTTGATCTAAGTAATGCCCATGATAAAATCATCCAAAATTTCAGTGCTGATCTTTCGACATGTTGAAATTCAAAATTACTTGGGTATTGAGTCAATTCCATCAACATCTGGAAGGAAAATTAGAGCCCAAAAGGTGCATGAAATTGGAAGGACAGTAAGGTATTATTTGACTAAGAATGTATGCCAAGAAGATCTTGCTGCTGAGATGGCAGCAATGATTTGGTTTTATTGAATAATTTATTTTTCAGTGTTTTTAGTCTAAAAGAGCCTTTAAACAGCCAACAAATACACAACATATTTTTCAACGTCTAATACGAAACTGATTAAAACACAGGTTTATCTTTTATTGTAAAAGAAAAGTAAAGGATGTCCGCCATCAC
The DNA here is from genome assembly GCF_047325235.1 of Durio zibethinus. Lineage (NCBI taxonomy): Eukaryota > Viridiplantae > Streptophyta > Magnoliopsida > Malvales > Malvaceae > Durio > Durio zibethinus. The sequence continues at coordinate 2,481,066 of NC_143175.1, forward strand.
CCTATTCACGGTGGTCGGCACAGAAAACGCCCCCATAACCACCACTGTTGCCTCTAGCTATCACTCACCGTCCCCGTCATCGCCGCCGTCATGGCTTAGCAAAGCTACAATAGCCGCCATCATTGCTTTCTCATCAAAATTCTCGTTATTACCATCTGCTTCGAGGAAAACAGCAACCAATTTATCCCCAGCTTCTTTGGTTGCAACCATTCGATCCTTCTCTCTCACAAGCATTGTTCGTTCTCTCTCCTTCGTTTCCAGTGCAGCTCGATCGGCACTTAACAACTCTTCCATGAGCCTTGTCTTCTCTCTTTCCTTTGTCAATTCAGCTTCCGCGACACGTACGATAGCCTTATCGACTGCATCCAGTGGATCCTGTTTGAACAAATTTCTATTTTTAAAAATGATAAAAAAATAAAAAAGCTAGAGAGTTTGATGGACGTGCAGCAATAATTAATTTAAGTACAAAGTAGTAAAAGACACTGAAGCCGCCATGTTCAACAGAATTTATTAGTTAATAAATTTGATCGACTAGAAATGAAAAAAGAAATACCTATCCAAACTTGAAGTGAATTATCAGTTATAGAAAGAGAAATGAGAAATCTGACCATTAAAGCTGAAGAAGATCGGACACAGTGATCAGGGACAGTTGCAATCGAAAGAAAGGAAGAAGAGAAAGCTAAACACAATCCTCGGAAGGCAAAAAAGGTCTATAGATATTAATACGAGGTCTGAAACAGCTGTTGATGGGGCCCAGTTTCTCTTACGACCACTTTCAGGTTCCTAGACAAGATCGCGAGTTCCATCGGATGGTACTACAGTTTTACATAGACGGTGAAATTGACCGTGACAAATTAAAAAAATAATAATAATTATATTAAATGAATGATATTAAAATTAATATTTAAATTTAATTAAAAGTGCGATGAATTCAATTAGTAAAAATATCATTAAATCCAAATGAGTACGTAGTTAAAAAAAAAATTTGTCAGAGAATCATAGTAATATCAATCATCAAATGCAAGAGAAATAGATTTGTCTGCACACCTTCTAAATCGTTTCCAACCCACCACCTCTAAAAACTGCCGTCATACTATTTGAATTTTCTGAACGAAAAGTGACAATGGTTAAGATTACGTCGTATTCGATTTAATATTTTTAGATAATATAAAGAATTATAAATTTTTAAATTTTAATTTAAATTTAAATTCAATTTTTATACGATTTGACATGAAATAAATTATCGTGCTGAATAGGATACAAGGAACTCTGCTGAGCCATTGAATTTATAGAGGTAGAAGGATCCCTCCTGTCATTTTCTTCTAGAAAGAGGAGGCCAAAATTGCTATTATCGAGTTGGGGTCTTGACTTTGGCTCTCTATCACTTCCCAGCCTCACTTCGTCTTTCTCTCTTTGTGTTTCCTTTTGGTGGTTTGGGGTGTAGATGGGATTTGAGTATATCCAAAAGAAAAAGGACAATTTTGACCATTTTCTATGATTCCTTTCACACCTATTTTCCAAAATGCTAATCTGGAAACGAAAAAGGAAATTCCTATTCAAACCTGAATTGAATAATCAGTTCTAGAAAGAGAAATGAGTAATCTGACCATTCAAGCTAAAGAAGATTGAACACAGTTGCCATAAAAAAAAATTTAAAAAAAGGGTAGAAGAGAGAGAGCTAGAGCATAATCGTTGAAAAGGCAAAAGGGGACTATAGATATTAATACGTGCCTTGACAGTTGAAACAGTTGTTGGTGGGGGCCAATTTCTCTTACTACCACTTTTAGGGGAGACAGGCAAAGGATCACGAGTTCCATCCGACGTGGAGCTACTTAGTCAGGAAATAGATTTGTCAGCTTACTCAAAATCATATCAGACATCTAAATCGTTTCGATCCCACTACCTCTAAAAACTGCTGTCAAACTATCTGAACTATCACAATTGGCAAAGCCAACGAACAATTATATTTGAATAGCTAGAATCAACGTCTGAATATGGCCTAAGTTCAAATTTTCTTTTTTTCTTGCCATTCTTCTTTCATTATTTTTTTTTAAATCGTAAATTTAAAAGGGTAATAACGCTTCGCTAAAATCAAGAATCATAATTAAAGAATTCAAACATATATGTAGCAACAGTTAATCACACTAACAAGTTCACTTACAAATCATAAATATAGGCACATGCATCGAGCAAAGCAAGAGAATAATAAACACGTGAAACCCACATTAGAATTTGAGTCCATAGGAAACAATCCCAAAGTTTTATTCTCATCATTGGGCTTTTGTTTATATAAAAAATATTTACTAACGTTAAAATTTAAATTTATTAAATATTATTATTAAGAATAATTGTATGCGAATTAAATTTCAATTTTTTAATAAAAAATACATGTTTCTGTCATCCTTAGATTTTGTGCTTTGAAAGTAGTGACCAATTAGGGTACTATCCACATTCACATAAATAAATAATAATAAATTTTAAGAATGAAAACAACAATAACAACAAAACAATGCAATTTGAATTGATCGATAATATTTATGTGTTAATAGTTTATTAGCAAGAGGCTTTTGTGGCAAGAATATCATAAAAGATAAGAAATTATTGCCAAATATCACATGGAGACAAACGAATTATAGGAAACTCCAATGCCATATTGTGTTTTATGCAATGATAATTGGACAAAAGCATTAAGATTGCAACTTACAACAATCGTTAATATCCATTAAATTCAATTTCCAAATAAGTATAATGAGCTAACAAAGATAAACTTTGACCTTATCATGACTGTTTGATAGGAAGTGCCCAACTCATGAAATTCATCATCATTGAAGTTGTAAAAATACTTTATCAAAATATAGATTAAAAAAAAGGTTGGTTCCATGACTTCTACACATGAATGTTTTTCCTTTTTCTTTTCTCCACTGTGCTAAAAGATCAAAAGAAATGAAGTCAAGATGAGAGTATACATCTAGGAAGGCTACTTGATTGGTTTCAATATATTCTTGTTTAATTAGGGAGGATTAATTTTTATTTTTCCAACTTTACCTCGGATATATATTTTTTGTTTGTTCAACAATTCATTATTTTCATAAAGAAATCTTCCTTCTAATCTTCATCTTTTTTCCATTTCATATTTGATTTAAAACGACCAATTAAGAAAAAAAAAAGCAAACTTTAATTTTTAATATGTTATATATCAAACATTTAATTGTTGAATATTTAACAATTTTTAATTTCAAAAAACAACAAATTAATATAAAAGTTTAAAAATGTTGTTTATTGAAAATGAAAAGAAAAGACCTAAATTTTAGAATAATAACCAAAAAAAAAAGGGAAAAATAAACAAAAGAAATGGTGTAGAGAGTAAAACCTTTTTTTATAGCTTGAACATTAATTTAAAAATTATGAGGCCATGAATAAAACAAAAAAATGTTAATTATAAATTAGATAAATTAAACCAAGAACCTATATGAAGATGCCATTGGCTACCAAAGAAGACTAATTAAGGAGATTATTCAGTCAAATAGATCATATTTCAGAGATGATTTTGTAGTTTTGTCCAAACATTTTTCAGGATTTTCAGTAATCCTCCCTTCGGATCCTGTGGGCTTACAGATCATGACTTATAAACGAGTTAAGTTAATGAGTTATTCGTATTTGAGTAACAAAAATTTGAGTTCTGCTTATTTATTATCAAATCGAGTTTAAATTCAAATTATTTGAATAATAAATTAAATCGAGTTTAAAAAATTAATATTTGACTTAAAAGATTTGTGAATTTATTAAAATTTTATTTTTAATACATACATAAATGATAAAAATATAATATTTAATATCAATAATTATAATTTTATAAAATTTATTAAATTGAGTCTAAGTAACTCAATTAATTTTATAAATCGAACTTAAACATAAAAAATATAATTTGAGTTGCTTAAATAGATTAAATTGCAAATCGACTTGATTCTATTATAATTTTTGATAAATCATTTGTGTCATATTGATTGCATCAAGTTTTTTATTAAAAATAAAAATACTAATAAAATAAAAATACTTCGACTAAATGATAAAAAGAAATGCTCTCGATTGTTTAATATTTTTTTCTTTTAATTTGATACTTAACTCTTTCAATTCCTTTCCCGCTTGCATTCAAGCGATAAAGAAATTGAAAGAATTGAGAATCAAAAATATTGGAGAGCCTGATACAAAGAAAAGAATGAAAAATGCATGAGAGGGTTGTTGAGAGAAGGAAGACACTAGGAAAGAGAGGTGAAAGAATAGGATCCAATTAATTGAATTTATAGAGGCAGAAGGTAAGCGTTGTTGCGGAAGTGATCCCTCCTGTCATTTTCTTCTAGTAAGAGTAGGCCTAAGACGAGGCCAAAATTATTAATTGGGTAAGAGTTGTTGCGGAAGCCACCCCTCCTGTCATTTTCTTCTAGCAAGAGTAAACCTAAGACGAGGCCAAAATTCTTAATTATTGATATGAAATTAAACGTAATAAGTTAAATATGATATAAAATAATATGAATAAAAAATATAAAAATAATATGATTTAAAATTTTAATAATAATCATAAATATATTTATTAAAGTAAAAAATATATATTTTATATATTTATATTGATATAAATTATGATATATGATTTTTATATAAAATATAATATAAATACATAAATTATTAATATTTTATATAATATAAATATATAAATTATCAAATCTGAAGACTCGGCTCTCTTTCGCTTTACAGCCTGGCTTCGTCTTTCGTTCTTTGTTTCTCCTATTGGTGGTTTGGGAGTGTGGTTGAGATTGGAGTAATCCAAAAGAAAAAGGACAATCTTGACGCAAATTAAAAAACAGAGTCTGATGATCCTGGTATTCATGGGTGCCATTTTCCATGATTCCTTTCACACCTATTTTCCCAAATGCTAATCTAGAAGGAGCACGTGGGTTGGATAAGTTGAAATCGGCCTTTATTGTGGCCTGCTAACTGAAGAAAATAGGTAAGAATGATGAGACTATTCTAAGGATTATAGACTAAAGCAGCCAATATTTTATTTTATTTTAGGGAAGAGGGGATTGAAATTTTCTTTTTTTGGAGAAAAAGAAGCTCTGGTCAGGATATAGAAAAAGAAGTTGAAAGCTCTGTGACTTATATTTTTGAGGAATTTAGAATAACTATTATTCTCCAGAAGTTTTCTATAAATTCCATGTAAATATTATAAGAATAGAACTAACAAAAAAGTTTATTTTCCACAAACATTGCTAACTAGCTGCTAGTGTCACGGTTTAAAAAAAAAATTATAAATTTTATATCAGTTATTTATTAGAGTTGATTTTAAAATATATGATTCACATTATTTTTTTATTATAAAAAAATTTTTATGAAATAAAATTATGAAATAAAAAAAATCAAAATAAATAATATCTTATAAAAATATAAATCGTAATAATTAGTTTAATTTGATACGTCTAACGAGTGTATGTCTTTGTATCAAAGCTAGTTCGTAGGATAAAAACAATATGCCACCGTTGTGTACTAACGTTGATATAAGGATATAAAAATTTATATTATTTTTTTTATGAATCATCTTTTATAAAAATAATATATCATAATAATATAAACTGTAATAATTTAAATTGATTTATAATATCGAATAAGTATATATTTAAAATTTGAAATCACGAACCTAAAAGTTTCCTTATCCACTCGTGACAATATCAGCTATCATTTGACTCAAACACATCAAATTACTGAGACTCTAAACTGAATACTTGTACCATTACTATTTGCTGCCACAAGAGGCAGTGACGGTTTCTTATTGATTAATGGTAACAAGTTACAACACATCACCCTAATGATTATGACATCCACCAACGTGACCACCGCCATATCCTCAGTTGCCGTCGCCATTAGCAGCGCTGCCACTGCTACAGAAAGATTGAACTTGGTTCGCAGAAATAATATTGTTCTTTTCAAGATTGAGATTATTCATTCCTTCCAAAACTTCACCCATAGTCTGCAGATAATTGTTCTCTGCTTCAGCCGCAACCAGAAAATCGTCGACCATTTTTTCCATGCCTCTATTCGCTGAAAACATTAGCTTGTTCACTCTCTTAATACTCTTCATTTTTTTTACTTCCATTTAACTGCGAGTTCCTTCGCGCGTAGCCACCTCGCCATGCGTCTTGTCTCGGCCTTTTTCCTTGCCAATTCAACTTCCACAATCTCAAGAAAAATTTCAGCATCCTGCTTGGGGCAAGCAAAATAATATTCCAAACCATTACTGCTAAATTTATATTTAAAAAACAAAGAAAAAAACACGAACAAATAAATCTATTGAATAGATATCTAACGAGAAATTTGAGTTTTTTTGGCTAGTAGAAAATTTTGGATTTATTTGCTTAATTGATTTATAGCCAAAGTTAAGACGGCATTAGATCATGATAATTTGATTCATTAATTGATGTATATTTTTATTTTAATCAATAAAATTTATCAACAATAAATTAATGCAATTGGTAAGAATTGCTCTTTTCTACTTAGGTACTCGAGTACTCGACCAACTGGCTTGATATTTAATTTTTATACTTCTTTTAAATTTTACATTTGATGCAAAATTATATAAAAGTTAAAATGAAATAGTTTTAAATTTTAAGTAATAATATTAAATTTTAAATAATTATTTTAAATTTTTTTTGTAAAAAAGTTTTAATGAGAAGGTGTCATTTTTCGATCATAGGATTTTATAATCGAATTTAAAAATTAAAAAAATTTGCATTTTACTTTTATCACTTATATTTCGCTTAAAAAATAATATTATAAAAGAATTAAATTATAAAAAATTAATTTCAAATAAATAAATATGAATTTATTTTTATATAAAATAACAATTTTAGAATTAGCACAGCATTTTAATCATTTGACTTTATTCATAAATTAAAAAGATAAAAAAAAGCACAACAAAATCAACAATTAAAAGTAATCCTATACAATCTTTTCTATATAAATAAATAAAATTAACAAACTAATGCCTAAATAATTAAATCAATAATTTTTACCTTCAATTGTCAAAATACTTCAAAAGACTCAGTATTGTGCTATGCCAATTTTCTTCCTCTGCTACAACATCAATAAATTGTTAAAGAATTTTTATAAAATCTATGCTTACACTCTAAAACAAATAAAATATTTAAAGTTTTCATAAAAATTTCAAAAACAAAAAAGGTATTCTAATTTTTTAATACGTAGATGCACAGATTATAAAAAATTATACATCTCTTATATAAAAAAGTTTAAAAAAATATAATAAAAAATTTTGTGCATATCACAGGTTAAAAATCCATTTCTTTGCAACCATAAAGGTTAAAAAAATATAGAAATATTTTAACATTGAGATCATAGTTAACAAATAAATTACCTTATAATGTATGAAATATTTGATCTTTTTTAAATTTAAAAATAATCAAATAATGAAGAACTATTATAAAATCTCTAAAATAAAAATTATATTTTAAAATTTCAAATTTCAAATGACATATGTTTAAATTATTAAGAAATCTATTTTACAATATCACTATATTTGAGATTTTTAATTTTAAAAATTATATATTTATATTATTAATAAATTTATTTTAAAAGATAATATATGGCTATATTAAAAAATGTTAAATTGAAAAAGATACATATTTAAATTATTTGGAAATGCATTTTTAAAAAACAATATTTTTAAATTAGATTTTATTGCTAACAATTTAAAAATAATTGAATTCATCTTCTACTTAAATTTGAAAGTTTTGGATAATTCAATAAATTTAAATATATATTTTTGATAAATATATTAAAATTAGAAAATATCTTACCTGTTATTACAAAAGAGAAATTTTAAAATATTTCCTATATGTTGAAAAAAAAAACTATTTGAGTTTTCACGTAAATAAATCTTATCAAATTTATATATATTATAATATAATATTATATGTATGATTAAAAAAATTTATGATTATATGATTAGGTATCCAAATTTTATTTTTGTCAAATAATTTACATCATTGATTAATATTATTATTCAAAATGCTACCACCACAAATATTGATCAATGTCATGATATCATTGATTATTTTTTGTCACATCAACTTACACCAACAAAATCAGTGTGAAGAAAAATGCTTGATGAACATGAAGTTTGAATACCTAATTTTGGATTTTTTTAATATAAGCACCAAATCATAAAAAGGTAGTATAATTTAGGGGTTAAATCACACATTAACCTTAAAAAAAAAAGAAAAAAAACTTAAACTAAAAGATAAAGATCAGAAATGCTCCCAATTGCTTAGTTTTTTCTTTTAATTTGATACTTAGCTCTTTCAATTTCTTTCTCAAGTTGTCTCCAAGCGAGAAAGAAATTGAAAGAATTGAGAATAAAAAATATTGGACAGCCTAATAAGAAGAAAAGAGTGAAAAATGCATGAGAGGTTTGCCGAGAGGAGGAAGGTGTTAGGAAAGAGAGGTGAAGAATAGAATACAAGGAGCTCCTGCGAAACCATTGAATTTATAGAGGGTAGGAGCTGTTGGGGCAAAAGCGACCCCTTCTCTCATTTTCTTCTAGTAAGAGGAGGCCTAAGACAAGGCCGAAATTGTTAATTATCGAGTTGGGTTCTTGACTTCGGCTCTTTCTCTTCACGGCCTGACTTCATCTTTCTTTCTTTGTGTTTCCCTTTGGTGGTGTTGATGGGATTTGAGTAATCCAAAAGAAAAAGCACAATCTTGATGCAAATTAAAAAACAGAGTCTGATGCTCCTGGTATTCATGGGTGCCATTTTCCATGATTCCTTTCACTCCTATTTTCCCAAATGCCAACCTAGGAGGAGCATGTGGGTTGGAGAAGTACAAATGGGCCTTTATTGTGGCCTGTTAACTAAAGAAAATAGGTAAGAACGATGAGACTATTATAGGGATTATAGACTAAAGCCACCAGTATCTTATTTTAATTTAGGGAAGAGGGAATTAAATTTTTTTTTTTTAAACAAAAGAGGCTCTAATCCGAATATATAAGAAGAAATTATAGGTGTTATATTTTATTTAAATTTTTTTTATTATTTGAGTTTTTGTTTAAAGGTTAGTTTGCATATCTCTTTTAATTTTATAAAGATTTGAATTCAAAATTTTCCAATAAAAAATAATTGATTGATAAAATATTTAAGTTCTCTAAAAATTTTTTTAATTATTTGATATCATAATACTTTTAAAAGAATATAAAACATAAAAATAAAAATACATATTTCAATAGTTTGTATATGATTTTCATTTACTCTAATTTTTTTACTATTACTTGAATTTAATTCTGGCGTTGGAAAATATATATTTATATATCATTTTTTTGAAGATTCTCCGAAGATATTGGTGGAGTTTCTCACTTTAAGAAAAATTTTGAGAAAATGTCACTCCAAAACCTCCAAAAGTTTTCTATTTTTGATTTAAATAATAATTTTTGAATAACTATTATTCTCCAAAAGTTTTCTATAAATTCCATGTAAATATTATAGGAATAGAACTCAACACAAAGTTTCCTTTCCTCAAACACAGCTAGCTCGCAGCTACAATTTGACTTAAAACACAACAAATCACCAAGACTCTAACCTGAATGCTTGCACCATTATTATTTGCCGCCACCAGAGGCAGTCACAGTTTCTTATTGATTAATGGAAACAAGCTACAACATATCACCCTAATGATTACGGAGTCCACCACCGTGACCACCGCCATATCCTCAGTTGCTGTTGCCATTAGCAGCGCTGCCACTGCTACAGAAAGATTGAACTTGGTTCGCAGATATAATATTGTTTTCTTCAAGATTGAGATTATTCACGCCTTCCATAACTTCCCCCATAGTCTGATGATAATTGTTCTCTGCTTCAGCCGCAACCAGAAAATCGTCGACCATTTTTTCCATGCGTCTATTTACTGCAAACATTAGCTTGTTCACTCTCTTAATCCTCTTCATTTCCTTTTTCTTCCATTTAACTGCGAGCTCCTTCGCGCGTAGCCACCTCGCCATGCGTCTTGTCTCGGCCTTTTTCCTTGCCAATTCAGCTCCCGCAATCTCAAGAAAAATTTCAGCATCCTGATTTTGGGGCAAGCAAAATAAAATTCAAAACCGTTACTAATAAATTTATATTTAAAAAACAAAGAATAAAGCACGAACAAATAAATCTATTGAATAGATATCTAAGGAGAATTTGGGTTTTTTTTTTTTGGCTAGTGGAAAATTTTTGATTTATTTGCTTAATTGATTTATAGCCACATTAGATCATGACCATTTAATTTACTAATTGATGTATATTTTTGTTTTAACGAACAAAATTTATCAACAAAAAATTAGCGCAATTGGTAAAAATTACTTTTTTTTATCTAAAAGTCGTTGATAATCTTTTATAAAAATTATCTTGATTGTACGATATATAATTATTATTTTTAAATTATAAGATATGATACATTGTTTTAACTTATAAAATTAAATAATTTATTTTTAATTTTTAGGTTACGAGTTACTACACATCTTATTTTAACATAAAAAAATTAAAAAATTAATCTACTTCAAATTTTTCGTATAAAAAAAATATATACGGTAATTCTCTCTTCTCCAACTAAAAAAAAGTGCATTTGGTAACCTATTTTGGTAAAAAACTAACGCGTATTTCGGATTGAATTTTCAGTTGTTTTTCCTTCAATGGAACGAAATAATTTAAAATTGTTTCAGAATTTATTTTTGTTGAGTAATTCGTTTTGTGAATATTTAAAAAATTCCAAAAAAATTCAAGAAATTCCCTCCCTTTCAAATCTCAAACTTTTTTGTTAGTATCTTCTTCTATGTTTCAAAACTCAAAAAAAAAAAAAAAGAAATTGAAATTCCCTCCCTTTAAAATTTAGAAATAAATTAAGTAGAAACAGTACTCTACCATTAACCAATTTACACAAGCAATTCCTTCGCATATAATTGGTTCTTTCAAATAAAATTTTAATGTGTTAATTTGATGAAATTGATGTAAATGATGTTGGACAATGAAATTAAAAATAATGATGGTGATAAAATTAAATGATATTAGATATTATAACAATAAAATTAACATTAATAATAAAATATATATGTAAATAAAATCTAACGAGGTTAAAATTAGAAAATCTATTACCATTATTGAAAAATGTCTTTATTTTATTTTCACACTAAAACAAACTATTATTCTATATAAAATAATCAACTACCTTAAAATTTAATATACCACTTTACCCTTTTCTTTCTAGTATAAGATTAAAAAAACACCGGACTAAATTACACATCCGAGTGCGATGCAATGGATAAAAAAAAAAAAAACCTGGATTCCATCGTACCTCCTCTAAACCACTCTTAAATATATAAAATGAAAAGCATAAAGCAAGTAGCCTGCAAAAAATAACCAAAAGAACTCTTAAATACCAAAAATAATTTGTTACATTAGAACTATTTTGTTTTTATTTTTTAATCTATCTTTAAAATCTCTCATGTCCTCTAAACTTACTTTGATTATTTGTAAGTAAAAATGTTTATAAATCAGATGAAATTCGAATCGAATCCTTGCGTCCTATTAATAAATTATATATTTATCTAAAATTAGTGATATATTTACATAAAAAGAACGTTACATCACACCAAACAATAGACACGATTGAATCCAAATAAGACCCAAGTGACTTTTTTGCTCAATCACACCGGTCGATGTGTTCGGATAACATGAGCTGTGGTGCATTGGGGTGTCTGGCCCACACCAACACATCTATTGCGCCTCGAACCGTGGCTACCCTACAGTGCGGAAGCCTATCATGCAACCTGAGCTAACTCAAGTTGGCATTATAGAAGTCTAGACTCATACTTAATTATAAGATTATCCCCATTTTGACCTTTGGTTGACAATCAACATGTCACTGCCAACGACAAGATGAAAACCATCGACATTACCTGTCCCCAACTCATCGGAAGCAGGATGATTTTGTAGATTACATGGGTATTTTTGTCTCGTCTTATAGATCTACACAAACAACTAAAATTTTATGAATGGTGCAAGGACAAAATGATCTTTAAATCAATAATCATATCTTTGCCTACTCGGAGTAGTTTTTGTAAAAAATTGCAGAAAAAAAAAAGTTATTTCAGAAGTTTTTTAAAAAAGTATATCATAACCGCCAAAAACAATCTAAATCTACAAATTAATTCCAGATCGACCAAAAACACCTGAATATATATATATATATCAAAGATTGAAACAAAGAAAGAAAATCGTTACTCCAATCAGAATAACCAAACGCAAAAGATTGGAATAGTTACAAAATTATAGATAGCAGCCTTACCATGGGCACTACAAAAATATTCAAAGATCAAAGAGTTTAAAGCTACCTTAGAGAGAGAGAGAGAGAGAGAGAGAGAGAGAGAGAGAGGAGCTTAAATGGGGGGGCGTGCGGTGAGAAGATATTTATAGGTAATTTTTCTCTCTTCTTTTTTTTTTTTTTTGGTGGGGGGAGGGAAGGTGCAAGGAAATAGCAAACTCTATCAAGCCGGTTTGCCGAGTTGATTTTCATAACACCCAGCAGCAGCTGGTTTTGGTTTTGGTTTTGGTTCCACAGGATAGGATAATAAACCAAGGCTTACTTGGGAATCCATCCTTTTTCGGTTTATTGGTTTTGTAACGAAAAGTTGTTTTGTCGCCTCTTCAACGGTTTTTTTTTAGATTGGATTTTATTAGCTCAAGCTGATGTTTATATCGATCAATCATCGAAGACAAAAAAGATTTATTGATAAAATATTTCATCGATAGAATCCTTGATTCCATCCATAATAGTCATAATTAATGAAATTTTTAACAGAAAAATTTTGCTCGAAGCATTTGAAGAGTAACCATGTCACTATTTTGATAGAAGATTTAATTTTTATCTAAAAGAGTTAAAATTTTATTTTATCAGATGTAATTGTTGTAAATTGAGGAATTAATTAGTAATTTAATGCTAAGCTATACCACATATGTTAATTTGATACATACAAAATAAAAATCCGTAATTAGTACTTAAATTTCACTTTTTTTAAGCACGTTGTCTCACATACTAATTATGCTATCATCAAGCTGAAGTAATCTAAAGTTAGCCGATAAATTATGACACGTGGCTAAAAAATGCCATGTTAGTTTTTTAATATTTTTATTTTTAAAACTAAAAAAAAAAAAAAAATGGAACCAAGGAGATTTAGAGGATGGAAAGGGAAAAGAGAGCCAGGAGATTCACTGTCGTTTGGCCCTTCCCCTATCCCTTCCTTCCACTCGCTCTCCCTTGCTCCCTTTTCTTTTTAAAATTTTTTTCATTTCAATTTCAAGAAAGAATAGATTTTTTAAAAAATTATAATTTTTCTTAATTTTTAATTGTAAAAATATTTTTTTAAATGAATTTTTAATTTAAATTTTTTTAAAAAATAAAATTAAAAATATATAGCACGTGCCAATTTTTATTGATAAATTGTTACCATGCCAACATTTTGACCATGTAATGAACGAGACGATGTGCTTGAAAGGAATTAAAGTTTGAATATATGATTATGGATTTTTGTTTCTAGGTACTACACGTTGCTTGTCTTTTTTAAGCCTTGTTAATGTGTCAATTGTTTGTACAATATGGTTTATCTACATCGTAGCCCTTTTTTTTTTTTAATAAAATAAAATTACTTTCCCTCTTAAAAGGTGTTAAATATGACTTTTTTTTTTTTTTAAATTCCATTATGTGATCTCTAAATGAGACATGAAACATATTTGAAAAAAATCATTGAAACCTAAAATTTGTAATTCTTAATGTTATTGGTATATAAAACAATAAGTTATTTTTATTTTCTTGTGAGAAAATAACTAGATTTGGGATCAAATGATCAAAATAATGTTTCTCACGTAAGTTTGATCAGTGGCCAAATCATGATTTCTTCGGTAGGATTAGCGTTGTAAATAAATTGAATATGAATGAACGAATATATATATGTAATTTATTCATTTATTTTTGTAGATATTCAAACTCGATTTATGTTTGGTAAAAAAATTACTTTGTATTTAAGTTTAGTTCATTTAAATGATAAAATGTTTACGCTCGTTCGTATTTTTTTTATACTTTATTCAATTACGTTAAATAAACCAATTCGTAAACATGTTCGTGAATATTAAGTGAATATATTCATGAATATATATAAATGAATATAATCATAAATAATAAATAAATTTAAACAAACAAATCATAAACAAATCCAAACGAATATCAACGAATCTTAAAATAAGATTAGGATAAAACATAAAAATATAATTTTGTTAGTATTATTATAAACGAACAATAAATAAACAACAAATGAATGAGTTTTAAACAAACTTTAAACAAGTTTGTTCACGAATATAAACGAACCAAATAGATCTCTATTTGTGTTCAGTTCATTTAATAAATTAATTTAAAAATAATATTCAAGATTATTTGTTAAATTTAATAAACGAATATAAACAAACAAAAATCAAATATATTCATGAATAATTAATTAAAAATTCTATTCGTTTATACCCCATAAGTGAGATCAACAAAGTTATACTAATACTTTTTTTTTCAAATTTTCAATTTATTTTTTATTTTTAAAATTTCCAAAGCTATGTTCTTATTTTTCTAAGACTCAAATTCCTTGCTCTTTATTTCAAAATTTGTTTTTCATTTTTTTTTAAATTTTTTGATATTAAAAATCATGGAACATCAATTATATAAAAATTTTAAAATTTAGTATAAAATGAGCTAATGCCAATTTTTTTTATGAATTTTCATGAATGTTAAAATGGGACATATGTACAAAAATAACAAAAAAAAAGTACTTTCATAATACAAAAATGTAAAAATTTACAATCTTTCATACACAATCTTAAAATAATAACAATATCATTATACCAAAAAAAGCTTAAGATTCAAATAATAAAAAGAAAATATTCGATGTAAAGATATGCTGTTACAATTACTATGATGAGTTTCCATATTTTCAAACTATTATTAAATACATCTCTTTTAGTATATTTAATTGAACAGTCATTCATCAAATCATGCATCAAACCAAGTTGATTTCATTTATTTACACAATATATTCTTTACTATTTTCATTATTAAAAATTTTCTTTTTATCTTGTACTTACAACTAACGAATTCAACATTAATTTCAATAGTAAAAAAAAGCCGATAAATAATTTTTTCTCCATATTATTTTTTATTAACTATATATTGATCCCTAAATTTTGTCTATATTATTACATTGATTCTTAATTTTCTTTTTCAATAAGATCAATTGAAAATTTACCTTAAAGTAATACATTCATTATAAAGAAATTTAAAATTTACTCAAATATGATAAACATATTATTAAAAATTTAAAAATTTCGGTGGGGTTGACTGACCCCACTACTCATGCTGTGGCTACGCCACTGGTTTTGATGAAAAACTAGGCAAATGTATTAGTAATTAAAAATGGAAAACAAAATTGATTGGTCCTTTAATTTTCTAATCCTCCACGATTCATCTATTTGAAGTAGAAGATCAAACAAAGGTGGAAAAATTATGGATGTTTTATTTTTCAAATGTAGCTATGTTGATTGTATAGATTAGTCCTTAGATGAAATATTCCTAGAAAAAAAAGGTTATCTAAAAAATATCAAAAAGCCAATCAAGCAACACATTATTATTGTTAGTGTAAAGTGTAAACCCAATTAATAGTTATCCTAATATCATTAACTATAATTATCAATTTTTATGTCAAAAAATTCAAAAAATTGAAAGTGATCAAAGTTAAACATAAAATATGAAAAGAATAATTTGGAATAATTTAGCATGTTATTCAATTATGCACTTAAACATTTAATTTAATGATAAAATGAATTTATTTTATTTAAAAAAATTGATTTTATATTTCTTCTCTTTAAATAAACAAAAACAATTATTATAAAGAGAAACAAGTTATATTTAAATCTTTGGTTTTATTTTTTTTTCAAAATTTGACTGTTTTTCATTGAGTAGAAGGAAAATGCATTGCATTAAAGAAAATAAAAAAAAATACTAGTAAAAAAAAACACCATCAAACTATTATATGAACACTTGAGTTTTGAGTTCGTGAAAATTCATTAATTGTAGAATAAGATCAATTTTGATGGCTGGATTAAAGATAGCTTTTCAAAAGAAAATTTAAATAAAATCAAATCCAGAGTAAAAGAGTGAGAGCAAATAAATTATATCTTTGAAATATTGGTGCTACTTCACAAAAATTAAGCAATTATTTTGACTTTTTTACATTGAAATAAAAAAATAAAAATATCAATAGAACGAAATACATCACTTTATCAATTATCAATCAGACTTAAATAGATCGATACTTGCACGAATATGTCAAAATCGAGAAATTTGCATGAAGATAGATAGGCGATTAACCGACCTCAAGAATCCGATAGTCAACCTTGATTGACATAGCATATGGGCCACCATCTGTAGTTTTGGGGGTTATTGTTTTTCAGTTCACATTAAATTCTATCATAGAAAACATTCTTTCCATCAGAAGAAGAACCAGGATTTTTTAATAATGCTAATAATTTCTAATTATTTAACAAAATTATTTGGTAATTTGTCTTAATAGGTTAATTTGGTTGGCCTTAGAATTAATCAAAATTATATTTATGGTTGAGCCTAATATCATACTATGAAAAGCTTCTAATGTTCATTTAAAATTTTCAATTTCGAATTGGTAAATTATGATTTAAAAGTTTTTTTTTAAATCAATTTATTGTGTAAGGCAAGACTCAATAATTCACTTTACATAAAAAAAACCAATAATAAAAAAATGATGGGGCTCCAAATTGGCAATACCTTGATCATACCCCAAGGAAAATATCAAACAGATCGGCGAACATTGGCAAGCTAGCTTTTGCAGCAATAAGCTAGTGATTGAACTCCTAAGGTTCAACTCAAGATTCAAGATCGCTTCAAGGAAAACTAGCCAAAGCTTTAACTGCAAAAATCTTCTATATTAGAACTAGGCAAGGGATGTTTTGCAAACTACAGATACATTACTTTCTCACCATCAAAAAATTGGGCAGTTTTTCATTCAATTCTTTCTTAGATCGATGGTGGGAAAAGAGAAAAAAAAAGGGGTTATCACGAAGGAGGAAATTAGTATCCCGCGTCTTGTTATATAGATGAGCAAATTTATTTGTCGTTTTGCCCAAAAAAGACCAATTTTCACTACTCAAGACAGCTTGTTCATGGTGATAAAAATAATTTTCTTCCAATGGCATCCATTCGTCGAAGTCTTTGACCTTATAAACTTTTAGTACCAAATTAAGTATTCAATAGTCTTATATTAAATTGTTAAAATTTAATGATTTCATATTTTCTTGACATTAAAATTTAACCTTATCCTTCCACTAACCAAAAAAAAAAAAACCAATACTTAACCTTATTATTAATGATTATTTGAGTACTAATTAGGAAAAAAAAACATATATTTGCATACATCACGTAGAGATTGCTAATTAATATATAGTTGATGAAAAAAATGAAAAGCTTCTTGCTGTTTCCAACCCCCTAGGCCTTAAACGCTCTTCCAAATATATATTTTTCTTTTGTGTTTCTTTCATTGTTTTCTCCTTTAGGTTAGTTTTATTTAAATTATGGAGGCTGCTTTGATTTTTTTAGAATGAAATTTACGTGTATACTTGGGTTATTAGGAAACAATGAAATTTGCTTAAATTAAAGAAGGTTTGAAATCAGACCCGTTTAGTGAATTAAGTCTATTTAGGTCGCACCTATCATCCTTTTCAGCCTCTAGCAAGCTCCTTTTTTGTTCGAAAAGTTGCTTCAACAATTATGAATTATATAAAGTATTATAATTTTTGTATTTGTTAAAAAAATATTAAAAATTAGAATATTTAGTGTTTGTGCTGAGGTTCGATCCAAAGGTATTTTTGAAAAGGTAAAAGAGAATAACAATTAGAGATAAAGACAGAGAGTGTTCATATGTTTGCACTCCAATCGAGTAAGTAAAAATGAGTGAGGTCGAAAAGAAAGTAGTAAGAGAAATTAGGAGTGGGTTTAACTTGCCTTAGTGATGCTTGGATATGTGTAGTTATAAATAAGAAATAGGGGACCATCATAGGATAATAACGACATGACCAAGCTGATATGACACTGAGTATGTTAGGCTGACTTAATATGTTACGTCGGCACAAATATCGAAATTACTTTTGGCCATTGCTTAAAACTTTTAATGAGAAAAAAAACCATTGTACTTATTTGACCACCAAATATTTTCAACATTCTGTCCGCTCATCAAGCAGTTTGAATATCAGATAGGTGTATGGTCAGCATATTTCATGCAAGCTAGATAAGTAAAAAAAGATGACGTGAAATTTGATTCCTTGTAGCTGACATCATTGTGGAAGTCGGCTTTGGGAAACAATTTGCCTTAGGTCATGGTTCGACCTGGTGGGGTTACAATCTCGCTCATATCTCTTGAGTTGAGTGCATAGTCGGCTTGAAAGTTATTGATGTGTCAAATGTTTAAAGTGACCAGAGGTTTAATAAAAAGAGTTCACCTAGTTGAGGTGGGACTTATATTTTCTTTCAAGGATTTGGATTCAAATTTCCTTTTAGGACTCTGTAGTGAATTGAGTGTCAGTTTGCTATGTTGGTTCAAGTAAGGAATCTGTCCAACTTGTCCTAAGGAACCATTCGGTCCGGTCGATTTGACTTGAGAAGCCGTCTAGTTAAACTAGTTTGATAACATTAAATGAGGAGAGAGGTAGTTTGAGCAAAAAAATATAAAACTGAAAGATGAAAAGATGTTTTTTCATCTACATTCTAACACATTGTGTAGTCTATGTCATTCATTTGATTTGAGACATAGCTAATAAAGGGTTGTTGGGGCCTTTATTTTTCACTTTTTTGCTTTCATTGTTTTCCATCCGACCTAAATTTTTTGACCTCAAAAGCTTTTTTGACCTTAGAGTTGATCTTCTTTTCGTCTATTCTTTTTGTTTTTTTTTTGGTATGTACTTTCAATTATGTCTTCTAATTTTAGTTTTGGGGAGGCCAAAAGTTTCAAGGTAGAACCAATGGTAGGTCAGCTCAGGTAGGATGATGGTGACCTGATTCCACCGGTCATTGTTAGAAAATGGCTTACTAGTTTAACCCAATATCTAAAGAAGGGTAGCAACAAAATGATAACAATGCTTGGGCAAGAGGACAATAGACCCTAAGCACAAAAGAGTTGTGTGCTCAGATAAATTTTAAGCTACAGAATCCACCTCTTTTCCCCATCTTTCAGGTCAGTTCGTCTTCTATGACCGACCATCTTTCATCTTCAATTGTTCCCCCTTTTGAGGTTTTGTCTCATTAGTTTTCTTTTACTTCTTCTTTTCCACCTATAAATGCCCCCATTGTCACCTTCATTTCTTTTTGGTCAACTATTGTTGAGATTACTTATTCTCTTGATGGGTTTCCACCTCGCCTTTCTTCGTTCAAGATCATGTTGCTCTCAGCCATAGTTCAATCCCAAAATCCTACTTTTGCTCAAGATTTAGAGTCTTCTGGCAATAAGATTCTGATAATGAGGAGGTTCTATGGAAGAACAAGAGCAAGAGAGTATCTGGATTGAGAAAAGTGATGGTGAATAGGGGAATCTTATAGAGCAGGATGAGTTGACCGAGATTCTTATATATACTCTTTCTGATCTCGGTATGATCCCAAAAGACGTAATGAGGGAACTAAATGACAGGGTTAATCTCGAAAATTGTCCTAATATGTGTTCATAAATGTGATTGTTTGTATTTTTGGTTTGAGATTTTAAGAGATTGAGTAAAAGTGCTCATAGATTTAATTAAAATTGATTTTTGTTAGGTGAGTATTTGTTTGGATTAAGTTTAATCACAAGTGAGTTTAAAAATTATTGATTATTAATGTGATTAGAATCACATTATATTGTCATATCTTGTGCAAATATTTTATTATTTAATTTTGCTTTTGCTTTTTACCAGATTAATTGATGACCTTTTGCCGAAATAGTGGTAATAGAGCTAGGCTAGTTAAAGTCTACAAGGGTAGAAGATAAAGCAATAATTTTGATTAATTTCATAATTGACAAGTATGATATCATAACTGTATGATTGATAAGGATATTTTTAGTAACAAAGATCTGACTGCTTTAATTATAATCAAGAAATGTGCATAAATGAAGGGAGTTCATAATTAGTTTTAGAAGCAACTCGCAGAGAAGTTACAAAATAAATACGTCTTTTTGTAAATTCCACATCTACAAGACGCGAAGCGACGAGGCGAGAAGTTGCTTATAAAAGATGTGGGCTTGGAAGGGTAAAAGAATAACTTTCTACATTTATTAAGGCCAAGCTTTTGTTTCAACTAAACATATGATTCGTGGACCAGAGGTCCACCTGATGTTAAGCTTATTTCTTTACGAGTAGAGCCCATCCCACGGTAGCTTTTTATTGGATTTGGGGGCTTTAGAGCGTTGCCCATACCAATAGCAGTACCATCCAAGTTTCAATTTTAACTAGTCTTAACTCGTTGTGGTGTAGAAAGAATTAAGATGGTATTTATGGAGTTATGAATTAAAATTAGATTGAAACATGCTTTGTTGAGTATCAATAAAATTTTTTATTTAAATAATAGTAGTTTCTAAATTGTGAAAACCAATTTAATTTGGGATAGGGAAATTTTTTTTCAATACTAGTGAGGGATTCAATTCCGTCCGATGCATTAAATTAATTTATAGTTAATCCTGTATTTGAACAACTATATTTGACAAATTCGAAAAGGGTGTATGCATTATATAAAACATAAAAGTAATTCTCAAGTTAGTCAGGCACTGACCTATACAGGTTTTACCCTGCCTTGGGAGCATGATTGAGGTTTTTATTAGGGAAACATTTTTCAGAACTTTTAATTATAAATATGCTGGCTGCCAATATTTTTGACATGATCTTAATTCATTTTGGATGGACGGTGATGTTAATTTTAATAAAATTAAAAATAATAATAAATATTATTATAATTATAATTAAAAAATTTATATTAAATAAATCTTTTTTAAATTAATATTTGAATTTAATTGATAGTGATTGAAGCTTAACTACACCTTCCCGAAGGTGCGATTGCATCGCGGTTATCCAAAAGATTCTTTAGTTTGATGTTCAAACACCCTTTGAAATTTTTTTATCAATTGGTTCAGTTCCGTCTTTGTATATCATTTTTAGTTCAAACTAGTGTCACACGTGCTTAAGAGGAGAGCAGGCACGGTGCAATAGATGACTTTGCATTTTAAAAACAAAAATAATGACCATATGACATAAGCAACAAGTTTGTAGACGGGAATAAGTGTTTGTTTAGGACTTAGGGATTTGTTTAGCCATGTGTAATTTAACAATGAATTTCATTGATTAGCTTATTTGCTCAAAATTTAGTTTTAATAAATTTGTTTTTAAGAACAATATAGATCCCAGGCTTAATTGCTCAGATTATGTTCTCTAAATAATATCAAATATATATGTCAGACTTCACTAATCATTTGTTATTCGACAATCAAATTTTTTAAATGTTACTTTTTTATTACGTATTGATATGTGAACCTAATAAGTTAATCAATAAAAAGATGCTTCTATTTGTATTTTTCTATTAGTAAAATGAGTTTGACATTTAAATTTAGTTTGGTATATATATATATTTTTTATTTGTCTTAGATAATTTAAGAAAAGTGGTTTAAGGGTGCTGTATAAGGGAAGAGCATGTTCCCCAATATAAATAATTCATGGAAAATTCAACTAAAATACTAACCTATGGCTGTAAATAATCCACGGCATCCCTCCTCGCACATTCTTTTTCACACTGAAACTATGCCTCCTATTATTTTCCACACCAAAACTAGATTAAGTTAGTTGTGGACCTAATATCTAATATTTAGTGTCAAAATTAAATTTAAGTTGACTGCAAATCTGATATTTTAGTATAAAAAATGTATTTTGAGACAAAAAAACCCTTCAGCAATTATATATATACCAAAAATATACGTAAGGTTAGATTTTGTACATACGTACACAGCAACCAACCAGCTAATTCACTTGAGAAGATTAAACATCCACCTTTCACTTTTGAATGTAATAACATAAAATTGGGTTTTCATGTTACAGAGGTGAAAGCAACCCTTGTTTCCTGCAAAGGATAAAACAAAGGTTTTTTCCACCAACCAAGTCACCCATTCAAACCAACCTCCACCAGGACCACTACCTGGATCATCCTTCACCACATGTTCTTTTTTCTTTCCCATTTTCCAAATTTACTTCTCATTCCACTAACGACAAATATGTTCCTCTTGTTATATGAAAAGAAAAATCTATCTGTCAGGTGTGGCAATTGCTTTGAGGAAAGCAGTAGACTGAGCTTTTGATATGCTAGTTATAAATATTTTAGGTTCTGTTTTGGAAGAGAAATGATTGTGGTGAAGGTTTGATTTTTGGTGTTAGAAATTGAGATCAATAAACTGTCGATGAGTTTTTGATGGCTGTCTAAGGGTGCTCAAAGAATGGATTAAGTGGTGGAATTGAAAGTTGATCTTCAACTTAAGATCTATGCGTGGGAGACTTTGTGTGATAGGGATGGAAATGAGGCAGCGAAGACTGTCAATGGTTAATTTTTCCGGTAGCTTGTAGCGGAAGTTTGAAGTGATTTGTTTTTTTACTTATTCGCCCAGGCTGAGAGCTTGGTCAAACGGAGAGTGACATAAATTTTGACTTATCTGTTAATTTTTTTGTTTATCTGATTATTTTAATTAATATTTTTATTTGATTTTTTTTGTTATTTTTTTGATTTTTTTCGACTGAAAATTGAATTGGTTTTGAAGATTCCTACTGTGAATGGGATTCAATCAGAGTTCATATTGGATTCAATGATTGAATCCCAATCCAAAGAGGAATTGAAATTAATCAGAAACTCTTCTGATCAATTCTTATAAAAGAATCCTCGGATCAAAAAAAAAAAGGAGAGAAAAGAGTTACTGGCTGAGAGAAAAGGCAGACACAGAGAAGATTTAAAAGCTAAAAAGGTTTTGGTGCGTTTAGAACAGCTCTAGGAATCGATAGGAATTTTTGGAGAGTTTTTGTGATTTTTTTTTTTGGAAAATTTTCAGATTCCAATTGAATTTTTTGGCTAAGGTTGAATTTTTTGGCAACTATTTCGGCTAAGTTTGAAGTTTCCGGCCAATTTCCCAGTTTCAGGCAACCATTTCCAGAAACCGATCAGTTTTCTTGTGAACTTTCGACGAAAAACTCAGATTCTGATGAAAATTTTCAGAATTCGGCGACCATTCAACCGGAGTTCTTCGGGTTTCTAGAGAGAAGGGAGAGAAGAGGAAGGAAGAGAGAGAGAGAGGGAAGAAGGCTTCTGCTGAAGAAACAAATGAATCAGCCTTACATACCCTCCCAAAACGACGTCGTTTTTGCGTTAAGTAACCCAGAAGATTTGCGTGTTTTGCCAAGATCCGATCCGATCCGAGCGTCCACCCGCTTTTGACCTGCGTGTGACCCGCGTCTCAAGCCTTTAGCCGAGTCGAGCCGACACCCCTGAGCCGTGTCCCCGAGCCATTTACTCTTCCTCAAGCCGAGCCGAGCCGTTCTTAGGTTTTTTTTTTTCATTTATTTATTTATTTATTTATTATTATTATATCAAAGTTGTTTAATATTTTTATTATTTTTATTTTTATTTTATTATTTTATTTTTTTAAATAAAATTATTTTTGAGGAAAAGTTGAAAGTATCAATTTTTTTTTAAGAATAAATTTTCAAAAAGAAGGTTTTAAGGAAAAGCTGAAAGTATCAATTTTTCTCGAAATTAAAAGTTTCCAAAAAATATTTTTGAAAAAAAATTGAAAGTATCAATTTTTCATAAAAATAAATTTTTAAGAAAAAAGAGGTTTTGAGGAAAAATTGAAAGTATTAATTTTTCTCGAAATTAAAAGTTTTTCAAAAAATATTTTTGGGGAAAAGTTGAAAGTATCAATTTTTCTTAAAAATAAATTTTCAAAAAAAAGGGTTTTGAGGAAAAGTTGAAAGTATCAATTTTCTTCAAAATTAAAGTTTCAAAAGAATATTTTTGAGAAAAAGTTGAAAGTATAAATTTTCATTGCACAAAAACAATTATTTTTTTTCTTTTTCATTTTTTTTAATGTTAAATAATTCAATGATGGAGCCTCTGCAAGTGAAACAATAATTTTCTTGCATACTCTTGAGATAAGGGAATTTTTTCAATTTCTGCTAAAAGTGTCAAGTTTTTATTGTTCAAGTTGATTCTGTAGTAATAAGATCGGCTAAGCCTTGTTTGGCGACTCTGGGCGCAACTGTTCATGGGCATTATGGAGAAATCCTTTACGAAGGAGATACGTTAGTTACATTTATATATGAAAAATCGAGATCTGGTGATATAACGCAGGGTCTTCCAAAAGTAGAACAAGTGTTAGAAGTGCGTTCGATTGATTCAATGTCGATGAACCTAAAAAAGAGAGTTGAGGGTTGGAACGAATGTATAACAAGAATTCTTGTAATTCCTTGGGGATTCGTGATTGGTGCCGAGCTAACTATAGTGCAAAGTCGTATCTCTTTGGTTAATAAGATCCAAAAGGTTTATCGATCCCAGGGGGTGCAGATCCATAATAGGCATATGATAAAATTTTAAGGCTTATTTGATAACACAAAATTAAGCTGGTACCATCTTTTGATAGGCGTTGTGAGGGTGCTATAACTTTCTTCACGCGTAACCGAACTCTCAAACCCTGTTCTGGTTAGTAGACCTGAACCTATTCTTTTAAGAACCCTTAAATTTAGGTGTTTCTTGAAAAGATAGATTCTTTAGGTGACCAATCACACATAAATAAAAAAAAAATTGATGGTGACTCCTTCAAGTCAATATTTAACGATAAATCCCCGAATCTAAACGTTATGACACCGTAAAAACAAATCTTTTTATTAAGAAACAATAAATTTTTTTTAAATTAAAAAAAGTCCATAATCAGACCGTTTAGTTAAATCTTTTAGGTCTTACTTATCATCCATTTCAGCCTCTAGCAAGCTCCTCTTTCGCTCGAAACGAAGTTGCATCAACAATTACGAATTATATAGAGTATTAAAAATTTTGTATTTGTCAAAAAATATTAAAAATTAAAATATTTAGAATATGTGTAATACTCTTGACTTGTTAGGACAAGTTCCTCGTCCAAGCCAACAGTGCTCCAAATTTGCGTTTCAAGGCCCAACCCAAAGCCTACTGTTCTAGGGTAATAGTAGCTGCTAGTTGCAGGCAGAATTTATTTATGACATTGTTGAAAAAAAGCTGACTGCTTTGTTGATTGCTCCATTGGACCATTTACTGTTAGATTGATGTGTTCAAATATCAATTCAAACATCAAATTTTGAAGAAAAAATTTAGGAGATATTTTTGAATTCCTTAAAGATAGTGTTTTGTGATAAATTTATTCGATGGATAAATTAGCATATTTATAAATAATGAAAGTTTCAATATGATATAAATATAATTTGAGATAAAAATATATGTAAAATTATAAAATTTTATGAGATTTGATGTTTAGTCACCTCATGAGATAAAAAAAGTGTTCATAAATGTGATTATTTGTATTTGATTTGAGAATTTTAGAGCCCAAACTCATAGATTTAATTGAGATTGATTTTTGTTTGGTAAAGTGTTTATTTGGATTAAGTTTGATTATAAGTTAGTTTGAATGTATAGATTATTGATGTAATTGTAATTCTTTATAATTATTAATTTTTTTATTTATGAATATAAACAAATTAAACGTCAAATCAGATTAAATTATTATATTTAATGCAAATATTTTATTATTTAATTTTGCATTCACTTTCTTAAAGATTAATTGATCCTAGAGCTAGACTAATTAAAGTACTGCAAAGTTTGAGATTGAATATTTTGAAGGAACAAATAATTTTAATATGAAACATAATACTATAATATATGTGTCAGTACAAGAGGGATCAGACGTACTTTTGAATCAAAGAATCTGATAGAGATGAAGGTTATTAGATGGAAAGAAATTCAATGAATAATAATGGTAAGTACAATTAAATCCTTACAGTTAACCTATGTTTAGATTTAAAGGAAGGAAAGGAAAAAAAAATGAAAAGTAATGAAAACAGAAAAAAAAATTATTTGGATAAATTTTTAATTTAAAAAAAAAGAGATAAAAACTTAATAATTTTTAGTTTCCTTATAATCTTTATTTTTTTAATATCTTAATTTGAGAGAAAAGGTAATAAAAGAAAAGTTGAAAAAATTTTATTTTTATAAAAAATTTATTATATCTAGATTTTTATTATAACATTATATTTGATTATATAATTAACACTTTTTACAAAAATAATTTTTTTATTACTATTTTTATAACATTACAGTTTATAAATGTTTTATAATTTTTCAAGTCTTAACAACAAAACAAGTTAAATTATTATCATAATAAATTAAAAGACTGAATTGAACACAAAATTAAGAGTAAATCAATAATTAGTTAATACATTTTACTGTATTAAACATGCTTAATTTTATTTAAAAAGATTTGTTCATACAAGTTAGGTAGTATAAAAATATATTTATATACTATATGTTATTTTATAAAGAAAAGATTATAATTATAAAAAATATTATAATGAATTATTTATTTTTTTTCACTATTTATCAAAACATTGATTATTAGAATTACTTTCTTTTCTTTTTTTTTTTATTAATTTTAACTATCCAAATAAAAGATACATATATGATTTCTTTTCATTTAAAAAACTTTTCTCTCATTTCTTTTCTTTTAATTTCTTTTTTTTTATTTATATATATCCAAACAGAGCATTAAAGTATGATGTTTTAGATGAAAAATCTCCAAAAAGATTAATGGATAAAAGAAAATTTTTATATGAATAAAAAAAGTATAAGTGAGATATTTAGGGAAGAAGATAAAGCAATAATTTTGATTAATTTCATAATTAACAAGTATGATATCATAACTATATGATTGATAAGAATATTCTTAGTAACAAAGATGTGACTGCTTTAATTATAATCAAGAATTGTTGCAAAACAAATACGTTTTTTTTTTTTTTTTACAAATTCCTCATCTCCAAGACGAGAAGCGACGAGGAAAGAAGCTGCTTACAAAAGAAGTGGGCTTTGGAAGGGTAAAAGTATACCTTTCTCTTTTCATAGGCTATGCTCTTTGTGGACCATTTGGCCACCGATGTTAACCCTATTTTTTTACCAGTAGAGCCCACCCCAGAGTAAATTGCTATTGGAATTGGGGGCTCCCGCGCGTTGCCCAATCGTTCCAATACAGTTAGGGCCTGGCGCTCCCAACAATCCTAGTCTCAATTTTTCTAGTTATCTCGTCGTGGTGTAGAAAGAATTAATATGGTATTTAAGTTTCAAAATAAAATGGAGTTATGAATTAATGTCATATTGAAACATGCCTTGTTGAGTATAAATCAAATGTTTTTTTATTACAATAATAATATTTTTTAAATGATAAAAACATAATTTAATTTGGGATTGGACTAAATTCTCGAATTAGTCAGATATAAGCCTATACAAATTTTACCCACCCTATGAAGGCTATGATTGAGATTTTTATTAGGAGACTTTTTTCGTAACTTTTAAGTACAAAAATGCTGGCCGCCAATATTTTTGGCATGGTTCCTAATTCATTTTATGGTTATCCAAAACACTCTTTAATTCATTTTACGAAAATTTTTATGACTTGGGTTAGTTCCATCTTTGTGTATCACTTTTTAGTTCATGCTAGTGTCACACATGCGAGGAGAGCATTTGCTGTGCATTTGCTGATTTTGCAAAAAAAAATAATAATAATAATGATCACGTGGCACAAACAACCAGTTTGTAAGCGGGAATAGGAGTTGGTTTGGGACTTGAGATTTGTTCAGCTTTATATAATTTTTCGAATTTTATTGATCAGCCCAAAATTTAGTTCTAATAACTTTGTTTTTTAGAATAATATAGCCAGATGGAAAATTAGATCTCAGTCCCAACTATCAGATTATACTCCCTAAATAATATCAAATATCTATGTCAGACTTCATTAAATATTTTTTATTTGACAATCAAATTTTTTAAATGTTACTCTTTTATTAAATGCTAATATGTAAACATAATAAGTTAATCGATAGAGATGTTTCTATTTGTATTTTTCTATTAGTAAAATGAGTTTGACATTTAAATTTAGTTTGGTCTATACTTTTTACTTTTTTTTTTTGTCTAACTTAATTTTAGAAAAGTGGTTTAGGGGTGCCGTATTTATAAGGGAAGAGCATTCTACCCGCTATAAAAAAATTCATGGAAAATTCCACTAAAACACTAACGTGTATATGGCTGTAAACAATCCACGGCATCGCACCTCCTACATTTCTTTTCACACCGAAACTATGCCTCCTATTATTTTCCAAACCGAAACTATGCGTTTCAATAAACTAACACTTTCTTAACTTACCAAACTGAAGTCATTCAAAGCAAGACCAAAACCTGCCATTCAAATTTCTATAGCTTTGCTTCCGTTCATGTATTTTCTCCTCTCACTTCATTTTCAACTCAGCTGTCGTGGCCTCAAGTGCATCCTTTTATTTAACAGACAAAAACAAAATTGAATAAGTTTATATTAAAACAAGCAAATTAAAAAGCTAGCAATCCAGTTGGATGCCCGTTCAACAAGGCAAATAAATAAAAATAAGATCTGAATATTTATGTTTTTTTGGTTGGTTAAATGAAAAGTAAGATCTGAAGCTTTAT